>NC_135901.1:32319794-33519794 GCF_964194155.1 Cetorhinus maximus | reverse complement strand
CTCCTGTCTCCTCTTGTTCAGAGATATATGCAAAGCCTTTCTGTGTTCATTTTATTATATCTGGAAACTATTTTTTCATTCTTCCCTTTAAGTTTATAACATTTGTTCTGTTTTATTTTGCTGTTCCTTATATCATCCCGTATCCACTTTATTTACACTAATCCTTCCATTTTGCAGCTTCTTTACATAACTGACACAGGGCTCTGAGAAATGAATTGTTCTCCTGCTGAAGTTGAGGGTTGATGCATCGTGAAGCAGATGAAGTGCACAGCGTTATTACTGCTGGATGGACACAGGACTATGTGGAAGACAAGTCAGTGGGAGAAGATTGGGATTGATAAAAGGCACATGGGGTGAAAGTGGCACAGTTATTAGTGCTGGATTGATACAAGCCTCTGAGAGCACAGGCGATCCGTGGGAGACGTTTGGGATTTTTTAAGGTTATTGGGGTGACACTGGGACTAATTTTCGATTGTTACAGTTCTATGGAGAGAGCAGAAAGTGTTTTGAGTTTGGGATTGCTACGATGCTATGGGGAGAGCAGTGTAGCATAAATTGATTAGAAATGGAGCATCTGTTATTTGTTTGGGATCCATGCAGGAATGTGCAAAGGTCTTGGCAGTGCGTTCAGTTTTAGATTGAGGATGTACTGGGAGGTGAGAACAGGTCAGTGGGATTAGTTTATGACAGACAGAGAGCTATGAGGAGAGCGGGTCATGTACTTTATGCTGGTTTCATACAGGCACAGAGGGAAGAATAATATAGCCGGGTTAGTTTCATTTTCCAATCTCAGTAAACAATCCTGGGAGTCAGGAACCATTCACCTCTAGACCGACACTGGCAGGTAAATTCCCAGGTGCTTCCTTGGGAAGGCTCCGCGCCTTCTATTTGTCAGAAAACTGAGACTCAGATTTCTTACTGTCCGCTCCTGCAGGCCGATCTACCTGAGCCTTCACACTTCAGCAGGGTCAGTGACGGAGTTTGATAGCAGGAGTGATCCCAGGGATGACATCCTCTTGGATGTTCCGGGTCATGTACTTTAGTTACCCTGTTGTCCAATGCACACAGGGCAATAACACGGAATCCCTGGACGCATCTGCAAGTACTTATTTTTCTGGAGAACATATTTCTGTTACTTGCTTGTGCCAGCATTTAACAGGCTCCTGCTCTTCTGTTTAACCATCCAATTTAATTTAAATGGGTTTATTTTAAATGAGTTAACAGCTGTCTTAAACTATCATCCTCATAAATGTGGCGGAAGCAGGTTAAATCTCCACAGAAAAAAATGATCAGTGTTTTTTTTTAAACCTTTTATGGGATGTTGGCGTTGATGGCAAGGCCAGCATTTGTTGCCTATCCCTCATTTCCCTTACCAATGTGCTGGTGAGGCGCTTTTTAAACTGCTGCAGCAAACTGATGTAGTAAGACCCACAATGCAGTTGGGGAGTTCCAGGAATTTGACAACAGTTGCAGCGAAGGAGTGGCGATATCGTTCCAAGACAGCAACAGATCAGAACTTCACACCAATCTATAATGTGAAAGCACATTTCCAGCATTCACCGTTCATCCTGACTCCAAACTGCAAAGGTGTTTCTGTTCCATTCCAAGCAGCTCCGAACCGTGGATGAGAGAGACTGGGACACATTTCTTTCAAGTATCAAGACTAATCCACATGGGGACTGTGTTGCCAGTGAACAGTGACCAGAATGTACAGTTTGTTCCTTTCATTGTGGCCCTGAAGGTGTGGAGGAATAAAAAAAACATGTATAATAAAATTACTACAGAGTGTCCTTGAGCAGTCACGCAGGCTGCACATAAACTAATAGACGAGTCGTGCTATCAGCTACCTTCCCAGACTAGTGGTCACCAGATGTCAGATATGGTCGTAAACTAAGAAAGAGCCATTGTATGCATGTCTAAGATAACCTGTCTTACCCTGACAATAATTAATTGGGTTAAGCAACCATTGAAACGGCCTAATCTCTAACCATTGAAACTGCCTAACATCGTCACATACTTTTTGCTATAACTATGTGTGTACTCCAATGCTTCTCAGAGTGCCGGATTGCTTCATTGCATAGGACTGGGCTCTCCGTGATATCACAATTTAATAAAGGCTTCCAAGAGAAACCTCCTGGGTCCGAGTGTTCACTCCGTTTTCCGCGACAGAAGGATTGTGTCCAGGCCGAAGTTTTGAAGTTCTGTCCCTGCCTTCTGATCCACCTCACGCCACCATCCCCAACCCTCCTCGCCTCACCGCCACGCCACCCCTCACCCTCTCACCCCTACCAACAATGTACTTTCAGACCTCCAGGCAGATGTTGTTAAACATCCAAGAGTGGAATACAATGATTAGCAACAATATGTTTGAAATAAAGCATTTTCCTTTGGTAGGAACTGAGAATGTTAAACACCTTTCCTTTCAGAGGGATTAAAATCAGCGTAAACAAGCCCTGACTGAGGCTTAGTTGGCACCATTCTCACTTCAGAGGCAGAAGGACCTGGGTTCAAGTCTCACTCTGGAGAACTTGTTATGTGCAATTGTCTGCCGTGTTTACTGCATCACCACAGTTCCAACACTTTAAGAGTGTTCCCTTTGCTGTAAAGGACTTGGTAATATCTTGAGGTGATGAAACTTGCTGTATGTGAACCTGTCTTTGATTAATTGTCAGAATGACCCTATTTGAGTCCTGGATATCATTAACATCAGAAATAAATTGTCTTAACCTGGATTGGAGAATTGTATTTAATATTCTGGAGAAACACTAAATGAAGCAAATTAAAAGGGCCATGCGTCAATGTGTGACTTTGACCATCATAGCATAAAACGCAGGAGCATAATTAGGCCATTCGGCCCATCGAGTCTGCTCCGCCATTCAATGAGATCATGGCTGATCTGACAATCCTCAACTCCACTTTCCTGCCTTTTCACCATAAACCTTGATTCCATTACTAATTGAAACTCTGTCTATCTCAACCTTAAATACAGTTAACGAACCAGCCTCTGCAGCCCTCTGCAGTAAAGAATTCCACAGATTCACTTCACCCTGAGAGAAGAAATTTCTCCTCATCTCTGTTTTAATTGGGCGCCCACTTACTCTGAGATTTTGTCCTCTGGCCCTAGAGTGTCCCCCAAGAGAGAACAACCTCTCAGCATCTACCCTGCCAAGCCCTCGAAGAATTTTATATGTTTCAATAAGGTCACCTCTCATTTTTCTAAACGCCAATGAGTACAGGCCCAAACTACTCAAACTCTCCTCATAAGAAATTGTCCGCATACACGGGATCAACCGATTGAGCCTTCTCTGCACTGCCTCCAATGCCAGTCTATCTTTCCTTAGATAAGGGGACAAAAACTGTTCGCAGTATTCTAGATGTAGCCTAACTAGTGCCTTGATTATTTCTAGTAAGGCTTCCCTATTTTTATACCCCTTTCCCTTTATATAAATGACATCATTCCAGTTACCTTCACTATCACCTGCTGAACTTGTATTCTAGCTTTTTGGGATTCATTCACGAGGGCCCCCAAATCCTTCTGTGCTGCAGCTTTCTTCGGCCTTTCCTCATTGAAGTAATGTTCAGCTCCTCTATTCTTCCTGCCAAAGTGCATAACTTCGCACTTGCTACATTATATTCCATCTGGAAAGTTTTTGCCCACTTACTTAAACTATCTATATCCCTCTGTACGATCCTTGTGTCATCCACTTGCCCTCCCACCTATTTTTGTGTCACCCGCAAACTTGGTGACAGTACATTCATTACCCTCATCTAAGTCATTCATATATATTGTAAATAATTGTGCCCCAGCACTGATGTCTCTGGCACTCCACTGGTTACAGTTTGTCGTCCAGATCATGCCACTCCCCCTTATTCCAACTCTCTCTCTTCTATTAGTAAGCCAATCCTCTAGCTATGCTAATATACTATCCCCAACACTATGGGCTCTTATCTTATTAAGTAGCCTGATGTGCGGCACCCGATTGAACGTCTTTTGGAAATCTAAATATATTATGCCTCATGGTACCGCTCATCTATCCTGCTTGTTACCTCCTCAAAGAATTCTGTGACATCACTTAGGCATGACTCCCCCTTCATGAAGCCACGCTGACTCTACTTGAATGAGATTATGTATTTCTAAATGGTCTGCTTTTACATCCTTTATAATAGTCTCCAACATTTTCCAAATAACCAATGTTAAGGTACCTGGCCAAGGGCTGGAAAGAAGGATTAGTTCAGACGTGTGTTCGAAAGAGAGCAAAACAAACCTATGCCTCTGGCTATGCTTATAGAGCTGCTGGCCACCCTGGCGTCATTATACTTAATGCTACTTTGATTTTTGATGTGGAGTAATGTTAACGTGTATTGTATGTAACAAGCAGTATGTCAGAAATGATCAACTCTCCTTTTTACTTGACAGGCATCTTGATGTTCATTCTTGATTATGCACAACTTCGAATTATCAGAAAGCAAAGCATGACTTTCTCACAACAGTGAAAGAAATAAGGTTCAGGATTAAGATTAATATTAAGATTAAGTTACATACCAAAAGGAACGTGAGGAAAACATATTTGTTCACGACAGACAGCAGGTTGTAGATAGACAAGGTGAATGTATTGTGATTACAGCCAAGCCCTGCATATTCAATGCACAATCTGCAAGCTTGCTCATGTTTGTGTGCCAAACCGAATGCTTTCACTCGAGTCTCAAGAGCTCTCCCTGTTTTTTGTCTCCCTCCGTTTTTGTGTAAGGGTGTTACATTGGCCTTTCTCCAATCCCCTGGGACTTTTCCAGAAACCTATAATACTGTAAACTACCATGAGTACTGCGGAACTCTATAACGCAGCTGAAAATGAAATTTAAAGTTTGCAACTGGTCATTTTGTTCATAATAAGTAGGGGAATGAGCCAGCAAAGACAAGGGGGACACTGTATTTCCGCACATGTCCAGCAGATGGAGACGCCTCTACTGAAATGTCTCCATGAACAGGAGCTGTGCGAGCGGTACAGCGTCAGAGTTTGAACAAAGTGGACCCACCAAGACAAAAAAAACACCTGTCTTCTACTTAGAGCAGCTCATGGTCAGGTAGTAAGTACCTGCCACCGGCATGCGCCCCCGCCCCCTGCCCAACCCCGTCCCCATTAACCTGTGCACAAGGAAACAGGTGTGGGTGTCATAATCTGTTCACTTCCTGGAACATTTCATGAACAGGCATGGAAAACTGTGCACACAACAGAGGCATCACAATCGTCCCCGCTCCAGTCAGGGTTCAGGTTCCGACACTGAACACACTGCACCCCACGGGGACATCACAGACTTAACCGTCATTGTTGGAAGGACAACAGCCAGATCTCGAACTGTTCCACAAGTTCTGGTCATGAATTCCGAATCTGGCTCATGCTGAATTCTCCCATTCTGGGCGACAGCCTGGGAAGTCAAACAGAGCACGGACTCTCTCAGCACCGGCAGCCTGCCACAACCCTCGCAGCTTAGACCCACAGACCCCGGGACTTGGAGAATAGGGTCCCCAGATCGATGAAGCAGTCAAATACTCCGCAGGGTAGGAACACGGCCCTGGAAAAGTGGACAGGGGGCCCCAACAATGGAGAAACACTTCCTCTCACATCCCAGTCCCACAGGTCCATTCCACTGTTACTGTCGGCAGCACAGAATCACATGTCCTCACCTTTGTTTTCATCTCTGATGATGCTGAATCTGGCTGGGTGCAGAAATACTTGGTTGCGAGCTTCACTTCGAATGTGACTTTCAGGAACCACCTCTTATGCTAACTGACCACCGACTGTGACAGAAGGACGAGTGTGTAACTCTTGTAGAGTTAAAACAATTAACTAAATTAACAATAACAAGGGAGAAATCAAGCACAGCCCCTAAATCAGGTCAGCTGTAAAATCAAGGAAAAACTTTAAAGGAACCTTACAAACATCAAACCAAGATGTGATTAAAGGCACGGAAGGCCTCGATGGTGCCGGTAGACACCGCGTGCTCCCTTTCCAGGGACACCCGGCCGCGAACGTAGCCGCGGAAGAGGGACAAACAATCGGGCGGGACTCCCCCCTCGATCGCCCGCCTGGACCTGTTGATGGCCAACCTGGCCAGGCCCAGGAGCAGGTTCACGAGGAGGTCCTCCTCCTTCCCGATCCCCTTCCGCACCGGGTGTCCGTAGATCAGGAGCGTGGGACTGAAGTGCAAACAAAATAACAACTGAAGGTTTTTTAAATAACTAAAAAGGGAGTGGACGAGTGTGTAGCTGCACAGTTCAGAGGGTTTAGTAATTGGGTGTCCGCCGGGCAGCGTCGGAAGAAATGGGCATTGCGGGAATCCTCTGGGAGTGTGGCCACTTCCCAAGAGGTTTCCATGTCTGAATGCCAGTGAGCATGAACACAATGCAGATGGGTGCAGTTTGGAGCATATCCGCCGAACTGGTCTGAATGATTGCAAAGTTCAAGGAGCAGAAAGTGGGGTTTAACAGTGGCAATAGGTGCCTTGTCTCTCTTAGGTCAGGGTAGGTGCTTTACTGAACGGAGACAGCACAGTTTCAAGGGGTTGAGAAACAATGGCCGGATGTAAAGAAGTCGGGGATATGGAGCTGATTATTTTTGGAAAACAGCTGTTCAGGAAAGGTAGAGAAGGAAATGGAAAAGAAGGTTTTGAGCTGTTGATTAAATAAACTATTATAGCACTGAAGAGGAATGATGTACTTGAGTGCTCAGAGACAAAATCTATTTTTTAAGATTTAAGGGTCAACAGAGCTATTAAACTGCTCGATGCGTGCTATAACCAACTAAATAGTTGGCAGGAGTTAAAAGTGCAAATTTGCATGCAAATTACAAGAATAGAATTTTACCAAAGTGATAATCACTGTCGCTGTGAGACAGAGAGAGAGAATTAAGCAGATAGAGAAATAGGTAATAGAGAGAGAGAGAGAGCGAGAGAAGGAGAGAGAAAGAGAGAGAGAGAGAGAGATTTTCAGTGAATTATTCAACGCAGAAGGCCGTTTGAATCACCATTTCTGCTGGCTCCCTGCAAATGCCACCCATATAGTCGTATTCCCAGTCTCCGTACCATTGCCATTAAAAATTATTTTTCAAAGAACATCCTTCGTCTTGCATGGCTTGTGATCGTACCTGACAATTTAGTCCAATGCCAGCTCTCTCCCCATGCCCCCTCTCTTTCCCCTTCCCCCCTCTGTACCTCTCCCCCATGTCGATTCTGATGAACGTAGAGCCGGTGACTGATAGTTGCTAATCATGTCTCTCCACACACCTCAATGCCATGATATCTCAATGTGGCAGTGTGAAGCTCCAGACACCAGCACCTACCACATCTGGTACAGAGACAGAACCCAGGCCTTTGGCATTATTAGGTTTCAAGCTCTAGCCAACTGAGTTCACCAGCCAGTTAAAGTAGAGGTTATGGGGCCTTAAACTGTCGTGAAATGGACTGGAAAAATATGAATGTAAAGAGCAAAGAGAGGGAGAACTTCGTGAAAATTGTACAAGAGAAATTTCTTGATAAATGTGTTTTCAGCGCAGACAGGAACGGATCACTTCTGGATGTATTTCTGGGGAATCAAGTGGGGGAGAAATGGAATATATTTCAGTGGGGCCTACCTGCGGAACACTGATCATAACATCATCGGGTTGAAAATACTTATGGGAAATTATGGGGAAAATCAAGCTTGAAAACACTGAACTGGGGAATGGATAAGTTCATTTCATTGAAGAAGGATCTTACCTAAATAAACAGCAATGAGGAGGTGGTTAGTGTGCAGGCTAGGTACAGTCCCACATGGAGGAAGGAAGGCCAATGAGAGCTACAATTCTCTGGATGGATGAAATTAAACAGGTTAAAATGATACAAAAAAGAAGATGCTTAGACTAAATGTCAGATTCATAATTGAGTAGGGACGAAAACAGAATTTAGAAAGTACAGAGAAATGAAACAGATATCAATAAGATAAAATAGACAGCATGACGACCGGTTAGTGATGAACATAAAAAGGAATGTAAAACTTTTTCACAAATATATAAATAGTAAGAGGAAATTCAAAGGTGGGTTATGGTCAACTAGGGACCACAAAGCGACCTCCGTGTTTAATTACACTTATTTCTTTAAGCCACAGAACAGAATCCCTCCTTCTTATTTTTAAGATAATTGAAAAACCACACTTTACCGGTAGACTTCATGTTGTCTTTTAGGTAGATATTCAATTTTCCCTAATAAATGTAGAGTAATATTTATGATCCGACTGTTTATTCCTGTCCATTTCTTTTCCCAGCCTCGTTAGTTGCAATCCTAGAAATTGCTTTCATATTAAAGCTTTCCATTCCTAGAAAGTCCCTCTATCCCACCCTCGGTGACAGTTCCAGAACCGTTTAATCTCCCCACGGATTTTAGAAATTTAATCTGAGAATGATCTTCCAGCTGTATTTCAGTGTAGTGAACCACTGAGAGCTTTTTGGCCTCCAGTTACTCCCTCTTTCGCCAATCTAGGCAGACTCAAATATCTGTTTGATTCAGTGAAACTCTAGAAAAGGCTGTATTCTGCTATTATCAACGGCATCTGCTGCAACCTTCTCAATGGTAATGCGAACCACACGGGTCTTGTATCTAGGTAGGAATGCTGATTTGCTGTCCTGGAGAACCCAACTCTCTTTCTTCTTGGAACTAAATGGACAGGTTAGAGCACAAATGCCTACAACCCGGAATTCTGAACATTTCGTTTGGGACTTTGGAGATTCCTAGTCTCAGCTGTTAATTGACTGGCTGCTTCCATTGCCTCCAAGCCTAAATACCTTGCACATTCGCCTCAGTGAAATAATCTGAAGCTTCCTTGGAGCACTAAACAGTCAAATTACCCGGGTAATTTACTCAGGCAGACTTGAGAACAGGTCACACGATCCCTTTCATTTTTCACTTGAAATATGAAGAGACTCAAAACATAATAATATTATCTACCTCATAATTCTAGCACCATTTGACATTGTCTTCACTAAAGAAGGTGAACCTGCCAATATTGTGGTAATGGAGGATGTCGTAGAGAAATTGGTACAAGGAAATTGTAATGATACCCTTAAACAGTTGAGGCACTGAAGATGGATAAGTCACTTGGTCTAAATGGGACGAATTTTATGGGATACTGAGGGAAGTAAGATTCGAGCTTATGGAAGCCCTGAGCACAATCTCCGAATCGTCATTTGAAGTGTGAGCGATGTAAGAGGACTGGAGCTTTGTAAAGGATACACCACTGCTCAAGAAAGTGGAGAGAGGTGAAGCGAGCAACTACAGGGCAGTCAGCGTATGTCCCTTTCTGGGAAACTTTCGGAGATCATGATCAGAGACAAAATTTGTTGCAGTTGGAAAAAAGGTACGTGTAAATAATTGACAGTCAGCAATGATTTGTTAAAGGTAAAGTTGTTTTTGAGTAACAAGGTTTAGTTCTTTCAATAACTAATTGAGAATGTTCATGCATAAAGCGGTTCACACGTGTGTACAATATTTCAATAGCCTTTTGGTGAAGTACAGCATTATAAGTTTGTAAGGAAAAATAACCTTAAGGAGGGTAAACGGACAGTGACATCTTGGATACGAAATTGGTAAAAACCATAACGCAGAGAGTACTGGTGAATCGATGGTCTTCACACCAGAGAGAAGTATACTGTGGTGTCCCACAGCAGCTGATGTTAGGAGCTCATTGTTTTTGAAATATATCAATGATCTGGACTTGGGTATTCAAGCGTTTCGTTTTGAAGTTGTAGATGACTAGAAACTCAGAGAATGTAATAAGCAATGAGGAGGAAGTAAGATTTCAGAGAGGACATTGAAAGGTAGTAAAATGACCTGACACTTGACACATGAAATTGAACAGAGAAAGGTGAAGGCATGCATTTTAGTAGGAAGGATTAGTTGAGAAAATTCGAAAAAATGGGATTATTTTAAATGTGCTGCAGGAGCACAGGGCTTTAAGAATATGCGTGTGCAATTTTTGGAGCTTTCAGACAAGCTTAGACACACTCCTTAGGTTCCAATGGGACGATTGTGCGAAACGCCCGGCACTACAGTTTATGAAGGATGACATGGACCTTCAAGAGGTTGCTGAGGAGATTTACTAGGATGTTCCCAGTGATGCGAGATTTCAAGCATGTGGAGAGACGTAATGAACTAGAATCCCTCTCCTTGGAGAAAATTTAGGGTAGGATTACTGAAGAAGGTTAATGTTATTGTGAATAAGGAGATTTATTTCTCCAATGGCAGAAGGGTCATTAACCAGAGAACACAGATTGGAGGTGATTTAAAGTGGAAATAAATTAGTGGTGACTGAAGAAAACTTTCTTCACTGAGGGTCTTGTGCTGTGATCTGGAATGCATTGCTTAACCAAGTGGTGAAAGCAGATTAAATAATAACTCTGAGAAGTTCATTGTAATGTGTGGTGAAAAGGGAAAAATACAGGGCTGTGCAGAAAAAGTAATTGAGTTCGATTGACGGGAAATATATTGAACTGGGCCAGCGAGGCTCGATGGGCTGAAAGATCCCTTCCTCTGCTACGTCATTTAATGTTTCCATGATTCATGTGGGACTTAGTTTTCAGTTGGGGGAAAACCTTGCCTATCCCCACTGAATATTCAGTTCCCCATGTCTACTGCCTTTATACTCTTTGCTGTTTCTCCCAGCCACCCGCAACCCGTGCATTCAGTTGTCCCACAGTGGATGTATTCTGGACTACATCCTTTGTATGTCCTCTCACTCCCTCTGGACATTCAGATTATGAGTGCTGTCTCCCCGGAGCATTCCCACACTCCTTGTCCCTTCTTCCTCCCATCAGCTTTCTGTTCATCTGAACTCTCTGCGGCTGCATTTGTCGATATTGTTGAATTCGTTCAGCCTCCTGCAGGCCGAGCCAGGGCTGAAGCCGCTCCTAAGCTTTATAAATGCTGAGTTGCGACTAGGGAGGCCAGGAAGACTGTCTGCACGAGAGCTTGACAGGGCCCGTGAAATATCCTGGAATTCTCATGTTGCACAGGATGTGAAGGGTCTCAGCTGCCCTGCCGCATCCTCAGAAGTTGTACTCATATCTTGCATAGATCAGCCACAAATGTACGTGGCCTGAGCGCCTTCCAAACGTTTTGAACTGAGGCCTATGGGAAATACCCGAGCATTGATATGGCTTGAGATTCAAAGTATCGGTGCAGAGTTGACGAGGCAGCTGCAGGCTGCACGCTACGGAAAAGGGAGAGGTGCTCACTGCTTGTTACCACTCGAGTTAATACAAGAAATGCATGCACTTACTCAGTGGTACTACCTGTCCCTAACTTTTTATTCTTCTAAGTACTGGTCTGTCTGAGCAGAACTGAGCTTCTCATTAAAACGAACACGTGAACAAGGAGCAGGAATAGGTCATTCAGCACATAGAGCCTGCTCCATCATTTAATGAGATCATGGCTGACCTGATAGTAATCTGAAATCTGCATCCCACATACCGACGATAACCTATCACCCGCTTGCTTACCAGGGATCCATCCACATCTGCTTTAAACATATTCAATGTCTCTGTTTCCACTGCCTTTTCAGGAAGAGAGTTCCAAGACATGTTTTGTTTTTTGTGTTTTCCTTCGGATAGGAATTCTGCGGCCAATTTATTTTCAGGCTGGACCTTTGCATGGCGACTTTTTTTTGGCAGCACTCAACACAGTCAAACATCACTATAACCATCTTAAGCTGAGCCTACAGTGATGAAACCACTGCTGAGGCGGTGTCATAGTGGTATTTTCACTGGGCCAGTAATCCAGACACCAGGGTAATGTTCTGAATTGAAGTCTGATTGAAAGAATAAAAGTCTGGAATTGCAAGTCTAATGATGACCACGACTGCCATAAAAATTCACCTGGGTCACGAATGCCCTTTCGGGAAGGAAATCTGCCGCCCTTCCCTGCCATCTCTATCACCAGGGGCAAAGTATTTCACAAACTCATGGGTCTAAAGCAGACAAGTGGCCAGGGCCTGATGGGTGCATCCAAGGTTATTAAAGGAAATGGCTGCAGAGAGAGTGGAGGCATTCGCCAAAATATTCCAGAAGTCACTGGATTCCGGGAGGGTCTCAGCGGATTGGAAAACAGCAAATGTGACGCCCCTGTTCAAGAAGGGAGGGAGACAAAAAGAAGGAAACTATAGGCCAGTCGGCCTAACATCTGTTGTTGGGAAAATGTTTGAGCCCATCAGTACGTAAGAAATAGCAAGACATTTAGGAAAAGCTTAACGCAATTTAACTAAGTCAACATAGTTTTGTGAAAGCAAAATCATGTTTGACAAATTTGCTAGAGGTCTTTGAGGGCTTAACAAGCTGAGTTGATGAAGGGGAACCAGTAGATGTCGTGTATTTGGATTTCCAGAAGGCATTCGATATGGTGCCTCATAAAAGGCTATTGCACAAGATAGGGGCTCACGTTATTGCGCGTAATGTATTAACATGGATTGAGGTTTGCTTAACACACAGAAGATAGAGTGATGGGATTAATGGGCCCTTTTCAGGTTGGAAAGGCATAACTAGTGGACTGCCATAGGGAACAGTCCTCGGACCTCAATTTTTTACTATCTATATTAATGACTTGGAGGATGGGGCAAGGAGCAATGTATACAAATTTGCTGGTGATGCAAAATAGCTTTGAAGGCATGCTTTGATGAGGATGTAAGGAACCTGCAAGGTGAGAGAGACAGGTTGAGTAAGCGGGTAAAGTTTGGTAGATGGAGTTTAATGTTGGAAAGTGTAAGGTCATGCATTTTGGTAGGAAGAATCAAAAGGCAGACTATCACTTATATGGAGAGAAAGTCCAGAAAATGCAGCACAGAGGGATCTGGGTGTTTTTGTGCATGAAACACAACATTTAGCATGCAGGTGCAGCAAGTAATTAAGACGGCAAATGGAATTTTGGTCTGTATTGCGAGGGATTTGGAGATTAAAAATAGGGAAGTTTTGTTACAACTGTACAGGGTGTTGGTGAGGCCGCTCCTGGAGTACTGTGTACATGTTTTGGTCCCCGCATTTAAGAAAAGAGATGCTGGCATTGGAGGCAGATCAAAAGAGATTCAATAGGTTGATTGCTGGGATGAAGGAGTTGACTGATCAGGAATGTTAAACAGGTTAGGCCTGTATTCATTAGAGTTTAGAAGAATGAGGGGTGATCTCATTTAAATGTACAAGGTTCTGAGGAGGCTTGACAGGTTAGACGTTGAGAAGATGTTTCCACTAGTGGGGGAATCTTGAACTAGGGTGCGTAGTTACAGAATAAGGGCGCACTCAGTTAATACTGAGATGCGAAGGGATTTCTTCTCTCAGAGGGCAGTGAATGTCTGGAATTCTCTAACCCAGAGAGCTGTGGAGGCTAGATGAATGAAAGTATTTAAAGCGGAGGTAGATAGATTTTTGCAAAAGCGTGAAGTTGAGGGCTGTGCTGAGCTGGCATGAGAGAGGAATTCAGGCCTGGAGCAGCCATGGTCTTATTGAATGGAATGAGGGGCCGAATGATCTAATCCTGCTCCTATTTCTTCAGCTCTTATGTTCAAACCTTGCATTGTGGCGCATAGCACAAAAGTAGAATGTTGAACTAGTTGGAGTCCAATCATCTGAGTTCCAAAGCGTTGCTGCAGGCGTCCATCAGGGTAGCGTCCTCGGCTGAGTCATCTTCAGCTGCTTCATCAACGCCCTTCCCTGCATCACAAGGTCGGAAGCGGGGAAATTTGTTTGATGTTTGCACAATTTCCAGTGTCACTCACGACCGATCAGCTACTGAAACAGTGTTGGTCCAGATGCAGCAAGATCTGGGCAACATTCAGATTTCAGATGGTTTTTGGCAAGTAATGTTGACACCAGACAATTGTCAGGCAATGACCATCTCCAACAAGAGAGAATCTGACCATCTGCCCTGGATGTTCAATTGCATTGCGATCGCTGAATCCCCTACTATCAACATCCTGGCTCACCCGTGACCAGAAAGTGAACTGGAGCAGCTATATAAAGAGCCTGGCTACAAGATCAGATCAGAGGCTGGGTATTCTGCGGCGATTAATTCATCACATTTGACTCCAATGTCTGTCCACCATCGACCAAGCGTAGATGTTAGGAAGGTAGATTTTCTCCTGGCTGGAATTCTAGTACTACGAAGACAGAATCGGGACAACGGGTGGGTCACTTAGGGCGAATTTGAGGAGAATTAACTTAACGAACACTGTTTTGAAACCCTGGAATTCTCTACATCTGGGAGCCGTGGATGATCAGTCGTGTTCATGACAGAGACAACAGAGTTTTGGTTACAACGGGAATGAGGGATATTCGGTTCCTGTGGAAAGGGGAGTTGGGATAGGCGCAAATCTATGATTTTGTGGAATGCTGAGAAGGTTCGAAGGGCCAAATGGAACATTTCAACACCTTTTTCTCGTTTTACTTTTTTTATTAAGTGTCTGCAGAACAGAACACAGCCAGAATCAGCACCTTCAAAGGAGGAGGATAACGGAACTAAGGAGTGAAGAACTGAACCCTGCCCGAGTCCGCAGCTTCAGGAGAGGAGGGAGAAAGAAATTAGAGAGTGCAGAGCTTTGTAGAAGCATGCTCTGGGAAGCTTCCTACTCATAACCAAAATTAATTTTATATCCATGAGAGATTCAGTGGCTGCTTGTATACAGCCCCTCAAACAGCCACTGTTCCATCGGGGAGTCCTCCAAAGAATTGATTCACCCACGCCAGCCGCACATTGGATGAATAGATCACGTGACCAATACTCAGTTGCACTGATCTTAAAGCGCCAGTCATCACAAACTGAACCCAGCTAGGGTCGGCACCTTCAGGGGATGAGAGGGAGGGGAACAAGTGAGTGCAGAACTGAACCCAGTCAGAGCTAACGACTCCAGGCCACAGAGCAAGAGCGAGAGAGAGAGAGAGAGAGAGCCAGACAGGGTGGAGCTGAACCCAGTCAGGAACAACAGTTTATGATTAAGCAAAGCTCATTGTCTGCCTGTGTCAGTAGTTGAAGCTCGTTCGATGGCCTTTTTAAGGACGGACGGGGAGGAGAAAAGGGTGGGACACCGGGTAGGGTGATGCAGTTTGGGAGTGAGGAAAGCATGATTAATGTGATGTGACTATTGATTTCAGCACAAGAATGAGGGAGAGTGTTGGGTTGGAGATTTGCACGTTTGGGGGAATAAGAGAGAGAAAAAAATGTTCCATAGAAACAGGAATTGTCTGCCCTGAAATTTTATCTTGGATCTGCACTGATGACTTTTGTAAACTCTGTTTCAAATATATTAGAAAGGGGGCGTGTACATATGGGAAACTCAAAGCAAATTCCATTTCAAGGTCTAACAAAGTTATGCAACATATCAGGATCTAGAAATCATCGGTCTTTCAATTTGGAAGGAGGATGCACAGAGGGGTGTGACCATAATCGAATGTTGTTGGCCTCATAGCTTCAGCCAAGCAGTTGGCTTGTCAATACACAAATGCAGTCACTCCAGGGAGAAACAGTGCTAATGAGTAGACTATGGGAAAGCATTCAGCTTCCCGTTCAAACTGGAAAATCATCGACACGGCCACGTTGGTCTGAAGCCGTCCATCTGCTCCATGTGTGGAAGGGATTCAAATAATCGCCCAATCTGCTCAGACACCATGACCTTCTCAATCGGGTGGTGACCATTGACTTGCTGCCTGTGTTTGTCGGAATTCAACAAGTCATCTCGCTCGTAGATGTGATCAAACCGACGATAAACCTCTCAAGTGCCCGCGGTTAGGGCAAAAGTTCAGGCAGGCATCTCAATTGCGGACCAGCCAGGAGAAACCGTTCACCTACTCAGAATGTGGGAAGGGATTCACTCAGTGCGCCAACTTCATAGAACACCAATGGATTAACAGAGGATAGAAACCAGTTAAATGTGCCGTGTGAGTAACGGGATTCGCACATTTCTCATGATTTTTGGTGTATCATCCAGTTCACACAGGGAAAGGCAGTTGAAGTGCACTGTTTTTGTGAAGATATTAACGTAGTCATCTGGCCTGCTGAGACGCCCCTGCGTTCACGTGTGTTTACAGGGCTAGGCATGTGCCGTTATTGCTGCTCTATAGACACATCCGGAACTGTGCCAAGTTCACTCTGACAGTTGGAATTCGTTCCTGCTGCTATTAATCACATTATGCCTGTATTGCAGATCAATATTTAGTAACATTAATGAATGTGCAAATAAAGGAGAATGTGAAGGTCCAATCTTTAATGATTTAATTTACTTTACTGCAAACTACCATGAATGCTGCGGATCTCTGTTAAACAGTTTAGAAAGACATAACCTGCTCTGTAACCTGTCATTTTGTTTTGATTGCTGTGGGAATGAGCCAGCACAGGCACGGTGGGCGCTGTAGTTCCGGCCATGACCAGCAGATGGGGACACCTCTGCTAAAATGTTTGTGACTGACTGCATGAATGGTATTCGTGAGGGCAGCTCAGGGTCAGACTCTGAACAAACTGGCCCCACAAGCACAACAATAGCTGTCTTCTACTTACAGCAACTCATGGTCCAGGTAGTAACCACTTTGCAGCGCCAAATGCACCCGCCCCCACCACCTCCCCCTCCCCCCAAACAGCCCATCCCTCAAACCCCGACAAACGCATGGACATCACAACCTGTTCATTCCCTGGGTAATTTCAAGAACAGCCATTGAAAGCACTGCACACGAGGGGGGGGGGGGGAGCATAACAACCTTCCCCTACCTTGGGACTATCCTGAGAGAGAGGTCGAACCAGCTGCACCGCACAGGGACATCACAAACTGGAGCCTCACTGTTGGAAGTCTTGTAGTCCGAACTCGTACAGTTTCCACAGCTCTTGGTCATTAAGTAAAAATCTGGCACATGCTCATCCTCCCAACATGGGCAACAAGCTGGGAAGTCAAACAGAGCATGGAATCTCACAGCACCTGCCAGCTGCTGCACTCCTCACAGATCAGGCCCACATCCCTGGGATATGAAAAGCATGGTCCACAGATATATGATGCTAATATTCATCCAGCAAAGAGCCGGCAGCTTAGGGGCACAGCTATGGAAAAGTGGACAATGTGTCTCCCCATACGGAAAGCGATTCCTCTCCTACCCCATTTCCACAGATACATCTCACTTTTCCTGTCAGCTGCATGGTTTAACATTTCCCCACAATGTCTTTCATTTGTACAGATGCTGACTCTGGCTGGATGCAGAAATACTTCGGCATCAACTTCACTTCGTACCTGAATTTCAGGAACTAAACCGAGCACCGACTCAGAAGAAGCAGACTGACCCCACCTGGTCCCAATCCTGGATTAATCCAGATCCCCTGACCACACATTAGGATACTGTGCCTGACTGTCTCAAACTGCTCCAGCTCATCGGTCCCTCTCCCAGATTAGACATCACACCCCTGAAAGGTGAGAGTGACTGCCCTTGACATCAAGGCAGCATTTGACCTGAGTGTGGCATCGAGGTTTCCTAGGAGATTTGGAGCCAATGGGAATCAGGGGAAAACCACTTTGCTGTTTGGAGTTAAACGAGCACATAGGAAGATGGTTGTGGTCGGAGCCTTGGAATCGTACGACGAATTACGCACATCCTGACTCACCAAAGCCTGTCCAATAACGAGTTATTGCTCGTTAAATTAACAAGTGGGCTGTTGAGTTGAGTGGTCAGGTGATGCCAGAGGGTGCTTTTCCTTTGAGTTTTCATCCTTACAAATAGGCAGAGGTGCCTGAAACAAGGTGCCATGTGGGACACCAGGATCTCCGGTGACAATAACCCAGTGGTTCAAGTCTTTTCAGCTCGATGGCTATCATAGAAGGTGTTGGCAGTGATTTCATGCTCTCTTCCAAACGCTGTCCAGAAGGTGTATTTCGGAAGTGCGGCTAAAGCCTGATTTGTACGGGTATGGTTGATAAGTACTTTGACATTTGCTTGCACTGGGTATCCATCATATTGAAGGCGCATCTGTGGATCTAAGTATAAGACCTGCCAAGCACCTTCCAAGCGCATGACCACTGGCATCTAGAATGTCAGGGGTAGCAGATAGATGGGGACACCAGCACCTGGACGTTCCCCCTCATCCTTCCCCGCCCCACCCCCCCAAGTCACTCTCCATCCTGGTTTGGAAATATATCGGCCACCCGCTCAATGTTGCTGGTTCAAAATGCTGGAACTCCCTCCCTAACAGCCCTGTGAGTATACCCACATCCCATGGCCCACAGCAGTTCAAGACGGCAGCTCACCAGCATCTTCTCATGGGCAACTAGGGACGGGCAATAAATGCTGGACCAGCCAGTTAAGCCAACATTCCGTGAATGAATGAAAAAAACGAACCAACTCCTGTCCCAGACAGGGCCTCCCTGCTAAACCTGACTGCTTCTCCCACATTGAACTACACAGTCCCACCTCAGCAGCCCCTGGCCGAGACTGAAACATTCTCAACACATAAAGAAAAATATCTGGAAAAAATCAGCAGGCCTGGCAGCATCTACGGAGAGGAACACAGTTAATGTTTCGAGTCCATATGACTCTTGAACAAAACTAAGGAAAAATAGCAAAGATTTGAAATGTAAGCTCGTTTATGTGGATGGTGGGACAGGTAGAGCTGGATAGAGGGCCAGTGATAGGTGGAGATAACCAAAAGATGTCACAGACAAAAGGACAAAGAGGTGTTGAAGGTGGTGATATTATCTATGGAATGTGCTGATGGTGACATTAAAGGTAGAAAGCTGGATGAGCAAGGTACAGATAGCCCTAGTGTGGGTGGGGTGTGGGTAAGGGATCGAAATTAGCTAAAGGGCAGACATAAAACAATGGATGGAAATACATTTAAAAATAATGGAGATAGGTGGGAAAAGAAAAATCTATATAAATTATTGGAAAAAGAGGGGAGCGGAAAGGGGGTGGGAATGGAGGAGAGAGTTCATGATCTAAAATTGTTGAACTCAATATTCAGTCCGGAAGGCTGTAAAATGCCTAGTCGGAAGATGAAGTGCTGTCCCTCCAGTTTGCGTTGAGTTTCACTGGAACAACGCAGCCGGTCAAGGGTGGACATGTGGGCATGAGATCAGGGTGGTGTGTTGAAATGGCAAGCGATTAGGAGGTCTGGGTCATGCTTGTGGACAGACCGAAGGTGTTCCGCAAATCACTCGACCAGTCTGCGTTTGGGCTCTCCAATGTAGAGGAAACCTTCTCAACTCATCCGCTGCTGAACACTCAGATATGCCTTTATTCTTCTACCATCAAGTATTCCAAAATTCTCATTGTTCAAAGACAGAATCTATTTGGTTGTTATTCAGGAACGACAATGGAGCTACTATACCACTGAGTGCGTGCTATAAGCAACCAAATAAGGGAATGAGATAAAGGTGTAAAAATGCAGGGAGTTCAAAAAGTTTCAATATATCTAATGGTCCCTCCTACCGATAATGTTACAGATGGTTGGTGGGTGAGTGGGTGTGGGGGGGGGGAGGCGTCATTGGTAGAGAAGGGCAGGGTGTTGGCCTGGTGGATTTCAATGCCCATCACCAAGAGTGGCTCGCCAGCAACACCACAGAATGAGCTGGCCGAGTCCTAAAGGTCATACCTACCAGACTGTGAATGTGGCAGGTGGCCAGGAATCCAAGAAAGGAAAACATGCTTGACCTCATCGTCACCAACCTGCCTGCCGCAGGTGCAACTGTCCATGGCAGTATCAGTACGTGTGACCACAGCACATTAATAGAGGAGACAAAGTTTACATTGAGGGTAGCCTCCATCGCTATGTGTGGCGCTACCACCGTGCTAAATAGGATGGATTTCGAACAGATCTAGCAACTCAGGATTGTTTATCCATGAGGCCATCAGCAGCAGCAGAAAAGCACTCAAACACAATCTGTAAATTCATGGTCTGGCATATGCCCGGCTCTACCGTTACCACCAAGACAGGGGATCAACACTTGTTGAATGAAGAGTGCAGGAAGGCATGCCTGGAGCAGCACCAGGCACTCATAAAAATGAAGGCCCAAACTAGTGAAGCTGCAACACAGGACTACTTGCGTGCCAAACAGCATAAGCAGTAACTGATAGAAAGAGCTCAGCGATTCCGCAGTCAACGGATCAGATCTAAGCTCTGCAGCCCTGACACTTCCAGTCGTGAATGGTAGTGGGCAATTTTGCAACTCACTGGAGGGAGCTCCACAAATAACCCCATCCACAATGATGGGGCAGCCATCAGTGCAACAATCTTATACAAGAACTGCTGAGAGGATGATCCATTTCGGCCTCCTCCGGAGGTCCCGAGTATTTCAGATGCCAGCCTTCAGCCAACTCGATTCACACCACGTGATATCAAGAATCGACAGAAGGCGCAGGAGACTGTAAACGATCTGGGCACTAACAATATTCCAGCAATAGCACTGAAAAGTGATGCTAAAGAACTTGCTACACAGCTAGCCAAGCTGTTCCAGTACAGGTGCAACACTAGCATCTGCTTGGCAATGTGGAAAATTGCCCAGGTATGTACTGTACACAGAAAGCAGGACAAGTCCAACCTGGCCAATTAACACCCCATTGTCTACTCTTGATCATCAGTAAAATAATGGAAGTGGTCATTAACGGTACTATCAAGCGGCACTCGTTTTGCAACAACCTGCTCACTGGCGCCCAGGTTGGGTTCCGCCAGGGTCACTCAGTTCCTGACATCATTACAGCCTTGGTTCAAACAAGAACAAAAGAGGTGAACTCCAGAGGCCGGTGAGAGTGACTGCCCTCGACATCAGGGCAGCATTTGGCCAAGGGTGGCATCAAGGAAAGGGAGCAAAACTGGAGTCTATGGAGATCCACGGGAAAACCCTGCTGATTGCAGTCATTCAAAGAACAAAGGAAGAAGACTGTCGTTGTTGGAGGTCAGTCATCTCAGTTCCAGGACATCACTACAGGGGTTCTTCGGGGTAGTGTCCTCGGCCCAATCATCTTCAGCTGCTTCATCAATGACCTTCCTTCCATCATGAGGTCAGAAGTGGGGATGTTCACTGATGATTGTACAATGCTCAGTACCATTCGTGACTCCTCAACAGCTAAAGCAGTAAATATCCAACTATATCAGTGCATGGACAATATCTGGGCCTGGTCTGGCAAAGGGCAAGTAGCATTCGCGCTGCACAAGTCTCAGACAATGATCACCTCCAAGGAGAGAAAATCTAAACTGCATCCCTTGACATTCAATGGCATTAGCATTACGTAATCCCCCACTATCAACATCCTGTGGATGACCAGAAAGTGAACTGGACTAGCCATATGAGCACGGTGGCAATAAGAGCAGTTCAGCAGCGAGGAATCCTGCGGTGAGTAACTCAGTGCCTGACTGCCCAAAGCCTGTCCACCATCTGCAAGGAACAAGTCAGGAGTGTGATGGAATACTCTCCACTTGCCTGGATGAGTGCAGCTCCGACAACACACAGGAAGTTCTACACAATCTCAGACAAAGCAGCCCGCTTGATTGGCACCCCATCCACAAACATTCACTCCCTCCACCACCGACGCACTGCGGCAGCAGTGTGTACCATCTACAAGATGCACAGCAGGAATTCACCAAGCCTCCTTAGACGGCACTTTCCAAACCCACGAAACATTGTCATCTAGAAGGACAAGGGCAGCAGGCACCTGGGAATATCATTTTCCTCGAGGCCACTTATCATATTTACTTGCAAGTATATTGGCCGTTCCTTCACTGTCGCTGGGTCAAAATCCTGGCATTCCCTTACTAACAGGACTTCGGCTTTATCTACACTACATGGGCTGCAGCTATTCAAGAGGGCGGCTCACCTTCACTTTCTGAAGGGAATTTAGGGATGGGAAATAAATGCTGCCCTAGCCAGCGATGCCCACATCCCATGAATGAATAAAGAAAATAAAAACATACCTCTCTCATGTCTTTCATGTCTGAAGATGCTGACTCTGGCTGCGTGCAGAAACACTTGGACATCAACTTCACTCCGTACATTAATTTCAGAAAATCCCTCCTCTCCTAGTCGATCACCGACTGAGACAAATGCAGACTGAACCTTCCTGGTCCCAATCTTAGATCAATTGTAATACCCTTAACAGACAATTGGACATTATACTAGGCCTCATCGAACTGCTCCAGCTCATCGGTCCCTTTGCCAAACTGGACTTCACTGCTCCGACAAACCCACCACTGTCCCCATTGGACTGTCCCTCTGCAACAACCCAGCCCCTGTCCCAGACTGGGCTTTACCTCTCCAACAACCCAGCCACTGTCCCAGTCTGGGCTTTACCTCTCCAACAGCCCAGCCCCTGTCCCAGACTGGGCTTTACCTCTCCAACAAATTAGCTCCTCTCCCAGACTGGACATTACTGTTCCAATTAACCAGCCCGTGTCCCATATGGGGCTTTACTGCTCCAGCTAACCATCCCCATCCCACAGTGCACTTTACCGCTCCAACAAACCAGCCCTTGTCTCAGACTGGACTTTACTGCTCCAACTTATCAGCCCCTGTCCCAGACTGGGGTTTAGAGCTCCAACAAACCAGCCCCTATCCCAGAATGCACTTTACTTCCACAGCTAACCAGCCACTGTACCAGTCTGGGCATTACTGTTCCAACTAAACAGCCCCTGTCCCATACTGGGCTTTTCTGCTCCAACTAACCAGACCCCATCCAATCATGTCTTTACATCTCCAAGAAAACAGTTCTTGTCCCAGACAGGACTTTACTGCTCCAACTAACCAGCCCCTGTCCCAAAGTGCACTTTACTTCTCCAGCAAAGCAGCCCGTGTCCTATAATGCATTTTACCTCTCCAAAAAACCACCCCCTGTCCAGACTGGGCTTTACTGCTCCAACTAACCAGCCCCTGCCCCATACTGCCTTTACCTCTCCAAAAACCCAGTTCTTTTCACAGACTGGAATTTTTCTGCTCCAACAAACCAGCCCCTGTCCCAGGCTGGACTTCACTGCTCCTTCTAACCAGACCCTGTTCCGGACTGGGCCACAGTGCACCACCTGACTCTCTGCCCCAGATTTAACCCCACTATCCCACATGACCGGCCGCTGCCCCAGACTGAACCAGTCTCAACTCAACCGCTGCTGATCGCTCACGTTTATCTTTATTCTTCTATCATCGGCGATTCCAAAATTCTCAGTGTTCATGTACAGAATCAATTTGGCTGCTATTATGGAACAATAGTGGAGCTGCTGTACTACTGAGTGCGTGCTATAGGCAGCCAAATTGTGGGAAGGAGATAAAGGTGCAAATTTTCAGGAAGTTCCAAAAGTTACAATATATTTTATGGAACGTTGTTTAATGGTTTCTGGTCTTATCTGCCGATTTCATTCAGTCAGAACTCTCTCTCTCTCTCTCTGTCTCTCCTTGTGCATCTCTTCAAGTAGCGCACTTGTTATCTGCAAATTGCTAATCTCACAGGCTAGTCAAGCAACAGCCAGACATACTCATACTGCCGGAATCATAAATTACAGAAAATGTCCCAGAAACCACCATCACGATCCGTGTGTCTGTCCTGTCCCATCGGCAGTGCAGGCTCAGCAGAAATGGCAGAGCAGTGATATACAACCTGAAGGGAATTGCCCTGGGTCTCCTCAACAATAACTCTGGACCCCAGGAAGTCACATGGCAACAGGTCGATCATGGGCAAGGGAACCTCCTGCTGGTTACTACCTATGGCTCTCCCTCAACTATTGTATCAAGCTTCCTCCAAGTTGCACACCACTTGGCGGAAGCACTGAGGGTGGCAAGGGCACAGAATGTTTTCTGGTCGGTGGACTTCAATGCCCATCATCAAGAGTGGATCGCCAGCACGACAACAGAGAGAGTGGATCGAGCCCTAAAGGTCAAATCTACTGCACTGGGTCTGGGGCAGGTGGTCAGGAATCCAACAAACTATACTTGACCTCATCCTCACCAACGTGCCTGATGTAAGATACAACTGCCCAGTATCGTTTGGAGTGAACTACGCAAAATAATTGTCGATATGATGACCCGCCTTAACATTAAGTATACCCTCCACTGTGTTGTGTGGCGCTACCGCTGTGCTAAATGGGATTGATTTCGCACAGATCTAGCAACTCAAGGCTGGATAGGCATAAGGTGATGTGGACCACCAAAGCTGCAGAAACACACCCAACCACAATCTCTAACCTCATGGACAATCATACCCCGCACTCTACAATTACCACCAAGCCAGGGGATCAACCGTGGGTCAATGAAGTGTCCGGGAGGGCATGCCAGGAGCAGCACATTTAACACATACAAATGAAGGCAAAACCTGGTGAAGCTTTGGTACAGTACTACTTGCGAGTTAAACATAAGCAGCAAGTGATAGACAGAGCTAACTGATTCCACAACCAACGGAATAGCTTTGAGCTCTGCAGTCCTAACACTTCCAGGCATGAATGGTGATAGACAATTAAACAACTCACTGGAGGAAGCTCCACAAATAACCCCATCCTCAATGATGTGGGGGCCTTGCACTCCAGTGCAAAAGATAAGGCTGAAGCATTTTGAGCAATCTTCCGACAGAAGTGCTGATCGATGATCCATTTCGGCCTCCTCCTGAGGTCCCCAGCAACACAGAGCCGGTCTTCAGGAAAATCGATTCACTTCACGTGATATCAAGAAAATGCTGAAGGCACAGGGCACCGCAAAAGATCTGGGCGCTAACAATATTTCAACAATAGTACTGAACACCTGTGCTCTGGAACGTGACGCACAACTGGCCAGGCAGTTCCATTAAAGCTACATGACTGGCATCTACCTGGCAGTGTGGCAAATTGCCCAGTCGTGCCTTGTACACTGATAGCAGGACAAATCTACCGCAACTATTATCGCCCCATCAGTATAATCTCGATCATCAGTGAAGTGATGTAAGGGGTCATCAACAGTCCTATTAAGCAGCACTCGGTTAGCAATAATCTGCTCACTGACGTACGGTGTCGGTTCCACTAGGGTCACGCGCGTCCTGACATCATTACTGGCTTGGTTCGAACATGGAGAAAAGAGCTGAACTCCAGAGTGGCGGTGAGTGTGACTGCCCTCGTAAACAAAGCAGCAGTTGACCGAGTGTGGCATCACGGAGCCCGAGCAAAACTGGAGTCAATGGGAATTGGGGGAAAACTCTCCACTGGTTGGAGTCATACCTGGGAAAAAAGGAGGTTGTTGGTGGTCAGTCATCTCAGTTCCAGAACATCACTGCAGTAGTTCGTCAGGGTAGAGTCCTAGGCCAAACCATCTTCAGCTGCTTCATCAATGACCCTCCTTCCATCACCTGGTCAGAAGCGGTGATTTTCGCTGATGATTGCACGATGATTAGCACATTCGTGACTTCTCAGATACTGAAGCAGTCCATGTCCAAATGCAGCAGGACCTGGACAATATCCAGGCTTGGGCTGACAAGTGTGAAGGAACATTCGCGTCACACCCGTGCCAGGCCAATAAGACAGAATCTAACCACTTTCCCTTGACATTCGATCGCATTTCCATTGCTGAATTCTATTCCCCTGTCAAAATCCTGGGCGTTACCATTGAGCAGAAGCCGAAGTGGACTAGGCGTATAAACACTGTGGTTAAAAGAGCAAGTCAGAGGCTAGGAATTCTGTGATGAGTAATTCATCCCCTGACTCCACAAAGCCTGTCCCTGAATAGTGTGATGGAATATTCTGTACTTCCCTGGATGAGTGCAGCTCCAACAACGCTCAAGAAGCTTGACACCATAAAGCACAAAGCAGCCGGCTTAATTGTCAGCCCATCTACAAACATTCAATCCCTCCACCACGTTAGCAGCCAGTGTGTACCATTTACTGGATACACTGCAAGAATTCACCAAGGCACCTTGGACAGCACCTTCCAAACCCTAGACCGCTACCATCTGGAGGGAAATGTGCAGCAGACACATGGGAATATCACCATCTACAATTTTCCCTCCAAGGCACTCACACTCTTTACTTGGAAACATATAGCCGTTCCTTCACTGTCACTGGGTTAAAATCCTGGAACTCCCTCCCTAACAGCACTGTGGTTAAACCTTCACCACATGGACCACAGATGTCGAAATAGGCAGCTCACCAACACGTTCTCAAGGACATTTAGGGATGGAAAATAAATTCTGGCCTAGCCAGCGGTGCCCACATCCCATGGATGAACAAAAAAAAATCATGCCTCTCCACGCTTTACAATGCCATGGTATCATAATGCAGCCAGCAGAAGAAGGAGCAGCCAGAAAGTACTGGTACTGAACCCAGACATTTGGAATTACTATATTTTGCGTTCTAGCCAATTGAGATCATTGCTAAAGTAGAGGAAATGGGGCCTTCAATCATTGTAACATGAGGTGATTTATGTGATTCCAAGGTGACTGGAATTCTTGAGGCGGCGGCAACGGCTAAGCGATGTCACTAAGAAGCCGCCTAAGGAGCGGAGGAAATCTCGCAAGCAGAGCGATTCCGCTTCCGCGAACAGGGTGCTGACCCTGGCCCTCCCTTCCACCTGGGTTTCGTCCGAGGCCATGAGTGTTAAGAACTCCTTCGTTGTCGACATTTTCGCACGCATCGCCTCCGAGGTCTCACACCTCATTCATTACAACAAGTGCCACACCATCACAGCCAGGGAGATCCAGAGTGCCGCCTGCCTCATGCTCCCAGGGGAACTGATCAAGCACGCCGTGTACAAAGGCACCAAAAGCACCAAAATGGTCACCAGATGCACCAACTCAGCTTAGGTGGATCATTCTTGCGGTTATAAACTGGAAAAGTACCGATGTGGAGAGAAAAATTCAGGAACAGTATTTTATGTTTCCCCCGTGGCTTTCTGCCCGTACAATTTCTCATTTTGCCTTCCCACTACAACCCAGACAGCCACGACCTTACCACGAGCTTTCTCTTGGGTGTGTAGAAGCCCAGGCCTGCTCGAACGTCCTTGCATCAAGTAAAGCCCTTAAGTGGCCAATGGTTGACCACTTAGGAGCCGTTTTCGACCTAGACTCAATTTCTACGTTAACGGGAGGTGATCAGCGGCTCTGAGGGAGCCCAAAAGCATTCAGGCCTTATTGGGAATTATGCGAGAGTTGGGGGGCCCTTCCACGTCAGTCACCCCACCTCGCCAACCAATTTTAATATCAGGCGCCCTCTCTAAATGTCTGACTGCTGCTTGAGCTGTCTTCCCCCTCAGGCCTTCCTATGACGTAGCCAATTTGGGCGGGGATGTATTCTGTTCCGACTTTGCGATGGACGGAACAGAAAACCGCTCTCCTAAAAACCCTGGTCGGGGAGGAATTCCTGGGACAGGATTCATAGATTGTCTGGCTTCCCGTACCGTCATCTACAGAGTCAGGAGGGAGCAGGCCCCCGCCCACTCTGCACGCCCCAATGAACGGTAATTGGCTGCAGGTTGGACTTCCGCCCCTTACTCGGGAAGAAGTCCCGCCTCAGAGGGTTGCCGGCCAACCTGATTGGTCAGCAGATCTCTAGCTCCTGCAGCGCCAAAAGCTGCAGTGGACAGTCCTGGGACTGCATGCAGTCCCCACAGCTGAGTCCTGGGATTGCCCGAACAGATACATTTTTGGGGTCTCAGGGTGGGGAAGGTAGAGGAGGCTCGGGTGGAGGTGGACAGTGCGTGTTCGGCTGATTCCCACGGATTTTAGGATTTCAATCAGAGCAGGATTTCCCACCCGAATTTCTGTACAGCGAAACTTACAGACCTTATTGTCCTCCAACTACTTCCTCTGTCCCAAATTCAGACAGATTCAAAAAGCTGGCTGTGAGATTTTAGAAAATGTTGCAACCTCATCTTTTCAATGGAATCTTCCGTGTCATTCTCCACGGATATGGGAATCGCACGTGCCTCGTATCTAGGCAGAAATGCTAAGTCACTGTGTTTGAGAGCCCACCTCTCTTTAAATTGGAATTAAATGGTTAGTTCAAAGCACAACTGTTTACAAACGCACATTGTGGACACGTTTTCGGACTTTGGACAGTCACATTTTCCACTGGTAACATGCAGGCTGCTGCCATGACTTCTAAATCTATATACCTTGCACCTTCTTCAGATTATTATAAGCTAAACCACCAGATTCACTGTGAGGCAAACTTGAGAACAGGTCATATGACCCCATTCATTCTTACCTTAAATTTAAAGGGACAGCCCGAAAAGATAATAATCTTATGAACCTCATATTTGTAACAGTATTTTCCACCTTTCTTCATCAAATAAGGTGACATTGCGAATGTTATGGTAAGGAAAGTTGGGGCAGAAAAAATTGAACTAAAAAATGAGGTAAAGAAGCATTAAATATCTGGCAGCGCTCAAGTTAAAGAAGTCACCAGGCCGAAGTTGGGTGAATTCAGTGGGATACGGTGGAAAATAAGGATAGAGTTTGTGGAGGCTCAGGCCACAGTCTGTAAATCATCATTTAATGTGCAAGTGGTGTGGGAGGACTGGAGGTTTCAAAATGTTACACGCTTGTTCAAGAATTTGGAGGGAGAGATGTCCCCATCATTTAAATGCCAGTCAACCAAAGGCCTTTCTTGAAAAACATCCAGAGACCATGATCAGCGACAAGAATAACAACGATTGGAAAATGTATAGGTTAATATTGGGCATTAAAGTCAAATTGTGTTTGACTAATTGGATTTAGTCCTTTGAATAACACATAGGTAACATTGGTTATGAGTAAAACGGCTACTGCATATATAAAAAATCAAACGTGTTTGATGAAGGACAACGTCATAATTTTTTGAGAACAATTAAAAGTTAAGGAGTTAAAGGGACAGTGGCAGCTTGGATAAAAGATTGTATAAAATCCAAAAAGCGGAGAGGGTTGGCGAACTGTTGTTCTCATGACTTGAGGGATGTAATCTGGGGTTTTTCCCAGCACCTGCTGTTTAGAATCTCACCAGTTCTGATGTGTATATTAATGGTCTGGATCTGGGTGTGCAGGGTTTATTTTTAAAGTTTGAGATTGTAAAGTAAGATATTTCAGGAGGACATCGAAAGAAGATAGTATGCGCAGACAGGTGACAGTTAATATTTAAAAGGGAATTGTGAAAGCCATGCCTTTTGGCAGGAGGAATGGGATGAGGCAATAGGAACAGATGTGACAGCTTTGAAACGGCTGCAGTAACAGAGGGACATGAGGGTTTGTATAATCAGATTTCAACAGCTCAGAAAACCAGCTTAGAATCACTGGTTAGCTCCCAATGGAGTATTGTCTCCAATCCCCGACACAACAGGTTAGGAAGGATTTCGTGACCTTGGAGATGGTGCTGAGGAGGTGTATTGGGATGTTACAAGGGATAAGAGGAATCAGGAACGTGAAGAGACTTAAATAATAGGGAAATTGTTCTCCTCAGAGAAACCCGAGAGGAGAATTAATCAATGAGGCTTGTGCTAGTGTGAATAATGAGAAATTGTTTCCAATGACGGATGGGTTGGTGAGAAGGCGAGACAATGGAGGTGAATTGACGTTCAAAGGAGCCAACGGCGATGTGAGAACAGATTTTTTTACCCAAAGGTATGCTGTGCTCTAGAAGGCACTGACTAAACGGAAGGTAGAAGCAGAAGTAATGATAACTCTCAAACGTGAATAGCACCCATCTACTCACTATTGATCTGAACTCTCTGTGGCAGCGCTTGCCTGCTGTCTAAAATGCACAATGCACAATTTCTTCAGACTGCTGTACATGCCCGACCATAACTGCAGCCGCTCCTCAAATTCAGAAACCCTGAGCTGCAACAAGGAAGGCCGGAGAGACTGTGTGCAGAAGTGCTCAGTGGACAAATGAAACGTCCTGGAGTTCCCATATTGCAGAGGATGCAAAGGATCCCAGTTGCCTTGCCATACACCCAGGGGTTGCCCAGCTACCTCGTCTAAAGCAGCCACCGCTTAATGTAGCCCTAGATCCTTCTAAACAGTTTTAAATCATATTTACTATAAAGACGAGATCATTAATAAGGTTCTATAATCAAATTATCGGTGCAGCTTTTTGACAAGGCATCTGAATGCTGCTTGATACTGAAAAGTGAGAGCCGCTCACTTCTTGTTACCATTGGAGTTCATACAAGTAATGCAAGCGCTTATTCAGTAGCATTGTCCATCTGTATGCCTTTATTCCACTGGAGACTGGACTGTCAGAGCAGAAAAGAACCCTTCATTCAAGGGCATGTTTTGTGTTTTCCTTCGGGTAGAATTTCTGTGACCAATTTGTTTGCAGGTTGGACCTTTGCATGGCTAACTTTGTTTTAAGGTGGTACATAACAGAGATGAACATCACCTTCAACGACCTGACGCTGAAACTCCTGTATTAAAACGTCTACTGAGTTAAAATGTGGAAACATGATTAAAACTTATTTTAAAGTTACTTTATTATTGAGCTGGGGATATATTGAACAGCAATGAAGTAGATTAATGATATCAGATGAAAGTCTGTAGAGTTTACTTTATTTTTTTCCTGGGTTCTGGGCATCGCTGAAAATACCAGGATATGATGCCTAAAATGCCCTTCAGAAGATGGTATTGAGCCACCTGCTTGAAGCGATGCAGCCGTCTGGCGATTGTTGGCAGCCAATTTCAGAGACAGTTAACATTGTGTGGGTCTGAACTCACGTGTAGGCCAGACCAGGTAAGGACAGAAGATTTCCTTTTTTCAAAGGCATCAGTGAACCAACAGGGTTTTTGGCGACAATATGCAATGGTCCCACGGTCATCATTAAACTTTTACTTCCAAATTTTTATTGAATTCAATTTCCACCACCCCTCCATAGTGGGTGTTCAAACCCTGGTCCCCAATGCATTAACCTGGGTCTCCGGTTTATCAGTCCAATGACAATACCACTACCGCCTTCCAATAGAATTCCAGTGGAGTTTGGGTTTACTGGTCCAGTGAGATTACCACTGCACCACCTTCCAGTGAAAAAAAAATAATCAGGAGCAGAAGCACTTGGAAATGAGTACTGAAGAAGAGACACAGTGCCTCGGGCGTGAACTCTGTTTCTCTCTCCACAGATGCTGCCAGGCCTGCTGACCTTTCCCATCACTTCCTGTTTCTATTTCAGGTTTTCAGCTTCCACAGTATTTTGGTTTTATGTTCTTGGTTTCAAATTGGCTGCCGTGTTTTCCTACGTTACAGAACTTACAAAAAACAACAAAACACCACGAGGTGAAATCCACGTTGCGACTTCATAAAATATGCTTGCTAAATGCAAGAGTTTCTTCTGCCGGGTTTAGAACATGCTGGAAAGCATTGCTTTTATTATCGGCAGCCTCCATTCTATTACAAAAACAATAACTGCTGCACTAATCTATCCTTTATACCAATTAAGTAAGAGCAAGGGAGTAATCTATCCGAATAAGAACTAATCCCGTTCATATATTCCCTGTTTTATTTCGCATACATAGATTCATGCAACACAGCAGGATGCCAATCTGCCGATAGTGTTTGTTTGGAGTCTCTGCAAGACCTATCCAGTCCATCTCATGATATATATTTTTCCCCATTGCTCTATATTTGTTTCATTTTTAAATATACATACATTTTTAAAAAGTTACTAGTTAATCTGTTTGCACCACCCATTCAGACAATTCCTGGCAGATCCTGACAACTCCCTGCATCAAGACAAATCACATCACCTTCTCACTGCCTCTTTTCTTTAGAAATGACCTCAGAACTGTCCCCTGTGGATGCCAGTACGGTTTACAGGGGAATTCTTAATCTCTATCCAATTTACCTAAAGCCCTAATCGTGTTGAGTACCTGAATTAAATAACCCCGTTAATTTATTCTCTTTTAGATGAAAAATAATAATTTCTCTACTGATTTGACAATCCTGGGATCTATAGTACCTTGGGCCATTGGAAAACCTGCTCACCATATCTAAGACCCTGACATCCTTTATCAAGTCAGGTGCCATGAAATGAACACAACAACCTGTCTTAGATCTAGTCACTGATTTTTGAAGAATTTGCATATGCCCATTGAGCATTTTACTCTGTGCCTCTATTAATCAGCCCAATGCTCCCGTCTGTTTCATTCATAGCTTTTTAACCTCTCCTGTCACGTCAAAGATTTGTGTGTGTGAAACTCCGGGTTTCATGGCCTTGCAGCCCTAACAAATCAATTCCTTATCGTTGACGATCTGTATCACAACATTCCCTACAATCTTCCTGAACATCACACAGCAGCCTTTTTATGGTAGTAATTTAGTTTTTAGAATGATCCCTAATTTAGCACATGCAGCGTCTTGGAGATGTCAACCGTGATATCAATACATTGCATATTTTCGCTATTTCCTGTTTGCTACTTATCTCCATCCAGCTGGCTCAAGCTTGCATGCATCAGAAGACCAGAGATATCAATTTTAATCAGAGACATTTCAGCAAATTTACACGAGTTGGGTTCGCCCAGAACATACAAAATGGCTTGAGAGTTTATGCCTTCAGAAATCAGAATGCACAAGTTGGTCCTAAGTACTGCCTTGCCACATATATGCATACAGATTAATTAATGTAGTTTAAGTTAGATGAGTTGGCAGACGGATAGCAAATGTTATTAATAACTGGTTTGCCTGTTTGTCTTTGAGTAAAAACACGCATTTACGGTTGAACATTTTAAGTTGGAGACCTTAGTAGTTTGCTGCAGAGCGTTCACCCTCAGAATGCAAGTTACTGCCCAGAACGAAGCACTAGCCCCACACCAACCATCTGTACATTTCAGTAGATTGTGACAGGCAGCCGAATAATACAATTAGTCGTGTTAATAAACATTTGAATTACTGGTTCGCAGCTGTGACGCACGATTTATTTCCAGTGTATTGATTATTTTTATATTCATAATTCTTGATTGATCCACCTTTGTACTCTTCAGATTATCGGTGCATACAGTCTGGCACCAAAATGTGTTGAGCGCTTTTCTCACCCATTTCCCAGTCATAAATAGCAGGACATAGATGTTTAAAAACCGTTGATCTAATTCCTCTCCCGAATGATTTGAACTCAATCACCTCTCTACTCGAGAGCAAATCCAGGCTGAGACGTTGAGAGAGGAACTCAAACATCAAGATCCGGGTCCTGATCTCAACCTCGACGTCATAACGTGGAATGGCTAATTCCCATCCAGAGTAAAACATGACTTACATAAAACTCAATGAGAGGGACAGAATATAGGAGCAGCTTTGTGATATAAAGAAACGGCTGAAGGCATCGAATACTGAAAATGTTATGGATCCTCACTATGTCCAGGCAGTATGACTGAAGACCTGTGCTCCAAAACAAGCAGCCACCCCAGCCAAGGTGCTACAAGACATCGACAACTGCCCTTGACATTGTGGAAAAATGGCCAGATTAATCCCCTCCACAAACAGCAATTCGAATCCAATCCAGCAAGTTACTACCCCATTAGTCAACTCTCGATCATAAGCAAAGTGATGGAATGTATCGCTGACAGCGTTACCAGGCGGCACTTCAACAGCAATAAACTGCCTCTCAATGCTTATTGTTGGGTCCCGTCAAGGTAACGCAACTCCTCACCTCATTACAAACTAGGTATAAATATGGGCAAAAGAGCTGAACTCAAAAGTGGGGTGAATGTCTGCCCTGGACCTCAGGGCAGCATTTGAACGAGCCCAGCATCAAGGAGAAATAACAACCTTGATGTGACTGAGATTCAGGGGAATGTCTTTCCCCTAGTTTGAGACCGAGCACAAATCAAGATGGAGGTGGCATCTGGAGGCCAATGAGATCCACAGGACTTCTCTACAGAAGCTCCTCAGCATGAATTGATACGTTCAACAAACTTCAGTCGTTTCTTCAGTGACATTCCCTTCTTCATAATTTCAGAAGTGAAGATAGCCACTGATGGACACACAGTGTTCTGTATGTTTCCAGCTTCCTCGGACGCTAAAGGAGCCCGCATCCATATTCTACCTTGGGCTGATAAGTGGCAAATATAATTCGCGCCACACATGTGCCCAGCAATGACCATCTTCAACAAGAGAGAATCTAACCATCTCCTCTGATGCTCAGTGACATTGCTATCGCTGAAGTTCACAAACATTTACCTCCTGGCGAATGTTGCCATTGACCAGACTCGTGATTACATTAGCCATATAAATAGGGCAGGTGCCAGAGCAGGGCAGGGGCTTGGATTTCTATGGCGAGTAATTCACATCCTGACTCCAGAAACCCTGCCTTCCATGGGCAAGGCATTAGTTAGGGACGTGATGAAATACTCTCCTTCTGTCTGGATGAGAGCGGCTTTATCAACATTCAAGAAGCTCGACACCATCGAGGAAGATGAAGACCACTTGACCAGCTTCCCATGCGCTTCGTTGAACATTCACCAGCTCCACGACCCAGTGAAAATCGACAGCATTGTGCACCAGATATAAGATGCACTTCAGCATCCCTCCAAGTGTTTTTCCACAGCACATGCAAAGGCCACCATTTTTACCAGCTAGAAATGCAGTGTATGCATGGGAAATCCATGACCTGAATGTTCGCTTTCAAGCCATAAGCCATCGCGACTTGGAACAATATCACCATCTGCTTACTGCCTCCAGATGGGAATGCTGCAAGTCCCTTCCTTACCGCAATGTGGCATTGCATATACTAGATCGACTGTAAGGTTCAAGAAGGCGGCTCAACACCATCTTCGGAGAGATAAGGAGGAATGCATAACAAATGCATGCCTCGCCAGCTACATGTATATGGAATGTCTGTATCTTTTCCAGAATGTGCTAATTCCAGCTGGATTCAGGTTCCATTGGCGCTCACAGCACTAGGATACTTGGTCCAGCCAATCAGGTTTCGTGTGTGAACCAAGCACATTCCACCATTAACTAAAATAAAGAAGAAACACAATATTCTTCCCGTCTCAATGCAAGATGCTGTGCTCGTATGGGGCGAATGCACATTTCTAGATCACTAGTTGGCATTCTCATAGCTACACTCTGTTTTGCAGGAAACTAACAGTTCCCGTGAATTGAGAGCACTGTTCTGGACGGTGACTGATGTGAGGAACAGATTGTTGTTACTATTGATGATATGGAAGCGGAGAGATCATGGCGATGACACACCACAATCGATTCAGTTCCTTCTTTTAGTTCCCTTATGAGACAGAAAGCTCAGGCTAAATGTGACATCGGGGCGAACCCTGCCTGAGTGTTGCGGTGAACGCGGTCAGTACTGATTGGCTGAACTCCAGTCAGCATTTACCTGTTATATATCATCTGCTTTGAAACTGCGTCAATGCAATTTATGGATTGAATTGTTTAATTGTGTTAGATTATATATTATAACATCACATCAGAATTGGAAAATGGTGAAATAAACATTATTAAGTATAAATGGCAGAATTTGCATTTTTATGGCGCCTTTGATGTCTCAAAATGCTTCACAGGCAGTGAGCACTTTTGTAGTCACTGCACTATAATATACATATTCATATATAATGTTAAAGCCTCGTCATTTCAATTAAGATATTACATGGTGGATCTTTTGCAGTTGCTTTGCTTGATTTATATTCCCGAAGCAGAATTTCCAAGTGAAGTGTCACGTGACCGATTTATTATTGTTTCCCCGTGCAATAATAATTCCGGATTTGCTTGTACTGCGTTTCTTGCTTTGTTCACACCTGACAAGTGATTGGTTGGATTTGGTATTCAAGAATTTTGATTGCCCATGGGATCTGGATCCAGAAAGAGTTAGTGCTTTCGTGCGACGTTGAGAAAATTCGGTTGAAATATTGCCTTCAGCTGAACGTGGTTACCAACATTGATGTTCAGTGGGAGCCCTGCAAGGGGCGGCTCCAGTTATTTTGGTAAATTCGAGAAAATAATCACTGGCGTCAAGATGAAGGGGAAACTGAGGGCATTGATAATACTGGGCATGAACCTGCGTGGTCAATTAGTGTGAATGTTAGTGGGGTCAGTAACGACAAGACTGATTTCAGAGCAATCGGGTTCAAATGTAAGTAAATTGGAGACAATTCTGTTTTTTCTAATTCATCCGTCCTTAGAAATCCCAACAATCCATTGCACCATTAAAACCTCTTGCTTGCTCTGCCCTAGGGGAAGAAGGTGCCTGAAATTGGTCATAGAATTCCTATCTTATGCCTGTCCGAAATATCCCTCTCACCAATTTTTAGCTATGTCTCATTCACCTTCAGCCATATTTTACCTTGAATCCGGGGTGAACCTTTCCTATTCCACTAATACACCTGTGTTTTTTATGAAGGTCACAAAAAAGTCCAGATTTCCTTGACCTTTGGTCATAACCCAGCCCTCTGGCGGAAGAAATTGCCTCGGTGACCTTTCCTTGCACCTGCCGTCAGGGCTTGGGCCTTCCTGAAATCCCATAAGCACCTGAGCTAAAATCTGTATCCAAGGCAGGGTTTGGCCGGCTACCGTTGTAGTGTCAACTGGATTAATTTAATGGTGCCTCATGACATTTTCCACGTTCTTGCGCATTCCCTTTAGAGATGTGAAATCCGTTGTGCCTGATACCCCTCTGACCAAATAATGACCACAGCATCAGAGCCTGGACTGGAGGAATTCGCACCTTTTACTTCACCCCTTATATAAAACTGAGATTGTTTTACCTCCTTTCCTCAAAACAGCCATTAAGCTACTTTTCCCTTTTGAAATCCCGCAGGGTTTCCCTGTGACATCTGATTCACTCTCGACAGCATCTGCATTGGGCAGCTTTGTCGCACTTATCATTATTTCGTGTTCAGTGGCCCTGACTGCAGATATATTGCTTTGGAAAACAACTGTCCCTATCGAGAGCACATACAAATGATGAAGTTGACGTTTGAAGGTGAAAGAGGATGTGATATGTTGTCCTGACTTGTCAGAATGATTACTCCAGTTAGCTTTTAAGATTATTGATGAGGTAACAGAGATGATGCATGGAACTAAGGCCGTGAATATGGTGTCCATTGGCTTGCAAAAGACGTTGAGGTGGCACTGAACAGGTTGGTCAGCAGGGTAATACCCATGGAATAATAGGGAGCGGGCCAGTGTAGGTACAAATTCGGCTGAATGACTGGAAACAGATTGCAGATGACGTGTTGATTTTCGGACTGGAGGAGGGTATATGATGATGCAAAGATAGGTAGGCAAGTAAGGTGTGAAGAGTGCATGAAGATTCTGCAAAGGGACAAAGGGACAAAATAATTCAAGTGAGTGGGCAAATCACTGGCAGATGGCGTAAAAGGCGGCAAAATATGAACTTCTCCACTTTGGAGGGTAGAATAGAAAAGAAGCAGGCTGTGTTAGAGGAGAGATATTGGAGAACTCTGAGCTGCAGAGGGATCTGCCAGTCTTAGTACATGAATGAGGACAAGGTAGAATGCCCGTAGAACAACATATTAGAGAGGCCAATGGAATGGAGTCATTTATTGCAAGGGAATTGGAATATGACGCTAGGCATGTTTTGCTGCAGCTGCACAGGCCGTTGCTGAGAGCACATCTAGAGTACTGTGTGCAGTTCAAATCTCCATGTTTAAGAAAGGATATCAGTGCGTTAGAAGCAGTTCATAGACTGTTCACTCGGCTGAGACCTGGTATGGAGGGTTTTGCAGGGAATTTTGGACAGGCTGGGCCTTTATCCAACGGAGTTCAGGTGAATGAGAAGTGATCTTTAGCAACATGGACTTCATCAGGGTAGTGTCCTCAGCGCAACCATCTTCAGCTGCTTCATCAATGACCTTCCTTCCATCATAAGATCAGAAGCGGTTATGTTCACCGATGATTGCACTATGTTCAGCATCATTGGCCACTCCTCAGATACTGAAGCAGTCCATGTCCAGATGCAACAAGACTTGGACAATATGCAGGCTTGGGCTGACAAGTGACAAGTAACATTGGCGCAACACAAGTGCCAGGAAATGACTATCTGCAACAAGAGTGTATCCAAACATCGCCCCTTGAAGTTCAATGGCATTACCATCATTGAATACCCCAGTATCAACATTCTGGGGCTTACCATTGACCAGAAACTAAACTGTACGAGCCATATAAATACTGTGGCTACAAGAGCTGGTCAGACGCTAAGAATCGTGCGACGAGTAACTCACTTCCTGACTCCCCAAAACCTGTCCATTATCGACAAGCCTGCAGTGTGATGGACTTGCCTGGATGAGTGCAGCTCCCACAACACTCAAAAAACTTGACAACATCCAGAACTAGAAAGTCAGGGGTGGTGTGGGGTGGGGTGGAGGTGGTGGGGGGTAGGGGGGGTGGTGGTGGTGGTGGGGGGTGGGGGGGGGGGGGTGTGGGGTGGGGTGGGGGGGAAGGGTAATGCTCCTAGAAGTATAACTAATGGGAAACAAAGCAGCAGGTTAGCGTGTGGGGGGTGGATTCAACTTCATGGAAAATTATGAAAAAACTGAAAAGAAAGAACAGCCCAGTAGAGGCCACTAAGGTCTCCAGAACACAAAATAGGACAGAGTGTTTGGGAAGGGCTAGGAACCTAACTTCAAACACATCAGATAAAGGGACGAGAATGAGAAAGGGGACGGGAAATACAGGACTGTAGGTGTTGTATCTGAATGCATGCAGTGTACGAAATAAGGTAAATGAGCTTCTGGTGCAGATTGAAATTGGCAGGTATGATGTGGTGGGAATCATGGAGCCATGGCTGCAGCGGGATCAGGACTGGGAGCTAAATATCCAAGGATATACATCCTATCGAAAAGATAGGCAGGTTTGCAGAGGAGGTGGGGTTGCTTTGTAAGTAAGAAATCAAATTAAATCGATAGCAAGAAATGACGTAGGGTCAGATGATGTAGAATCTGTGTGGGTAGAGTTTAGGAACCGCAAAGGTAAAAAACACATAATGGGAGTTATGTACAGGCCTCCAAACAGTAGTCAGGATGTGGGGCACAAGATACACCAGGTGATATAAAAGGCCTTTAAGAAAGGCAAGATTACAGTGATATGGGGGATTTCAATATGCAGGTAGGCTGGGAAAATCAGGTTGGTCGTGGATCCGAAGAAAAGGAATTTGTGGAATGTCTACGAGATGGCTTTTTGGAGCAGCTTGTGATGGAGCCCACCAGGGAGCAGGCAATTCTATATTTAGTGATGTGTAATGAGGTAGATTTGATAAGGGAGCTTAAGGTGAAGGAACTCTTAGGAGGAAGTGACCATAATATGATAGAATTTACCCTGCAATTTGAGAGGAAAAAGCTGGAGTCAGATGTAACGGTATTACAGTTGAATAAAGGCAACTACAGAGGCATGAGGGAGGAGCTGACCAAAACTGACTGGGAGATGAGCCTAGCAGGAAAGACAGTAGAACAGCATTGGCAGGAGTTTCTGGGAGTAATTTGGGAGACACAGCAAAAATTCATCCTTAGGAAGAAGAAGCATACTAAAGGGAGGACGAGGCAACCATGGCTGACAAGGGAAGTCAGGGACAGCATAGCAGTTACAGAGAAAGCATACAATGTGGCGAAGAGCAGTGGGAAACCTGGGGATTGGGAAGCCTACATAGACCAACAGAGAACAAGTAAAAAAGAAATAAGGAGGGAGAAGATTAAATATGAGGGCAAACTAGCCAGTAATATAAAAGAAGATTACAAGATATTTTTAGACATATAAAGGGTGAGAGAGAGGCAAAATGGAAACTGGGCCGCTGGAAAATTACGCTGGGGAAGTAGTATTGGGGAACAAAGAAATGGCGGAGGAACTGAATAGGTACTTTGCATCAGTCTTCATGGTGGAAGACACGAGTAACATCCCCAAAGTTGAAGAGAGTCGGGGGGCAGAGGTGAGTATGGTGGCCATTACCAAGGAGAAGGTGCTAGGAAAACTGAAAGGTCTGAAGGTGGATAAATGACCTGGACCAGATGGATTACATCCAAGAGTTTTGAAGGAGATAGCTGAAGAGATAGTGGAGGCGTTAGTGATGATCTTTCTGGAATCACTGGAGTCAGGGAGGGCCCCAGGGGACTGGAAAATATTTAATGTAACCCCCCTGTTTAAGAACGGAGTGAGGCAAAAGACAGGAAATTACAGGCCGATTAGCCTGACCTCGGTCGTTGGTAAGATTTTAGAGTCCATTATTAAGGATGAGATTTCAAAATACTTGGAAGTGCATGGTAAAATAGGGCAAAGTCAGCATGGTTTCATCAAGGGGAGGTGATGTCTGACAAATCTGTTAGAATTCTTGAGGAGGTAATGAGTAGGTTAGACAAAGGAGAGCCAGTGGATGTTATCTACTTGGACTTCCAGAAGGCCTTTGACAAGGTGCCGCACAGGAGGCTGCTCAGAAAGATAAGAGCCCATGGTGTTAGAGGAAAGGTAATAGTATGGATAGAAGATTGGCTGTCTGGCAGGAGGCAGAGAGTGGGGATAAGGGGGTCCTTCTCAGGATGGCAGCTGGTGACTAGTGGAGTTCCGCAGGGGTCAGTGTTGGGACCACAACTTTTCACTTTATACATTAATGATCTAGATGAAGGAATTGAGGGCATCCTGGCTAAGTTTGCAGATGATACAAAGATAGGTGGAGGGACAGGTAGTATTGAGGAGGCGGGGAGGTTGCAGAAGGATTTGGACAGGTTAAGAGACTGGGGAAAGAAGTGGCAGATGGAATACAACGTGGGGAAGTGTGAGGTCATGCACTTTGGTAGGAAGAATAGAGGCATAGACTATTTTCTAAATGGGGAGAGAATTCAGAAGTCTGGAGTGCAAAGGAACTTGGGAGTCCTAGTCCAGGATTCTCTTAAGGTTAACTTGCAGGTTGAGTCGGTAGTTAGGAAGGCAAATGCAATGTTGGCATTTATTTAGAGAGAACTAGAACATAAAAGCAGGGATGTGCTGCTGAGGCTTTATAAGGCTCTGGTCAGACCACATTTAGAATATTGTGAGCAATTTTGGGCCCCGTATCTCAGGAAGGATGTTCTGGCCCTGGAGAGGGTCCAGAGGAGGTTCACGAGAACGATCCCAGGAATGAAAGGCTTAACATATGAGGAACGTTTGAGGACTCTGGGTCTGTACTCGATGGAGTTTAGAAGGATGAGGGGAGATCTGATTGAAACTGACAGAATACTGAAAGGGCTGGATAGAGTGGACGTGGGGAAGATGTTTCCATTAGTAGGAGAAACTCGGACCCGAGGGCACGGCCTCAGAGTAAAGGGAAGACCTTTTGGAACAGAGATGAGGAGAAACTTCTTTAGCCAGAGAGTGGTGAATCTATGGAATTCATTGCCACAGAAGGCTGTGGAGGCCAGGTCATTGAGTGTATTTAAGACGGAGATAGATAGGTTCTTGATTGATAAGGGGATCAAAGGTTATGGGGAGAAGGCGGGAGAATGGGGTTGAGAAACTTATCAGCCATGATTGAATGGCGGAGCAGAATCAATGGGCCGAATGGCCTAATTTCTGCTCCTATATCCTATGGTCTTATATACAAAGCAACCCGCTTGATTGGCTCCACGTCCACTAACATTCACTCTCTCCACCACCGACGCACAGTAGCAGCAGTGTGTACCGTCTCCAAGATGCACTGCAGGAATTCACGAAGGCTCCTGCGACAGCACCTTCCGAACCCACGACCACGACCATCTAGAAGGACAAGGGCAGCAGATCGATGAGAACACCATCACTTGGTAGTTCCCCTTCAAATCACTCACCATCCCGAATTGGAAATATATCGGCCGTTCCTTCACTGTCGCTCGGTGAAAATCCCAGAACTCCATTCCAAACAGCACTGTGGGTGTACCTACACCGCATGCACTACAGCGGTTGAAGAAGGCAGCTGATGACTACCTTCTCAAGGGCAACTGGGGATAGGCAATAAATGCAGCCCAGCCAGCGAAGCCCACGTCTCATGAATGAATAAAGGAAATGGAAGATCCTTAGGTGACTTGAAAGGGAAGAGGCTGAAAGGATGTTTTCCCTTGTGAGAGAGACTACAACTAAGCAGAGATTAAGGGGCCGTCCATGAAAACAGTGGTGATACGATTTTCCTAACACTTATGGTAGTTTGTTCGCGGGTATTTAGTGCTGTTCAACAGAGTTTACTACTCGGAGCACTGGTTCACTTAATTTGATCATCAGCAAAGTACTTATGCGGATGCTGGAAATCTGAAATAAATTAAATGGAGAAAAAAAACATACAATGCTGGGATGCTGGGAAGGGCTGGCAGCACCTATAGAGGGAGAAACTGAATTAACGTTTCAGGTCGTGAATTTGCATCAGAGCCGTTCTGTTGAAAGGTTATGACCTGAAACATTAAATCTTGGAAATGATCCCACAGCCTCACAACCCTCTATGCACAGGTGTTTCTTCTATCACCTGTTCGAAATCTCTGATACTAGATCGGAAATGTCAGGCTCCTGTGTCCCTGATCCCTTAGTTACTCGAAACTGATCCCGTCTGCCCTCACCCAACTCTTCAGCATGCAAGACTTGGTTATGATGGGGAAACTTCATCGAAATTGTTCTGAGAAAAAGGCTCAATGTTCGAAAATGTTCCTTCGCATTTGCATTTCCTCATCTCAGGTGACATCCACTTGAATCTCTGCTGTGCAAACTTTGAAGCCACATTTGGCTCACTCTAGGGTGGAGCCGCACAGCACTGAATTCTTCTGAAGGTTTTATATAAGTGTCACCTTCACCTTTTAAATTTTTTTACAGTTCTGATGAAACCTGGAGTTTCATTAGCATGTTTTTGTATTCCTATAAAAACTTGCTATCCTGTGAACCTGCATCCTTTAACCATTCTGACTTGCGCAGCGCCAAGCCTACTTCCCTTCAGAGGGTAATTATTGCTCTTCAGCTCACAAAAGTGCATCAATTCATGCACACTGACATTGACTTCCATTTGCCACTTTCAGCTCATTGCTCCATTTTATCAACTTCGCTTTGACCTTCTAAGTATTTCAATGCATCACTTTTTTCTTCATATTCAAATGTCTGCGCCAGTCTCTTTAGGCTTAGATTCGAATCACTGATATCCGCAGTGAACGGAGGTTTTCCCAGAATCGAATCCTGTGGGATGATCCCACTTTTTTTTTAAACCCCCTGAGTTTCGCAAGCTCTCTGTTTTCTCTCTCACTCGAGCCCTTTCAATCCAGCTTCCGCTCCTCTTCGGAATCCTGCGCTTTATAATCTCTGCTAATTTTCAGAGGTAGATACTTGTCAAACGATTTCCTATTGTCCCTGGGACATTGCACACTAAATAATTGCAGATCGAGTGACCACAGTACAAACCGATCTATCCGTTTCTATTAACACAACTCGCGCCAAGCAGGGACTTTATAGCCCCTGTGGGTTGTACTCTCCATTTGCCACAGTTAAATATATTCATGTTTTCTGTCGTAATTTTTACTAGGCCCTTTTTTTTTGCAATCGTTGTGTGAAGCTGAGATACAAACCGGGGTATAATAATAAAATATCAGAAAAAATATTGAGGTAGGGTACCAATTCAATTCTCCCGGGTACAAAGAAGCCCACCCCAACACCGTTACAGGAAAGCCTGCTCTGAATTTATCTACTTGTCTGTTCGATAAACGTTGTTGTAGAATTCAACTGTGTGACTCTGGGCAGAGGGAACAAAATGCAACACATCACATGCTGTGCGGTATACTCACTGCGATTGGTCTCTCAGTCCGCCCTACGCAAATGAGGCCAGTTTCTCGAGTTTGAAAAGGCCGGTGCTCCGATACAGACGGTTACACAGAACAGACGGCGTTGAGGTTCGGTGCTCACTCTGCTTAACTGTTGGTGAAGAAACAATGGTTATTGTCTTATTTTTCGCCCTCGTAACCTTGTTACCAAGTAAGTGCTGTTTAATATGGAGATTAACTGATAGTAGGGTGCAACTCTGTGGCCATGTCTGTCTTATTGAAATTTCTTTGACGCTACACTCTCCTATTCATTCACATATGCGATGTATTAAGTATATTTTTCTCCGTTCAGGTGTCTCCAGTGCAAGAGTTGACCAAACACCAAGAACGGCGACCAAAGAGACAGGTGAATCGCTGACCATCAAATGCGTCCTCTCTGATACGAGCTATGGTTTGCGCAGCACCTACTGGTACCTGGAAAAACCAGGCTCAACAAACCGGGAGAGGATATCGATCGGCGGACGATATGTTGAATCAGTCAACAAGGGAGCGAACTCATTTTCTCTGCGAATCACGGATCTGAAAGTTCAAGACAGTGGCACATATTACTGCAAAGCTTGTGGCAGCACAGTGAATAGTCTCAGCTTCCATCAATACAAAAACCCCTTCGAACCTTTCGCGAAGTGATTACAAAATGGTTTGTCTGTTCGCCAAAAACCTTCCCTTGGCAGCTGTTAATTCCCGTCCAAGAATGCCGGGCGGTGGCTTCTAAATGCCTGATGCCAATGTACAGCAGAAATTCCGGAGCGGGAAAGTTGCATGTTCAGTGCCGCTTTTCGACTTACAGTTATGTGCAGACCCGTTCTTTTTGCACTGGGCTGTACCACTGTGTTTACAGGGATACCCACAGCAATCGAGAAGACGGTTCCTGTAATACACAAACTACTAGCACACATTGTTGCAGGAACAAGTGTCACATTTATTTGTTGGATGTCACGATGAGCAGATACATAGTCGTTTGGAGGGATAACACTCTTGGTTTTGCAACAGCAACAATAAAAACGCCGACAAGAGGGATTATAGTAAAACGCCGGATTGCAGTGTGGGTCTCTGCGAGAGAATGATTCCCTAATGCTCATCGGACCTTTTTGTACTGATATCTGTGACTGTGGGGCTGTGTGCACCACTGTAATGAATCTTGAATGCCCGCAATACATAAACTATCCCGACATCTCTGAAGACACTGTTAATGATGAATATTCCCCCAGTGTCTTAAAACCTCACGTTTACATATTACTGGTCTCTGTGAGCAAGCGGCTGATGTGCTGAAAGATTTTCGCTGATAATTGGGTGATTATTGTATAAATTTTCTAATCACAATGACACTGGGGCATTGTCATTTATCCAGGACTTTAATGAGTGGCTGGGAAATATAAATATCGACTGTCTTCACATTATCAAGACAACGTTTAGAATCATACTTGTTGAACCTTTCAATCAATATCCTCGATTATTTGAAGGATTTTCTGTGATATTTGCAACAAGGGATTTCTTGTGCTGGTGTGAAATGATGTGCAGCTGGGATAACACACAATGGCTCGAACCACAGCACAAACCTCTCCAACAGTTATTAATTTTACTAATCATGAAAGGGGTTTCCGAATGAGCTTTGCTATTTCTGACTGTCACTGCATGGAGTAAAAGTCAATTCCGAATCGCCCTTTGGTCGAAATCTACTCGCATTGCCAGGTGTTAAACCGATGGATTGTCTCTTTTATAGTGTTGGGCCAACTCGTATTCTAAACTGGATACTTCGGATTGAATAAATATTGCCGGAAAACGAGGTTTATCCATGTCTCAAATGCATAGGTAAGGTCTGTGGAGCGGATTTTTTTTGGTAGATTTGTTGCAGAAACTTTGTTTCGCTGACCCTTTTTGAACGGGTCTGACTGGGAGCTAACTGACTGTGACTGCTATGATGTATATGGAGCCGGCACCGTGCTGACTGTGAATCCTGGTAAGTGACCTCTCTTGCTACTTTATCACTAAGATTTTGTTCACGGAAGGTAATGAAGAAACATTGTTCTCGGTGAGAAGGTCTGAAATGCATAAATTAACATACAAACCCTCATTTTCCGGACTCGATTAAGTTCGCTGCCAATTTATTTGGCTTAAACTTAATAGCTTTTTAAAAGCTTCGTTCCAGAATACAATGAATAGATTTTAATTTATAACTCGCCTCCTAAAAAAGCTGTTTTTAAACGCATAGCTCACCTGTTATAGATAATTTAAGACGCTGATATGGACATATTGTGGAAATTTGAACTGTTGGAACGGAATCAGACCAGCGAATTTAATTTCAATGAGATGTTGCAGTCTCGCGCTGTTACACCGTACTTGTAATGAGAATAATTAATACAAGTGAGAAAGGTTTTCTGAAAACAAGGTAGAATTGGATAAAACTTTGAATCTAATTCCATGTCCATCTAAAGATACTCCTTAAAATGTAATACAATAACTGCCAATTAACATCAGCTCAGGATCTGCAAATATGCTGCCCATTCCAAACTTGTCGTTTGTGGCTCTGGATTAACGGTGGGCAGGTCACAATGATCTAGAGAATGACTGAATGTGTTGACACTGGCTGAGTGCCTTTGCGTGAAAGCGGCGAGAACAATTACACAGCCTGTTATACATTGTGATTGATTCAATTATCCGCTGTCTTGCAAAATATTGCCAAGATTTTTCGAATCCAAACTTGGTAAATGCGGCGATAAACCTACTCCAGTCTCTTGAAGGAAGTTTGAACAGTATTCAAAAGGTACAATGTGCCCGGCACAAATAATTTAAGATGCTTACTTGAAGAGATTGTGGAAGTTTAATTTAGTGCAACGGAATCAGATTAGTGAAGGTATTCCTCACTGAGGCATTTCAATATATGGCGAATTGGAATTCATGGAATTAGTACCAGGCTGGAGTGAGGAAACATTTCTGCTAACAAGGCATGATTATATAAAATCTTGCCTCCGAATTTCCTGTCCCTCCAAAGACACCATTTATTATGTTAAAGCAATATCTTTTAAACTATTATCGGTCCAGAATCTGCAAACATGTTGCCCATTTGAAATTTGGCATTTGTGACCCTTAATTAACGGTGGACAGGTCACAGTGAGCTAGAAAATGACGGATTGGGGATGAAATTGGTCTAGACCCTTGGCGTGAAATTAGTGATCGCAAAACAGCAGCCTATTCTACATGACGACTAATGTTATTTTCCATTATCTGGCAAAAAGGAATAAATATGCCCAGATTTTTCGATTGTAACCCGAGCAAATCCGGCACTGGAACTACTCTGGTCTCCGAAAAGGCTTTCAACAGTTATACTGTTAACTTCAGTTGAAAGTCATTCGGGTGCAATGAAAAACCGGCTGGAGATTTGCTCAGGTCCCAGTTCATCTGGAGCTCATTTGGCGTAGACTGATTTCATTGTAATTCAGCAGGAAGCCTTTTTACGTGGAATTCAGGCTCCCAGTCACGCGCATATCAGCGAATCAAATCGTTCCTGGTGTAAGATTGTGCCAAGCAGTAGGAAAGTTTGAGACTGCAGTGGTTTCAATGTAAACAGTGTGTTTCCTTTCAAAATGGAACTGAAATAAGCAGTCCATTCATTATTTGTTGCTCAGAGGGGCACATTGATTGAACGTGTTACTGGTTATTTCTTTATTTTGCTTCAAGAGCTGTCCGTTTATTTAGAATCTTGAGCCTTGATCTCATAGACCACATATGCAGTCAGCACGTCCAAAAGAGGAGGATTCCAGAGCTGGTTTGTACGAGATGGTCTTTATTTGTTGCTTTCCAGTCGCCCACCGGTCGCTTGCTTGGGCAGGTCAATCTCCGATGCAGGTGATCTGAGGGAAATCCAGATGCATGTGTAGCAAGCGAATCAATGTTATTAAAAGGCTCTGATTTTGCCTCTTTCATGACGATGCAAGCATCAGCGTTGAGTTCGCTGAAACTGAAAGCAGCCGTGGGAGTTGGGACATTCAAAGAGTAATGTCAAAATAGAGAGAATATTGTCAGTGAGTTCATAGACTGCGCGACATAGTGCAAGGAATTAGTGGTCATGGGGCAGTTGGTCATTTGTGAGAGGGCCAAATGCCATCGTTAAATCTGCCAAATGCCAATTGTTTTGATATCCTGCCACAGAGAGGGAAAAAAATGCTCACTGACTCCCACAAAAAATAGATTTGTATTTGCAGCCCCGCCTACAAACTGATTCTAGTGTTTTCACTGAATCCATCGGAACTGAGATTTCATTACCAATTCGTAATTTTATTAAGTTTTTCTCATTTGTCAGAAGTGTTCTCTACACACTTTCTGCCTTAATGCTAGTGAAGGTAGGCATCAATTGAAAAGCTCAAAGGCCAGTTTGATAGATTTTTGAAAGTTTAGATGGAGGAGAAAAGTTGAAGGCTGACGTCAGAAAGATCCAAGCATTGTAGATTGGTGGTAATAGTTGCTTCAATTGTCCTAACATAGTCTGAGGATATAACACTGTAAAGGACAAAGAGGGAGAACAATTTCAGAAAGATGTACAAGGGAAAATTCTCAATCTATGCAAATCTAGCCTTACGAGGAAGGCAACAGTTCGATAGCCTGATCTATGGAGTGGAGCTCGACAAGTAGATTATGTTTCAGTGTGATAAGATATTGGAAACATTGATGAAAACATCATCATCTTTAGAACCACAATCAACAAATAAAAGACAACTACTCTGAAATTGCCCAAATGCAGAAGGGCTAATTTCAGTGAGTTAGAAAGCAACCTGATCCATTTGGACTAGACTCGAACAATGACAGATGAATCCGTGAACGCACAACAGCACATATTCAAAGAGTAGAAGATTCAGATAGAGGTTAAACATATTTCCACGAGGAAGAGGGGAAGAGAGCTCCGTGAATGCCTAAAGGTATAGAGTTAAAATGCAGAAAAGGGAGGTGGACGATAGATGTCTGGTTCATAATTCTGTAGAGAAACAAGCAGAGGAATGAAAGTGCAACAGAGAACTGAGGGAGGAAAGAAGAGGGTCATAGAAATAAGATGTTAATAGGTCAGTGGTTCACACAAAATGGAGCACAAATCGCTTTCAAAACTGATAAACATCGAAAATGTAAAATGGTAGCCACATTTTCTGTGTGGTGAGCAGGGGGGGAGGGGGTGGGGGGTGGAGTAGGGACGGGGTAGTGGAGTGGTAAATTTGTAATGCATAACAGAGATGCTAAATAAATTCATTTTTCTTCACTAAATAGGAAGTGGTGCGGGACCTGAACTACAAATTGTTTTGATAGAATCATTCAGGCATGTCCGCTGTCAGTGGGAGCACAGCTTGAAAACAATTACAAAATGAATCAGGGTCCTGATGAGTATGTTTTGCTTTATACATTGATCTGTCTCAAATTAGAATGAACTGCCTGAAAGCCCAATGGAAGCAGATTGAATGCGACTTCGAAAAATTGTACAAAAATTGTAAATGGAGACAAGTTAAGAGCAGTGGAGGGAAGAGTAGGCAGCGTGACAAATCGGATAGTTACTTCAGAGAACTGTGCAAAGTCTCCATTATAGAAAGATCTCCTTCAATGCTGTGTTATTTTATGATTCGATTAATTAAAATGCAAACTCTTCCAATGCTGGCAATTCCGTGGTCGCCGATTCTGTGATGCAAATTTGAGATTCACCAGATGCCCGGATTGGAGTGCACAGGGATCGCCGAGGCACTCAATCTCTTTCACAACAGCAAATGAGGTTGCGGGGGTATTTGACACCAAGGGTGAGAATTTGCAGGTGGTTGGGTTGCCAGAATTGGAGCAAATGCAGGAGAGCGACCACAGGGGTGATTGGTGAGCAGGACCTTATGCGAGGTCGGATCAAGGCATCAGAGTTTTGAATCATCTTCATTTTATGGAGGGTGGGAGGCCAGGCAGGAATAGTCAAAGTTACAGATAAAGGCATGGATGAGAGTTTCCACAGCAGATGAGCAGAGGGAAGGGCGGAGAGCGGAGATGCCTTCAACCAAAAAGTAGGTAGTCCTGTTGATGGTGAGGATAAGGAGTCGGAGACTCATCTCAGGGTCAAGTGTGAAGCCAAGGTTGTTCAATGTCTGATTCAGCCTCTGGCGTTGTCTAGGGAGGAGAATCGAGCCCTTTTAGGGAACAGTTGAAATAAGGACTCTTCTCACGACAACAAAATGGAAGATGCAGTCAAATTCTACGGCCTTATCATAAACTGAATGGAAAGAAACCTGTTTGTTTGCACAGAGGGTGCAATTGTAAAATCATCAGTTAACAGTGAAGGGAGATATTACATGATTTATTTTTCTGGAGAAGGATGTTTGATCCCGAAACGTTCTACCAGAAGAAGTGATTCCATGAAAATAACTGCCTTTTAAAAGGAGGCAGGCAAAAATGTGTAAAGCATAGCGTGCGGAATACATAAGGAAAGAAGAGTTAAGCATAAAATTTGTATTGCATCCCTCTCTGGCTGAAGCAGCGAGTCTTTGTCCAAAACTGAGCATTGTCCGCCCCTGGTGCTCCGCCGCAAATGTTGATACGCAATTACAGTTTGCGGATGGGCAATCGCTCTATGTGCGTCCTCGGTCTCTGCCACCAGTGGGCGCAATTTAGGTTTTGCTCCGCCATAAGTTCGTCCGGCACTTGCACAGGGCCAGCGGTGGCGCCGTGGGCTGAATTAATCTCTCAGCTGCTCGTAAACTGCGTTTCTCTCGGTCTTCGATTATCATTACTAAATCTCTGCACGAAGTCCCTGTTGTAGTCTATAAAGAAGCCGAACACGCCCATCATTGATAAAAAGCACGCATTTCATAATCTTGCCAGCTGAAGTTATGAAACAAAATTCCTTCATATGAAGGAAAATTAAAACAGATTATCTGTTTAGAAAAACTCATCAACAACAAGAACTTTTACTTCCAAAGCGCTCTTTGGGTAATTAACCACACCAAGGTGCTTCACTTGAGGGTCAGAAAGACAGATTTGACGAGGGACCACATGAGGCGATACTGTGGCAAGTTTTAAGTGTTGGAAGAAGGAGTAAGTTTTGAAATATACCCTATAAAATTAATGAGAAGTATAGGGGGAAAGAGCTCTAAGGCGGGAAACCCAGAGCCGCGGTCCTCAGCAGTGTGCTGCATGACCTAAAGCCGCAATGTGGGGGCCTTGAAATGTTGAAATCTCTGGTTATCTGAGCCATGAATGATGATTTCAGCAGTGGATCAACCTAAACAAGAGTGAATTCTGGCGATCTAATGGATGTAAAAGTTGGCGGCATAAATGATGACGCAAATATGTTGTCGGTAGCTCACGTCACAGTCAAAGATGAAAAGAAACGTTGAGAACAGCCTGGTTCAGCTTCCAAGAGATGCCAGGGAGAGGGGTGGTATTGGTATCTGAGGAAAGGAGTTGAGAGTGGAATCTGAAGGCAGTGGAATTTGCCTCCTTAATAGTGAGTTAGAGGAAATTTCTATTCATGCAGCATAGGATGTTAAACAAGTGACCTGATAATTTGGAGGCAGTGGAGGCGTCAAGATAGGCGGAGTTGAGGTAGATTGTTGTCCAGCAGAAAAAGCATAAACAACAACGGGTACACCATTTAATATTTGAACTTCACTGCACTCCACAGTGAGTTGGGGATCTATTTTGGCTTATTGCGTTGATCATCTTAACTCACCACCTTTATCCCAGGGCCCCTACTGTAATATTGCTCCATATCCTCCCAGCTGTAATACTACATAGCTATACTCCAGGAGCAAATGCAGTGTGATAAACATGGAGTCAGTTCAAGGAAGTGATGTTGTAGGAACGACCACTGGAAGCTTCATTGATCAGGCCTTGTTGTTGACCTGTTCTGTCATAATGCTCCACAAAAAAGAAAGCCCAACATAAGGCAATCCACAAAGCAATAACATTATATTCAATGTAAGCAGATTGGTGACATTTGAAAAGCAATTAATCACTGATAGGTCATCCATTTATGCTAAATTCTGCTGAGACCATGAATGCGGTGCAAACATACTTTGTTCAGAGGCAAAAGCTGGCCTCTTAGCCTGAAACTATTGCGGGTGCTGTCAAATGACACATCAGTGTGCAGGAAAATAAAATGAATGACAATAATCAAAACAGCAATGGCGATAGATTGAAAAGGGCCGGTTGCATTTTTATAGTTCTTTTCGCCATATTCGACAGCCAGAAAACGGTTAGCAGCCAACGAAGTATTCATTGAATTGCAATCATTCTTGTCATGTCGGAAAGGGGACAGTAAATTTATGTAATGCAAGCTCCCAGATAGAGCAAACTGATAATAACCGGCCTAATCCCCATGATAAAATTGAGTAAGTCTTTCTTGTCATTTTAGGACCTACTCCACCAATCATCCGTTTCCTCTACTCTGAAAGCGAAGAGCTGAGAGCAATGGGTTCTGTGCAGTTAGTTTGCCTGATCAGCGGATACAGTCCTGACCGGATTGGAGTGAGCTGGGAGAGGGACGGGAACAACATACAGTCTGGCTTCACCACTACCTCCCCAGCTAAATCATCAGACGGACGCTTTAGCTCTACAAGCTTCCTTGTAGCGTCACTGCAGGAGTGGAGCAGCGGTTCTGTGCACAGCTGCCGAGTGTCCCATTCTGCAACCAGCAGTAACCAGCGGAAAGAAATTCGACCAACATCAGGTGAGGACATTGAGCTACTTCACAGCCTTGTGCAGGCAAAACTTGGTCCCTTTCTTTAAGTGTATTAAATTAGTTGGAATACGATTGTGGTCATTTATCACTGAGGATTAAACATTCCTGAACTGGTGCAGTGAATGGTATCAATGGCAGTATATGGAGAACTGAGATGCGATGGTAATGATCGATGGAAATGCTTTAGTAGACGTGAGTGAGGGACCTGAAGCTGCCCTGTCAAAAAACCAGCGCAGCCATGATGGGCCAAATTCCTTCCCTCTGCCCTGTATCATTCTATATATGAAAAGGAATGGCTGATGTCCATGAAAATATCCACGGCAAAATTAGTGTTACAAAATTATACACACAAACATGAAATTTGTGCAATGGTCAGAGCGCAACGCATCAGCCCTAGTCTTGTATGATGGTACAAACGAATTTTTTTACCTCAAGAACTAATAATTTACCAAGTCAGTCCAGGCGACACAGAAACATGGAGTGAGATTATATATTCTACCAGAAGAGCATGAAGATAAACCATGGGGTTTTCTCCTTACATTCCCAGGGTTTTACTGTTTTTCTGCTTGGCATTTGGCAAAGTTAAACTGTGTCCATTAATTGAAATGGAGAGAGGTCAGACATAGAAGGAAGATTGACTGGGGAGCGGAGGGGATGGGGTGGGGGTACAGAGAGAGCGAGAGGGAGAGAGGGAGAGAGAGAGAGAGAGAGGAGAGAGAGAGAGAGTGGAAAGACAGGGAGGTAGAGAGACAGATAGAGTCAATCAGAGACAGATAGAGAGACAGAAAGGGACAGAGAGGGAGACAGAGAGAAGAAAGAAGGTGCGAGAGAGAGAGAGAGAGAGAGAGAGAGAGAGAGAGACAGGCAGATAAAGAGAGAAGGGTGGAGGGAGAGTGAGAAAGAGACAGAGACAGAGAGATTGATAGAAGAGAGAGAGGGGAGAGGACATAGAGAAGATATGGAGAAATGGAGAGAGAGATAGAGAGAGAGAGATAGAGAGAGATAGTGTATGGGGGTGCCATTGGATTATATTTACAGCAACTAAATTGGGGGCACGTTCAGGTGGTTGTAAGAAGTGATGATCGAAATGGCCTTATCTGTGTGGAATTAATGGAAATTCTCTCTCTCTCTCTCTCTCCCCCTCTCTCCCTGTCTGTCTCTCTCCCTATGTCAGTCTTCATTGGCCTCTTTTACTTTGTATCTTTCTCACCCTCCATGTTTCTCTGCCCAGTCTATCCGTTTTCTTTTCTCATTCCCTCGTGTCTACCTGTCTCCCCCTCTCTTGACCTCGTAATCTCTGTCTCTCCACCTCTCTTTGCTCCTCTTTCTGTTTGTTTCTTGCATGTTTGCATCTATCTCTCTTCTTAAATTTCTTTACCTCCCTATATCACTGTCGTTCTCGCCATCACTTTCCTTATATATATATACTCCTTTCACTTTTTAGTCACTCTGTTCTTTGCTATCTCTGTCTCCATCAAGCTCTTTCTCTCTCTCTCACTGTCGCCTTCCCAACTTGCATGTCTCTGTTTCTGCACTTCACTGTCTCCCTTTGCCTCAATTGCTCTGTGTTCATGTCTGCCTCAGTCTCCCTCTCTGCCTGTCCACCTCTATGAGACTCATTTACTGCTCGACTGTCTCTGTCCCTCTCTGTCGCTTGTCTCGGGACCTATGTCTCTCTATCTCTCTCGCTCTCTCTCTTTCTTTCCTTCTCTCTACATTTTATCTTACACATTTAACCAAGTTCGACAAAACTGTGATACAACTTAACTGTCGTGAAATGAAGCGAAAAAGTTATTTTACATTCATTAATTATGACCAAGAGATATGTCCTCAATTTGGCATCCAGGCGTTTGTCACTGACATGAAAGATCTTAAAATTCCAGTATCGTCATCATTAAAACATTGCCCTGATTCTGAATCTCTGATTTCTCAATGGCAGAGCTCGTGGTATTTCTAAGAGACCCTTCGGTTGAAGAAACGTGGATCAATAAAACTGCCACTCTGGTGTGTGAAGTGGTTTCCACACTTTCCACTGAGGTTCTGATCTCTTGGACCGTGGATGGAATGAATAGGATTGAAGGAGTCCAAACCGACAGCGCTACAGTGGATGGAAACCAGTACCTGACCATCAGCCGCTTGACAAGCAGCGTGGAAGAGTGGGATAGTGGGGCTGCATACAGCTGTTCAGCACAGGAGAGTCAATTGTCAACTCCAGTATCAAAACGAACAGCAAAGATAAAAGGTGGGTAAAAATATATCACCTTGTTTTCGATTGGTAATGGTGGGAAGACTAACATAGGTTGAACTTCTGTTACAGCCGAGCTAGTGAAACCTAAACTCCGCCTCCTGCCTCCACCACCAGAGGAGATTCAGAATTCCAGCGCCGCTACTCTCACATGTTTGATAAGGGGATTCTACCCGGACAAAATAACCATTTCCTGGGAGAAGGACGGAGTTGCTTTGAGCTCGAAAGTCACCAGTTTCCCCACTGCTCTGGAACAGGACCAGACCTTCAGCACAAGGAGCCTCCTCACTTTACCCGCAGCGGAATGGAAGAGCGGAGCCAAATACACTTGTGCCGCCTCCCATCCAGCTTCACAATCCAACATAAAGGGGGCTATCAGCAAACAGAAAGGTAAGGACAGTTTCTCAGAATACATTTCCACAATCAGAACTTTCTACTTAAATCTAAACGCAACATCAGACAGTCACGAGATCCATTTAGGTTCCAGGAATAGTGACATGTAAGGAAAGCTATTAATGCAGCTTTAACTTACAAACACTAAGTGGGCAACAACATTACTCTTACTCAACATACGCGCCGCCACAAGCTGAGCGATGACGCAATGATATGAACAATACAGGGAAAGTTTTTTCCTAACTTGTAATCACGATTAAATTGGAGACAGAAAGACATTTTTAAACATAAGTACACAGTCGCTGGACACAAACTGCTTGACAATAGGTGAGCAGAAGCCTTTGCGTGCTGTTTACATCATTCCACAATTCCTTATTCTGGCATAACACTGTGTAGTTGCCTTCAAATGAAAGGCAAAAATCAATAAATAAGTCGAAAGAGCATCAGGGGATGCAATTATTCAACCTGAGTAACTTTGTCCATTTCAAGTATTCAGACCTCTTGCACCACCAGTGTTCGACTTCGCCGGAGCAGACAGACAACGTCACAATGGGTTGAACCAATCATGTTCCCTTTTGTTTTGATAGCTGTAAATCACAGTCGTGTGATTACTCAATTCATTTCTGATCATGGGAACAAAAAAAGAATTGGCACAATAGCCATCCCTGCTCCTGGGTACAAGGAACCGAGAATTATTGAAACTTACTGCGGGAGTAGGTTGGACACCCATTTGCGGCTGAGTTCATTGACCTCAGATGGTGGTGTTCAACAATCGGCCTCAGTGTCCCTAGATTCGTGATACAGCAGCGGCGCACGGACCCAATTACGATCCCGTGCTCATTCTGTCAATGAGAAAATATAACTTGGCTGTAATGCAATTGCCAATCTTTATTGCGTGCAAAGAAAAGACCCCTTGCTGAGGTGGTGGAGGGCGACCCGCAGCAAACATGCAGCAGTGATAAAGGGCCAAGTCGTAACAGAGCAAACACTGCATTAAAAGCAAAACGACTGCGTATGCTGGAAATCTGAAATAAGAACAGAAATTCTACAAAAAAGCTCAGCAGGTCTGGCAGCAGCTGTGGAGAGAGTAAAAAGAACAGAATTAACGATTCGCGCCCAATATGTTTCTCCTTTGCTACCGGAGGAAAGGCGTATTGGACTCAACATGTTCACTGTGATTTTCTCTCCACAGATGTGCCAGGCTGGGTGAGGTTTTAGAGAATTTTCTGCTTTTATTTCATGTTAGAGCAACGACTGCTACCGTCAGTCACAGAAACTTGGAACCTGAGTCCCTGTGATTGGTCAGGACTCTTACGTTGGAATAGCAAGCTGTAAGAAGGAGCTGTTAGCTTGTCTCAATGATAATTTCTGGGAAATCTCACTGGACTATCCGGGTTGCAAAGAATTGCTTTGCTTCCTCTTCTGTTCTGAGGCGTCCTGATGGAAGCCAACCTGTTTGTTTCTGCTGAGGGCAGGAACGGATTGGGCTCTGACGGTTTCACAGGAGAATGCGGTGTTAATGCGCAATTTTTATGCTGATACAATAAGATCGATCACTCAATGTATACTTCCCTAATGGAATCTCTGCAGGAGTAGCAATAACAACAGCACTTTTATTGTCTCATGCCGCTTCAAATAGGTGTAAGAAATCCATGTTAAATGAATAAAAAGCTTTAATAATCGTAGAATACTGAGGCGAAGATTTCAGTGTTAAAATCAATGATTTGTACACGAAAACTTTCTGGTTTTGGTTACTTCATAATATCCCAGTGCTGAAGCTCCGTTTTTTGTTTAAACCAGTGGAGATGATTCCTGCTATTACAATCAGTTATTACTTCATGACCTCTTAACATTTTATGTTGCTACCAAAGGTAAGTATTTGATCAAAATATAAATATCGCCAAAAACCCTCCAGATCAAAGTGATGTTGTAATATCCATTGAGAATTATGGCTCTCTAATTTGATAAAGAGATGATAATCCAGCCACCTTGTATGAGAGCTGCCAGTACAAACGTACACGTTCGCACCTGGCAGTTTGTAAGGTGAGGCAAAGGATGAAAGGCGGTTTGGCAGCAGACAAGAACGTGTTCACATCTATCATTATGGAAGATGGTGCTATCAATGAGGTTAAATCAGGGATGTCGTCAGACAAGCGCATGTCCACCAGAGAGAGTCTGGAAGGAGGGTTAATGATTTGAATCAATCCAGGAACAGTTTCTGCACCACTCCTCGCTGGAGGATTGACATGCTTGAGAGAATGGAACAAAGTTTGCAGCACGATTACTTCATAAATTTGCAACGTTGGACCTTGCAATCGGAAACTATCTATAGTCCTTTGTAGGGGTATTGAGAGTTAAAAATACGTGACATTTTCGAATATATATTAAAGGCAGTTCGACTCATTTTTAGCGTAGTACATTAAGCTTTTAGAGGGAATAACGAAAGCAAATCTTCATTTATTTAGACTTTATTTCATCCAGAAAGAATGGAATGATTTCTATGGTCACAGAGGCCACTTGCTTCAACAGACTGAAGGCACGTGTTGCTATTTTTGGTACTATCCTTAACCCTGCCCTGGTAATAATGATATAGAAAACCTTTCCAATATTGTCAACATCGAGTGCCTCCTGATCAAGGATGCGCTCGTAATATTATAGATATCCTTACTTTGCACTCTTGAAGTAATGGTTTATGTAGCCTGAACCTTCCACCAACGGCATTTCATAGATCTGAGCCGGTGTTGAAATGTTTTTCCTGGAAAAAGAAAACTTTCGCTCTGCATATGAAATCTAAGTCTGTGCATGAAGAAATGCTGCAGTGGGTAAATGTCATTCATCGGTCGGAAACATTCAAAACAGACATAGGAATGAAGAAGAGGAGACCTTTTGCCTCCTTTGAACAGTGGCTATTGGAATTCTGCACATGCAGGCCACAAGGCAGCAATTGAATTCCAGCTTCAGTGAGAATGATTTGCAGCACCAGAACGGGAAAATTCACTCCCCATTATATTTGCGTCAGAGAAATTCTCAAAAACTGGAATATTACAGAGGACTACTTCCAACGAAGCTAGGCAATGAGCTAATTGAGGCGAGGAGAGCACAGCATCTCGGTAACTAAGCAGAATTAAGCTGAGGAAGCACAGAACACAACACAGTAAGTAGAATGATTTCACACCTCTTGCAGCAAGTTGCAGTTATTGTCACCCTTGATTGCAACACGACAGTTTGAAATGACCATTGCTTATTCTTTCCAGGTGATTGTCATGAGGCAGACATTTCTGTCAAAATACGGGAGCCTTCCTTTGAAGAGATTTGGACAGAGCAGACAGCGACCATTGTTTGTGAAATCATCTACCGCGATTTAGAAAATGTCATCGTGTCCTGGCAAGTGGATGGGAGAGAGATAACGGAAGGAGTGGAGACTTGGGATGCAGAGTGGATTGGAAGTAAATCCAGCATTGTGAGCAAACTGAAAGTCACTGCGGAGGAGTGGGACAGTGGGGTGGAATATGTTTGTTTGGCAGAAGACAGTGAATTGCCAACCCCAGTGAAAACCTCTGCCAGGAAAGTTAAGGGTAAGCACAGATGACACTCCTTCAGAGACTGATCCGATGATCAATCCTCTTGTCGAATGATCGATTTTCTGCATTAAATACTGATATAGTCATTCAAGTATAGTGTGGGATCCTGCCATTCTCTAGACAGGTAAAGACAGGTAAAGACTAGCGTGAAAAGCACTTTGAAACTGCTGCATGCCAAGATCGTCAGTGAATTTTTAAAAGGTGATTGTCTCTAACTTTTTGCAATCTAACATCAGACCAAAATGATCCCACAAAAATAAAGAACTTTAAGTACACCAATGCACAAGCAGGGTTAGGTGTAAACTCTCAGAGCTAGCAGACAATTCGATTTCCTGTCAGTGCTTCACAGGATGTGGGCTTCGCTGGCTAGGCCAGCATTCATTGCCCATCCCTAGTTGCCCTTGAGATGGTGCTGGTGAGCTGCGGTCTTGAGCTGCTGCATTGCCTGTAGTGTAGGTACAGCCACAGTGCCGTTTCTATTGGACTGAACAAAGTGGCTTGTTAGGCCATTACAGAGGGAATTCGAGAGTGAACCACATTTCTGTGGGTCTGGGGTCACGTGTGGGGCAAGTCAGCTCAGGGAGGCGGATTTGCTTCCCTTTAGGGCATTAGTAAGCCGGATGGGTTTTATTTTACAAAAAATGACAATGGTTTCATGATCATCAGTGGACTTTATGATCTCAAACTTCACATTATTACTAACAGAGAAAAATATGATGTGAATACTGGAGAAAAGGCATCCCCAGTTTAACAAATACTGTTCCCTTTCCAGATGGGGAAATGCACCCTCCTAAAGTCTACGTTCTGCCTCCATCCGCGGACGAGATCGACACTGAGAAGGCGGCCACCCTGGTGTGTCTTGCCACTGGCTTTTACCCGGCTGAGATTTACGTTGCTTGGATGGCCAATGACACCCTTTTGGATTCGGGTAACCCGAGCCAACCGGAGAGCGAGAAGGGGAATGGATCCCATTCCATTGCCAGCAGGTTGAAGCTGAACGCAGCGGAGTGGAACAGTGGCACCACTTACTCCTGTTTAGTGGGACACCCGTCCCTCGAGAGGAATTTAATCAGAAGTATTAATAAATCCCATGGTAAACCTACATAGTTAACGTTTCACTTGTCCTCACCGACACTGTTAAATCCTGTACATGACCTGCTGTGGTCGGCGAGTTGTCTCCTATGGGCGTCTTTGTTGTTATGACCGTAACTGGTTGAGCAACAGAATCGGCTTATTTCCAATTCATCACACGTAACAGTCACTCTTCATACCAGCGGTCATATCTTTCTTAGGTATTTTGTTAATACCTGAAATTATATCTGTGAAAGAAGGCTGATTACCTTGGGAACCTGATATCCAAGAATCACCTTTGTACAGCCCGAAATGAGTAATCTTTCTGAAGATCCCTTGAAGGGTTGAGTGACGTTACTTAATGTCAATTTTTTTTCAGTCTTTATGTGTCTCCGCTAATTACAATAAATGCAGAATGAAAAACGTTTGACCTCCCTATTTGTGGTTTCCATGCACGTTACCTTCGCGATGATGAGTTAAAACTTGACCCAAAAGTGTATGATATTTACACCCTGATATTCCAGCAGTGCAACACGTTTCCGTGCCTCCATCTTTACAGTTACTAGGGGGTTCTGTTAGTCAGTTCATATGATTGAGAGTTGCAGTAACTCATGTGATTTACATTTGGCCAGTGAGGTATCTAGTTGCTGAATGGAACAAGTAAAGATGAAAGAAGATCACGTCACCACTTAGCGGTTCATTCATACTCCAAAAGTTGTGTTTGTCGTCATTCATTCTCACTGAAACAGTGGCTGCAGCCCATCTTCAGTGGCGTCTCCTCCCAATCCTACAGCGTTTTCTCTAAAGCCCTGCAATGTCCTATCCCTGGTCCCATTTCTATTCCCGAGCTACACGCTTCCCCTGCGTAATATCACCGATATCAGATTCCACACGTACGCTGAAACCCTCCAGCTCTATCTCGCCATTGTCTCACTCCATCCCCCTGCAGTCTCTGACAAATGGCCCTGGTTGCTCGATATTTTCTAGTGGCTGAGCAGAAATTCCCTCCAACGGAACATTGCAGGGAGGGAAAGAAACATTATTTTTAGTCTCTGCAATAAATTTATTGCCTCACTCACGTCATGCATCGTTCTCCCTGGGCAGTATCTGGGGCTAACTCTGGGAGTTAAGGTTCAGCATGCCAATCCAACCTGAGCCCAGCTTCAAAACCCATCTCCTCTCCATCACCATGATTGTCAACGTCTGGGTGTCCGTGTATGTGAGTACATGGAAGCAAATAGGCAGGTGCAGGAAACAATAATGAAGGCAAATGCTATGTTGGCCATCATTGCAAGGGGATTTGAGTTCCTGCAGTTATACAGGGCCTTGGTGAGACCACACCTGTAGCATTGCATGCAGTTTTGGTCTCCCTACCTAAGAAAGGATATACTTGCCATACATGGAGTGCAGCCAAAGCTCACTTGGCTGATACTGGAAATGGCAGGACTCTCGTATGAGGGGAGATTGGTTAGACTGGGCCTATATTCATTACAGTTTAGAAGAATGAGATGGGATCTGGTTGAAACGTATACAATTCTAACACGGCTAGACAGACTGGAGGAAGGGAGGATGTTTTCCCACAGGGGCCACAGATTCAGGATACGGGGAAACCCATTTAGGACTGAAATGAGGAAAAAATATCTTCACTCAGAGGGTGTTAACCTGTGAAATTCACTGCCACAGGAGGCTGTGGAGGCCGGGCCACTGAGTATATTCAAGAAAGAAATTGATAAATCTTTGAGCATTAAGGTGATCAGGGTTTATGGAGAGATAGCGCAAATATGGAGTTGAGATAGAGGATCAGCGATGTTCATAACAAATGGCGGAGCAGGCTCTCGATGGGTCGAATGGCCTACAACTGCTCCTAGTTTCTATGCTTCTCTGTTTACATCCAGCTCTGTAATCGCACTTGACTCTCCCTCTTCCTCATCCCATCTGCTTCCCACTCATTCCTATACTAACTGTAGACTTTACATTTCCAGCGCTCTGTTGATCGGCCATCAATCGTCCATCCTCTGGAAGTTCACCCAGGTATAAAACTCTGATGCTTGCCTGCTAACTTGCACAATCTCCCAATTCACCCGTCACCCCAGTACTCGCTGAAAAACAGTGAGCTGCACCCGTCATTGCTGCAATTCGAGAATTCTTCACTCCGCACCCAAATTCCTCCACAATCTCGTCCCTCCCTATCACTGTAACATCCTCCAGTATTACAGTCATCCAAAATCCCTGCGCCCTTGTAATTATGGGTCTCTTGGGAATCCAGATTTCTAAGGTCCACCTGAGGGCGTCCAATGGGAAATTGAGCTACATGGACCGAAAATATTCGCAGCGGACACAAATCTGCAGCGAATCGGGTGATAAAATCGTTCCTGCCAATATTGGCACGGTATTTGTAGCTCAGGGCAAATCAGGCTGTTATTGAAGGTGTGAATCTTCTTACGCAAGGCATGAAGATAGGCATGAACTACCGGCACTCGTGAAGGAAAGTTGGTGGAAGTGGCAGACAAATGGCAGGTGAAATTCAGTGCAGTGCATTGCGAGGTGATACATTTTTGTGGGGAGAAAGAGGAGAGTGATTTGAGTTAAGAAGTAGCGATGACCTCCTGGAGTTATACAGGGCCTTTCTGAGATCGCACTTGGAGTACTGCGTGCAGTTTGGGTTTTCTTACCTAAGGAAGGATATGCTTGCCGTGCAGTGAGGGTTCACTCGGCTGATACCGGGGCTGGAAGGACTGTCGTATGAGGAGATATTGGTTAGACTGGGTCCATATTCCCTAGAGTTTAGATCGACTGGAGGCAGGGAGGATGTCTTCCTTGGTTGGAAAGTCTACACCCCGGCGCCACAGTCTCAGGATACGGGGCAACCCAATTACCTCTGCAAGCGCACTTGACTCTCCACCTTTCTCATCCCATCTGCTTCCGAATATTCCACCCTTTCCTTTACGACCAGTAGAATTTACAATTCCTGCCCTCTGTTGGTCGACCACTCATCTTACACGCTCTGGAAGTTTAACCTGATCTAAAAACCTGTTGCCTGCCTGCTAACTCGCACAAACTCCAAATTCATCCATTAACCTAGCGGTCGCTGAAGAACACCCTTCATTTCTGCAATTCGAAATTCTTACATGCGTATCGAAATTCCTCCACATTCTCGTCAGGTGATACAACCGTCCCTGCCAAAAGTGGCACGGTATTTTCAGCCCAAGGGAAGTCAGGCTGTTATTGAAGGTCTGAATCAGGGCATGAAGCCGGAACTAAAGGCACAGGGTGAGAGGAAGTTGGTGGAAGTGGCGGAAAAATGGCAGATGAAATACAGTGCAGTATATTGCGAGGTTTTTGTAGGAAGAAAGAGGAGGCGATAGAAACTGATGGATATAATGCGAGAGGATGGGTGCAGAGCAAAACCTGTAGGTATAGGTGCATAGTTGTCGAAGGTGGCTGGAAAGTTTGAGTTAATATGGCAGAGAGCATCCCGGGTTATACAGAGTACAAAAGCAAGAACATAATGAAAAACGATAATAAAGCACTGATTTTACCTCCACTGGAATGTTGTGCCTTCTTTATGAAGGGCGTGACAACTTTACTGATGTTGCCAGAAGGATTTGAGAAAATGGCGATAGGGATCTTGAATTAAGGTGGTTTGTTCTCTTTATTGAAGAAAGCTTGAGCCAGATAAGATGGAAGTGCACAAATACATAATAAAGGGTGTAATGGGGAGGCAAAGGCGCAGTAGAGTATTGCTGACCGAGCCAGCGATGCTCACGTCCCATCAATAAAAAAAAGAAAGAGGTGTTTCCGGTCAGCAGAGTGGTCGAGAACTAGAGGACACTGGTCTGATGTGATTAGTCAAAATTACAAAGGTGGCTTAAGAAAAACGTCTTAGTCAGCGGGTGGTTGGGATATGGAATGAGCTTCTTGAGCCTGTGTTCGAGACAGATTCAATCATGTTGGTGAAAAGGGAATCGTTTTAGCATCTGAAGGGAAAATTGGAGCCGGGCAAGGGGCAACAAACAGAGATCTTCTTGCAAAGGATCAGGACCTCGGAGAGGCGTGATGGACCCCTCCTGTGCTGTAAATACGCTGTGGTTCCATGATGGCACTTAACTCCTCAGGAGATTTAACGAATTGCTAACTTCAGTCTTAATTGTACTATGTGGCCGCAAAGCACGGGCTACGAGCATGTATGGTGTTTCTTTTCCAGAGTGTTGGAGGCACCAGAAAGGGATACAGCATTAAAATGTCCATAAGGTGACACTAGCTCAGTAAGCAGAGAATTGTTACAGTTATATATCACTTCCGGACTGACAGACAGGCAGCGCCATCATCGGGAATCAGGTGCTAGCTCCACCATCAGGGAGGCCACCGCCATTGTGTCGACACAATGTTAAATAGTTCCGCGTGAATCAATTGAAATCTAATATCAGAAACTTACTGCATCTGCTTTGATAAAAGGAAGGACGCCGCTGGATTTCAAGATTCATAAATAAGCTGATAAACAGGCACATCTGAACTTTGAGACTAAATGTTACTCCCCTCCCCAACCCCGACGTCCCACCACCTGCCCAGCTTGCGTCGTGATCTTTTTTATTGCCAATTGAGAGTGTGGTTGGCGAGAGATTTAATCGGATGGTTTTTCCACGCTTCTGTTCCGACTGGAGCCGAGTTTCATTCTATTAAACGGGTTTTCATCCATTGTTGTTGGTACCAGGAATGTGAAAACCATGTTTCCATATGATATGTAAAATCATTTCACTGTCCTGCATAATCTGACCTGTTACTAAAAGCGTGTGTTCCTCATTGTTATGAAAATCACAGTAATCGACTGCGGGCTGCTGAATTATTGACTACATTTTAATATTCCTTTTGCTCAACTTCTAGTGCATCTCCTGTTATTACAGTGTCTTTGTACTATTCTGGTATCAACATGAAATCATGCACAACAATGTCCTCCTATTGATTGCAGAACCCCCTGAAGACCAAGAAGGCTACGATGTAGAAGTAGAAGGATTAGAAAACTTCGACGAGGACGTCAGAATCACATTCACAGTACTCGCTTTCGTCATTCTTTTCGTGATCAGTATGACATACAGCACATTTGTAACCTTCCTTAAGGTAATAAAAAGTTTCAGTAGCAAGGCGGCGTTTTACACATTCACGAGAACGTTGCCTTTATACCTTAGATGCCGCTAAGGATCCAATAATGAATTATATGTTCCAGCAGAAGGTAATTCCTCCCGACCCGTAGTATAAGGCTGGACTTCATTAGACATTTCCACGTGACAGACTGACATATTCAATAAACCCCTTGGGTGTGATGAGTTATCAGAGGAATTATTATAGGCGGATATTACCGTGGCATAAAGGAACCAGTATATACTCATAATGGAAAGTATCACATTGTCTGTATATCTTGATGATTAGAAGCACAGAAAGCGTGAAAAAATGATTTACTTCATATTTGTGCGCAATACCATAGTAATGGCGGAACATCCTGGGAATAGTAAGCAGAAAAGATACGAAAGGGAGAGAAAGGAAAGGTGCAAACAAATGTTTGCAAGTTCACCTGGATCACTGCGACGTATTTGGGGAAGCATTGATTTGGGAAGTATGGGAGATGGAAGACAGTGAAGAGACGGGGAAAGTATTTAATTGGGAACTTTGGGAGAAAGGTCACTGTGAAGCGATGGGAAAACATTGATGACAGAACACTGGGGGAAAAAAATCCAGTTGGTAAATAAATGCACCAACAGTGCACTTTATTCCAGAAGGTGGTCAGCAAGCATGAAACACACAATAGCAGCAGGAGCAATTTTTATAAGGGACCACATCACCGTGAAATAGAACAGCTAAGGCGAGGGTCAAACCAATGTTGAAAGGTTATGTTCAGGTGAAAGTAATGACAAGTTTGACAGATAGGGGCATTATTGAAAAACAGCACAACAGACCATGTAATTACAAAATGCTAAGTCTAGTTGGATACAATTCCTGGCGATGTGAAGCATGATTTCAAACTTTTTATAGTCACATAAAGAAAGCAAAGGAGGATTTGAAATGCCCTTGTGAAGCTGTCACACAGGAACATAGGAGGGCATTCAAATACACGAAACTCTTTTCCCACTCAGCTAGTCCGCACCTGAACTAAGTATATACACCTCAATCCATATTGTTGCATTGCAGTGCCCAGAATTGAACACGTGAAGCAGAGCGTGATACGACTACAGCAGATCTCCTCGCCTCTGTATCTCAGGCACTACCACAGCGCCCGCTTGAGGCCGAAGTTAGCATTGCAACGACATCTTCATTCTCGATGGCAACTGTTCACGACCTTTTATTGATTTCTCTACCTGGATGCCAAAAATCTCTCTGCTGCTCCACATTTCCTAGATTCCCAGCTATTTAGAAATAAACATGCTCTCTGCTACAGACTAGAGGACCTCACATTTCCCCACACGGACCTGCATCGACCACTGTTTTGCCTCCTCATTTCATCTGTCCAAGTCCCATTGCCAATTTCGGTCCCAAGCTACTCTCTTCGCTGTTTCAATTAGCATCGTGTTTTCTGGATACTCGGATCTCCAATTCTCCAGCCTTACATCTAATTGGTTGATAAATATAGTGGGAAACTGTGCTCCCAATGCAGGTCACATTAGGCACCCCTGATCACAAATTGGAACGTATTCGCATTGTGTCTATTCTCTGCCCCTCACTTGCACGACAATTCCACATCCAAGTCCGTAAGTTGCATTGAATTCTAGTCGCTCTCATTTTCTATCGCAAAGAGATTGGATTGGTAGTCGAGGATCAGGACAATGGAAAAGCAACTTAGTCATATTTGCACCTGCTTTGCAAAGCAAATTGACTACAAATTATCCAAGGCTATTTGAAACACTACAGATGAACATTTAGATTATTCCACGGTGCTGCCTCAAGTGCAAGAGACGCAACCTACCACATGCTATTTGATTTGGAATGAGCCTTTTTTAAAGGGGAATAAAGGACGCATCCGACGCATTGCCTCATTATCCCTTTCCCTTTGCGTAGAGGCTGAAATGGTAGATTACATTTGGGTTAACCCCCCCTTATTTTCATTGCCGCTGCAGAGGGAATATTTTTTTCAGAAATCCATCGAATGTGTCTGAAGATAAATTGGCTGATAAGCCTCAAATTATATGACATTCCATGTCATTAATCTATTTCTTTGCATTCTGCCCCTGCACGCCCACCACCACACCAAAGAAAATCCATCTCAACCTACACCACTAAATATTTCTATGTCCCGCAATTGCGCAGGCATAGCATTCCCTGGCATTTCAGAACGTGGTAGCAGAGTAAATGATGGAATCACAAATAGAGAGCTAAGCTAATTATACTAGGATTAAGGATGCAATTCAGTTCCTATTCCAGCATGATGCATACTGCCCTTATTTTCCTATTGGCCTTGTGATTTATGAAGTCCACATTGTAAATTTAGACGATAAAACTGCATTATAACGCTGACGTTACAGATAACTACCATTATAAATGGTACTTTTCCTGTCAGCATCTCGGCACTCCTCTGCTTCGACTACAGAGATCATTCTATATGTCAACCAATTGCACTTGTCCCTTCTTGAATTGTCGTGGTTTTCACAATTTGATTGTAGTATTATTCCTGCATATCAAAGTGTCTCGAAAACTTAGGATGTGGTGAATGGCATTAAAATGGGAAAACGTTCACCATTTCAATATTTTCCTGTAAACCACCAAGGAGAAAGCAACCTGCTTGATTGGCATCACAAGCACCGCCTGCAACATTCACTCCTTCCAGCAGCGGCGCCCAGTGGCAGCTGGGTGTATCACATCAACATGCACTGCACCAATTTACAAAGGGCCCTGCGACAGCACAATCGAACCAGCAGCCTCCACCACCTAGAAGGACAATGGCTGCAGATGCATGTCCACATTGACCTACAATTTCCCCTCCAATCAACACAGCACACTAACTTGGAACTACATCGCTGGTTGATCACTGTTGCCCAGTCAATATCATGGAACTCTCCTCCTAACACCACTGTGGGCGCACGTTCTCATTTTTATTTCAATAGAGTGCAAGAAAGCACACATCTGTAAACCCTTACTGTGTATCCATTAACCTTCACACATGTAAGCTCTCACTGTATATCTATTAACACTTACACATGTAAACTTTCATGCATATCCATCAGCCCTCACACCTGTAAACACTCATCTGTAACTATTAATCCTCACACATGTAAATTCTCACTGTGTACCCATTAATTCTCACACCTGTAAACTCATGTGTGTCCATTAGCCCTCACACCTGTAAACACTCGTGTATCCATTAACCCTCGCACCTGTTAACTTTCACTGTTTACCCATTAACTCTCACACCTATAAACTGAGGGACTGCAGCCGTTCATGAAAGCGGTGCACCCCAGTTTCTCATGGACAATTAAGAATGGGCAATAAACACTGGCCTAGTCAGGGGCGCCCACATCCCATGAACAAATAACGTGGAACACTTCAGCGGAACACTGGGAATCTTTGGATCTAGTAGATTTCCTATGAGTCCAGTGGCAATTCACAAGCGTTATCACATTTTTCTGAACGTTATGTAATTTTTGCTGGATATATAATGGTACATAGCAACTGATCCCGGGTCATTTGAACACTCGTGAAAATATGTGACCAGTGAGGGTCTCTGAGCTCAGGACTGTGGTCAATCATTTCTGGAGCATAACGTTCGAGAATCCTCAGATTCCGCACCAATTTTCAAGAATTTTGCTTTGCGTTCTAATATTTTGCCCATTCAGTGTGTCTATATATCATCGACCTTCCTGTGGTACTCAGTGGGTTTCAGTTCTACTTTTTTCTCCTCCAGCTGAACTAGCCAGCGCAAGACCAGAAGGCTATCTCCAATTAATCTTTGAAGCTTGTGTGGGAATTTCCGTGAGACGTTGAACAGAGATGGGATTTGATTGCCTCTCCCACAATTATCGGCTGCTCTACGGCACAAAGTCATCTTGCATTTCTTTATAATCTCGGCTAATCCATGAAAACTGCGAGTTCATTTGCTGCCATATTATTGTATCTTGAGTCTTTATTCCTCACGTGGCCGTGTTAAACAAAATTCTGACACAAGCCAGGGCACTGGTAAAATCCGGCAGCCTTAATTGATATAAAGCCAGGGGAAATCATTGAATGTCGCTACGTGTTATTAGTACCTTAAAACAGCAGGATTGTTCCCTATGTCGGTCGTTGTTTAAATATGTGATCACGATGACTATGAGAAAAGTAACTACAGAGACATGCCTACCGTGAACGTGAGTTCATAGGCACAGACACGGGTGTCAATCTTCCCCATTAATCTTCCATCGTTAAGTGCACAGAGTTTCCAGGAGTTCCCTGTGAAAAAAAAAAGCATCGAAGTAAGCCGAAAATTTCGTGGTTGATTAGATTGGAAACAAAACCCACAATAAGCAAAAGCTTTCCTCCACCTTCTCGTCGCTGTTAAAATTGATTATCTAATTGTGTTCGCAAAGGGTTCCTCCAACTGGAATTTTATTGAGGAATGATGAAAAGGTTCCAGCTCAATTTTGGTGATACAAAATAGAGGAAACCTTCAAGAATGTCTTGACGATATCTCTATATACAGCGCCCAGAGAACCACGGAGGTGCCTCTTCCCTTACAAATGTAATGGGAGCAACACCGCGTTGATTCGTGACACACTCTTAGGGCAAGCTGTCCTTGCAGTAACCCAATGGAAATTGAAGGCAGCCATGATTTCCTTTGGTCCAGGAAATTGATACTAATTTGACGCCTTGTTTTAACCCATGCTTAAGGTTTCGGCGGGAAATTTGTTGCTGTGAGATCCCGGTGCCTCCAAATGATTTTTCCGAAGGACTAGGCACAGACACAGGTGAAAGTGACCCCTTGACCCTCATAGAGTCATAGAGTCGCAGCGTTTTCCTGCACAGAAACAAGCCTTTTGGCCCATCGTGTCCATGTCGGACATCTAATCCCATTTTCTAGCATCTGGCCCGTAGCCCTGTTTGCCATGGCGTTTCAGGTGCTTAACTAAATACTGCTTAGATGCTGTGAGGGTTCTTGCCTCTACCACCCCCTCGGGCAGTGTGCTCCATACTGCAAGCACCCTCTGGATGAAAACAAATTTCCTCAAGTCGCCTCTTAACCTCCAGCCCCTACCTTAAATCGATGCCCCTTTGTCATTGGCACCTCTGCTAAGGGGAAAAGAAACTTCCTATCGGGCATATCTACGGCCCTCATAATTTTGTATACCTCTATCAGGTCCCCCCCTTAGCCTTCTCTGCTCTGCACATGTCTACACTGCGACTCTCTTCCAAGAAACAACAAGCACGTGTCAGGCTACACCCAAGGCCATATGACGTCACAGCCAATTATTAAACGATGGATTTCTCCCTCAATACAAATTGAGCTGTAAAGCTTGGAATTCGGAGTCCTCCAGAATTACAATGGTCAGAAGTTTACGTTGCCCCACCAGCGGGTTTGTAGGCGGGCACCTGGCTGAAGAATATCTCGGATGCCCTTCCAGCCGGATTCACTCCGGCTCCTTGCTCTTATAGAAACTTAGAGGACAGGAAGATAAGGAGGTAATTGGGCCCTTTGAGCCTGCTCCGCCATTCAATATGATCATGGCTGATCATCTATCTCAAGGCCAAATTCCAGCGCTCCCCCCATGCCTCTTGATGCCTTAAGAGTCCGGGAATCCATCTATTTCCTTCTTTAATATCCTCAGTGACTTGGCCTACACAGCTTCCTGTAGTAGAGAAATCCATAGGTTCACTACTCTCTGAGGGAAGATGTTTCGCTTCATCTCAGCCCTAAATGGTCTACCCCATGCTGCGAAAGTGTGACCCTTTAATATAGAACCCTCCAGCAAGAAGAAGTGTCATCCGTGCATCCAGTCTGTCGATCCCTGTCATAATGTTATGTTTCAATGAGATCTGCTCTCATTCTTTTAAAGTCCAGTGAACACAGGCTTAGTCGGCCCAATCTTTCCTCATAGGGCAATCCTGCCATCCCAAGAATCTGTCACTGAAATTTTATGCTTGGGCGTTTCGCGCCAAGTCAGTTTTCTGGCTGGGGGATGAGTTCAAGCATGGCCGAAAATTAGCCCTGTTCAGGCCTCGTGAGCGAATAGGTGGGTGGACGCCTCTATCAGCACTCCCTTTTCAACATTGGACGGCCCCTTAAAAAGCCTGACTCCGCTGATCGCTCCCTCGCCCGCCCTCCCAACACACCCATTCCTCTCTTCCTACTCCTCCGCCCTTCACATTCCCTCCGTGCCCTCAGACCCCCTATAGTGACCTTGTCCTATGCATCCGGCACTTAGTGCAGTCCCAGTCCTGTCCTCTGCAGCTTCTGGCGCTGCAGGGGCTGGAAAGCTGCCGCCAATCAGATTGTCCGACAGGCCTCTGAGGCGGGACTTCCTCAAGAGTGAGGGGCGGAAGTGGAGTCTCCAGGCTATTAGCGCTTGGAACAGGGATGTGTTCTACTCCGGCATTTCGCACGGCGGAAAGGGAAAACCCCGCCCAACCCTCACATCCTAAAAGTCCCGGCCAATGTAATTTGAGTGAAACAATGTGTTCCAATCGGATTCGTATTGAGTGAGATGGACATTTACTCCCTGCCATTCATTTAGTGCATGTTGGATCTGAACCTTAACTTTATTATTTCCATATTCTCTAAAGACCTTTGCTGACAAGACTGCATTTGGAGTGTTTTTCTCAATGAAGGGCCAGATGCAATAGGAGCTTGCACTCAACTTCCTCAAACTATAGGAAATAAACGATGCGGTGAATAGCATTTCTGATGTTGTTTTCATTACTATTACTGCCTTATTATTTCGTCATTATTTTTATACTGTTTACGCAATGGTGTGGAATATCATAAAAATATCGCTCTTCAAGCTGGATTTCATTAATGTCCTGGGCTTAAATCTAATGTGTATTGTTGCAATAAATGTTGTTCAAACTTCAGTTCGCTCCAGTGAGTAATTTTGTCAAACTCACTCACAATCAACGTTTTGGACGAAATTGCCTCCAGTGCTGTATTGGTGGATGCACTGTCTGTGGGAAAACAAAATATAGGTTTACGCTTCATCTAACATGGGAATTTCAAGCACACTGGGGATTTAATATCCTACAGAGATAACAAAGGTCCAGAAAAGTAACAAAGGTGTAAAATGACAACTAACAACCTGAAGCCACGTACATCAAGTCGAGGAGCAAGGTAGTGTAATTCATTAAAACACCTCGCTGATTGATGTCATACTCGGAACTAAATAACATGCACCCGGTTTCACCAGCCTGATTATTACTGTTCACAGAAGCCAGAAAATACCCAGTGCACAAAATGTTTTCCCACCTTTTCCCAAGTTCTGCCTTTGTCTCCCTCTCGCAGTCTATCATTCCCGATCTCACCTCGATTTCACGTTTTCTTCATCGTGACTTCTTAAATCCACGAGGATCACAATAATGATTGGCAAGGAAGATCAGTAAATACGCATCAAAATTTACATTTATGGAATGAAATAAACTGCTTCTTCCTGACTATGAGTCCAATTTCCGCGGATGTGATTTCCTGAATCTGTAGATACGAAAAGGGACTGGATCCTTTCCATATTCCCAGGAAAGTTGGCAGGGATTGTTCTGTGAAGACAGCTTCAAGAACTCACAGAAGGAAGCATTGCTCCTCTGCCAAACAACGTTCACCCTCCTACAACAACATCGGAAAAACTACATAATGTACAGAATTCCCCAGCCAGTTTTATTCACGTAAAAATCTATGTCAGCAGACCATCAAGCCCGCTGCTACCGTTTCGTCAGCACAGTTTGGCCACACATTTAATATTTGCGAGTTAATGCTAATTCTGCTCAGGAGACGGTAGGGAATCTGCAAAAGGATATAGACAGGTTAAGTGAGTGGCCAATAATTCTACAGATGGAGAAGAATGTGGAACAATGTGAACTTGTCCACTTTGGCAGGAAGAATAGAAAATTGGTACATTATTTAATGGAGAGAGATTGCAGAACTGGGTGGTACAACGTATCCTGACTACCTTGGCACATGAATCAAAAACACCTCGCATTCAGATATAGCGATAAGAAAGACAAATGAAATGTTGGCATTTATTGCAAGGGGAATGCAATATAAAAGTAGGGATGCTGTGCTCCAGCTGTAGAGGGCCTTGTTGAGGCCCCGTCTGCAAAACTAGTCTCCTGGTTTGAAATATATATATATATAATTGCGTTAGACGCAGTTCAGAGAAGGTTCAATCAACCCATTACTGGGATGAAGGGATTACCTTTTTCAGAAATGCCGAGATTGGGCCTATATTCATTGGGGATTAGAAGAATGAGGGGTGATCCGATTGAAACATATCGGACCCTGAGGGGATTTGACAGGGTAGGTATTGGGAGGATGTTTGCACTTGGGAGAGATTGGAGCAACAGCACAGAGTTTACGATTAAGAGGTCCACCATTATGATGGAGATGAGGAGAAAACATGTACTCTCTCAAAGGGTCGTTGGTATGTTATTGTGACAGGCTGATGGTAAATGCCAAGCTGCCCTAATATCAGAGGGACACTTGAAGCAGCTGCCACAACTATTTGCAATTTGTACTTATTTCGAGATGCGGCCTTCGAATTCAGTAAAAAGAAAAGCCAGCAAGTCTTATAGGTTTCATACAAAACAAAATTAAACCTTTGTTAATAGAATAAATGATTTTAAGCTCATACAAAAATTTACAATTTGCTACAATGATAACTTCTACATTTCCTAATTAATCTAAACCCCAGTTACACCTACGCTAAAGCAACGGTGAGACATATAGATTTTAAAAGACCCAGGCAAAGTAACACACAATAACCTGAGCAGTCTAATTCAAAGTGAGTTTCTCTCTGCTTCAGTAACTTGTAGACAGCAGCTTGTGGCTGAGGTGCTGGAGGCTGTTCACACGTGTTAGATCTTAGAATTCCTGCTGTTATTCGCTCCTTTATACACGTTTTCCCCATTAAATGATAATTCCCATTGTCTCACCAAGCCTTTGGGCGTTTTCTCTCTTTTCATAAAATCTATCATAATATTTGAGTGCAAATTCTCTTTGTTTCACTATATCATTGGAATTTACCTCTCTAAAAATATAACCTATTACAGTACCAATTTTACCAGTAATCTTTGGGAAAAATAAATACACTATTTCTCAGCTTCTCCAGGTGACGTCTAACATTTCACTCTCTCTTTTGAATTCAGGCTCGTCTGGTTTACTTAAAAATGCAAATGTTCCATTTAAACCAGACATTCTAAAACTTATCCCATGTTTCCCTAATTAACATTTCAAACCTCGCTTCTCTTTTGATACATCAAAGCCTTCAGATCACCTGCCTTTCAGTCAATTAAGTCTCGCACAAGCACGCACATAAACACACACACACAGAGACATAGACATCGAGCCCACCATTTATCTACTTCGTAATAAATCTTCCTGACAATGTGGAATTCTGTTCCTTAGACAGCAGAGGAGGCTCTTACATTGCATTTATATGAAGATGGACAGGTCTTTTAAGACAAGGGAGTCAAGGATTATTCTTGGGCGGCGCGGGGCGTGCGGACGGCAAAGTGGAGTTTAGATCAGAAGAAAATGATACTTGATCTTACTGACTGGCGGCTCATGGTTCAAGGGCTGAATGACCTCCTCCTGCTCCTAAATCCTATGTTTCCATCCTCTTCCATTCGTTTCCTGATTGCTTCTCTTAAATGAACAGTCAGATGAACAATACGATATTTATGCAGTCGCATCTCTCGGTTAGTGTGCACGCTAGGCACATTCCGACATGGAGGATGGAAGGCCAGTGAGAGCTAGAAGTTTGTAGATGACTAGAGACTCATGGAATGTAATAAACGGTGAGGAGGAAAAGAATTCAGAGAGGACTTCAAAAGGTAGTAAAATGTGCTGACATGAGGCGCACGAAATTGAAAAGAGAAAGGTGAAGGATTGCATTTTAGTAGCATGGATTGGATGAGGAAATACGAGCAAATGGGGTGATTTTAAATGTGCTGCAGGAACAAAGGAACTTGAGGATATGTGTGTTCAATTTTTGGAGCGTTCAGACAAGCTTAGAAACACTCCTTAGGTTCCAATGGGATGGTTGTGCGAAATTCCAGGCACTACAGTTTATAAAGGATGACATGGACCTTCAAGAGGCTGCTGAGGAGATTTACGAGGATGTTCCCACTGATGCGGGATTTCAAGCACGTGGAGAGACGTAAGGAACTAGAATTCCTTTCCTTGGAGAAAATCTAGGCTAGGATTAATCAAGAATGTAAAGGTTAGTGTGATTAAAGAGATTCCTTTCTCCAATGGCGGTAGGGTCACTGACCAGAGAACACAGATTAGAGGTGATTTAACGTGGCGACTTAAGAACACGTTCTTCACCGAGGATCTTGCGCTGTTATTGGAAGGCACTGCTTAACCAAATGGTGAAAGCACATTAAATAATAACTCTTAGAAGTTCATTGTAATGTGTGGTGAAAAGGGAAAAATACAGGGCTGTGCGGAAAAAGTAATTGAGTTCACTTGATGAGAAAGATATTGAATTGGGCCAGCGAGGCTCGATGGGCTGAAAGATCTCTTCCAGTGCTGCGTTATTCAACGTTTCCATGATTCATGTGGGACTCAGTTTTCAGTTGGGGGAAAACCTTGCCTATCCCCACTGAATATTCAATTCCCCACGTCTGCTGCTTTTCTACTGTTTTCTGTTCCTCCCAGCCACCTGCAACCCGTGCACTCAGTTGTCCCACAGTGGATGTAGTCAGGACTACATCCTCTGTATGTCCTCTCACTCCCTCTGGAAGATCAGATTACGAGTGCTGTCTGCCCGGAGCATTCCTGCACTCCTTGTCTCTTCTTCCTCCCATCAGCTTTCTGTTCATCTGAACTCTCTGCGGCTGCGTTTGTTGACATTGTTGAATTCGTTCAGCCTCCTGCAGGCCGAGCCAGAGCTGAAGCCGCTGCTCAGCTTTATAAATGCTGAGTTGCGACGAGGGAGGCCGGGATGAGTGTTTGTAGGAGTGCTTGACAGGGCCCGTGAAACATCCTGGAGTTCTCTTGTTGCACAGGATGTGAAGGGTCTCAGCTGCACTGCTGCATCCTCAGAAGTTGTACTCATATCTTGTGTAAATCAGCCACAAATGTACGTGGCCTGAGCGCCTTCCAAACGTTTTGAACTGATGCCGATGGGAAATACCCGAGCATTGATATGGCTCGAGATTCAAAGTATCGGTGCAGAGAGTTGGCGAGGCAGCTGCAGGCTGCACGCTACGGAAAAGGGAGAGGTGCTCACTGCTTGTTACCACTGGAGTTAATACAAGAAATGCATGCACTTACTCAGTTGTACCGCCTGTCCCTAACTTTTTATTCCACTGGGTACTGGTCTGTCTGAGCAGAACTGAGCTTCTCATTCTAACGAACACGTGAACAAGGAGTAGGAATAGGACATTCAGCGCATAGAGCCTGCTCCATCATTTAATGAGATCATGGCTGACCTGATAGTAATTTGAAATATGCATCCCACATACCGACGATAACCTCTCACCAGCTTGCTCACCAGGGATCCATCCACCTCTGCCTTAAACATATTCAACGTCTCTGCTTCCACCGCCTTTTCAGGAAGAGAGTTCCAAAGAAACGTTTTGTTTTTTGTGTTTTCCTTCGGATAGGAATTCTGAGGCCAAATTATTTTCAGGCTGGACCTTTGCATGGTGACTTTTTTTTAGGCAGCACACAACACAGTCAAACAACACTGTGACCATCCTAAGCTGAATATATGGTAATAAACCCACTGCTGAGGCGGTATCATAGTGGTATTTTCACGGGTCCAGTAATCCAGACACCAGGGTAATGTTCTGAATTGATTGTCAGAATAAAAGTCGAATTAAAAGTCTAATGATGACCATGAAACGACTGTCGTAAAAAAACTCACCTGGGTCATGAATGCCATTTCGGGAAGGAAATCTGCCGCCCTTCCCTGTCATCTCTATCTCCAGGGGCAAAATATTTGACAAACTCATGGGTCTAAAGCAGATAAATCGCCAGGACCTGATGAGTGCATCCAAGGTTTTTAAAGGAAATGGCTGCAGAAATACTGGAGGCGTTCGTCCAAATTTTCCAGAAGTCACTGGATTCCGGAATGGTCCCCGCGGATTGGAAAACAGCTAATGTGACGCCCCTGTTCAAGAAGGGAGGGAGACAAAAAGAAGGAAACTGTAGGCCAGTCGGCCTAACATCTGTCGTTCGGAAAATGCTTGAGCCCATCAGTACGTAAGAAATAGCAAGACATTTCGGGAAAGCTTAACACAATTTAACCGAGTCAACATGGTTTTGTGAAAGCAAAATCATGTTTGACAAATTTGGTAGAGGTCTTTGAGGGCTTAACAAGCTGAGTTTATAAAGGGGAACCGATAGATGTCGTGTATTTTGATTTCCAGAAGGCATTCGATATGGTGCCTCATAAAAGGTTATTGCAAAAGATAGGGGCTCACGTTATTGCGCATAATGTATTAACATGGATTGAGGATTGCTTAACACACAAAAGATAGAGTGATGGGATTAGTGGGCACTTTTTAGGTTGGAAAGGCATAACTAGTGGGCTGCCATATGGAACATTCCTAGGACCTCAATTATTTACTATCTATATTAATGACTTGGAGGAGGGGCAACGTGCAATGTATCCACATTTGCTGGCAATACAAAATTGGTTTGAGGGCATGCTTTGATGAGTATGTAAGGAATCTGCAAAGGGATATAGACAGGTTGAGTAAGTGGGTAAAAGATTGTTAGATGCAGTTTAATGTCGGAAAATGTGAGGCCATGCACTTTGCTAGGAAGAATCAAAGGACAGGCCATTATTTAAATGGAGAGAGAGTCCAAAATAGTGCTGCACAGAGGGATATGGGTGTTCTTGTGCATGAAATACAAAATTTAGCATGCGGGTGCAGCAAATAATTAAGATGGGAAATGGAATTTTGGTCTGTATTGCTAGGGAGTTGGAGTTTAAAAATAGGGAAGTTTTGTTACAACTGTACAGGGTGTTGATGAGGCTGCTCGTGGAGTACTGTGTCCAGTTTTGGTCCCCGTATTTAAGAAATGAGATACTGGCATTGGAGGCAGTTCAAAAGAGATTCATTTGGTTGATTCCTGGGAAGAAGGGGTTGACTGATCAGGAATGTTAAACAGGTTAGGCCTGTATTCATTAGTGTTTAGAAGAATGAGGGGTGATCTCATTTAAACGTAGAAGATTCTGAGGGGGCTTGATAGGTTAGACGTTGAGAAGATGTTTCCACTAGTGGAGGAATCTTGAAATAGGGGGCGTAGTTACAGAATAAGGGGCACTCATTTAATGGTGAGATGCGAAGGGATTTCTTCTCTCAGAGGACAGTGAATGTCTGGAATTCTCTCACCCAGAGAGCTGTGGAGGCTAGGTCAATGAAAGTATTTAAAGAGAAGGTAGATAGATTTTTGAAATATCGGGGGGTTGAGGGCTATGCGCGGCTGGTACAAAAGAGAATTTCAGGCTTGGGACAGATCAGCCATGGTCTTATTGAATGGCTGGAGGGGGCAATGACATAATCATGCTCCTATTTCTTCTGTTCTTCTGTTCAAACCTTTCATTGTGGCACATAGCACAAAGGAAGAATGTTGAAATAGTTGGAGTCCAATCATCTCAGTTCCAAAGCATTGCTGCAGGGGTCCATCAGGGTAGCGTCCTCGGCTCAGTCATCTTCAGCTGCTTCATCAACGCCCTTCCCTGCATCACAAGGCCGGAAGTGGGGAAATTCGTTTGATGTTTGCACAATTTCCAGTGTTGCTCAGGACCAGCTACTGAAACAGTGTCGGTCCAGATGCAGCAATATCTAGGCAACATTCAGATTTGAGCTGGTTTTTGGCAAGTAACACTGACACCACACAATTGTCAGGCAATGGCCATCTTCAACAAGAGAGAATCTGACCATCTGTCTTGGATGTTCAATTGCATTGCGATCGCTGAATCCCCTACTATCAACATCCTGGCTTACCCGTGACCAGAAAGTGAATGGGAGCAGCCATATAAAGAGCGTGGCTACAAGATCAGATCAGAGGCTGGGTATTCTGAGGCGAGTAATTCATCACATTTCACTCCAACATCTGTCCGCCATCTACCAAGGGTAGATGTTAGGAAGGTAGATTTTCTCGAGACTAGGGAATCTAGAACTACGAAGAAAGACTCGGGAAAATGGATGGGCCACTTAGGGCGAATTTGAGGAGAATTATCTTCACGAACTCTATTGTGAAACCCTGGAATTGTCTATGGCCGGGAGCGGTGGATGATCAGTCATGTACAAGACAGAGACAACAGAGTTTTGATTACAAAGGGAATGAGGGATATTCGGTTCATGTGGAAAGGGGAGTTGGGGTAGACGCAAATCTATGATTTTCTGGAATGCTAAGAAGATTCAAAGGGTCAAATGGAACATTTCAACACCTTGTTCTCGTTTCAATTTTCTTATTAAGTGACTGCAGAACTGAACACAGCCAGAATCAGCACCTTCAAAGGAGGAGGATAACGGAACAAGGCATTGAAGAACTGAATCCTTCCCGAGTCCGCATCTTCAGGAGAGGAGGGAGAAAGAAAGTAGAGAGTGTAGCGCTTTGTAGAAGCATGCTCTGGGAAGCTTCCTAGTCAAAACATAGACTAATTTTATATCCATGAGAGATTCAGTGGCTGCTTGTATACAGACGCTCAAACAGCCATTGTTCCATCGGCGAGTCCTCCAAAGAATTGATTCACCCACGCCAGCCGCACATTGGTTGAATAGATCACGTGATCAATACTCAGCTGCACTGACCTTAAAGCGCCAGTCATCACAAACTTAACCCGCTAGGTTCGGCACTTTCAGGGGTTGAGAGGGAGGGAGCAGAACTGAACCCAGTCAGAGCTAACGACTCCAGTGCAGGGAGCAAGAGAAAGAGAGAAAGAAGCAGAGAGGGTGGAGCTGACCCCAGTCAGGATCAACAATTTATGATTAAGCAAAGCTCATTGCCTGCCTGTGTCTGTAACTGTAGCTCGTTCGATGGCCTTTTTAATGATGGACGGGGAGGAGAGAAGGGAAGGACATCGGGTAGGGTGATGCAGCTTGGAAGCAAGGAAAGCATGTTTAATGTGATGTGATGGCTATTGATTTCAGCACAGGAATGATGGAGAGTGTGGGTTTGGAGATTTGCACGTTTGGGGGAGTAAGAGAGAGAACAAAACGTTCCATAGAAACAGGAATTGTCTGCCCTGAAATTTTATCTTGGATCTAAACTGATGACATTGTAAATCCAGTTTCAAATGTATTAGAAATGGGGCGTGTACATATGGGAAACTCAACGCAAATTGCATTTCAAGGTCTAGCAAAGTTACGCAACATATCAGGAACTAGAAATCATTGGCCTTTCAATTTTGAAAGGGGATGCACAGAGGGATGTGACCATAATCGAGTGTTGTTGCCGTCGAGGCTTCAGCCAAACAGTTGGCTTGTCAATACACAAATGCAGTCACTCCAGGGAGAAACAGTGCTAACGAGGGGACTATGGGAAAGGATTCAGTTTCCCGGTCAAACTGGGAAATCTTCGACATGGCCACGCTGGACTGACGCCGTCCATCTGCTCCATGTGTGGAAGGGATTGAAATAATTACCCAAACTGCTCTAACACCATGACATTCTCACTCGGGTGGTGACCATTGACTTGCTGCCTGTGTTTGTCGGAATTCAAAAAGTCATCTCGCTCGTAGATGCGATCAAACCGACGATAAACCTCTCAAGTGCCCGCAGTTAGGGCAGAAGTTCAGGTAGGCATCTCAATTGCGGACCAGCCAGGAGAAACCATTCACCTACTCAGAGTGTGGGAAGGGATTCACTCAGTGCACCAACTTCATGGAACACCAATGGATTAACAGAGGATAGAAACCAATTAAATGTCCCGCGTGAGTAACGGGATTCGCACATTTCTCATGATTTTTGGTGTATCATCCAGTTCACAAAGGGAAAGACAGTTGAACTGCACTGTTTTTGTGGCGATGTACACTTAGTAATCTGGCCTGCTGAGACGCCCCTGCGTTCACAGGGTTAGGCATGTGCCATTATTGCTGCTGTTTAGACACATCCGGAACTGTGCCAAGTTCACTTGAACAGTTGGAATTCGTTTCTGCTGCTATTAATCAAATTCTGCCTGTATTGGAGATCAAAATTTAGTTACATAGATGAATGTTCAAATAACGGAAAATGTGAAGGTCCAATCTTTAATGATTTAATTTACTTTACTGTAAACTTTCATGAATGCTGCGGATCTCTGTTAAATAGTTTAGAAAGTCATAATCTGCTCTGTAACCTGTCATTTTGTTTTGATTGCTGTGGGAATGAGCCAGCACAGGCACGGTGGACGCTGTAGTTCCGGCCATGACCAGCAGATGGGGACGCCTCTGCTAAAATGTTTGTGACTGTCTGCATTAATGGTATTCGTGAGGGCAGCTCAGGGTCAGACTCTGAACAAACTGTCCCCACAAGCACAACAATAGCTGTCTTCTACTTCCAGCAACTCATGGTCCAGGTAGTAACCACTTTGCAGCGACAAATGCAGCCGCCCCCAACTCCTCCCCCTCCCCCCAAACAACCCATCCCTCAAACGCCGACAAATGCACGGACATCACAATCTGTTCATTCCCTGGGCTATTTCAAGAACAGACATTGAAAACACTGCACACAAGGTGGGGAATCACAATATTTCGCCATCCTGTGACTATCCTGAGAGAGACAAAGAACCAGCTCCATCCCACAGGGACACCACAAACTGGGGCCTCACGGTTGTAAGTGTTGTAGTCAGAACTCGAACAGTTTCCACAGCTTCTGGTCATTAATTATGAATCTGGCTCATAGTCATCCTCTGGACATGGGCAGCAAGCTGGGAAGTCAAACAGAGCATGGAATATCACAGCACCTGCCAGCTGCTGCACTCCTCACAGATCAGGCCCACATACTGGGATATGAAGAGCATGGTCTACAGATATATGAAGCTAATATTCATCCAGCAAAGAGCCGGCAGCTTAGGGGCACAGCTATGCAAAAGTGGACAATGTGTCTCCCCACACGGGAAGCGATTCCAATCTCACCCCATTTCCACAGATATATCCCACTTTTCCTGTCAGCTGCATGGTTTGACATTTCCCCAAAATGTCTTTCATTTCTAGAGATGCTGACTCTGGCGGGGTGCAGAAATACTTCGGCATCAACTTCAATTCGCACCTGAATTTCAGGAACTAAACCGAGCACCGACTCAGAAGGAACAGACTGACCCCACCTGGTCCCAATCCTGGATTAATCCAGATCCCCTGACCACACATTAGGACACTATCCCTGACTGTATCAAACTGCTCCAGCTCATCAGTTCCTCTCCTAGATTGGACATCACACCTCTGAGATATGAGAGTGACTGCCTTGAAATCAAGGCAGCATTTGTCCTGAGTGTGGCATCAAGGAGTCCTAGCTGAAGGAGTGCCAATGGGCATCAGGGAGAAATCTCTCCGCTGGTTGGAGTCAAATTAGCACATAGGAAGATACTTTTGTTCAGGGCAAGGAATCGTACGATGAGTTAATCACGACCTGACTCACCAAAGCCTGTCTACCATCTACAAGGCACAAGTCAGGAGTGTGATGGAGTGTGTTGGAATGCTCCCCACTTGTCTGGATGATTGCAGCTCCCACAACACTCAAGAAGCTCGACACCAACCATGACAAAGCAGCTTTCTTTATTTGCACCACATGCACAAACATTCACTCCCTCCACCACCGACGCATAGTAGCAGCAGTGTTTACCATCTATAAGATGCAATGCACGAATTCACCAAGGCTCCTTTAACAGCACCTTCCAAGCCCATGACAACTGTCATCTAGAAGGTCAAGGGCAGCAGATAAATGGGGACACCACCGCCTGGACGTCCCCCGCGAAGTCACTCACCATCCTGACTTGGGAATATATCGGCCACCCGCTCACTGTTGCTGGGTCAAAATGCTGGAACTCAATCCCTAACAGCACTGTGAGTGTACCTACACCACATGGACCCCAGCGGTTAAAGAAGGCAGCTCACCACCATCTTCTCATGGGCAACTAGGTATGGGCAATAAATGCTGGACCAGCCAGCTAAGCCAACATTCCGTGAATGAATAAAAAAACGAACCAGCCCCTGCCCCAGACAGGGCTTCCCTGCTAAACCTGACTCCATGTCCCACATTGAACTACACAGTCCCACCTCAGCAGCCCCTGGCCCAGGCGGAAACATTCTCAACATATCCGCTGCTGAATACTCAGATATGACTTTATTTTTTCTACCATCGAGTATTCCCAAATTCTCAGTGTTCAAAGACAGAATCTATTTGGTTGTTATTAAGGAACGACAGTGGGGCTAATATAGCACTGAGTGCGTGCTATGGGCAACCAAATAAGGGAATGAGATAAAGGTGCAAAACATCCAGGGAGTTTAAAAAGTTTCAATATATTTAATAGTCCCTCCTACCGATACCGTTATTAATGGTTATTGGTTGAGAATGGGGGGAGGGGAGGGGTGTGTGTGGGCGGTAGGAGAGGGGCGGGTTTGGCGGCGGTGGGCAGAGTGTGGGCTTGGTGGGTTTCAATGCCCATCACCAAGAGTGGGTCGCCAGAACCACCACAGAATGAGCTGGCCGAGCCCTCAAGGACATACCTACCGGACTGTGAATGCGACAGGCAGCCAGGAATCCAAGTAAGAAAAAGATACTTGCCCTCATCATCACCAAACTGCCTGCCGCACTTGGAGTCTATGTTGATCCAAGGGAAAACTCTGCTGATAGCAGTCATTCAAAGAACAAAGGAAGATGGTTGTGGTAATTGGAGGTTAGTCATCTCAGTTCCAGGACATCACTGCAGTCGTTCTTCGGTGTAGTATCCTCGACCCAACCATCTTCAGCTGCTTGATCAATGACCTTCCTTCCATCATGGGGTCAGAAGTGGGGATGTTCACTGATGATTGTACAATGATCAGCATCATTCGCGACTCCTCATCTGCTGAAGCAGCAAATGTCCATATATGTTAGTGCATGGACAATATCCAGGCCTGGGCTGGCAAGTGGCAAGTAGCATTCGCGCCACACAAGTCTCAGGCTCTGATCATCTCCAAGGAGAGAAAATCTAAACTCCGTCCCTTGAAATTCAATGGCATTAGCATTACAGAATCCCCAATATCAACATCCTGTGGATGACCAGAAAGTGAACTGGACTAGCCATATAAGCACGGTGGCAATTAGAGAAGTTCAGCAGTGAGGAATCCTGCGGTGATAAACTCAGTTCCTGACTCCCCAAAGCCTGTCCACCATCTGCAAGGAACAAGTCAGGAGTGTGATGAAATATTCTCCACTTGCCTGGATGAGTGCATCTCGGACCACACACAGGAACTTCGACACAATCTCAGACAAAGCAACCCGCTTGACTGGCACCCCATCTACAAACATACACTCCCTCCACCACCGCCGCACAGCGGCAGCAGTGTGTACCATCTACAAGCTGCACGGCAGGAATTCACCAAGCATCCTTAGATGGCACTTTCCAAATCCACGAGCCTTTGTCATCTTGAAGGGCAAGGGCAATAGGCACCTGGGAATATCATTTCCCTCGAAGCCACTTATTATAATTACTTGCAAGTATATTGGCCGTTCCTTCACTGTCACTGGGTCAAAATCCTAGCGTTCCCTTACTCTCAGGTATTTGGCTGTAATTACACTACATGTGCTGCAGCTAATCAAAGAGGGCGGCTCACCCTCACTTTCTGAAAGGGGTTGGAAATAAATGCTGCCCTAGCCAGCGATGCCCGCATCCCATGAATGAATACAGAAAATGAAAACATGGCTCTCTCATGTTTTTCATATCTGAAGATGCTCACTCTGGCTGTGTGCAGAAATACTTGGACATCAACTTCACTCCGTACATTAATTTTAGAAAATCCCTCCTCTCCTAGTCGATCGCCGACTCAGACAGTTGCAGACTAAACCTTCCTGGTCCCAATCTTAGGTCAATTGAGATACACTTAACAGACATTTGGACATTGTAGTAGGCTGCATCAAACTGCTCCGGCTCATTGGTCCCTATGCAAAACTGGACTTCACTGCTCCAACAAAGCCTCCACTGTGCCCATTGGACTGCCCATCTCCAACAACCCAGCCCCTGTCCCAGACTGGGCTTTACCTCTCCAACAACCCAGCCCCTATCCCAGTCTGGGCTTTACCTCTCCAAAAAAAGCAGCCCTTGTCCCAGATTGGACTATACCTCTCCATCAACACAGCCCCTGTCCCAGACTGGGTTTTACCTCTCCAAAAAAGCAGCCCCTGTCCCATAGTGCACATTACCTCCACAACTAACCATCCCCTGCCCCATAGTGCCCTTTACCGCTCCAACAAACCAGCCCTTGTAGCAGACTGGACATTACTGTTCCAACAAACCAGCCCCTGTCCCAATCTGGGCTTTACTGTACCAACTAACCAGCCCCCTCCTCCCATAGTGTCTTTACCTCTCCAAAAAAACAGTTCTTGTCCCAGATAGAACTTTACTGGTCCAAGTAACCAGCCCCTGTCCCATAGCGCACTTTACTTCTCCAACAAACCAGCCCTTGTCCTATAATGCACTTTACCTCTCCAAAAGACCATCAACATCCTGTGGATGACCAGAAAGTGAACTGGACTAGCCATATGAGCACGGTGGCTAGTCCAGACTGGTCTTTACTGCTCCAACTAACCAGCCTCTGTCCCATAGTGCATTTACCTCTTCAAAAACCCGGTTGTTGTCCCAGACTGGAATTTACTGCTCCAACAAACCAGCCCCTGCCCCAGGCTGGACTTCACTGCTCCTTCTAACCAGACCCTGTTCCGGACTGGGCCACAGTGCCCCACCTGTCTCGCTGCCCCAGATTTAACCACACTGTCCCACATCACCGTCCACTGCTCCAGACTGAACCAGTCTCAACTCAACCGCTGCTGATCACTCAGATTTATATTTATTCTTCTATCATCGGCGATTCCAAAATTCTCAGTGTTCATGGACAGAATCAATTTGGCTGCTATTTATGGAACAATAGTGGGACTGCTTTACTACTGAGTGCGTGCTATAGGCAGCCAAATTGTGGGAAGGAGATAAAGGTGCAAATTTTCAGGAAGTTCCAAATGTTACAATATAGTTTATGGAACGTTGTTTAATGATTTCTGGCCGTATCTGCCGATTTCATTTAGTCAGAACTCTCTCTCTCTCTGTCGGTCCTTGTGCATCTCTTCAAGTAGCGCACTTGTGGTCTGCAAATTGCTAATCTCACAGGCTAGTTAAGCAACAGCCAGACATATTCATACTGCTGAAATCATAAATTACAGAAAATGTTCCAGAAACCACCATCACCATCCATGTGTCTGTCCTGTCCCATCGGCAGTGCAGGCTCAGCAGAAATGGCGGAGCAGTGATATACAATCTGGAGGGAATTGCCCTGCACCTCCTCAACAATGACTCTGGATCCAATGAAGTCGCATGGCAACAGGTCGATCATGGGCAAGGGAATCTCCATCTGGTTACCACCTACGGCTCTCCCTCAAGTATTGTATCAGCATTCCTCCATGTTGAACACCACTTGGAGGAAGCACTGAGGGTGGCAACGGCGCAGAATCTTTTCTGGTTGGAGGAATTCAAAGCCCATCACCAAGAGTGGCTCGCCAGCACCACGACAGAGAGAGTGGTTCGAGCCCTAAAGGAAAAAGCTGCTGCACTGGGTCTGTGGCAGGTGGTCAGGAATCCAACAAGACGGAAAAATTTACTTGACCCCATCCTCACCCTCGCGCTGGTCACAAGATACAACTGCCCAGTGTCGGTAGGAGTGAACACCGCACATTAATTGTAGATACAAACTCCCGCCTTATCATAAAGGAGATCCTCCACCATGTTGTGTGGCGCTACCGCTGTGCAAAATGGGATTGATTTCGCACAGATCTGGCAACTCAAGACTGGATAGGCATAAGGTCCTGTGGACCATCAAAAGCAGCAGAAATATTCCCATCAAAACCTCTAACCTGATGAACAAGCATGTCCCCCACTCTACGATTACCAGCAAGCAAGTGGATCAACCATGGTTAAATTAAGGGTCCAGGAGGGCATGCCAGGAACAGCACAAGTCATACCTAAAAATGAAGGCCCAGCCCGGTGAAGCTTTGGTACAGTACTACTTGCGAGCAAAAGAGCATAAGCAGCAAATGATATACAGAGCTAAGTGTTTCCACAACCAACAGAGCAGCTCTAAGCTCTGCAGTCCTGACACTTCCAGTCACGAATGGTGATAAACAATTAAACAACTCACTGGAGGAATCTCCACAAATAACCCCATCCTTAATGATGGTGGAGCCTTGCACTCCAGTGCAAATATAAGGCTGAAGCATTTGTAATCATTTTCAGAAAGAAGTGCTGATAGATGATCCATCTCGGCCTCCGCCAGAGGCCTCCAGCATCACACAGCCAGTCTTCAGGAAATTCGATGCACTTCACGGATATCAAGAAGCTGCTGAAGGCAAATGACACTGCAAAATATCTTGGAGCCAGCAATATTCCAGCAATTGTACTGAACACCTGTGCTCCAGAACGTGCTGCACAACTAGCCAAGCAGTTCCATTACAGCGACATGGCTGGCATCTACCTGGCAATGTGGAAAATTGCCCAGCGTTGCCTTGTACACCGATAGCAGGACAAATCCACCGCAACTATTACCGTCCCATCAGTCCGCTCTCGATCATCAGTAAAGTAATGAAAAGGTTCATGAACAGTCCTATTAAGCAGCATTTGCTTAGCAATAACCTGCTCACTGACGTCCAGTGTCGGTTCCGCAAGGGCCACGCGGGTCCTGACACCATTAAAGACTTGGTTCAAACATGGGCAAAAGGGCTGAATTCCAGAGTGGCGGTGAGAGTGACTGCCCTCATAATCAAGGCAGCATTTGGCCGAGTGTGGCTTCACGGAGCCCGAGAACAACTGGAGTCAAAGGGAATTGGGGGATAACACTCCAGTGGTTGGAGTCATTCCTCGCAACAAAGAAAGTTATTGGTGGTCAGTCATCTCAGTTCCAGAATATCACTGCAGGAGTTCGTCCAGGTAGTGTCCAAGGCCCAACCATCTTCACCTGCTTCATGAATGACCTTCCTTCCATCATAAGTTCAGAATCAGCGGTGTTCGCTGATGATTGCATGATGATCAGCACATTCATGACTCTTCAGATATTGAAGCAGCCCATGTCCAAATGCAGCAAGACCTGGACAATATCTAGGTTTGGGCTGACAAGTGTGAAGTAACATTCTCGCGCCACACCCGTACCAGGCAATGACCAACTCCAACAAGAGAGAATCTAACGACAGTCCCTTGACATTCAATCGCATTACCATTGCTGAATTCTCCTCCTCTGTCAACATCCTGGGGGTTACCATTGACCAGAAACCGAACTGGACTAGGCGTATAAACGCTGTGGCTACAAGAGCAGGTCAGAGGCTAGGAATTCTGTGATGAGTAAATGACCCCCTGATTCCCCAAAGCCTGCCCACTATCTACAGAGCACAAATCAATAGTGTGATGTAATACTCTGCACTTCCCTGGATGAGTGCAGCTCCAACAACGTCAAGGAGCTTGACACCATTAAGCACAAAGTAGCCGGCTTGATTGTCAACCCATCTACACACATTCACTTCCTACACCAATGACCCACAGTAGCAGCAATGTGTCCCATCTACAGGATGCGCTGCAAGCATTCACCAAGGCACCTTGGACAGCACCTTCCAAACACTGGACCACTAACATCTGGAGAGAGAAGTGCAGAAGACACATGGGAACATTACCATCTGCAAATTTCCCTCCAAGGCACTCACACTCTTTACTTGGAAATATATCGCCGTTCCTTCACTGTCACTGGGCCAAAATCCTGGAACTCCTTCTCTAACAGCACTGTGGTTGTACCTATGCCAGATGGGTTGCAGATGTTGAAGAAGGCAGCCTACCAATACTTTCTCAAGGGCATTTAGGGATGAGAAATAAATGCTGGCCTAGCCGGAGATGCCCACATCCCATGAATAAATTTGAAAAAATTAATACCTCTCCATGCATTACAATGCCATGGTATCATAATGCGGCTGGGGAGTATTTATTGGGACAGGCTTCATGGATGGTCTGGCTACCCATCCCGCCATCCGCAGAGGCGGCAGGGTATAGATCCCCGCCCACCCTGCCTGCCCCACGGCCAATTCACGCTCCAATGAACGTCAATTGGCTGCAGGTTGGACTTATGCCCCTCGCTTTGGAGGAAGTCCCGCCTCAGAGCGTTGCCATCTAATCTGATTGGCCAGCAGGCCTCTAGTCCCTGCAGCGCCAGAAGTTGCAGCGGACTGGCCGGTGAATGCAAAAAGCTCCCACAGTCTTGTCCTGGGATTGTACGAACCTAGAAACATTTTGGGGGTCAGGGTCGGAGAGGAGGCTAGCGTGGGTGTGGACACTGGATGTTTGGCTGCTCCCCACGGATTTTAGGATTTCAATCAGAGCCGTGATTTTCCAACTGCATTTCTCCACGGCGAAAGTTAACGACTTTATTGGCCTCCAGCTGCTCCCCCTGTCTCCAATTCAGACAGATTCAAGAAGCTGGCTGTGATATTTTAGAATAGGTTACAACCTTTTCTTTTCCATGGAAGCTTCTGAGTCATTCTCCATGGAAACAGGAATCACATGCGCCTAGTATCTAGGCAGAAATTATAATTCACAGTGCCTGAGAGCACAGCTCTCTTTGAAGTCGGAACTAAATGGATAGTTTAAAGCACAACTGTTTACAAACACACATTATGAGCACTTTATGGGACTTTGGACAGTAATGCTTTCCACTGATAACATACAGGCTGCTACCATGGACTACGGACCTATATACCTTGCACATTCGTCAGATTATAACAATCTAAGCAACTAGGCTTACTGTTCGGCAAATTTCAGAACAGCTCGCATGAATCCAATCATTTTTACCTTAAATTTAAAGACACAGCCCAAAAACACAATAATGTTATAAAACTCATGTTTGTACCAGTATTTTCCATCTGTCTTCATTCAAGAAGGTGACACTGCGAATGTTATGGGAAGGAAAATTGTGGCATAAAAATTGGAACTAGGAAATTAGATAAAGAAGCATTAAATAGTTGGCAGCGCTCAAGTTAAAGAAGCCACCCTTCCTAGATTGGGTGAATTCTGTGGGATATGGTGGAAAGTAAGGATGGGGTTTATAAAGCCTCTGGCCACAATCTTGCAAGCCTCATTTGAGGTGGGAGTGGTGTGGGAGGACTGGTGGTTTACAAATGTTACACGCTTGTCCAGGAACGTAGAGGGAGAGATGTCCCCATCATTTAAATGCCAGTCAGTTAAAGGCCTCACTTGGAAAACATCCAGAGACCATGATCAGAGACAAAATTAATAACACTTGGAAAATGTATAGGATAATACTAGACAATTACCCATGGTTTGTTACAAGTTAATTGTGTTTGACTAACTTGATTTAGTTCCTTGAATAACTCATGGATAACATTGATATCAGTAAAACAGCTACTGTATGTATAAACAATCAAAACGCACTTGATGCAAGACAGCATCATAATTTTAAAGAACAATGAATGTTAAGTAACTCAAGGGACGCTGGCAGCTTGGATAGATGATTGGATAAAATTCAGAAAGCAGAGAGTGTTGGCGAACTGTTGCACTCCAGACTTGAGGGAAGTATTCCAGGGTTTTCTCAAGCACCTGTTGTTCAGGATCTGAAATGTATATTAATGGCAGGGTTTATTTTTGAAGTTTGACATTGTAAAGCAAGATATTTCAGGAGGGCATCGAAAGATGGTAAAATGAGGAGTCAGGTGACGGTTAAAGTTTAAAAGTGTAATGTGAAGTCAGGCATTTTGGTAGGATGAATGGGCTGAGGTAATAGGAAGAGTTGTGACGGCTTTGAAATGGCTGCAGTGACAGAGGGACATGAGGGTTTGCGTATGCAAATTTGAACAGCTCAGAAAACAAGTTTTGAATCACTGGTTCGGCCCAATGGAGTATTGTGTCCAATCCCTGGCACAACAGGCTAGGAAAGATGCCGGGACCTGCGAGATGACGCTGAGGAGATTTATTGGGATGTTAGCAGGGATAAGGGGCCTCAAGCATGTGGATAGACGTGAAGGAGTGAACATTTTCTACTTAGATAAACTCGAGGGGAGAATTAATGAAGGACGATTATATTAGTGTGAATAATGATAAATTGTTTCCAATGGCGGGTGGGTTGGTAACTAGACGACACAGTTGAAGGTTATATGACGCCCAAAGGAGCCAGTGGCGATTTGAGGAAAGATTCTTTGACCCAATGACTTGCTGTGGTCTGGATTGCACTGACTAAACACATGGTGGAAGCAGAAGTAATGATAACTCTCAAACGTGTATTTTATAAATAAGTGAAAAGGAATTATTAAAAATGCGGAGGTGTGGGGAAAGCGTGGAGGAGTTAGATTAATTGCAAAACCCTTTCCTAAGCCAGTGAGGTTCGATGAGCTCAACGGGCTCTTTCGTTGCCTCATCGTTCAATGTTTCTATGATTCATATGGGGCCCATGTTATCGATTGCTGAAAATCTTGCCTATGCCCACTGAGTACTGAATTCGCTATGACAACGGTATTTCTACACTATGCTTTCCCCTCCCCCCACCCACCCGTGCAGTCTATTGGCCCACAGTGCTGTGGATGTATCCTGGACTGCAGTTTCTCGATGTCCTATCTTGTTATTCAGCATTGAAAGTAGTTTGTGAGTGCTGTCTTGCCAGAGGATCCCTGCAATCCCTGCCACTTCACCACGCATCTACTTGCTATTCATCTGAACTCTCTGCGGCTGCTCTTGCCTTCCGCCTGGAATGCACGATCCACACTTCCTTCGGACTCCTGTATATGCCCTACCATGACTCAAGCCGCTCCTCAACTTCAGAAACCCTGAGCTGCAACTAGGAAAGCCGGAGTGACTGTTTGTACAAGTGCTTCACTGGGCACTTGAAACGTGCTGGAGTTCCCCTATTGCGGAGAATGCAAAGGTTCCCAGCTGCCTTGCCATATACCCAGATGTTGTCCAACTGCCTCGTGTAAAGCAGCCACTGCATTCTGTCGTCCTAAATCCTTCTAAATAGTTTGAAATCAGATTCATTACAAAGACTATATCATTAATAACATTCTATAATCAAAGTATCGGTGCAACTTTTTGACAAGGCATCTGAGTGCTGCTTGATACTGAAAAGTGAGAGCCGCTCACTTCTTGTTTCCACTGGAGTTCATACAAGAAATGCATGTGCTTATTCAGCAGCATTGTCCGTCTGTCTGCCTTTATTTTACTTGAGACTGGTCTGTTAGAGCAGAACAAATCCCTTCATTCATGCGCAAGTTTTGTGTTTTCCGTCCGGAAGGATTTCTGAGAGCAGTTTGTTTGCAGGCTGGACATTTGCATGGCTAAGTTTATTTTAAGTTGGTACATAACAGAGGTAAACATCGCTTGAACGACCTGATGCTGAAACTCCCGTATTAAATCCTCCACTGAGTTAAAATTTGGAAACGCAATTAATCTGTATTTTATAAACCCTTTTGTTAATGATATCAGATGAAAGGCTGCAGAGTTGATTTTATTCTTTCCTGGGTTCCAGGCATCGCTGAAAATACCAGAATATGATGCCCATGGCAAATTGATGCTCGTGAGCCAACTTCTTGGCGATCATTGGTACGTAATTTCAGTGGACAGTTGCTGTGTGTCTGGAGCCACACGGAGGCAGCAGATTTCCTTCTTCGTGAATCAAATACGATCTGACAACGAACGTCTGAAGGTTGCCATTAGACTTTCAATTCCAGGTTTCCAACATCTGCCATGGTTGGATTCGTAATCAGGTCTACGGAGGCTTATAACCTCGGTCCCTACTTTACCCATCGAGTGACATTGCCATTGCACCACTGTCTCCTTTCCAGCTGAGAAAAAAATCAGGAGCAGGAGCATTTGTAAAAGAGCTCAGAAGAAGAGTCGTCGTGACTAGGATGGAAGGTCCGTTTCTCTCTCCACAGATGCCGCCAGGCCTGCTGACCTTTTCCCTTTCCTGTTTCTATATCAGATTTTCGGCTTCCACAATATTTTGCTTTTATCTTGTTGTTATAATATTGTTTGCCGTGTTTTCCTACGTCACAGCACTTTGAAAAAAAAAACATAAGCTGGAATCCACGTTTGCGATTTCATAAAATACGTTTTATAAATGTAAGAGTTCATTTTCTCGGGTTTACAACAAGCTGGAAAGAATTGTTTTCAATGTCGACAGCCTCCATTCTATTGCAAAAAACAATAACTGCTGCACTAATCTATCCATTACACCAATTAAAATAGAGCAAGGGCGTAAACCAGCCGAATCTGAACTAACCCCGTTCATATATTCCCTGTTTTTGTTTCACATGCGTGGAGTCATGCGACACACGGGATGTCAACCCGCCGATAATGTTTCTTTGGGGTCTCTGTAAGACCTGTCCAGTCCATCTCATGATATTTATTTCTCCCCATTGCTCTATATTTGTTTCATTTTTAAATACACATACAATTTTAAAAAGTTACTAGTTAATCTGTTTCCACCACCCCTTCAGATAATTCCTGGCAGATCCTGACAACTCCCTGCATCAAAACAAAGCACGTCACCTTCTCACTGCCTCTTTTCCTTAGAAATGATCTCAGATCTGCCCCTTGTGGCTGCTGATAATCTTTACAGAGCAAATTCTTAATCTCTATCCAATTTACCTGAAGCCCTAATCGTGTTGGGTACCTGAATTAAATATCCCCGTTAACTTAATCTCTTTTAGATGAAAAATAATAATTTCTCTACTGATTTGACAGTCCCTGGGATCTCTCGTACCTTGGACAATTGGAAAACCTGCTGACCATATCTAAGACCCTGACATCCTTTATCAAGTCAGGTTCCATGAAATGAACACAACAGCCTGTCTTAGGTCTAATCAGTGATTTTCTTGAAGAATTGGCAGAAGCGCATTGAGTATTTTACACGGTGCCTCTGTTAACCAGACCAATGGTCCCGTCTGTTTCATTCACAGCTTTTTAACTTCTCCAGTCACTTCAAAGATTTGTGTTCGTGAACTTCAGGGTTTCATGGCCTTGCAGCCCTAAAAAATCAATTCCTTTTTGTTGACGATCTGTATCATAACATTCCCTATCAAACTTCCTAAACATCACACAGAAGCCTCTGTATGGCAGTATTTTTTTTTAGAATGATCCCTTATTTAGCACATTCAGCGCCTTGGAGATGTCAACCATCATATCAATGCATTGCATATTTTCACTATTTCCTGTTTGCTGCTCATCTCCGTCCAGCCGGCTCAAGCTTACATGCTTCAGAAGACCAGAGATATCAATTTTAATCAGAGATATTTTAACAAATTTACACGGATGGGTTCGCCCAGAACATACAAAATGGCTTGAGGCTTTAAGCTTTCAGAAATCAGAATTCACAAGTTAGTCCTAAATACTGCCTTGCCACATGTTTGCATACAGATTAAATAATGCAGTTTTAGTTAGATGAGTTGGCAGACGGATAACAAATGTTATCGATAACTGGTTTGGCTGTTTGTCTTTAAGTACAAACCCGCATTTAAGGTTGAACATTTTAAACCTTAGTAGTTTGCTGCAGAGCGTTCAATGCACAGAATGCAAGTTACTGGCCCATAACAAAGCAACAGTCCCAGACGAGCCATCTGTACATTTCAGTAGATTGCGACAAGCAGCCGAATAATACAATTAGTTGTGTTAATAAACATTTAAATTATCGGTTTGCAACTGTGATGTACGATTTATTTCCAGTGTATTGATTATTTTAATATTCATAATTTTTGATTGATCCACCTTTGTACGCTTCAGATTATCGGTGCATTCGGTCTGGCACCAAAATAGTTTATGCGCTTTTCTCAACCATTTTCCAGTCATAAATAGAAGGACTTAGATGTTTAAAAAACAGTTGATCTAATTCCTCTCCCGAATGATTTGACCTCAATCACCACTCGTCTCGAGAGCAAACCCAGGCTGAGACATTGAGAGAGGAAGTCAAGCATCATGATCCGGGCCCTGATCTCAGCCTCTACATCATAACGTGGAATGGCTAATTCCCGTGTAGCGTAAAACATGATTTACATAAAACCAAATGAGAGGGGCAGAATATAGAGCAGTTTTGTGATATCAAGAAACGGCTGAAAGCACTGAATTCTGAAAATGATACGGATCCTGACTATGTTCCGGCATTGTTACTGAAGACCTGTGCTCCAGAACAAGCAGCCACCCCAGCCAAGGTGCTACAAGACAGCGACAATTGCCCTTGACATTGTGGAAAAATGGCCAGATTAATCCCCTCCACAAACGGCAATTCGGATCCAATCCAGAAAGTTACAACCCCATTAGTCAACTCTCGGTCATGAGCAAAGTGACAGTGTTACCAAGCGGCACTTAAAGAGCAATAAACTGCCTCTCAATGCTTATTGTTGGGTCCCGTCAAGGCCACGCAACTCCTCACCTCATTACAAACTAGGTATAAATATGGGCACAAGAGATGAACTCAAGAGTTGGGTGAATGTCTGCTCTGGACCTCAGGGCAGCATTTCAAAGAGTCCAGCATCAAGGAGCACCAACAACCTTGAAGTGATTGGGATTCAGGGGAGCATCTTTCCACTAGTTTGAGACCGAGCACAAATCAAGATGGAGGTGGTATTTGGAGGCCAATGACATCTGCAGGTCTTCTCTACAGAAGCTCCTCAGCGTGAATTGATACGTTCAAAAAACTTCAGTCATTTCTTCAATGACATTCCCTCCAACAAAAGTTCAGAAGTGAAGATAGCCACTGATGGACACACCGTGTTCTGTATGTTTCCAGCTTCCTCGGGCGCTAAAGGAGCCCACATCCATATTGTAGCTTGGGCTGATAAGTGGCAAATAACATTCGTGCCGCACATGTGCCCAGCGATGACCATCTTCAACAAGAGTGAATCTAACCATCTCCTCTGATGCTCAGTGACATTGCTATCACTGAAGTTCACAAACATTTACATCCTGGCGGATGTTGTCATTGACCAGACTCGTGATTACATTAGCCATAGAAATAGGGCGGGTGCCAGAGCAGGTCAGGGGCTTGGATTTCTATGGCGAGTAATTCACATCCTGACTCCAGAAACCCAGCCTTCCATGGGCAAGGCGTTAGTTAGGGATGTGATGAAATACTCTCCTTCTGTCTGGATGAGAGCGGCTTTACCAACATTCAAGAAGGTCGACACCATCGAGGAAGATGAAGACCACTTGACCAGCTGCCCATGCGCCACGTTGAACATTCACCAGCTCCACGACCCAGTGACAATCGACAGCATTGTGCACCAGATATAAGATGCACTTCAGCATCCCTCCAAGTGTTTTTCCACAGCACATGCAAAGGCCACCATTTTTACCAGCTAGAAATGCAATGTATGCATGGGAAATCCATGACCTGAATGTCCGCTTTCAAGCAATAAGCCAGCATGACTTGGAATAATATCACCATCTGCTTACTGCCTCTGGATGGGAATGCTGCAAGTCCCTTCCTTACCGCAATGTGGCATTGCATATACTAGATCGACTGTAGGGGTTCAAGAAAGCGGCTCATCACCACCTTCGGAGAGATAAGGAGGAATGCATAACAAATGCACGCCTCGCCAGCTGCATGTATATGGAATGTCTGTATCTTTTCCAGAATGTGCTCATTCCAGCTGGATTCAGGTTCCATTGGCGCTCACAGCTCTAGGATACTTGCTCCAGCCAATCAGGTTTCGTGTGTGAACCAAGCACATTTCACCAATAACTAAAATAAAGAAGAAACACAATATTCTTCCCGTCTCAATGCAAGATGCTGTGCTCGTATGGGGCGAATACACATTTCTAGATCACTAGTTGGCCTTCTCATAGCTACACTGTTTTGCAGGAAACTAACAGTTCCCGTGAATTGAGAGCACTGTTCTGGACGGTGACTGATGTGAGGAACAGATTGTTGTTACTATTGATGATATGGAAGCGGAGAGATCATGGCGATGACACACCACAATCGATTCAGTTCCTTCTTTTAGTTCCCTTATGAGACAGAAACCTCAGGCTAAAAGTGACATCGGGGCGAACCCCGCCTGAGTGTTGCGGTGAACGCCGTCAGCACTGATTGGCTGAACTCCAGTCAGCATTTACCTGTTATATATCATTCGCTTTGAAACTGCGTCAATGCAATTTATGGATTGAATTGTTTAATTGTGTTAGATTATAAATTATAACATCACATCAGAATTGGGAAATGGAGAAATAAACATTAGTAAGTAAAAATGGCAGAATTTTCATTTTTATGGCGTCTTTGATGTCTCAAAGTGCTTCACAGGCAGTGAGCACTTTTGTAGTCACTGCACTATAATACACATATTCATATATATTGTTAAAGCCTCGTCATTTCAATTAAGGTATTACATGGTGGATCTTTTGCAGTTGCATTGCTTGATTTATATTCCCGAAGCAGAATTCCCAAGTCAAGTGTCACGTGATTTATCATTGTTTCCCCGTGCTATAATAATTCCGGATTTGCTTGTACCGCGTTTCTTGCTTTGTTCACATCTGACAATTGATTGGTTGGATTTGGTATTCAAGAATTTCGATTGCCCATGGGATCTGGATCCAGATAGAGTTAGTGCTTTCGTGCGAAGTTGGGAAAATTCTGTTGAAATATTGTCTTCGGCAGAACGTGGTTACCAACATTGATGTTCAGTGGGAGCCCTGCAATGGGCGGCTCCTGTTATTGTGGTTAATTCGAGAAAATAATCGCTGGCGTCAAGATGAAGGGGAAACTGAGGGCATTCATAATACTGGGCATGAACCTGCGTGGTCAATTAATGTGAATGTTAGTGGGGTCAGTAACGACAAGACTGATTTCAGAGCAATCTGGTTCAAATGTAAGTAAATTGGAGACAATTCTAATTCATCCGTCCTTAGAAATCCCAACAGTCCATTGCACCATTAAAACCTCTTGCTTGCTCTGCCCTAGGGGAAGAAGGTGCCTGAAATTGGTTATAGAATTCCTATCTTACGCCTGTCCGAAATGTCCCTCTCACCAATTTGTAGCTGTGTCTCATTCACCTTCAGCCATATTTTACTTTGAATCCGGTGTCAACCTTTCCTATTCCACTAATGCAACTGTGTTTTTTGTGAAGATCACAAAAAAGTCCAGATTTCTTTGACCTTTGGTCATAATCCAGCCCTCTGGCGGAAGAAATTACCTCGGTGACCTTTCCTTGCACCTGCCATCAGGGATTGGGCCTTCCTGAAATCCCATAAGCACCTGAGCTAAAATCTGTATCCAAGGCAGGGCTTGGCCAGCTACCGTTGTAGTGTCAACTGGATTAATTTAATGGTGCCTCATGACAGATTCGGCGTGCTTGCACATTCCCTTTAGAGATGTGAACTCTGCCATGCCTGATGCCCCTCTGCCCAAATAATGACCGCAGCATCAGAGCCTGGACCGGAAGAATCGCACCTATTACTTCACTCCTTATATAAAACTGAGATTGTTTTACCTCCTTTCTTGAAAACAGCCATTAAGCTACTTTTCCACTTTGAAATCCCGCAGGGTTTCCCTGTGACATCCGATTCACTCTCGATAGCATCTGCATTGGGCAACTTTGTCACACTTATCATTATTTCGTGTTCAGTGGCCCTGATTGCAGATATATTGCTTTGGAAAACAACTGTCCCTATCGAGATCACATACAAATGATGAAGCTGACGTTTGAAGGTGAAAGAGGTTGTGATAAGTTGTCCTGACTTGTCAGAATGATTACTCCAGTTAGCATTTAAGATTATCGATGAGGTAACAGAGACGATGGATGTAACTAAGGCCGTGAATATGGTGTCCATTGGCTTGCAAAGGACGTTGAGGTGGCACTGAACAGGTTGGTCAGCAGGGTAATACCCATGGAATCAAAGGGTGCGGGCTAGTGTAGGTACAAATTCGGCTGAATGACTGGAAACAGATTGCAGATGACGTGTTGATTTTCAGACTGTAGGAGGGTATATGATGATGCAAAGATAGGTAGGCAAATAAGGTGTGAAGAGGGCTTGAAGATTCTGCGAAGGGACACGGATAATTCAAGTGAATGGGCAAAACATTGGCAGATGGTGTAAATGGCGGCAAATGTGAACTTATCCACTTTGCCGGGCAGGATAGAAAAGAAGTAGGATGTGTTAAAGGAGAGAAACTGGAGAACTCTGAGCTGCAGAGGGACCTGCCAGTCTTAGTACATGAATGAGGACAAGGTGGTATGCCCGTAGAACAACATATTAGAGAGGCCAATGGAATGGTGTCATTTATTGCAAGGGGATTGGAATATAACGTTAGGCATGTTTTGCTGCAGCCGTACAGGCCGTCGGTGAGACCACATCTAGAGTACTGTGCGCAGTTCAAGTTTCCATGTTTAAGTAAGGATATCAATGCGTTAGAAGCAGTTCAGAGACGGTTCACTCGATTGATACCTGGAATGGAGCGTTTTGCTGGAAATATTGGACAGACTGCGCCTTTATCCATTGGCATTTAGATGAATGAGAAGTGATCTTTAGCAACATGGAGTTCATCAGGGTAGTGTCCTCAGCGCAACCATCTTCAGCTGCTTCATCAATGGCCTTCCTTCCATCATAAGATCAGAAGCGGGTATGTTCGCCAATGATTGCACAATGTTCAGCACCATTGGCGACTCCTCAGATACTGAAGCAGTCCATGTCCAGATGCAACAAGACTTGGACAATATTCAGGCTTGGGCTGACAAGTTACAAGTAACATTGGCGCAAAGCAAGTGCCCGGAAATGACCATCTGCAACAAGAGAGAATCCAAACATCGCCCCTTGAAGTTCAATGGCATTACCATCATTGAATCTCCCACTATCAACATCCTGGGGGTTACCATTGACCAGAAACTAAACTGAACGAGCCATATAAATACTGTGGCTAAAAGAGCTGGTCAGAGGCTAAGAATCGGGCGACGAGTAACGCACTTCGTGACTCCCCAAAACCTGTCCACCATCGACAAGGCACAAGTGTGGAGTGTGATGGAATATTCGCCAATTGCCTGGATGAGTGCAGCTCCCACAACACTCAAAAAGCTTGCCAACATCCAGGACAAAGCAGCCCGCTTGATTGGCTCCACATCCACAAACATTCAGTCTCTCCACCACCGATGCACAGTAGCAGCCAGTGTGTACCATCTACAAGATGCACTGCAGGAATTCACCAAGGCACCTTCGACAGCACCTTCCGAACCCACGAACGCTTCCATCTAGAAGGACAAGGGCAGCAGATCAATGGGAACATCATCACTTGGAAGTTCCCCTCCAAGTCACTCACTGTCCAGAAATGGAAATATACCGGCCGTTCCTTCACTGTCGCTCGGTGAAAATCCCGGAACACCATTCCTAACGGCACTGTGGGTGGACCGACACCACATGGACCACAGCGGTTGAAGAAGGCAGCTGATCACAACCTTTTCAAGGGCAACTGGGGATGGGCAATAAATGCGGCCCAGCCAGCGAAGTGCACGTCGCATGTATGAATAAAAGAAATGTAAGGTCTTTAGGCGACTTGAAAGGGTGGAAGTTGAAAGGATGTTTCTCCTTGTGAGAGAGAATAGACCTAAGGAGAAATTGTTTAAAAATAAGGGGCCGCCCATGAAGATCGAGATGATATGATGTTCGTGGTTTAGTACACCTTAGCAACATCCTTCTACAGGGAGCGGTGGAGGCATGGTCAATGGATAATTTGATCGCAGAGGTAGTTATATCCTCGAGTTACAAGGCAGTCAAAGCTTTTCGGGGGTAGGCGGAATGTAGAGTTGAGGCAAGAATTAAATCAGCCTTGATCTGATTGAATGGTAGAATAGGCCTGAGGTGCCGGATGGCCCTAATGCGCATTGTCGTTTGTTCGCCAGTATTTACTGCTGTTCAACAGAGTTTACTACTCAGAGCACTGATTTTGTTAATTTGATCATCAGCAAAGTATTTATGCGGATACTGGAAATCTGAAATAAATTAAATGGAGAAAAAAAACATACAATGCTGGGATGCTGGGAAGGCCTGGCAGCACCTATAGAGGGAGAAACTGAATTAACGTTTCAGGTCGTGAATTTGCATCAGAGCCGTTCTGTTGAAAGGTTACGACCTGAAACATTAAATCTTGGAAATGATCCCACAGCCTCACAACCCTCTATGCACAGATGTTTCTTCTGTCACCTGTTCGAAATCTCTGATACTAGATCGGAAATGTCAGGCTCCTGTGTCCCTGATCCCTTAGTTACTCGAAACTGATCCCGTCTGCCCTCACCCAACTCTTCAGAATGCAAGACTTGGTTATGATGGGGAAACGTCATCGAAATTGTTCTGATAAAAAGGCTCAATGTTCGAAAATGTTCCTTCGCATTTGCATTTCCTCATCTCAGGCGACGTCCACGTGAATCTCTGCTGTGCAAGCTTTGAAGCCACATTTGGCTCACTCTAGGGTGGAGCCGCACAGCACTTAATTCTTCTGAAGGTTTTATATAAGTTTCACCTTCACCTTTTAAATTTTTTTACAGTTCTGATGAAACCTGGAGTTTCATTAACATGTTTTTGTATTCCTATAAAAACTTGCTATCCTGTGAACCTGCATCCTTTAACCATTCTGACTTGCACAGCGCCAAGCCTACTTCCCTTCAGAGGGTAATTATTGCTCTTCAGCTCACAAAAGTGCATCAATTCATGCACACTGACATTGACTTCCATTTGCCACTTTCAGCTCATTGCTCCATTTTATCAACTTTGCTTTGACCTTCTAAGTATTTCAATGCATCACTTTTTTCTTCATATTCAAATGTCTGCGCCAGTCTCTTTAGGCTTAGATTCGAATCACTGATATCCGCAGTGAACAGAGGTTTTCCCAGAATCGAATCCTGTGGGATGATCCCACTTTTTTTTTAAACCCCCTGAGTTTCGCAAGCTCTCTGTTTTCTCTCTCACTCGAGCCCTTTCAATCCAGCTTCCGCTCCTCTTTGGAATCCTGCACTTTATAATCTCTGCTAATTTTCAGAGGTAGATACTTGTCAAACGATTTCCTATTGTCCCTGGGACATTGCACACTAAATAATTGCAGATCGAGTGACCACAGTACAAACCGATCTATCCGTTTCTATTAACACAACTCGCGCCAAGCAGGGACTTTATAGCCCCTGTGGGTTGTACTCTCCATTTGCCACAGTTAAATATATTCATGTTTTCTGTCGTAATTTTTACTAGGCCCTTTTTTTTGCAATCGTTGTGTGAAGCTGAGATACAAACCGGGGTATAATAATAAAATATCAGAAAAATTATTGAGGTAGGGTACCAATTCAATTCTCCCGGGTACAAAGAAGCCCACCCCAACACCGTTACAGGAAAGCCTGCTCTGAATTTATCTACTTGTCTGTTCGATAAACGTTGTTGTAGAATTCAACTGTGTGACTCTGGGCAGAGGGAACAAAATGCAACACATCACATGCTGTGCGGTATACTCACTGCGATTGGTCTCTCAGTCCGCCCTACGCAAATGAGGCCAGTTTCTGGATGTTGAAAAGGCCGGTGCTCCGATACAGACGGTTACACAGAACAGACGGCGTTGAGGTTCGGTGCTCACTCTGCTTAACTGTTGGTGAAGAAACAATGGTTATTGTCTTATTTTTCGCCCTCGTAACCTTGTTACCAAGTAAGTGCTGTTTAATATGGAGATTAACTGATAGTAGGGTGCAACTCTGTGGCCATGTCTGTCTTATTGAAATTTCTTTGACGCTACACTCTCCTATTCATTCACATATGCGATGTATTAAGTATATTTTTCTCCGTTCAGGTGTCTCCAGTGCAAGAATTGACCAAACACCAAGAACGGCGACCAAAGAGACAGGTGAATCGCTGACCATCAAATGCGTCCTCACTGATACGAGCTATGGTTTGCGCAGCACCTACTGGTACCTGGAAAAACCAGGCTCAACAAACCGGGAGAGGATATCGATCGGCGGACGATATGTTGAATCAGTCAACAAGGGAGCGAAGTCATCTTCTCTGCGAATCACGGATCTGAAAGTTCAAGACAGTGGCACATATTACTGCAAAGCTTGTGGCAGCACAGTGAATAGTCTCAGCTTCCATCAATACAAAAACCCCTTCGAACCTTTCGCGAAGTGATTACAAAATGGTTTCTCTGCTCGCCAAAAACCTTCCCTTGGCAGCTGTTAATTCCCGTCCAAGAATGCCGGGCGGTGGCTTCTAAATGCCTGATGCCAATGTACAGCAGAAATCCCGGAGCGGGAAAGTTGCATGTTCAGTGCCGCTTTTCGACTTACAGTTATGTGCAGACCCGTTCTTTTTGCACGGGGCTGTACCACGGTGTTTACAGTGATACCCACAGCAATCGAGAAGACGGTTCCTGTAATACACAAACTACTAGCACACATTGCTGCAGGAACAAGTGTCACATTTATTTGTTGGATGTCACGATGAGCAGATATACAGTCGTTTGGAGGTTTTGCAAAAGCAAAAATAAAAACTCTGACAAGAGGGATTATAGTAAAACGCCGGATTGCAGTGTGGGTCTCTGCGAGAGAATGATTCCCTAATGCTCATCGGACCTTTTTGTACTGATATCTGTGACTGTGGGGCTGTGTGTACCACTGTGATGAATCTTGGATTCCCGCAATACATAAACTATCTCGACACCTCTGAAGACACTGTTAATGATGAATATTCCCCCAGTGGCTTAAAACCTCACGTTTAAATATTACTGGTCTCTGTGAGCAACCGGCTGATGTGCTGAAAGATTTTCTTTGATAATTGGGTGATTATTGTATAAATTTTCTAATCACAGTGACGCTGGGGCATTGGCATTTATCCAGGACTTTAATGAGTGGCTGGGAAATATAAATATCGACTGTCTTCACATTATCAAGACAACGTTTAGAATCATACTTGTTGAACCTTTCAATCAATATCCTCGATTATTTGAAGGATTTTCTGTGATATTTGCAACAAGGGATTTCTTGTGCTGGTGTGAAATGATGTGCAGCTGGGTGCAACGCACAGTGGCTCGGACAACTGCACAAACCTCTCCAACAGTTATTAATTTTACTAATCATGAAAGGGGTTTCTGAATGAGCTTTGCTATTTCTGACTGTCACTGCATGAAGTTTAAAATCAATTCCGAATCGCCCTTTGGTCGAAATCTACTCGCATTGCCAGGTGTTAAACCGGTGGATTGTCTCTTTTATAGTGTTGGGCCAACTCGTATTCTAAACTGGATACTTCGGATTGAATAAATATTGCCGGAAAACGAGGTTTATTCATGTCTCAAATGCATAGGTAAGGTCTGTGGAGCGTATTTTTTTTGGTAGATTTGTTACAGAACCTTTGTTTCGTTGACCCTTTTTGAACTGGTTTGACTGGGAGCTAACTGACTGTGACTACTATGATGAATATGGAGCCGGCACCGTGCTGACTGTAAATCCTGGTAAGTGACCTCTCTTGCTACTTTATCACTAAGATTTTGTTCACGGAAGGTAATGAAGAAACATTGTTCTCGGTGAGAAGGTCTGAAATGCATAAATTAACATACAAACCCTCATTTTCCGGACTCGATTAAGTTCGCTGCCAATTTATTTGGCTTAAACTTAATAGCTTTTTAAAAGCTTCGTTCCAGAATACAATGAATAGTTTTTAATTTATAACCCGCCTCCTAAAAAAGCTGTTTTTAAACGGATAGCCCACCTGTTATAGATAATTTAAGACGCTGATATGGACATATTGTGGAAATTTGAACTGTTGGAACGGAATCAGACCAGCGAATTTAATTTCAATGAGATGTTGCAGTCTCGCGCTGTCACACCGTACTTGTAATGAGAAGAATTAATACAAGTGAGAAAGGTTTTCTGAAAACAAAGCAGAATTGGATAAAACTTTGAACCTAATTCCGTGTCCCTCTAAAGATACTCCTTAAAATGTAATACAATAACTGCCAATTAACATCAGCTCAGGATCTGCAAATATGCTGCCCATTCCAAACTTGTCGTTTGTGGCTCTGAATTAACGGTGGGCAGGTCACAATGATCTAGAAAATAACTGAATGTGTTGACACTGGCTGAGTGCCTTTGCGTGAAAGCGGCGAGAACAATTACACAGCCTGTTATACATCGTGATTGATTCAATTATCTGCTGTCTTGCAAAATATTGCCAAGATTTTTCGAATCCAAACTTGGTAAATGCGGCTTTAAACCTGCTCCAGTCTCTTGAAGGAAGTGTGATCAGTATTCAAAAGGTACGATGTGCCCGGCACAAATAATTTAAGATGCTTACTTGAAGAGATTGTGGAAGTTTAATTTAGTGCAACGGAATCAGATCAGTGAAGGTATTCCTCACTGAGGCATTTCAATATATGGCGAATTGGAATTCATGGAATTAGTACCAGGCTGGAGTGAGGAAACATTTCTGCTAACAAGGCATGATTATATAAAATCTTGCCTCCGAATTTCCTGTCCCTCCAAAGACACCATTTATTATGTTAAAGCAATATCTTTTAAACTATTATCGGTCCAGAATCTGCAAACATGTTGCCCATTTGAAATTTGGCATTTGTGACCCTTAATTAACGGTGGACAGGTCACAGTGAGCTAGAAAATGACGGATTGGGGATGAAATTGGTCTAGACCCTTGGCGTGAAATTAGTGATCGCAAAACAGCAGCCTATTCTACATGACGACTAATGTTATTTTCCATTATCTGGCAAAAAGGAATAAATATGCCCAGATTTTTCGATTTTGAACCGAGCAAATCCGGCACTGGAACTACTCTGGTCTCCGAAAAGGCTTTCAACAGTTATACTGTTAACTTCAGTTGAAAGTCATTCAGGTGCAATGAAAAACCGGCTGGAGATTTGCTCAGGTCCCAGTTCATGTGGAGCTCATCTGGCGTAGACTGATTTCATTGTAATTCAGCAGGAATCCTGTTTACGTGGAATTCAGGCTCCTAGTCACGCGCATATCAGCGAATCAAATCGTTCCTGGTGTAAGATTGTGCCAAGCAGTAGGAAAGTTTGAGACTGCAGTGGTTTCAATGTAAACAGTGTGTTTCCTTTCAAAATGGAACTGAAATAAGCAGTCCATTCATTATTTGTTGCTCAGAGGGGCACATTGATTGAACGTGTTACTGGTTATTTCTTTATTTTGCTTCAAGAGCTGTCCATTTATTTAGAATCTTGAGCCTTGATCTCATAGACCACATATGCAGTCAGCACCTCCAAAAGAGGAGGATTCCAGAGCTGGTTTGTACGAGAAGGTCTTTATTTGTTACTTTCCAGTCGCCCTCCGGTCGCTTGCTTGGGCAGGTCAATCTCCGATGCAGGTGATGTGAGGGAAATCCAGATGCATGTGTAGCCAGCGACTCAATGTTATTAAAAGGTTCTGATTTTGCCTCTTTCATGACGATGCAAGCATCAGCGTTGAGTTCGCTGAAACTGAAAGCAGCCGTGGGAGTTGGGACATTCAAAGAGTAATGTCAAAATAGAGAGAATATTGTCAGTGAGTTCATAGACTGCGCGACATAGTGCAAGGAATTAGTGGTCATGGGGCAGTTGGTCATTTGTGAGAGGGCCAAAAGCCATCGTTAAATCTGCCAAATGCCAATTGTTTTGATATCCTGCCACAGAGAGGGAAAAAAATGCTCACTGACTCCCACAAAAAATAGATTTGTATTTGCAGCCCCGCCTACAAACTGATTCTAGTGTTTTCACCGAATCCATCGGAACTGAGATTTCATTACCAATTCGTAATTTTATTAAGTTTTTCTCATTTGTCAGAAATCTTCTCTACACACTTACTGCCTTAATGCTAGTGAAGGTAGGCATCAATTGAAAAGCTTAAAGGCAAGTTTGATAGATTTTTGAAAGTTTAGGTGGAGGAGAAAAGTTGAAGGCTGACGTCAGAAAGATCCAAGCATTGTAGATTGGTGGTAATAGTTGCTTCAATTGTCCTAACATAGTCTGAGGATATAACACTGTAAAGGACAAAGAGGGAGAATAATTTCAGAAAGATGTTCAAGGGAAAATTCTCAATCCATGTAAATCTAGCCTTACGAGGAAGGCAACAGTTCGATATCCTGATCTATGGAGTGGAGCTCGACAAGTAGAGTATGTTTCAGTGTGATAAGATATTGGAAACATTGATGAAAACATCATCATCTTTAGAACCACAATCAACAAATAAAAGACAACTACTCTGAAATTGCCCAAATGCAGAAGGGCTAATTTCAGAGAGTTAGAAAGCAACCTGATCCATTTGGATTAGACTCGAACAATGACAGATGAATCCGTGAACGCACAACAGCACATATTCAAAGAGTAGAAGATTCAGATAGAGGTTAAACATATTTCCACGAGGAAGAGGGGAAGAGAGCTCCGTGAATGCCTAAAGGTATAGAGTTAAAATGCAGAAAAGGGAGGTGGACGATAGATGTCTGGTTCATAATTCTGTAGAGAAACAAGCAGAGGAATGAAAGTGCAACAGAGAACTGAGGGAGGAAAGAAGAGGGTCATAGAAATAAGATGTTAATAGGTAAGTGGCTCACACAAAATGGAGCACAAATCGCTTTCAAAACTGATAAACATCGAAAATGTAAAATGTTAGCCACATTTTCTGTGTGGTGAGCAGGGGGGGAGGGGGTGGGGGGTGGAGTAGGGGCGGGGTAGTGGAGTGGTAAATTTGTAATGCATAACAGAGATGCTAAATAAATTCATTTTTCTTCAATAAATCGGAAGTGGTGCGGGACCTGAACTACAAATTGTTTTGATAGAATCATTCAGGCATGACCGCTGTCAGTGGGAGCACAGCTTGAAAACAATTACCAAATGAATCAGGGTCCTGATGAGGATATTTCGGTTTATACATTGATCTGTCTCAAATTAGAATGAACTGCCTGAAAGCCCAATGGAAGCAGATTGAATGCGACTTCCAAAAATTATACAAAAAATGTAAATGGAGACAAGTTAAGAGCAGTGGAGGGAAGAGTAGGCAGCGTGACAAATCGGATAGTTACTTCAGAGAACTGTGCAAAGTCTCCATTATAGAAAGATCTCCATCAATGCTGTGTTATTTTATGATTCAATTAATTAAAATGCAAACTCTTCCAATGCTAGCAATTCCGTGGTCGCCGATTCTGTGATGCAAATTTGAGATTCACCAGATGCCCGGATTGGAGTGCACAGGGATCGCCGAGGCACTCAATCTCTGCCACAACTGCAAATGAGGTTGCGGGGGTATTTGACACCAAGGGTGAGAATTTGCAGGTGGTTGGGTTGCCAGAATTGGAGCAAATGCAGGAGAGCGACCACAGGGGTAATTGGTGAGCAGGACCTTATGCGAGGTCGGATCAAGGCGTGAGAGTTTTGAATCATCTTCATTTTCTGGAGGGTTGGAGGCCAGGCAGGAATAGTCAAAGTTACAGATAAAGGCATGGATGAGAGTTTCCACAGCAGATGAGCAGAGGGATGGGCGGAGAGCGGAGATGCATTCAATCAAAAAGTAGGTAGTCCTGTTGATGGTGAGGATAAGGAGTCGGAGCCTCATCTCAGGGTCAAGTGTGAAGCCAAGGTTGTTCAATGTCTGATTCAGCCTCTGGCGTTGTCTAGGGAGGAGAATGGAGCCCTTTTAGGGAACAGTTGAAATAAGGACTCTTCTCACGACAACAAAATGGAAGATGCAGTCAAATTCTACGGCCTTATCATAAACTGAATGGAAAGAAACCTGTTTGTTTGCACAGAGGGTGCAATTGTAAAATCATCAGTAAACAGTGAAGGGAGATATTACATGATTTACTTTTCTGGAGAAGGATGTTTGATCCCGAAACGTTCTACCAGAATAAGTGATTCCATGAAAATTACTGCCTTTTAAAAGGAGGCAGGCAAAAATGTGTAAAGCATAGCGTGCGGAATACATAAGGAAAGAAGAGTTAAGCATAAAATTTGTATTGCGTCCCTCTCTGGCTGAAGCAGCCAGTCTTTGTCCAAAACTGAGCATTGTCCGCCCCTGGTGCTCCGCCGCAAATGTTGATACGCAATTACAGTTTGCGGATGGGCAATCGCTCTATGTGCGTCCTCGGTCTCTGCCACCAGTGGACGCAATTTAGGTTTTGCTCCGCCATAAGTTCATCCGGCACTTGCACAGGGCCAGCGGTGGCGCCGTGGGCTGAATTAATCCCTCAGCTGCTCGTAAACTGCGTTTCTCTCGGTCTTCGATTATCATTACTAAATCTCTGCACGAAGTCCCTGTTGTAGTCTGTAAAGAAGCCGAACACACCCATCATTGATAAAAAGCACGCATTTCATAATCTTGCCAGCTGAAGTTATGAAACAAAATTCCTTCATATGAAGGAAAATTAAAACAGATTATCTGTTTAGAAAAACTCATCAACAACAAGAACTTTTACTTCCAAAGCGCCCTTTGGGTAATTAACCACACCAAGGTGCTTCACTTGAGGGTGAGAAAGACAGATTTGACGAGGGACCACATGAGGCGATATTGTGGCAGGTTTTAAGTGTTGGAAGAAGGAGTAAGTTTTGAAAGATACCCTATAAAATTAATGAGAAGTATAGGGGGAAAGGGCTCTAAGGCGGGAAACCCAGAGCCGCGGTCCTCAACAGCGTGTTGCATGACCTGAAGCCGCAATGTGGGGGCCTTGAAATATTGAAATCTCTGGTTATCTGAGCCATGAATGATGATTTCAGCAGTGGATCAACCTAAACAAGAGTGAATTCTGGCGATCTAATGGATGTAAAAGTTGGCGGCATAAATGATGACGCAAATATGTTGTCAGTAGCTCAAGTCACAGTCAAAGATGAAAAGAAACGTTGAGAACAGCCTGGTTCAGCTTCCAAGAGATGTCAGGGAGAGGGGTGGTATTGGTATCTGAGGAATGGAGTTTATAGTGGAATCTGAAGGCAGTGGATTTTGCCTCCTTAATAGTGAGTTAGAGGAAATTTCTATTCATCCAGCATAGGATGTTAAACAAGTTACCTGATAATTTGGAGGCAGTGGAGGCGTCAAGATAGGTGGAGTTGAGGTAGATTGTTGTCCAGCAGAAAAAGCATAAACAACAATCGGTACACCATTTAATATTTGAACTTCACTGCACTCCACAGTGAGTTGGGGATCTATTTTGGCTTATTGCGTTGATCACCTTAACTCACCACCTTTATCCCAGGGCCCCTACTGTAATATTGCTCCATACCCTCCCAGCTGTAATACTACATAGCTATACTCCAGGAGCAAATGCAGTGTGATAAACATGGAGTCAGTTCAAGGAAGTGATGTTGTAGGAACGACCACTGGAAGCTTCATTGATCAGGCCTTGGAGTTGACCTGTACTGTCATAATACTCCACAAAAAAGAAAGCCCAACATAAGGCAATCCACAAAGCTGTAACATTATATTTAATGTAAGCAGATTGGTGACATTTGAAAAGCAATTAATCACTGATAGGTCATCCATTTGTGCTAAATTCTGCTGAGACCATGAATGCGGTGCAAACATACTTTGTTCAGAGGCAAAAGCTGGCCTCTTAGCCTGAAAATATTGCGGGTGCTGTCAAATGACACATCAGTGTGAAGGAAAATAAAATGAATGACAATAATCAAAACAGCAATGGCGATAGATTGAAAAGGACCGGTTGCATTTTTATAGTTCTTTTCGCCATATTAGACAGCCAGAAAACGGTTAGCAGCCAACGAAGTATTCATTGAATTGCAATCATTCTTGTCATGTCGGAAAGGGGACAGTAAATTTATGTAATGCAAGCTCCCAGATAGAGCAAACTGATAATAACCGGCCTAATCCCCATGATAAAATTGAGTAAGTCTTTCTTGTCATTTTAGGACCTACTCCACCAATCATCCGTTTCCTCTACTCTGAAAGCGAAGAGCTGAGAGCAATGGGTTCTGTGCAGTTGGTTTGCCTGATCAGCGGATACAGTCCTGACCGGATTGGAGTGAGCTGGGAGAGGGACGGGAACAACATACAGTCTGGCTTCACCACTACCTCCCCAGCTAAATCATCAGACGGACGCTTTAGCTCTACAAGCTTCCTTGTAGTGTCGCTGCAGGAGTGGAGCAGCGGTTCTGTGTACAGCTGCCGAGTGTCCCATTCTGCAACCAGCAGTAACCAGCGGAAAGAAATTCGACCAACATCAGGTGAGCACATTGAGCTACTTCACAGGCTTGTGCAGGCAAAACTTGGTTCCTTTCTTAAAGTGTATTAAATTAGTTGGAATACGATTGTGGTCATTTATCACTGAGGATTAAACATTCGTGAACTGGTGCAGTGAATGGTATCAATGCCAGATTATGGAGCACTGAGATGCTACGGTAATGATCGATGGAAATGCTTTAGTAGACGTGAGTGAGGGACCTGAAGCTGCCCTGTCAAAAAACCAGCGCAGCCATGATGGGCCAAATTCCTTCCCTCTGCCCTGTATCATTCTATATTTGAAAAGGAATGGCTGATGTCCATGAAAATATCCACGGCAAAATTAGTGTTACAAAATTATACACACAAACATGAAATTTGTGCAATGGTCAGAGCGCAACGCATCAGCCCTAGTCTTGTATGATGGTACAAACGAATTTTTTTACCTCAAGAACTAATAATTTACCAAGTCAGTCCAGGCGACACAGAAACATGGAGTGAGATTATATATTCTACCAGAAGAGCATGAAGATAAACCATGGCGTTTTCTCCTTACGTTCCCAGGGTTTTACTGTTTTTCTGCTTGGCATTTGGCAAAGTTAAACTGTGTCCATTAATTGAAATGGAGAGAGGTCAGACATAGAAGGAAGATTGACTGGGGAGCGGAGGGGATGGGGTGGGGGTACAGAGAGAGCGAGAGGGAGAGAGAGGGAGAGAGAGAGAGAGAGAGGAGAGAGAGAGAGAGTGGAAAGACAGGGAGGTAGAGAGACAGATAGAGTCAATCAGAGACAGATAGAGAGACAGAAAGGGACAGAGAGGGAGACAGAGAGAAGAAAGAAGGGGCCAGAGTGTGCGAGAGAGAGAGAGAGAGAGAGAGAGAGAGAGAGAGAGAGAGGCAGATAAAGAGAGAAGGGTGGAGGGAGAGTGAGAAAGAGACAGAGACAGAGAGATTGATAGAAGAGAGAGAGGGGAGAGGACATAGAGAAGAGATGGAGAAATGGAGAGAGAGAGAGAGAGAGAGAGAGAGAGAGATAGAGAGAGAGTGTGTATGGGGGATCTGCCATTGGATTATATTTACAGCAACTAAATTGGGGGCACGTTCAGGTGGTTGTAAGAAGTGATGATCGAAATGGCCTTATCTAATGTGGAATTAATGGATATTCTCTCTCTCTCTCTCTCTCTCTCTCCCTGTCTGTCTCTCTCCCTATGTCAGTCTTCATTGGCCTCTTTTACTTTGTATCTTTCTCACCCTCCATGTTTCTCTGCCCGGTCTATCCGTTTTCTTTTCTCATTCCCTCGTGTCTACCTGTCTCCCCCTCTCTTGACCTCGTAATCTCTGTCTCTCCATCTCTCTTTGCTCCTCTTTCTGTTTGTTTCTTGCATGTTTGCATCTATCTCTCTTCTTAAATTTCTTTACCTCCCTATATCACTGTCGTTCTCGCCATCACTTTCCTTATATATATATACTCCTTTCACTTTTTAGTCACTCTGTTCTTTGCTATCTCTGTCTCCATCAAGCTCTTTCTCTCTCTCTCACTGTCGCCTTCCCAACTTGCATGTCTCTGTTTCTGCACTTCACTGTCTCCCTTTGCCTCAATTGCTCTGTGTTCATGTCTGCCTCAGTCTCCCTCTCTACCTGTCCACCTCTATGAGACTCATTTACTGCTCGACTGTCTCTGTCCCTCTCTGTCGCTAGTCTCGGGACCTATGTCTCTCTATCTCTCTCGCTCTCTCTCTTTCTTTCCTTCTCTCTACATTTTATCTTACACATTTAACCAAGTTCGACAAAACTGTGATACAACTTAACTGACGTGAAATGAAGCGAAAAAGTTATTTTACATTCATTAATTATGACCAAGAGATATGTCCTCAATTTGGCATCCAGGCGTTTGTCACTGACATGAAAGATTTTAAAATTCCAGTATCGTCATCATTAAAACATTGCCCCGATTCTGAATCTCTGATTTCTCAATGACAGAGCTCGTGGTATTTCTAAGAGACCCTTCGGTTGAAGAAACGTGGATCAATAAAACTGCCACTCTGGTGTGTGAAGTGGTTTCCACACTTTCCACTGAGGTTCTGATCTCTTGGACCGTGGATGGAAAGAATAGGATTGAAGGAGTCCAAACCAACAGCGCTACAGTGGATGGAAACCAGTACCTGACCATCAGCCGCTTGACAAGCAGCGTGGAAGAGTGGGATAGTGGGGCTGCATACAGCTGTTCAGCACAGGAGAGTCAATTGTCAACTCCAGTATCAAAACGAACAGCAAAGATAAAAGGTGGGTAAAAATATATCACCTTGTTTTCGATTGGTAATGGTGGGAAGACTAACATAGGTTGAACTTCTGTTACAGCCGAGCCAGTGAAACCTAATCTCCGCCTCCTGCCTCCACCACCAGAGGAGATTCGGAATTCCAGCGCCGCTACTCTCACATGTTTGATAAGGGGATTCTACCCGGACAAAATAACCATTTCCTGGGAGAAGGACGGAGTTGCTTTGAGCTCGAAAGTCACCAGTTTCCCCACTGCTCTGGAACAGGACCAGACCTTCAGCACAAGGAGCCTCCTCACTTTACCCGCAGCGGAATGGAAGAGCGGAGCCAAATACACCTGTGCCGCCTCCCATCCAGCTTCACAATCCAACATAAAGGGGGCTATCAGCAAACAGAAAGGTAAGGACAGTTTCTCAGAATACAATTCCACAATCAGAACTTTCTACTTAAATCTAAACGCAACATCAAACAGTCACTAGGTCCATTTAGGTTCCAGGAATAGTGACATGTAAGGAAAGCTATTAATGCAGCCTTAAATTACAAACACTAAGTGGGCAACAACATTACTGTTACTCAACATACGCGCCGCCACAAGCTGAGTGATGACGCAATGATATGAACAATACAGGGAAAGTTTTTTCCTAACTTGTAATCACGATTAAATTGGAGACAGAAAGACATTTTTAAACATAAGTACACAGTCGCTGGACACAAACTGCTTGACAATAGGTGAGCAGAAGCCTTTGCGTGCTGTTTACATCATTCCACAATTCCTTATTCTGGCATAACACTGTGTAGTTTCCTTCAAATGAAAGGCAAAAATCAATAAATAAGTCGAAAGAGCATCAGGGGATGCAATTATTCAACCTGAGTAACTTTGTCCATTTCAAGTATTCAGACCTCTTGCACCGCCAGTGTTCGACGTCGCCGGAGCAGACAGACAACGTCACAATGGGTTGAACCAATCATGTTCCCTTTTGTTTTTATAGCTGTAAATCACAGTCGTGTGATTACTCAATTCATTTCTGATCATACGAACAATTAAAGAACTGGCACAATAGCCATCCCTGCTCCTGGGTACAAGGAACCGAGAATTATTGAAACTTACTGCGGGAGTAGGTTGGACAACCATTTGCGGCTGAGTTCATTGACCTCAGATGGTGGTGTTCAACAATCGGCCTCAGTGTCCCTAGATTCGTGATACAGCAGCGGCGCACGGACCCAATTACGATCCCGTGCTCATTCTGTCAATGAGAAAATATAACTTGGCTGTAATGCAATTGCCAATCTTTACTGCATGCGAAGAAAAGACCCCTTGATGAGGTGGTGGAGGGCGACCCGCAGCAAACATGCAGCAGTGATAAAGGGCCAAGTCGTAACAGAGCAAACACTGCATTAAAAGCAAAACGACTGCGTATGCTGGAAATCTGAAATAAGAACAGAAATTCTACAAAAAAGCTCAGCAGGTCTGGCAGCAGCTGTGGAGAAAGTAAAAAGGACAGAATTAACAATTCGCGCCCAATATGTTTCTCCTTTGCTACCGGAGGAAAGGCGTATTGGACTCAACATGTTCACTGTGATTTTCTCTCCACAGATGTGCCAGGCTGGGTGAGGTTTTAGAGAATTTTCTGCTTTTATTTCATGTTAGAGCAACGACTGCTACCGTGAGTCACAGAAACTTGGAACTTGAGTCCCTGTGATTGGTCAGGACTCTTACGTTGGAATAGCAAGCTGTAAGAAGGAGCTGTTAGCTGGTATCAATGATAATTTCTGGGAAATCTCACTGGACTATCCGGGTTGCAAAGAATTGCTTTGCTTCCTCTTCTGTTCTGAGGCGTCCTGATGGAAGCCAATCTGTTTGTTTCTGCTGAGGGCAGGAACGGATTGGGCTCTGACGGTTTCACGGGAGAATGCGGTGTTAATGCGCAATTTTTATGCTGATACAATAAGATCGATCACTCACTGTATGCTTCCCTAATGGAATCTTTGCAGGAGTAGCAATAACAAAAGCACTTTTATTGTCTCATGCCGCTTCAAATAGGTGTAAGAAATCGGTGTTAAATGAATAAAAAGATGTAATAATCGTAGAATACTGAGGCGAAGATTTCAGTGTTAAAATCAAACGATTTGTACACGAAAACTTTCTGGTTTTGGTTACTTCATAATATCCCAGTGCTGAAGCTCCGTTTTTTGTTTAAACCAGTGGAGATTATTCCTGTTATTACAATCAGTTATTACTTCATGACCTCTTAACATTTTATGTTGCTACCAAAGCTAAGTATTTTATCAAAATATAAATATCGCCAAAAACCCTCCAGATCAAAGTGATGTTGTAATATCCATTGAGAATTATGGCTCTCTAATTTGATAAAGAGATGATAATCCAGCCACCTTGTATGAGAGCTGCCAGTACAAAAGTACATGTTCGCACCTGGCAGTTTGTAAGGTGAGGCAGAGGATGAAAGGCGGTTTGGCAGCAGACAAGAACGTGTTTACATCTATCATTATGGAAGGAGGTGCTATCAATGAGGTTAAATCAGGGATGTCGTCAGACAAGCGCATGTCCACCAGAGAGAGTCTGGAAGGAGGGTTAATGATTTGAATCAATCCAGGAACAGTTTCTGCACCACTCCTCGCTGGAGGATTGACATGCTTGAGAGAATGGAACAAAGTTTGCAGCACGATTACTTCATAAATTTGCAACGTTGGACCTTGCAATCGGAAACTATCTATAGTCCTTTGTAGGGATATTGAGAGTTAAAAATACGTGACATTTTCGAATATATATTAAAGGCAGTTCGACTCATTTTTAGCGTAGCACATTAAGCTTTTAGAGGGAATAACGAAAGCAAATCTTCATTTATTTAGACTTTATTTCATCCAGAAAGAATGGAATGATTTCTATGGTCACAGAGGCCACTTGCTTCAACAGACTGAAGGCACGTGTTGCTATTTTTGGTACTATCCTTAACCCTGCCCTGGTAATAATGATATAGAAAACCTTTCCAATATTGTCAACATCGAGTGCCTCCTGATCAAGGATGCGCTCGTAATATTATAGATTTCCTTACTTTGCACTCTTCAAGTAATGGTTTATGTAGCCTGAACCTTCCACCAACGGCATTTCATAGATCTGAGCCGGTGTTGAAATGTTTTTCCTGGAAAAAGAAAACTTTCGCTCTGCATATCAAATCTAAGTCTGTGCATGAAGAAATGCTGCAGTGGGTAAATGTCATTCATCGGTCGAACCCATTCAAAGCAGACATAGGAATGAAGAAGAGGAGACCTTTTTCCTCCTTTGAACAGTGGCTATTGGAATTCTGCACATGCAGGCCACAAGGCAGCAACTGAATTCCAGCTTCAGTCAGAAAGATTTGCAGCACCAGAACGGGGAAATTCACTCCCCATTATATTTGCGTCAGAGAAATTCTCAAAAACTGGAATATTACAGAGGACTACTTCCAACGAAGCTAGGCAATGAGCTAATTGAGGCGAGGAGAGCACAGCATCTCGGTAACTAAGCAGAATTAAGCTGAGGAAGCACAGAACACAACACAGTAAGTAGAATTATTGCACACCTCTTGCAGCAAGTTGCAGTTATTGTCACCCTTGATTGCAACACGACAGTTTGAAATGACCATTGCTTATTCTTTCCAGGTGATTGTCATGAGGCAGACATTTCTGTCAAAATACGGGAGCCTTCCTTTGAAGAGATTTGGACAGAGCAGACAGCGACCATTGTTTGTGAAATCCTCTACCGCGATTTAGAAAACGTCATCGTGTCCTGGCAAGTGGATGGAAGAGAGATAACGGAAGGAGTGGAGACTTGGGATGCGGAGTGGATTGGAAGTAAATCCAGCATTGTGAGCAAACTGAAAGTCACTGCGGCGGAGTGGGACAGTGGGGTGGAATATGTTTGTTTGGCAGAAGACAGTGAATTGCCAACCCCAGTGAAAACCTCCGCCAGGAAAGTTAAGGGTAAGCACAGATGACACTCCTTCAGAGACTGATCCGATGATCAATCCTCTTGTCGAATGATCGATTTTCTGCATTAAATACTGATATAGTCATTCAATTATAGTGTGGGATCCTGCCATTCTCTAGACAGGAAAAGACAGGTAAAGACTAGCGTGAAAAGCACTTTGAAACTGCCAAGATCGTCAGTGAATTTTTAAAAGGTGATTGTCTCTAACTTTTTGCAATCTAACATCAGACCAAAATGATCCCACCAAAATAAAGAACTTTAAGTACACCAATGCACAAGCAGGGTTAGGTGTAAACTCTCAGAGCTAGGAGGCAATTCGATTTCTTTTCAGTGTTTCACAGGATGTGGGCTTCGCTGGCTAGGCCAGCATTCATTGCCCATCCCTAGTTGCCCTTGAGATGGTGCTGGTGAGCTGCGGTCTTGAGCTGCTGCATTGCCTGTAGTGTAGGTACAGCCACAGTGCCGTTTCTATTGGACTGAACAAAGTGGCTTGTTAGGCCATTACAGAGGGAATTCGAGAGTGAACCACATTTCTGTGGGTCTGGGGTCACGTGTGGGGCAAGTCAGGTCAGGGCGGCAGATTTGCTTCCCTTTAGGGCATTAGAAAGCCGGATGGGTTTTATTTTACAAAAAATGACAATGGTTTCATGATCATCAGTGGACTTTATGATCTCAAACTTCACATTATTACTAACAGAGAAAAATATGATGTGAATACTGGAGAAAAGGCATCCCCAGTTTAACAAATACTGTTCCCTTTACAGATGGGGAAATGAACCCTCCTAAAGTCTACGTTCTGCCTCCATCCGCGGACGAGATCGACACTGAGAAGGCGGCCACCCTGGTGTGTCTCGCCACTGGCTTTTACCCGGCTGAGATTTACGTTGCTTGGATGGCCAATGACACCCTTCTGGATTCGGGTAACCCGAGCCAACCGGAGAGCGAGAAGGGGAATGGATCCCATTCCATTGCCAGCAGGTTGAAGCTGAACGCAGCGGAGTGGAACAGTGGCACCACTTACTCCTGTTTAGTGGGACACCCGTCCCTCGAGAGGAATTTAATCAGAAGTATTAATAAATCCCATGGTAAACCTACATTAGTTAACGTTTCACTTGTCCTCACCGACACTGTTAAATCCTGTACATGACCTGCTGTGGTCGGCGAGTTGTCTCCAATGGGCATATTTGTTGTTATGACCGTAACTGGTTGAGCAACAGAATCGGCTTATTTCCAATTCATCACACGTAACAGTCACTCTTCATACCAGCGGTCATATCTTTCTTAGGTATTTTGTTAATACCTGAAATTATATCAGTGAAAGAAGGCTGATTACCTTGGGAACCTGAAATCCAAGAATCACCTTTGTACAGCCCGAAATGAGTAATCTTTCTGAAGATCCCTTGAAGGGTTGAGTGACGTTATTTAATGTCAATTTTTTTTCAGTCTTTATGTGTCTCCGCTAATTACAATAAATGCAGAATGAAAAACGTTTGACCTCCCTATTTGTGGTTTCCATGCACGTTATTTTCGCGATGATGAGTTAAAACTTGACCCAAAAGTGTATGATATTTACACCCTGATATTCCAGCAGTGCAACACGTTTCCGTGCCTCCATTTTTACAGTTACTAGGGGGTTCTGTTAGTCAGTTCATATGATTGAGAGTTGCAGTAACTCATGTGATTTACATTTGGCCAATGAAGTATCTAGTTGCTGAATGGAATGAGTAAAGATGAAAGAAGATCACGTCACCACTTAGCGGTTCATTCAAACTCCAAAAGTTGTGTTTGTCGTCATTCATTCTCACTGAGACAGTGGCTGCAGCCCATCTTCAGTGGCGTTTCTTCCCAATCCTACAGCGTTTTCTCTAAAGCCCTGCAATGTCCTATCCCTGGTCCCATTTCTATTCCCGAGCTATACGCTTCCCCTGCGTAATATCACCGATATCAGATTCCACACGTATGCTGAAACCCTCCAGCTCTATCTCGCCATTGTCTCACTCCATCCCCCTGCAGTCTCTGACAAATGGCCCTGGTTGATCGATATTTTCTAGTGGCTGAGCAGAAATTCCCTCCAACGGAACATTGCAAGGAGGGAAAAAAAACATTATTTTTAGTCTCTGCAATAAATTTAGTGCCTCACTCACGTCATGCATCGTTCTCCCTGGGCAGTATCTGGGGCTAACCCTGGGTTTGAAGGTTCAGCATGCCAATCCAACCTGAGCCCAGCTTCCAATCCCATCTCCTCTCCGTCACCATGATTGACAACGTCTGGGTGTCCGTGTATGTGAGTACATGGAAGCAAATAGGCAGGTGCAGGAAACAATAATGAAGGCAAATGCTATGTTGGCCATCATTGCAAGGGGATTTGAGTTCCTACAGTTATACAGGGCTTGGTGAGACCACACCTGTAGCATTGCATGCAGTTTTGGTCTCCCTACCTAAGAAAGGATATACTTGCCATACATGGAGTGCAGCCAAAGCTCACTTGGCTGATACCGTAAATGGCAGGACTCTCGTATGAGGGGAGATTGGTTAGACTGGGCCTATATTCACTACAGTTTAGAAGAATGAGAGGGGATCTGGTTGAAACGTATACAATTCTAACATGGCTAGACAGACTGGATGAAGGGAGGATATTTTCCCTGGTTAGAGTGTCTAGACACGGGGCCACAGATTCAGGATACGGGGAAACCCAGTTAGGACTGAAATGAGGAAAAAATATCTTCACTCAGAGGGTGTCAACCTGTGGAATTCACTGCCACAGAAGGCTGTGGAGGCCGGGCCACTGAGTATATTCAAGAAAGAAATTGATAAATCTTTGAGCATTAAGGTGATCAGGGTTTACGGAGAGATAGCGCAAATATGGAGTTGAGATAGAGGATCAGCGATGTTCATAACAAATGGCGGAGCAGGCTCTCGATGGGCCGAATGGCCTAAAACTGCTCCTAGTTTCTATGCTTCTCTGTTTTACATCCAGCTCTGTAATCGCACTTGACTGTCCCTCTTCCTCATCCCATCTGCTTCCCACTCATTCCTTTACTAACTGTAGACTTTACATTTCCAGCGCTCTGTTGATCGGCCACCAATCGTCCATCCTCTGGAAGTTCACCCAGGTCTAAAACTCTGATGCTTGCCTGCTAACTCGCACAATCTCCCAATTCACCCGTCACCCCAGTACTCGCTGAAAAACAGCGAGCTGCACCCGTCATTGCTGCAATTCGAGAATTCTTCACTCCGCACACAAATTCCTCCACAATCTCGTCCCTCCCTATCACTGTAACATCCTCCAGTATTACAGTCATCCAAAATCCCTGCGCCCTTGTAATTATGGGTCTCTTGGGAATCCAGATTTCTAACGTCCACCTGAGGGGGTCCAATGGGAAATTGAGCTACATGGACCGAAAATATTCGCAGCGGACACAAATCTGCAGCGAATCGGGTGTAAAATCGTTCCTGCCAATATTGGCACGGTATTTGTAGCTCAGGGCAAATCAGGCTGTTATTGAAGGTGTGAATCTTCTTACGCAAGGCATGAAGCCGGAACTGCCGGCACTGGTGAAGGAAAGTTGGTGGAAGTGGCAGACAATTGGCAGGTGAAATTCAGTGCAGTGCATTGCGAGGTGATACATTTTTGTGGGGAGAAAGAGGAGAGTGATTTGAGTTAAGAAGTAGCGATGACCTCCTGGAGTTATACAGGGCCTTTCTGAGATCGCACTTGGAGTACTGCGTGCAGTTTGGGTTTTCTTACCGAAGAAAGGATATGCTTGCCGTGCAGTGAGGGTTCACTCGGCTGATACCGGGGCTGGAAGGACTGTCGTATGAGGAGATATTGGTTAGACTGGGTCCATATTCCCTAGAGTTTAGATCGACTGGATGCAGGGAGGATGTCTCCCTTGGTTGGAAAGTCTACACCCCGGCGCCACAGTCTCAGGATACGGGGCAACCCAATTACCTCTGCAAGTGCACTTGACTCTCCACCTTTCTCATCCCATCTGCTTCCGAATATTCCACCCTTTCCTTTACGACCAGTAGAATTTACAATTCCTGCCCTCTGTTGGTCGGCCACTCATCTTACACGCTCTGGAAGTTTAACCTGATCTAAAAACCTGTTGCCTGCCTGCTAACTCGCACAAACTCCCAATTCATCCATCAACCTAGCGGTCGCTGAAGAACACCCTTTATTTCTGCAATTCGAAATTCTTACATGCGTATCGAAATTCCTCCACATTCTCGTCAGGTGATACAACCGTCCCTGCCAAAAGTGGCACGGTATTTTCAGCTCAAGGGAAGTCAGGCTGTTATTGAAGGTCTGAATCAGGGCATGAGCCGGAACTAAAGGCACAGGGTGAGAGGAAGTTGGTGGAAGTGGCGGAAAAATGGCAGATGAAATACAGTGCAGTACATTGCGAGGTTTTTGTAGGAAGAAAGAGGAGGCGATAGAAACTGATGGATATAATGCGAGAGGATGGGTGCAGAGCAAAACCTGTAGGTATAGGTGCATAGTTGTCGAAGGTGGCTGGAAAGTTTGAGTTAATATGGCAGAGAGCATCCCGGGTTATACAGAGTACAAAAGCAAGAACATAATGAAAAACGATAATAAAGCACTGATTCTACCTCCACTGGAATGTTGTGCCTTCTTTAGGAAGGGCGTGACGACTTTACTGATGTTGCCAGAAGGATTTGAGAAAATGGCGATAGGGATCTTGAATAAAGGTGGTTTGTTCTCTTTATTGAAGAAAGCTTGAGCCAGATAAGATGGAAGTGCACAAATACATAATAAAGGGTGTAATGGGGAGGCAAAGGCGCAGTAGAGTATTGCTGCCCGAGCCAGCGATGCTCACGTCCCATCAATAAAAAAAGGAAAGAGGTGTTTCCGGTCAGCAGAGTGGTCGAGAACTAGAGGACACTGGTCTGATGTGATTAGTCCAAATTACAAAGGTGGCATAAGAAAAACGTCTTAGTCAGCGGTTGGTTGGTATATGGAATGCGCTTCTTGAGCGTGTGTTCGAGACAGATTCGATCATGTTGGTGAAAAGGGAATCGTTTTAGCATCTGAAGGGAAATTTGGAGCCGGGCAAGGGGCAACAAACAGAGATCTTCTTGCAAAGGATCAGGACCTCGGAGAGGCGTGATGGACCCCTCCTGTGCTGTAAATACTCTGTGCTTCCATGGTAGCACTTAACTCCTCTGGAGATTTAACGAATTGCTAACTTCAGTCTTAATCGTACTATGTGGCCGCAAAGCACGGGCTACGAGCATATATGGTGTTTCTTTTCCAGAGTGTCGGAGGCACCAAAAAGGGATACAGCATTAAAATGTCCATAAGGTGACACTAGCTCAGTAAGCAGAGACTTGTTACAGTTATATATCACTTCTGGACTGACAGACAGGCAGCGCCATCATTGGGAATCAGGTGCTAGCTCCACCATCAGGGAGGCCACCGCCATTGTGTCGACACAATGTTAAATAGTTCCACGTGAATCAATTGAAATCTAATATCAGAAACTTACTGCATATGCTTTGATAAAAGGAAGGACGCCGCTGGATTTCAAGATTCATAAATAAGCTGATAAACAGGCACATCTGAACTTTGAGACTAAATGTTACTCCCCTCCCCAGCCCCCACCTCCCACCACCTGCCCAGCTTGCCTCGCGATCTTTTTTTTGCCAATTGAGAGTGTGGTTGGCGAGAGATTTAATCGGATGGTTTTTCTAGGCTTCTGTTCAGACTGGAGCCGAGTTTCATTCTTTTAAACGGGTTTTCATCCATTGTTGTTGGTACCAGGAATGTGAAAACGATGTTTCCATATGATATATAAAATCATTTCACAGTCCTGCATAATCTGACCTGTAACTAAAAGCGTGTGTTCCTCATTGTAATGATAATCACAGTAATCGACTGCGGGCTGCTGAATTATTGACTACGTTTTAATATTCCTCTTGCCCAACTTCTAGTGCATCAGCACCCTTGCGAACGCGGCATCTTCTGTTATTACAGTGTCTTTGTACTATTCTGGTATCAACATGAAATCATGGACAACAATGTCCTCCTATTGATTGCAGAACCCCCTGAAGACCAAGAAGGCTACGATGTAGAAGTAGAAGGATTAGAAAACTTCGACGAGGACGTCAGAATCACATTCACAGTACTCGCTTTCGTCATTCTTTTCGTGATCAGTATGACGTACAGCACATTTGTAACCTTCCTTAAGGTAATAAAAAGTTTCAGTAGCAAGGCGGCGTTTTGTACATTCACGAGAACGTTGCCTTTATACCTTAGATGCAGCTAAGGATCCAATAATGAATTATATGTTCCAGCAGAAGGTAATTCCTCCCGCCCCGTAGTATCAGGCTGGACTTCATTAGACATTTCCACGTGACTGACTGACATATTCAATAAACTCCTTGGGTGTGATGAGTTATCAGAGGAATTATTATAGGCGGATATTAACGTGGCATAAAGGAACCAGTATATACTCATAATGGAAAGTATCACATTATCTGTATATCTTAATGATTAGAAGCACAGAAAGCGTGAAAAAATGATTTACTTCATATTTGTGCGCAATACCATAGTAATGGCGGAACATCCTGGGAATAGTAACCTGAAAAGATACGAAAGGGAGAGAAAGGAAAGGTGCAAACAAACGTTTGCAAGTTAACCTGGATCACTGCGACGTATTCAGGTAAGCATTGATTTGGGAAGTATGGGAGATGGAAGACAGTGAAGAGACGGGGAAAGCATTTAATTGGGAACTTTGGGAGAAAGGTCACTGTGAAGCGATGGGAAAACATTGATGACAGAACACTGGGGGAAAAAATCCAGTTGGTAAATAAATGCACCAACAGTGCAATTTATTCCAGAAGGTGGTCAGCAAGCATGAAACACACAATCGCAGCAGGAACAATTTTTAATAAGGGACCACATCACCGTGAAATAGAACAGCTAAGGCGAGGGTCAAACCAATGTTGAAAGGTTATGTTCAGGTGAAAGTAATGACAAGTTTGACAGATAGGGGCATTATTGAAAAACAGCACAACAGACCATGTAATTACAAAATGCTAAGTCTAGTTGGATACAATTCCTGGCGATGTGAAGCATGATTTCAAACTTTTTATAGTTACATAAAGAAAGCAAAGGAGAATTTGAAAAGCCTTTGTGAAGCTGTCACACAGGAACATAGGAGGGCATTCAAATACACGAAACTCTTTTCCCACTCAGCTAGCTATTGGCTAGTCCGCACCTAACTAAGTATATACACCTCAATCCATATTGTTGCATTGCGGTGCCCAGAATTGAACACGTGAAGCAGAGCGTGATACAGCTACAGCGAATCTTCTCGCCTCTGTATCTCAGGCACTACCACAGCGCCCCATTGAGGACGAAGCTAGCATTGAACGACATGTTCATTCTCGACGGCAACTGTTCACGACCTTTTATTGATTTCTCTACCTGGACGCCAAATAACTCTCTACTGCTCCACATTTCCTAGATTGTCAGCTATTTAGAAATAAACATGCTCTCTGCTACAGACTAGAGGACCTCACATTTCTCCACACGGACCTGCATCGACCACTGTTTTGCCTCCTCATTTCATCTGTCCAAGTCCCATTGCCAATTTCGGTCCCAAGCTACTCTCTTCGCTGTTTCAATTAGCATCGTGTTTTCTGGATACTCGGATCTCCAATTCTCCAGCCTTACATCTAATTGGTTGATAAATATAGTGGGAAACTGTGCTCCCAATGCAGGTCACATTAGGCACCCCTGATCACAAATTGGAACGTATTCGCATTGTGTCTATTCTCTGCCCCTCACTTGCACAACAATTCCATATCCAAGTCCATAGGTTGCATTGAATTCTAGTCGCTCTCATTTTCTATCACAAAGAGATTGAATTGGTAGTCGAGGATCAGGACAATGAAAAAGCAACTTAGTCATATTTGCACCTGCTTTGCAAAGCAAATTGACTACACATTATCCAAGGCTATTTGAAACACTACAGATGAACATTTAGATTGTTCCACGGTGCTGCCTCAAGTGCAAGAGACGCGACCTACCACATGCTATTTGATTTGGAATCAGCCTTTTTTAAAGGGGAATAAAGGACGCATCCGACGCATTGCCTCATTATCCCTTTCCCTTTGCGTAGAGGCTGAAATGTTAGATTACATTTTGGTTAACCCCCCCTTATTTTCATTGCCGCTGCAGAGGGAATATTTTTTTCAGAAATCCATCGAATGTGTCTGAAGATAAATTGGCTGATAAGCCTCAAATTATATGACATTGCATGCCATTAATCTATTTCTTTACATTCCGCCCCTGCAAGCCCACCACTACACCAAAGAAAATCTGTCTCAACCTACGCAACTAAATATTTCTATGTCCCGCAATTGCGCAGGCATTTCAGAAGGTGGCAGCGGAGTAAATGATGCAATCACAAATAGAGAGCTAAGCTAATTATACTAGGATTAAGGATGCAATTCAGTTCCTATTCCAGCATGATGCATACTGCCCTTATTTTCCTATTGGCCTTGTGATTTATGAAGTCCACATTGTAAATTTAGATGACAAAACTGCATTATAACGCTGACGTTACAGGTAACTACTATTATAAATGGTACTTTTCCTGTCAGCATCTCGGCACTCCTCTGCTTCGACGACAGAGATCATTCTATATGTCAACCAATTGCACATGTCCCTTCTTGAATTGTCGTCGTCGTTTTCACTATTTCATTGTAGTATTACTCCTGTATATCAAAGTGTCTCGAAAACGTAGGATGTGGTGAATGGCATTAAAATGGGAAAACGTTCACCATTTCAATACTTTCCTGTAAACCGCCAAGGACAAAGCAACCCGCTTGATTGGCATCACAAGCACCGCCTGCAACATTCACTCCCTCCAGCAGCGACGCCCAGTGGCAGCTGGGTGTATCACATCAACATGCACTGCACCAATTTACAAAGGGCCCTGCGACAGCACAATCGAACCAGCAGCCTCCACCACCTAGAAGGACAATGGCTGCAGATGCATGTCCACATTCACCTACAATTTCCCCTCCAATCCACACAGCACATTAACTTGGAACTACATCGCTGGTCGATCACTGTTGCCCCGTCAAAATCATGGAACTCTCCTCCTAACACCACTGTGGGCGCACGTTCTCATTTTTATTTCAATAGGGTGCAAGAACGCACACATCTGTAAACCTTTACTGTGTATCCATTAACCTTCACGCATGTAAGCTCTCACTGTACATCTATTAACACTTACACATGGAAACTCTCATGGATATCCATCAGCCCTCACACCTGTAAACACTCATCTGTATCTATTAACCCTCACACATGTAAATTATCACTGTGTACCCATTAACTCTCACACCTGTAAACTCATGTGTGTCCATTAGCCCTCATACCTGCAAACACTCATGTGTATCCATTAACCCTCGCACCTGATAACTCTCACTGTTTACCCATTAACTCTCACACCTGTAAACTGAGGGACTGCAGCCATTCATGAAGGCGGTGCACCCCAGTTTCTCAATGACAATTAAGAATGGGCAATAAACACTGGCCTAGTCAGGGGCGCCCACATCCCATGAACAAATAACGTGGAACACTTCAGCGGAACACTGGGAATTTTTGGATCTGGTAGATTTCCTATGAGTCCAGTGGCAATTCACAAGCGTTATCACATTTTTCTGAACGTCATGTAATTTTTGCTGGATATATAATGGTACATAGCAACTGATCCCGGGTCATTTGAACACTCTCGAAAACTTGTGACCAGTGAGGGTCTCTGGGGTCAGGACTGTGGTCAATCATTTCTGGAGCATAATGTTCGAGAATCCTCAGATTCCGCACCATTTTTCAAGAATTTTGCTTTGTGTTCTAATATTTTGCCCATTCAGTGTGTCTATATATCATCGACCTTCCTGTGGTACTCAGTTGGTTTCAGTTCTACTTTTTTCTCCTGCAGCTGAACTAGCCAGCGCAGGACCAGAAGGCTATCTCCAATTAATCTTTGAAGCTTGTGTGGGAACTTCCGTGAGACTTTGAACAGAGATGGGATTTGATTGCCTCTCCCACAATTATCGGCTGCTCTATGGCACAACGTCATCTTGCATTTTTTTATAATCTCGGCTAATCCATGAATACTGCGAGTTCATTTGCTGCTATAATATTGTATCTTGAGTCTTTATTCCTCACGTGGCCGTGTTAAACAAAATTCCAGGGAACTGACACAAGCCAGGGCACTGGTAAAATCCGGCAGCCTTAATTGATATAAAGCCAGGGGAAATCATTGAATGTCGCTACGTGTTATTAGTACCTTAAAACAGCAGGATTGTTCCCTATGTCGGTCTTTGTTTAAATATGTGATCACGATGACTGTGAGAAAAGTAACCACAGAAACATGCCTACCGTGACCGTGAGTTCATAGGCACAGACACGGGTGTCGATCTTCCCCGTGAATCTTCCATCCGTTAAGTGCACAGAGTTTCCAGGAGTTCCCTGTGAAAAAAAACCAGTGCATTGAAGTTAGCCGAAAATTTCGTGGTTGATTAGATTGGAAACAAAACCTTCAAAAAAACTGAGCTTTCCTCCACCTTCTCGTCGCTGTTAAAATTGATTATCTAATTGTGTTCGCGAAGGTTCCCTCCAACTGGAATTTTATTGAGGAATGATGAAAAGGTTCCAGCTCAATTTTGGTCATACGAAATAGAGGAAACCTTCAAGAATGGCCCCAGGATATCTCTATTTACAGTGCCCAGACAGGCACGGAAGTGCCTCTTCCCTTACAAATGTAATGGCAGCAACACCGCGTTGATTCGTGACACACTCTTAGGGCAAGCTGTCCTTGCAGTAACCCAATGGAAATTGAAGACAGCCGTGATTTCCTTTGGTCCAGGAAATTGGTACTAATTCGAAGCCTTGTTTTAACCCATGCTTAAGGTTTCGGCGGGAAATTTGTTGCTTTGAGATCCCAGTGCCTCCAAATGATTTTTCCGAAGGACTAGGCACAGACAAAGGTAAAAGTTACCCCTTGACCCTCATAGAGTCATAGAGTAGCAGCGTTTGCCTGCACAGAAACAAGAATTCGGCCCATCTTGTCCATGTCGAACATCTAATTCCATTTTCTAGCATCTGGCCCGTAGACCAGTTTGCCATGACGTTTCAGGTGCTTAACTAAATACTTCTTAAATGCTGTGAGGGTTCTTGCCTCTACCACCCCCTCAGGCAGTGTGCTCCATACTGCAAGCACCCTCTGGATGAAAACAAATTTCCTCAAGTCGCCTCTTAACCTCCAGCCCCTACCTTAAATCGATGCCCCTTTGTCATTGGCACCTCTGCTAAGGGGAAAAGAAACTTCCTATCGGGCATATCTACGGCCCTCATAATTTTGTATACCTCTATCAGGTCCCCCCCTTAGCCTTCTCTGCTCTGCACATGTCTACACTGCGACTCTCTTCCAAGAAACAACAAGCACGTGTCAGGCTACACCCAAGGCCATATGACGTCACAGCCAATTGTTAAACGATGGATTTCTCCCTCAATACAAATTGAGCTGTAAAGCTTGGAATTCGGAGTCCTCCAGAATTACAATGGTCAGAAGTTTACGTTGCCCCGCCAGCGGGTTTGTAGGCAGGCACCTGGCTGAAGAATATCACGGACACCCTTCCAGCCGGATTCACTCCGGCTCCTTACACTGATAGAAACTTAGAGGGCAGGAAGATAAGGAGGTAAGTGCACCCTTCGAGCCTGCTCCGCCATTCAATATGATCATGGCTGATCATCTATCTCAAGGCCAAATTCCAGCGCTCCCCCCACACCTCTTGAGGCCTTAAGAGTCTGGGAATCCATCTATTTCCTTCTTTAATATCCTCAGTGACTTGGCCTACACAGCTTCCTGTAGTAGAGAAATCCATAGGTTCACTAGTCTCTGAGGGAAGATGTTTCGCTTCATCTCAGCCCTAAATGGTCTACCCCATGCTGCGAAAGTGTGACCCCTTAATATAGAACCCTTCAGCAAGAAGAAGTGTCGTCCGTGCATCCAGTCTGTCGATCCCGGTCATAATGTTATGTTTCAATGAGATCTGCTCTCATTCTTTTAAAGTCCAGTGAACACAGGCTTAGTCGGCCCAATCTTTCCTCATAGGGCAATCCTGCCATCCCAGGAATCTGTCACTGAAATTTTATGCTTGGGCGTTTCGCGCCAAGTCAGTTTTCTGGCTGGGGGATGAGTTCAAGCGTGGCCGAAAATTAGCCCTGTTCAGGCCTCGTGAGCGAATAGGTGGGTGGACGCCTCTATCAGCACTCCCTTTTCAACATTGGACGGCCCCTTAAAAAGCCTGACTCCGCTGATCGCTCCCTCGCCCGCCCTCCCAACACACCCATTCCTCTCCTCCTACTCCTCTGCCCTTCACATTCCCTCCGTGCCCTCAGACCCCCTATAGTGACCTTGTCCTATGCATCCGGCACTTAGTGCAGTCCCAGTCCTGTCCTCTGCAGCTTCTGGCGCTGCAGGGGCTGGAAAGCTGCCGCCAATCAGATTGTCCGACAGGCCTCTGAGGCGGGACTTCCTCACGAGTGCGGGGCGGAAGTGGAGTCTCCAGGCAATTAGCGCTTGGAACAAGGATGAGTTCTACTCCGGCTTTTCGCACGGCGGAAAGGGAAAACCCCGCCCAACCCTCACATCCTAAAAGTCCCGGCCAATGTAATTTGAGTGAAACAATGTGTTCCAATCGGATTCGTATTGAGTGAGATGGACATTTACTCCCTGCCATTCATTTAGTGCATGTTGGATCTGAACCTTAACTTTATTATTTCCATATTCTCTAAAGACCTTTGCTGAAAAGACTGCATTTATAGTGTTTTTCTCAATGAAGGGTCAGATGCAATAGGAGCTTGCACTCAACTTCCTCAAACTATAGGAAATAAACGCTGCGGTGAATAGCATTTCTGATGTTGTTTTCATTACTATTACTGCCTTATTATTTCGTCATTATTTTTATACTGTTTACGCAATGGTGTGGAATATCATAAAAATATCGCTCTTCAAGCTGGATTTCATTAATGTCCTGGGCTTAAATCTAACGTGTATTGTTGCAATAAATGTTGTTCAAACTTAAGTTCGCTCCAGTGAGTAATTTTGTCAAACTCATTCACAATCAACGTTTTGGACGAAATTGCCTCCAGTGCTGTATTGGTGGATGCACTGCCTGTGGGAAAACAAAATATAGGTTTACGCTTCATCTAACATGGGAATTTCAAGCACACTGGGGAATTAATATCCTACAGAGATAACAAAGGTCCAGAAAAGTAACAAAGGTGTAAAATGACATCTCACAACCTGAAGCCACGTACATCAAGTCGAGGAGCAAGGTAGTGTAATTCATTAAAACACCCCGCTGATTGATGTCATCCTCGGAACTAAATAACATGCACCCGGTTTCACCAGCCTGATTATTACTGTTCACAGAAACCAGAAAATACCCAGTGCACAAAATGTTTTCCCACCTTTTCCCAAGTTCTGCCTTTGTCTCCCTCTCGCAGTCTATCATTCCCGATCTCACCTCGATTTCACGTTTTCTTCATCGTGACTTCTTAAATCCACGAGGATCACAAAAATGATTGGCAAGGAAGATCAGTAAATACGCATCAAAATTTACATTTATGGAATGAAATAAACTGCTTCTTCCTGACTATGAGTCCAATTTCCGCGGATGTGATTTCCTGAATCTGTAGACACTAAAAGGGACTGGATCCTTTCCATATTCCCAGGAAAGTTGGCAGGGTTTGTTCTGTGAAGACAGCTTCAAGAACTCACAGAAGGAAGCATTGCTCCTCTGCCAAACAACGTTCACCCTCCTACAACAACATTGGAACAACTACATAATGTACAGAATTCCCCAGCCAGTTTTATTCACGTAAAAATCTATCTCAGCAGACCATCAAGCCCGCTGCTACCGTTTCGTCAGCACAGTTTGGCCACACATTTAATATTTGCGAGTTAATGCTGATTCTGCTCAGGAGACGGTAGGGAATCTGCAAAGGATATAGACAGGTTAAGTGAGTGGCCAATAATTCGACAGATGGAGAAGAATGTGGAACAATGTGAACTTGTCCACTTTGGCAGGAAGAATAGAAAATTGGTACATTATTTAATGGAGAGAGATTGCAGAACTGGGTGGTACAACGCGTCCTGGCCACCCTGGCACATGAATCAAAAACACCTCGCATTCAGGTACAGCGATAAGAAAGACAAATGAAACGTTGGCATTTATTGCAAGGGGAATGCAATATAAAAGTAGGGATGCTGTGCTCCAGCTGTAGAGGGCCTTGTTGAGGCCACGTCTGCAAAACTAGTCTCCTGGTTTGAAATATATGTATACATGCATTAGACGCAGTTCAGAGAAGGTTCAATCAACCCATTACTGGGATGAAGGGATTACCTTTTTCAGAAAGGCCGAGATTAGGCCTATATTCATTGGGGATTAGAAGAATGAGGGGTGATCCGATTGAAACATATCGGACCCTGAGGGGATTTGACAGGGTAGGTATTGGGAGGATGTTTGCACTTGGGAGAGATTGGAGCAACAGCACAGAGCTTACGATTAAGAGGTCCACCATTATGATGGAGATGAGGAGAAAATATGTATTCTCTCAAAGGGTCGTTGGTATGTTATTGTGACAGGCTGATGGTAAATGCCAAGCTGCCCTAATATCAGAGGGACACTTGAAGCAGCTGCCACAACTATTTGCAATTTGTACTTATTTCGAGATGCGGCCTTCGAATTCAGTAAAAAGAAAAGCCAGCAAGTCTTATAGGTTTCTTACAAAACAAAATTACACCTTTGTTAATAGAATAAATGATTTTAAGCTCATACAAAAATTTACAATTTGCTACAATGATAACTTCTACATTTCCTAATTAATCTAAACCCCAGTTACACCCACGCTAAAGCAACAGTGAGACATATAGATTTTAAAAGACCCAGACAAAGTAACACGCAATAACCTGAGCAGTCTAATTCAAAGTTAGTTTCTCTCTGCTTCAGTAACTTGTAGACAGCAGCTTGTGGCTGAGGTGCTGGAGGCTGTTCACACATGTTAGATCTTAGAATTCCTGCTGTTATTCGCTCCTTTATACACGTTTTCCCCATTAAATGATAATTCCCATTGTCTCACCAAGCCTTTGGGCGTTTTCTCTCTTTTCATAAAATCTATCATAATATTTGAGTGCAAATTCTCTTTGTTTCACTATATCATTGGAATTTACCTCTCTAAAAATATAACCTATTACAGTACCAATTTTACCAGTAATCTTTGGGAAAAATAAATACACTATTTCTCAGCTTCTCCTGGCGACGTCTAACTTTTCACTCTCTCTTTTGAATTCAGGCTCGTCTGGTTTACTTAAAAATGCAAATGTTCCATTTAAACCAGACATTCTAAAACTTATCCCATGTTTCCCTAATTAACATTTCAAACCTCGCTTCTCTTTTGATACATCAAAGCCTTCAGATCTCCTGCCTTTCAGTCAATTAAGTCTCGCACAAGCACGCACATAAACACACACACACATAGACATAGACATCGAGCCCACCATTTATCTACTTCGTAATAAATCTTCCTGACAATGTGGAATTCTGTTCCTTAGAAAGCAGAGGAGGCTCTTGCATTGCATTTATATGAAGATGGACAGGTCTTTTCTAGACAGGGGAGTCAAGGATTATTCTTGGGCGGCGCGGGACGTGCGGACGGCAAAGTGGAGTTTAGATCAGAAGAAAATGATACTTGATCTTACTGACTGGCGGCTCATGGTTCAAGGGCTGAATGAGCTCCTCCTGCTCCTAAATCCTATGTTTCCATGCTCTTCCATTCGTTTCCTGATTGCTTCTCTTAAATGAACAGTCAGATGAACAATACGATATTTATGCAGTCGCATCTTTCTTCGGCACTTCTCCCGTAGCCTTATGAGAACATGCCACCCAACGACGATTAAAGGTGAATCGGCCTTTCATGGCTACATTCTCAAATTCCAGCACAGTCCCCCGCTAACTTTTAAATACCTAATAATTAGGACAGATTCTGACACATTTTTTCAAATGATTTCTAGGCGATGAAAATGGGAATTAGATTAGCGTGTGATTGAAATGTGTGTAGAGCTAGCAGAGATACATTGAGTTCAGATTTGGGTTGATGCATAACTATTGGGACAGAGCAGATCAGTGTGAATGGTTTAGGTTTGTTCAAGGGCTGTTGGGGTCGCTCTGTGCCGGTGAGATGAGTAGGATATTGATAGCAAATTAGGGAGTGACGATGTCGTCATTGAAGGAGCATGTGATTGATACGGTGCTATGGTTGGAAGCAGTAAAATGTGTTCAGAGTTGGATTGAAAAAGAACGACGGAGAGGCAATGAACCTATGGGATTGATGACTGATTTTCAGAGCACTGTGGAGAAAGAGCTATATTGTGGGACTCGATTTGGATTGGGGCACAGGGAGATGGGAACGGAGTAGACCTTTCAGCCCATCGAAGCTGTTCTACCATTCACCGAAGTCATGCTTGATTCATGTCTTCACCCCTTGGTTTTCATCATTTCCATAATCCGAAGACCTATCCATTTGTGCTCAAAATAGGCAAAACTGTTAGGTTCGTGCGTTTTGGAAAACAGGCCTGCGTTGAAAGCCATCTGTCATAGTTTTACTCACTCAACTAACCTCTACATCACTTCCTACCCCAACACACATTGTGTCATCGGAAAACTTCGATATCTGGCTGTATAGCGTGTTACCCAAGTCAGTAATATGTTTGAAGCCCCAAAACAGATATTTGTGGGAAATCATTGTTCAATTTCTTCCAGTGCAAGTCCATACACATTATCCCTCTTCTCTTTCGTTCACCACCCAACCAACCCCCTGACCAGCTCACGAAAGTTTCACGGGCTTTATTTGTAGTTTACAGTCTCCAATGTGGAAATTTATCAAGTGCCTTCTGGAATTCGAAAATAACTACATCCAGAGGCAGTCCACCGATGTTGTTTTCCTTCTTTAGATCATCAGCTAGTTTCAGAAGCCGTGGTCTTTCCTTCACAAATCCCTGTTTGTTTTTTTATAATCTGCTCAATTTTTTCTCAGTGCTCAGTCACTCTGTCCTTAATGATGGGTTATAATAACCTCCTTACAACAGAAGTTAGATTAACAGATCTGCAACCTCCTGCCATCTCGCTCTCTCTCTCTCTCGATCTCTCTCTTTGTCTCCACCTCTCAATTTTCTCTAATAATAGATTTATATATGCAATTTTCCAATCAAAAGGGATAACATCTGAATCGAGAGATGTTTCACCAATTTCTTCGCCCATTTCTCTCCTCAATCTATCCGTTGTCCAATCAGAACCTGGGGATCTGTCAGTCTTTAACACTATTATGTGACAGAGATTCTTCCTGGCTTTCATTAATTTTAAGGGCCTCCAGCCCATGAATTATTATAGTTGTTCCCGGGTTATCAGGTATCATACCTGACGTCATTACACTTAATGCTACTTTGATTTTTGATGAGGAGTAATGTTAATGTATATTGTATGTAACAAGCAGTAAGTCAGAAATGATCAACTGTCCTTTTTACTGGATGTTCATTCTTGATTATGCACAATTTCGAATTATCAGAAAGCGAAGCTTGACTTTCTTACAAACGTGAAAGAAATTAAGTTCAGGATTAAGATAATCAGGTTTGAAGTTACATACCAAAAGGAACGTGAGGGAAACATGTTTGTTGCCGACTGACAGCAGGTTGCAGTTGGAGACAGTGAATGTATTGTGATTATAGCCAAGCCCTGCATATTCAATGCACAATCTGCAAGCTTGCCCATGTTTGTGTGCCAAAGGTAGGCGACAAACCGAATGCTTTCATTCGAGTCTTAGGAACTCTCCCTGTTTTTTGTCCCCCTCTATTTTCGAATAAGGGTGTTACATTGGCCTTTCTCCAATCCCCCGGGACTTTTCCAGAAACCTATAATACTGTAAACTATCATGAATACTGTGGAACTCTGTAATGCAGCTGAAAATGAGATTTAAAGTTTGCAACTGGCCATTTTGTTCATAATAAGTAGGGGAATGTGCCAGCAAAGACATGTCCAGCAGATGGAGACAGCTCTACTGAAATGTGTGTGACTGTCTCCATGAACAGAATCTGAGAGCGGTACAGCGTCAGAGTCTGAACAAAGTGGACCCACCAAGACAAAAAAAAACCTGATTTCTACTTAGAGCAGTTCATGGTCAGGTAGTAAGTACCTGCCACCGGCATGCGTCCCCGCTAGAGCTATTAAACCACTCGAAGCGTGCGATAACACACTAAATAGTTGGAATGAGTTTAAGGACCAGTTTGCAGGGAACTTACAAGAATAGAATTTTACCAAAGTGATAATCACTGTCGCTGTGAGACAGAGAGAAAGAATTAAGCAGATAGAGAAATAGGTAATAGAGAGAGAGAGAGAGAGAGAGAGAGTTAGAGAAAATTTCAGTGAACTGTTCAGCGCAGAAGGCCGTTTGAATCACCATTTCTGCTGGCTCCCTGCAAATGCCACCCATATAGTCGTATCTGAAAATTATTTTTCAAAGAACATCCCTTGTCTTGCATGGCTTGTGATCGTACCTGACAATTTAGTCCAATGCCAGCTCTCTCCCCATCCCCCCTCTCTTTCCCCTTGCCCCATCTCTGCCTCTCCCCCATGTCGATTCTGATTAACGTAGAGCCGTTGACTGATAGTTTCTAATCATGTCTCTCCACACATCTCAATGCCATGTTATCTCAATATGGCAGTGTGAAGCCCCAGACACCAGCACCTACCACATCTCGTACTGGGAAAGAACCCAGGCCTTTGGCATTATTTAGTTTCAGCTCTAGCCAACTGAGTTCACCAGCCAGCTAAAGTATAAGTTATGGGGCCTTCAACTGCCATGAAATGGATTGGAGAAATGATGATGTAAAGCGCAAAGAGAGGGAGAATTTCGTGAAAATTGTACAAGGGAAATTTCTTAATAAGTGTGTTTTCAGCCCAAACAGGAAGGGATCACTTCTGGACGTATTTCTGGAGAATCAAGTGGGAGAAATAGAGTATGTTTCAGTGGGGCATTCCTCGGGAACAGTGATCATAACAGCATCGGTTTGAAAATACTTATGGAAAATTATTGGAAAAATCAAACTTGAAAATACTGAACTGGGGAATGGATAAGGTCATTTCATTGAAGAAGGATCTTACATAAATAGACAGCAAGGAGGAGGTGGTTAGTGTGTAGGCTAGGCACAATCTGACATGGAGGATGGAAGGCCAGTGAGAGCTAGAAGTTTGTAGATGACTAGAGACTCAGGGAATGTAATAAGCAGTGAGGAGGAAAATAATTCAGAGAGGACATCGAAAGGTAGGAAAATGTGCTGACATGAGGCGCACGAAATTGAAAAGAGAAAGGTGAAGGAATGCATTTTAGTAGGAAGGATTGGATGAGGAAATACGAGCAAATGGGATGAGTTTAAACATGCTGCAGGAACACAGGACCTTGAGGATATGTGTGTGCAATTTTTGGAGCGTTCAGACAAGCTTAGACACACACTCCTTAGGTCCCAATGGGATGGTTGTGCGAAATTCCCGGCACTACAGTTTATGAAGGATGACATGGACCTTCAAGAGGCTGCTGAGGAGATTTACGAGGATGTTCCCACTGAAGCGGGATTTCAGGCACGTGGCAGACGTAAGTAACGATAATTCCTTTCCTTGGAGAAAATCTAGGGTAGGATTAATCAAGAATGTAAAGGTTAGTGTTATTAAAGAGATTCCTTTCTCCAATGGCGGTAGGGTGACTGACCAGAGAACACAGATTGGAGGTGATTTAACGTGGCGACTTAAGAACACGTTCTTCACCGAGGATCTTGCGCTGTTATTGGAAGGCACTGCTTAACCAAATGGTGAAAGCACATTAAATAATAACTCTTAGAAGTTCATTGTAATGTGTGGTGAAAAGGGAAAAATACAGGGCTGTGCGGAAAAAGTAATTGAGTTCACTTGATGGGAAGGATATTGAATTGGGCCAGCGAGGCTCGATGGGCTGAAAGATCTCTTCCAGTGCTGCGTTATTCAACGTTTCCATGATTCATGTGGGACTCAGTTTTCAGTTGGGGGAAAACCTTGCCTATCCCCACTGAATATTCAATTCCCCATGTCTGCTGCCTTTCTACTGTTTTCTGTTCCTCCCAGCCACCTGCAACCCGTGCATTCAGTTGTCCCACAGTTGATGTATTCAGGACTACATCCTCTGTATGTCCTCTCACTCCCTCTGGAAATTCAGATTATGAGTGCTGTCTTCCCGGAGCATTCCTGCACTCCTTGTCTCTTCTTCCTCCCATCAGCTTTCTGTTCATCTGAACTCTCTGCGGCTGCGTTTGTTGACATTGTTGAATTCGTTCATCCTCCTGCAGGCCGAGCCAGGGCTGAAGCCGCTGCTCAGCTTTATAAATGCTGAGTTGCGACGAGGGAGGCCGGGATGAGTGTTTGTAGGAGTGCTTGACAGGGCCCGTGAAACATCCTGGAGTTCTCATGTTGCACAGGATGTGAAGGGTCTCAGCTGCCCTGCTGAATCCTCAGAAGTTGTACTCATATCTTGTGTAAATCAGCCACAAATGTACGTGGCCTGAGCGCCTTCCAAACGTTTTGAACTGATGCTGATGGGAAATACCCGAGCATTGATATGGCTCGAGATTCAAAGTATCGGTGCAGAGAGTTGGCGAGGCAGCTGCAGGCTGCACGCTACGGAAAAGGGAGAGGTGCTCACTGCTTGTTATCACTGGAGTTAATACAAGAAATGCATGCACTTACTCAGTGGTACCGCCTGTCCCTAACTTTTTATTCCACTGGGTACTGGTCTGTCTGAGCAGAACTGAGCTTCTCATTCTAACGAACACGTGAACAAGGAGCAGGAATAGGACATTCAGCACATAGAGCCTGCTCCATCATTTAATGAGATCATGGCTGACCTGATAGTAATTTGAAATATGCATCCCACATACCGACGATAACCTCTCACCAGCTTGCTCACCAGGGATCCATCCACCTCTGCCTTAAACATATTCAACGTCTCTGCTTCCACCGCCTTTTCAGGAAGAGAGCTCCGAAGAAACGTTTTGTTTTTTTGTGTTTTCCTTCGGATAGGAATTCTGAGGCCAAATTATTTTCAGGCTGGACCTTTGCATGGTGACTTATTTTTAGGCAGCACACAACACAGTCAAACAACACTGTGACCATCCTAAGCTGAATCTATGGTAATAAACCCACTGCTGAGGCGGTGTCATAGTGGTATTTTCACGGGTCCAGTAATCCAGACACCAGGGTAATGTTCTGAATTGATTGTCAGAATAAAAGTCGAATTAAAAGTCTAATGATGACCATGAAACGACTGTCATAAAAAAACTCATCTGGGTCACGAATGCCCTTTCGGGAAGGAAATCTGCCGCCCTTCCCTGTCATCTCTATCTCCAGGGGCAAAGTATTTGACAAACTCATGGGTCTAAAGCAGATAAATCGCCAGGACCTGATGAGTGCATCCGAGGTTTTTAAAGGAAATGGCTGCAGAGATACTGGAGGCATTCGTCGAAATTTTCCAGAAGTCACTGGATTCCGGGAGGGTCCCCGCGGATTGGAAACAGCTCATGTGACGCCATTGTTCAAGATGGGAGGGAGACAAAAAGAAGGAAACTGTAGGCCAGTCGGCCTAACATCTGTCGTTCGGAAAATGCTTGAGCCCATCAGTACGTAACAAATAGCAAGACATTTCGGAAAAGCTTAACACAATTTAACCGAGTCAACATGGTTTTGGGAAAGCGAATTCATGTTCGACAAATTTGGTAGAGGTCTTTGAGGGCTTAACAAGCTGAGTTTATAAAGGGGAACCGATAGATGTCGTGTATTTTGATTTCCAGAAGGCATTCGATATGGTGCCTCATAAAAGGTTATTGCACAAGATAGGGGCTCACGTTATTGCGCGTAATGTATTAACATGGATTGAGGATTGCTTAACACACAAAAGATAGAGTGATGGGATTAATGGGCCCTTTTCAGGTTGGAAAGGCATAACTAGTGGGCTGCCATATGGAACATTCCTAGGACCTCAATTATTTACTATCTATATTAATGACTTGGAGGAGGGGGCAACGTGCAATGTATCCAAATTTGCTGGCGATACAAAATAGGTTTGAGGGCATGCTTTAATGAGTATGTAAGGAATCTGCAAAGGGATATAGACAGGTTGAGTAAGTGGGTAACAGATTGTTAGATGCAGTTTAATGACGGAAAGTGTGAGGCCATGCACTTTGCTAGGAAGAATCAAAGGACAGGCCATTATTTAAATGGAGAGAGAGTCCAAAATAGTGCTGCACAGAGGTATCTGGGTGTTCTTGTGCATGAAATACAAAATTTAGCATGCAGGTGCAGCAAATAATTAAGATGGGAAATGGAATTTTGGTCTGTATTGCTAGGGAGTTGGAGTTTAAAAATAGGGAAGTTTTGTTACAACTGTACAGGGTGTTGATGAGGCTGCTCGTGGAGTACTGTGCACAGTTTTGGTCCCCGTATTTAAGAAATGAGATACTGGAATTGGAGGCAATTCAAAAGAGATTCATTAGGTTGATTCCTGGGAAGAAGGGGTTGACTGATCAGGAATGTTAAACAGGTTAGGCCTGTATTCATTAGTGTTTAGAAGAATGAGGGGTGATCTCATTTAAACGTAGAAGATTCTGAGGGGGCTTGATAGGTTAGACGTTGAGAAGATGTTTCCACTAGTGGAGGAATCTTGAAATAGGGGGCGTAGTTACAGAATAAGGGGCACTCATTTAATGGTGAGATGCGAAGGGATTTCTTCTCCCAGAGAACAGTGAATGTCTGGAATTCTCTCACCCAGAGAGCTGTGGAGGCTAGATCAATGAAAGTATTTAAAGAGGAGGTAGATAGATTTTTGAAATATCGGGGGGTTGAGGGCTATGCGCGGCTGGTACAAAAGAGAATTCCAGGCCTGGGGCAGATCAGCCATGGTCTTATTGAATGGCTGGAGGGGGCAATGACCTAATCATGCTCCTATTTCTTCTGTTCTTCTGTTCAAACCTTTCATTGTGGCGCATAGCACAAAGGAAGAATGTTGAAATAGTTGGAGTCCAATCATCTCAGTTCCAAAGCATAGCTGCAGTAGCCCGTCAGGGTAGCGTCCTCGGCTCAGTCATCTTCAGCTGCTTCATCAACGCCCTTCCCTGCATCACAAGGCCGGAAGTGGGGAAATTCGTTTGATGTTTGAACAATTTCCAGTGTTGCTCAGGACCAGCTACTGAAACAGTGTCAGTCCAGATGCAGCAATATCTGGGCAACATTCAGATTTGAGCTGGTTTTTGGCAAGTAACACTGACACCACACAATTGTCAGGCAATGGCCATCTTCAACAAGAGAGAATCTGACCATCTGTCTTGGATGTTCAATTGCATTGCGATCGCTGAATCCCCTACTATCAACATCCTGGCTTACCCATGACCTGAAATTGAATGGGAGCAGCCATATAAAGAGCGTGGCTACAAGATCAGATCAGAGGCTGGGTATTCTGAGGCGAGTAATTCATCACATTTCACTCCAACATCTGTCCGCCATCTACCAAGGGTAGATGTTAGGAGGTAGATTTCTTTGAGGCTAGGGAATCTAGAACTACGAAGACAGACTCGGGAAAACGGATGGGCCACTTAGGGCGAATTTGAGGAGAATTATCTTCACGAACTCTATTGTGAAACCCTGGAATTCTCTATGGCCGGGAGCGGTGGATGATCAGTCATGTACAAGACAGAGACAACAGAGTTTTGGTTACAAAGGGAATGAGGTATATTCGGTTCATGTGGAAAGGGGAGTTGGGGTAGACGCAAATCTATGATTTTCTGGAATGCTGAGAAGATTCAAAGGGTCAAATGGAACATTTCAACACCTTGTTCTCGTTTTAATTTTCTTATTAAGTGACTGCAGAACAGAACACAGCCAGAATCAGCACCTTCAAAGGAGGAGGATAACGGAACTAAGCATTGAAGAACTGAATCCTTCCCGAGTCCGCATCTTCAGGAGAGGAGGGAGAAAGCAAGTAGAGATTGTAGAGCTTTGTAGAAGCATGCTCTGGAAAGCTTCCTAGTCAAAACAAAAACTAATTTTATATCCATGAGAGATTCAGTGGCTGCTTGTATACAGACCCTCAAACAGCCATTTTTCCATCGGGGAGTCCTCCAAAGATTTGATTCACCCACGCCAACCGCACATTGGTTGAATAGATCACGTGATCAATACTCAGCTGCACTGACCTTAAAGCGCCAGTCATCACAAACTTAACCCGTTAGGATCGGCACTTTCAGGGGTTGAGAGGGAGGGGAACAAGTGAGTGCAGAACTGAACCCAGTCAGAGCTAACGACTCCAGTGCAGGGAGCAAGAGAAAGAGAGAAAGAAGCAGAGAGGGTGGAGCTGACCCCAGTCAGGATCAACAATTTATGATTAAGCAAAGCTCATTGCCTGCCTGTGTCTGTAACTGAAACTCGTTCGATGGCCTTTTTAATGATGGACGGGGAGGAGAGAAGGGTGGGTCATCTGGTAGGGTGATGGAGCTTGGAAGCCATGGAAAGCATGTTTAATGTGATGTGATGGCTATTGATTTCAGCAGAGGAATGATGGAGAGTGTGGGTTTGGAGATTTGCACGTTTGGGGGAGTAAGAGAGAGAACAAAACGTTCCATAGAAACAGGAATTGTCTGCCCTGAAATTTTATCTTGGATCTAAACTGATGACGTTGTAAACCCCGTTTCAAATGTATTAGAAATGGGGCGTGTACATATGGGAAACTCAACGCAAATTGCATTTCAAGGTCTAGCAAAGTTACGCAACATATCAGGAACTAGAAATCATTGGCCTTTCAATTTTGAAAGGGGATGCAGAGAGGGGTGTGACCATAATCGAGTGTTGTTGCCGTCGAGGCTTCAGCCAAACAGTTGGCTTGTCAATACACAAATTCAGTCAGTCCAAGGAGAAACAGTGCTAACGAGAGAACTATGCGATAGGATTCAGTTTCCCGGTTAAACTGGGAAATCTTCGACATGGCCACGCTGGACTGAAGCCGTCCATCTGCTCCATGTGTGGAAGGGATTGAAATAATTGCCCAAACTGCTCTAACACCATGACATTCTCACTCGGGTGGTGACCATTGGCTTGCTGCCTGTGTTTGTCGGAATTCAAAAAGTCATTTCGCTCGTAGATGCGATCAAACCGACGATAAACCTCTCAAGTGCCCGCAGTTAGGGCAGAAGTTCAGGCAGGCATCTCAATTGCGGATCAGCCAGGAGAAACCATTCACCTACTCAGAGTGTGGGAAGGGATTCACTCAGTGCACCAACTTCATTGAACACCAATGGATTAACAGCGGATAGAAACCAATTAAATGTCCTGCGTGAGTAAAGGGATTCGCACATTTCTCATGATTTTTGGTGTATCATCCAGTTCACAAAGGGATAGACATTTGAACTGCACTGTTTTTGTGGAGATATACACTTAGTAATCTGGCCTGCTGAGACGCCCCTGCGTTCACAGGGTTAGGCATGTGCCGTTATTGCTGCTGTTTAGACACATCCGGAACTGTGCCAAGTTCACTCTGACAGTTGGAATTCGTTTCTGCTGCTATTAATCAAATTCTGCCTGTATTGGAGATCAAAATTTAGTTACATAGATGAATGTTCAAAAACGGAAAATGTGAAGGTCCAATCTTTAATGATTTAATTTACTTTACTGTAAACTTTCATGAATGCTGCGGATCTCTGTTAAATAGTTTAGAAAGTCATAATCTGCTCTGTAACCTGTCATTTTGTTTTGATTGCTGTGGGAATGAGCCAGTACAGGCACGGTGGACGCTGTAGTTCCGGCCATGACCAGCAGATGGGGACGCCTCTGCTAAAATGTTTGTGACTGACTGCATTAATGGTATTCGTGAGGGCAGCTCAGGGTCAGACTCTGAACAAACTGTCCCCACAAGCACAACAATAGCTGTCTTCTACTTCCAGCAACTCATGGTCCAGGTAGTAACCACTTTGCAGCGACAAATGCACCCGGCCCCAACTCCTCCCCCTCCCCCCAAACAACCCATCCCTCAAACGCCGACAGATGCACGGACATCACAATCTGTTCATTCCCTGGGCTATTTCAAGAACAGACATTGAAAACACTGCACACAAGGTGGGGAATCACAAAATTTCGCCATCCTGTGACTATCCTGAGAGAGACAAAGAACCAGATCCATCCCACAGGGACACCACAAACTGGGGCCTCACGGTTGTAAGTGTTGTAGTCAGAACTCGAACAGTTTCCACAGCTTCTGGTCATTAATTATGAATCTGGCTCATAGTCATCCTCTGGACATGGGCAGCAAGCTGGGAAGTCAAACACAGCATGGAATCTCACAGCACATGCCAGCTGCTGCACTCCTCACAGATCAGGCCCACATACTGGGATATGAAAAGCATGGTCTACAGATATATGTAGCTACCGTTCTGCCAGCATAGAGCCGGCAGCTTAGGGGCACAGCTAAGCAAAAGTGGACAATGTGTCTCCCCACAAGGGAAGCGATTCCAATCTCACCCCATTTCCACAGATATAACCCACTTTTCCTGTCAGCTGCATGGTTTGACATTTCCCCAAAATGTCTTTCATTTCTAGAGATGCTGACTCTGGCGGGGTGCAGAAATACTTCGGCATCAACTTCAGTTCGCACCTGAATTTCAGGAACTAAACCGAGCACCGACTCAGAAGGAACAGACTGACCCCACCTGGTCCCAATCCTGGATTAATCCAGATCCCCTGACCACGCATTAGGACACTATCCCTGACTGTATCAAACTGCTCCAGCTCATCAGTTCCTCTCCTAGATTGTACATCACACCCCTGAGATATGAGAGTGACTGCCCTTGAAATCAAGACAGCATTTGTCCTGAGTGTGGCATCAAGGAGTCCTAGCTGAACTGGAGCCAATGGGAATCAGGGGGAAATCTCTCCGCTGGTTGGAGACAAACTAGCACATAGGAAGATACTTCTGTTCAGGGCAAGGAATCGTACGATGAGTTAATCACGACCTGACTCACCAAAGCCTGTCTACCATCTACAAGGCACAAGTCAGGAGTGTGATGGAGTGTGTTGGAATGCTCCCCACTTGTCTGGATGATTGCAGCTCCCACAACACTCAAGAAGCTCGACACCAACCATGACAAAGCAGCTTTCTTTATTTGCACCACATGCACAAACATTCACTCCCTCCACCACCGACGCACAGTAGCAGCAGTGTTTACCATCTATAAGATGCAATGCACGAATTCACCAAGGCTCCTTTAACAGCACCTTCCAAGCCCATGACAACTGCCATCTAGAAGGTCAAGGGCAGCAGATAAATGGGGACACCACCGCCTGGACGTCGCCCGCCATGTCACTCACCATCCTGACTTGGGAATATATCGGCCACCCGCTCACTGTTGCTGGGTCAAAATGCTGGAACTCAATCCCTAACAGCACTGTGAGTGTACCTACACCACATGGACCCCAGCGGTTAAAGAAGGCAGCTCACCACCATCTTCTCATGGGCAACTAGGTATGGGCAATAAATGCTGGACCAGCCAGCTAAGCCAACATTCCGTGAATGAATAAAAAAAAACGAACCGGCCCCTGTCCCAGACAGGGCTTCCCTGCTAAACCTGACTCCATGTCCCGCATCGAACTACACAGTCCCACCTCAGCAGCCCCTGGCCCAGGCTGAAACATTCTCAACATATCCGCTGCTGAATACTCAGATATGCCTTTATTTTTCTACCATCGAGTATTCCAAAATTCTCAGTGTTCAAAGACAGAATCTATTTGGTTGTTATTAAGGAACGACAATGGGGCTAATATAGCACTGAGTGCGTGCTATGGGCAACCAAATAAGGGAATGAGATAAAGGTGCAAAAAATCCAGGGAGTTTAAAAAGTTTCAATATATTTAATGGTCCCTCCAACCGCTACCGTTATGAATGGTTGGTGGTTGAGGATGGGGGGAGGGGAGGGGTGTGTGTGGGTGGTAGGAGAGGGGCGGGTTTGGCGGCGGAGGGCAGAGTGTGGGCTTGGTGGGTTTCAATGTCCATCACCAAGAGTGGGTCGCCAGCACCACCACAGAATGAGCTGGCCGAGCCCTCAAGGACATACCTACCGGACTGTGAATGCGACAGGCAGCCAGGAATCCAAGGAAGAAAAAGATACTTGCCCTCATCATCACCAAACTGCCTCCCGCACTTGGAGTCTATGGGGATCAAAGGGAAAACTCTGCTGATTGCAGTCATTCAAAGAACAAAGGAAGATGGTTGTCGTAATTGGAGGTTAGTCATCTCAGTTCCCGGGCATCACTGCAGGAGTTCTACGGAGTAGTATCCTCGGCCCAACCATCTTCAGCTGCTTGATCAATGACCTTCCTTCCATCATGGGGTCAGAAGTGGGGATGTTCACTGATGATTGTACAATGATCAGCATCATTCGCGACTCCTCAACTGCTGAAGCAGCAAATGTCCATATATATTAGTGCATGGACAATATCCAGGCCTGGGCTGGCAAGTGGCAAGTAGCATTCGCGCCACACAAGTCTCAGGCTCTGATCATCTCCAAGGAGAGAAAATCTAAACTCCATTCCTTGAAATTCAATGGCATTAGCATTACAGAAACCCCAATATCAACATCCTGTGGATGACCAGAAAGTGAACAGGAGTAGCCATATAAGCACGGCGGCATTAAGAGAAGTTCAGCAGTGAGGAATCGTGCGGTGATAAACTCAGTTCCTGACTCCCCAAAGCCTGTCCACCATCTGCAAGGAACAAGTCAGCAGTGTGATGAAATATTCTCCACTTGCCTGGATGAGTGCATCTCGGACCACACACAGGAACTTCGACACAATCTCAGACAAAGCAGCCCGCTTGACTGGCACCCCATCTACAAACATACACTCCCTCCACTACCGCCGCACAGCGGCAGCAGTGTGTACCATCTACAAGCTGCACGGCAGGAATTCACCAAGCATCCTTAGATGGCACTTTCCAAACCCACGAGCCTTTGTCATCTTGAAGGGCAAGGGCAATAGGCACCTGGGAATATCATTTCCCTCGAAGCCACTTATTATAATTACTTGCAAGTATATTGGCCGTTCCTTCACTGTCACTGGGTCAAAATCCTAGCGTTCCCTTACTCTCAGGTATTTGGCTGTAATTACACTACATGTGCTGCAGCTAATCAAAGAGGGCGGCTCACCCTCACTTTCTGAAAGGGGTTGGAAATAAATGCTGCCCTAGCCAGCGATGCCCGCATCCCATGAATGAATACAGAAAATGAAAACATGGCTCTCTCATGTTTTTCATGTCTGAAGATGCTCACTCTGGCTGTGTGCAGAAATACTTGGACATCAACTTCACTCCGTACATTAATTTTAGAAAATCCCTCCTCTCCTGGTCGATCGCCGACTAGACAGTGGCAGACTAAACCTTCCTGGTCCCAATCTTAGGTCAATTGAGATACACTTAACAGACATTTGGACATTGTACTAGGCTCCATCAAACTGCTCCGGCTCATTGGTCCCTATGCAAAACTGGACTTCACTGCTCCAACAAAGCCTCCACTGTGCCCATTGGACTGCACGTCTCCAACAACCCAGCCCCTGTCCCAGACTGGGCTTTACCTCTCCAACAACCCAGCCCCTGTCCCAGTCTGGGCTTTACCTCTCCAAAAAACAGCCCTTGTCCCAGATTGGACTATACCTCTCCATCAACACAGCCCCTGTCCCAGACTGGGCATTACCTCTCCAACAAACCAGCCCTTGTCGCAGACTGGACATTACTGTTCCAACAAACCAGCCCCTGTCCCAATCTGGGCTTTACTGTACCAACTAACCAGCCCCCTCCTCCCATAGTGTCTTTACCTCTCCAAAAAAACAGTTCTTGTCCCAGATAGAACTTTACTGGTCCAAGTAACCAGCCCCTGTCCCATAGCGCACTTTACTTCTCCAACAAACCAGCCCTTGTCCTATAATGCACTTTACCTCTCCAAAAGACCATCAAAATCCTGTGGATGACCAGAAAGTGAACTGGACTAGCCATATGAGCACGGTGGCTAGTCCAGACTGGTCTTAAATGCTCCAACTAACCAGCCCCTGTCCCATAGTGCTTTTACCTCTTCAAAAACCCGGTTGTTGTCCCAGACTGGAATTTACTGCTCCAACAAACCAGCCCCTGCCCCAGGATGGACTTCACTGCTCCTTCTAACCAGACCCTGTTCCGGACTGGGCCACAGTGCCCCACTTGTCTCGCTGCCCCAGATTTAACCACACTGTCCCACATCACCGTCCGCTGCTCCAGACTGAACCAGTCTCAACTCAACCGCTGCTGATCGCTCAGATTTATATTTATTCTTCTATCATCGGCGATTCCAAAATTCTCAGTGTTCATGGACAGAATCAATTTGGCTGCTGTTTATGGAACAATAGTGGGGCTGCTTTACTACTGAGTGCGTGCTATAGGCAGCCAAATTGTGGGAAGGAGATAAAGGTGCAAATTTTCAGGAAGTTCCAAATGTTACAATATAGTTTATATTGGTTTCTGGCCGTATCTGCCGATTTCATTCAGTCAGAACTCTCTCTCTCTCTGTCGCTCCATGTGCATCTCTTCAAGTAGCGCACTTGTCTGCAAATTGCTAATCTCACAGGCTAGTCAAGCAACAGCCAGACATATTCTTACTGCTGAAATCATAAATTACAGAAAATGTTCCAGAAACCACCATCACCATCCATGTGTCTGTCGTGCCCCATTGGCAGTGCAGGCTCAGCAGAAATAGCGGAGCAGTGATATACAATCTGGAGGGAATTGCCCTGGACCTCCTCAACAATGACTCTGGATCGCATGAAGTCGCATGGCAACAGGTCGATCATGGGCAAGGGAATCTCCATCTGGTTACCACCTACGGCTCTCCCTCAAGTATTGTATCAGTATTCCTCCATGTTGAACACCACTTGGAGGAAGCACTGAGGGTGGCAACGGCGCAGAATCTTTTCTGGTTGGAGGAATTCAAAGCCCATCACCAAGAGTGGCTCGCCAGCACCACGACAGAGAGAGTGGTTCGAGCCCTAAAGGAAAAAGCTGCTGCACTGGGTCTGTGGCAGGTGGTCAGGAATCCAACAAGACGGAAAAATTTACTTGACCCCATCCTCACTCTCGCGCCGGTCACAAGATACAACTGCCCAGTGTCGGTAGGAGTGAGCACCGCACATTAATTGTAGATACAAAGTCCCGCCTTATCATAAAGGATATCCACCACCGTGTTGTGTGGCGCTACCGCTGTGCAAAATGGGATTGATTTCGCACAGATCTGGCAACTCAAGACTGGATAGGCATAAGGTCCTGTGGACCTTCAAAAGCAGCAGAAATATTCCCATCAAAACCTCTAACCTGATGAACAAGCATGTTCCCCACTCTACGATTACCACCAAGCAAGTGGATCAACCATGGTTAAATTAAGGGTCCAGGAGGGCATGCCAGGAACAGCACAAGTCATACCTAAAAATGAAGGCCCAGCCCGGTGAAGCTTTGGTACAGTACTACTTGCGAGCAAAAGAGCATAAGCAGCAAATGATATACAGAGCTAAGTGTTTCCAAAACCAACAGGGCAGCTCTTAGCTCTGCAGTCCTGACACTTCCAGTCATGAATGGTGATAAACAATTAAATAACTCACTGGAGGAATCTCCATAAATAACCCCATCCTTAATGATGGTGGAGCCTTGCACTCCAGTGCAAATATAAGGCTGAAGCATTTGTAATCATTTTCAGAAAGAAGTGCTGATAGATGATCCATCTCGGCCTCCGCCAGAGGCCTCCAGCATCACACAGCCAGTCTTCAGGAAATTCGATGCACTTCACGGATATCAAGAAGCTGCTGAAGGCAAATGACACTGCAAAATATCTTGGAGCCAGCAATATTCCAGCAATTGTACTGAACACCTGTGCTCCAGAACGTGCTGCACAACTAGCCAAGCAGTTCCATTACAGCGACATGGCTGGCATCTACCTGGCAATGTGGAAAATTGCCCAGGGGTGCCTTGTACACCGATAGCAGGACAAATCCACCGCAACTATTACCGTCCCATCAGTCTGCTCTCGATCATCAGTAAAGTAATGAAAAGGTTCATGAACAGTCCTATTAAGCAGCATTTGCTTAGCAATAACCTGCTCACTGACGTCCAGTGTCGGTTCCGCCAGGGCCACGCGGGTCCTGACATCATTAAAGACTTCGTTCAAACATAGGCAAAAGTGCTGAATTCCAGAGTGGCGGTGAGAGTGACTGCCCTCATAATCAAGGCAGCATTTGGCCGAGTGTGGCTTCACGGAGCCCGAGAACAACTGGAGTCAAAGGGAATCAGGGGATAACACTCCAATGGTTGTAATCATACCTCGCAACAAAGAAAGTTATTGGTGGTCAGTCATCTCAGTTCCAGAATATCACTGCAGGAGTTCGTCCAGGTAGTGTCCAAGGCCCAACCATCTTCACCTGCTTCATGAATGACCTTCCTTCCATCATAAGTTCAGAATCAGCGGTGTTCGCTGATGATTGCATGATGATCAGCACATTCATGACTCTTCAGATATTGAAGCAGCCCATGTCCAAATGCAGCAAGACCTGGACAATATCTAGGTTTGGGCTGACAAGTGTGAAGTAACATTCTCGCGCCACACCCGTACCAGGCAATGACCAACTCCAACAAGAGAGAATCTAACGACAGTCCCTTGACATTCAATCGCATTACCATTGCTGAATTCTCCTCCTCTGTCAACATCCTGGGGGTTACCATTGACCAGAAACCGAACTGGACTAGGCGTATAAACGCTGTGGCTACAAGAGCAGGTCAGAGGCTAAGAATTCTGTGATGAGTAACTGACCCCCTGATTCCCCAAAGCCTGCCCACTATCTACAGTGCACAAATCAATAGGGTGATGGAAGACTCTGCACTTCCCTGGATGAGTGCAGCTCCAAGAACGCTCAAGAAGCTTGACACCATTAAGCACAAAGTAGCCGGCTTAATTGTCAACCCATCTACACACATTCACTTCCTACACCAATGACCCACAGTAGCAGCAATGTGTCCCATCTACAGGATGCGCTGCAATCATTCACCAAGGCACCTTGGACAGCACCTTCCAAACACTGGACCACTAACATCTGGAGGGAGAAGTGCAGAAGACACATGGGAACATTACCATCTGCAAATTTCCCTCCAAGGCACTCACACTCTTTACTTGGACATATATCACCGTTCCTTCACTGTCACTGGGCCAAAATCCTGGAACTCCCTCTCTAACAGCACTGTGGTTGTACCTATGCCACATGGGTTGCAAATGTTGAAGAAGGCAGCCTACCAATACTTTCTCAAGGGCATTTAGGGATGAGAAATAAATGCTGGCCGAGCCGGAAAAATAAATTTGAAAAAATTAATACCTCTCCATGCATTACAATGCCATGGTATCATAATGCGGCTGGGGAGTAATTATTGGGACAGGCTTCATGGATGATCTGGCTTCCCATCCCGCCATCCGCAGAGGCAGCAGGGTATAGATCCCCGCCCACCCTGCCTGCCCCACGGCCAATTCACGCTCCAATGAACGTCAATTGGCTGCAGGTTGGACTTACGCCCCTCGCTTGGGAGGAAGTCCGGCCTCAGAGCGTTGCCATCTAACCTGATTGGCCAGCAGGCCTCTAGTCCCTGCAGCGCCAGAAGTTGCAGCGGACTGGCCTGTGAACGCAAACAGCTCCCACAGCCTTGTCCTGGGATTGTACGAACCTAGAAACATTTTGGGGGTCAGGGTCGGAGAGGAGGCTAGCGTGGGTGTGGACACTGGATGTTTGGCTGCTCCCCACGGATTTTAGGATTTCAATCAGAGCCGTGATTTTCCAACTGCATTTCTCCACAGCGAAAGTTAACGACTTTATTGGCCTCCAGCTGCTCCCCCTGTCTCCAATTCAGACAGATTCAAGAAGTTGGCTGTGAGATTTTAGAATAGGTTTCAACCTTTTCTTTTCCATGGAAGCTTCTGAATCATTCTCCATGGAAACAGGAATCACATGCGCCTAGTATCTAGGCAGAAATTATAATTCACAGTGCCTGAGAGCACAACTCTCTTTGAAGTCGGAACTAAATCGATAGTTTAAAGCACAACTGTTTGCAAACACACATTATGAACACTTTATGGGACTTTGGACAGTAATGCTTTCCAATGATAACATACAGGCTGCTACCATGGACTACAGACCTATATACCTTGCACCTTCGTCAGATTATAACAATCTAAGCAACTAGGCTTACTGTTCGGCAAATTTCAGAACAGCTCGCATGAATCCAATCATTTTTACCTTAAATTTAAAGACACAGCCCAAAAACACAATAATGTTATAAAACTCATGTTTGTACCAGTATTTTCCGTCTGTCTTCATTCAAGAAGGTTATGGGAAGGAAAATTGTGGCATAAAAATTGGAACTAGGAAATTAGATAAAGAAGCATTAAATAGTTGGCAGCACTCAAGTTAAAGAAGCCACCCTTCCTAGATTGGGTGAATTCTGTGGGATATGGTGGAAAGTAAGGATGGGGTTTATAAAGCCTCTGGCCACAATCTTGCAAGCCTCATTTGAGGTGGGAGTGGTGTGGGAGGACTGGTGGTTTACAAATGTTACACGCTTGTTCAGGAACGTAGAGGGAGAGATGTCCCCATCATTTAAATGCCAGTCAGTTAAAGGCCTCACTTGGAAAACATCCAGAGACCATGATCAGAGACAAAAGTAATAACACTTGGAAAATGCATAGGATAATACTAGACAATTACCCATGGTTCGTTACAATTAATTGTGTTTGACTATCTTGATTTAGTTCTTTGAATAGCTCATGGATAACACTGATATCAGTAAAACAGCTACTGTATGTATAAACAATAAAAACGCACTTGATGCAAGACAGCATCATAATTTTAAAGAACAATGAATGTTAAGTAACTCAAGGGACGCTGGCAGCTTGGATAGATGATTGGATAAAATTCAGAAAGCAGAGAGTGTTGGCAAACTGTTACACTCCAGACTTGAGGGAAGTATTCCAGGGTTTTATCAAGCACCTGTTGTTCAGGATCTGAAATATATATTAATGGCAGGGTTTATTTTTGAAGTTTGACATTGTAAAGCAAGATATTTCAGGAGGGCATCGAAAGATGGTAAAATGAGGAGTCAGGTGACGGTTAAAGTTTAAAAGTGTAAAGTGAAGTCAGGCATTTTGGTAGGATGAATGGGCTGAGGTAATAGGAAGAGTTGTGACGGCTTTGAAATGGCTGCAGTGACAGAGGGACATGAGGGTTTGCGTATGCAAATTTGAACAGCTCAGAAAACAAGTTTAGAATCACTGGTTAGGCCCAATGGAGTATTGTGTCCAATCCCTGGCACAACAGGCTAGGAAAGATGCCGGGACTTGCGAGACGATGCTGAGGAGATTTATTGGGATGTTAGCAGGGATAAGCGGCCTCAAGCATGTGCCTGCTTGATACTAAAAAGTGAGAGCCGCTCACTTCTTGTTTCCACTGGAGTTCATACAAGAAATGCATGTGCTTATTCAGCAGCATTGTCCATCTGTCTGCCTTTATTTTACTTGAGACTGGTCTGTTAGAGCAGAACAAATCCCTTCATTCATGCGCAAGTTTTGTGTTTTCCGTCGGGAAGGATTTCTGAGAGCAGTTTGTTTGCAGGCTGGACATTTGCATGGCTAAGTTTATTTTAAGGTGGTACATAACAGTGGTAAAGATCGCTTGAACGACCTGATGCTGAAACTCCTGTATTAAATCCTCCACTGAGTTAAAATTTGGAAACGCAATTAATCTGTATTTTATAAACCCTTTTGTTAATGATATCAGATGAAAGGCTGCAGAGTTGATTTTATTCTTTCCTGGGTTCCAGGCATCGCTGAACATACCAGAATATGATGCCCATGGCTAATTGATGCTCGTGAGCCAACTTCTTGGCGATCATTGGTACGTAATTTCAGTGGACAGTTGCTGTGTGTCTGGAGCCACACGGAGGCAGCAGATTTCCTTCTTCGTGAATCAAGTACGATCTGACAACGAACGTCTGAAGGTTGCCATTAGCCTTTCAATTCCAGGTTTCCAACATCTGCCATGGTTGGATTCGAAATCAGGTCTACGGAGGCTTATAACCTCGGTCCCTACTTTACCCATCGAGTGACATTGCCATTGCACCACTGTCTCCTTTCCAGCTGAGAAAAAAATCAGGAGCAGGAGCATTTGTAAAAGAGCTCAGAAGAAGAGTCGTCGTGACTAGGATGGAAGGTCCGTTTCTCTCTCCACAGATGCCGTCAGGCCTGCTGACCTTTTCCCTTTCCTGTTTTTTATATCAGATTTTCGGCTTCCACAATATTTTGCTTTTATCTTGTTGTTATAATATTGTTTGCCGTGTTTTCCTACGTCACAGCACTTTGAAAAAAAAACATAAGCTGGAATCCACGTTTGCGATTTCATAAAATACGTTTTATAAATGTAAGAGTTCATTTTCTCGGGTTTACAACAAGCTGGAAAGAATTGTTTTCAATGTCGACAGCCTCCATTCTATTGCAAAAAACAATAACTGCTGCACCAATCTATCCATTACACCAATTAAAATAGAGCAAGGGCGTAAACCAGCCGAATCTGAACTAACCCCGTTCATATATTCCCTGTTTTTTTTCACATGCGTGGAGTCATACGACACACGGGATGCCAACACACCGATAGTGTTTCTTTGGGGTCTCTGTAAGACCTGTCCAGTCCATCTGATGATATTTATTTCTCCCCATTGCTCTATATTTGTTTCATTTTTAAATACACATACATTTTAAAAAAGTTACTAGTTAATCTGTTTCCACCACCCCTTCAGATAATTCCTGGCAGATCCTGACAACTTCTTGCATCAAAAGAAAGCACGTCACCTTCTCACTGCCTCTTTTCCTTAGAAATGATCTCAGATCTGCCCCTTGTGGCTGCTGATAATCTTTACAGAGCAAATTCTTAATCTCTATCCAATTTACCTGAAGCCCTAATCGTGTTGGGTACCTGAATTAAATATCCCCGTTAACTTAATCTCTTTTAGATGAAAAATAATAATTTCTCTACTGATTTGACAATCCCTGGGATCTCTCGTACCTTGGACCATTGGAAAACCTGCTCACCTATCTAAGACCCTGACATCCTTTATCAAGTCAGGTTCCATGAAATGAACACAACAGCCTGTCTTAGGTCTAATCAGTGATTTTCTTGAAGCATTGGCAGAAGCGCATTGAGTATTTTACACGGTGCCTCTGTTAACCAGACCAATGGTCCCATCTGTTTCATTCACAGCTTTTTAACTTCTCCAGTCACTTCAAAGATTTGTGTTCGTGAACTTCAGGGTTTCATGGCCTTGCAGCCCTAAAAAATCAATTCCTTTTTGTTGACGATCTGTATCACAACATTCCCTATCAAACTTCCTAAACATCACACAGAAGCCTCTGTATGGCAGTATTTTTTTTTTAAGAATGATCCCTTATTTAGCACATTCAGCGCCTTGGAGATATCAACCGTGATATCAATGCATTGCATATTTTCACTATTTCCTGTTTGCTGCTCATCTCCGTCCAGCCGGCTCAAGCTTACATGCTTCAGAAGACCAGAGATATCAATTTTAATCAGAGATATTTTAACAAATTTACACGGATGGGTTCGCCCAGAACATACAAAATGGCTTGAGGCTTTATGCCTTCAGAAATCAGAATTCACAAGTTAGTCCTAAATACTGCCTTGCCACATGTTTGCTTACAGATTAAATAATGCAGTTTTAGTTAGATGAGTTGGCAGACGGATAACAAATGTTATCGATAACTGGTTTGGCTGCTTGTCTTTAAGTACAAACCCGCATTTAAGGTTGAACATTTTAAACCTTAATAGTTTGCTGCAGAGCGTTCAATGCACAGAATGCAAGTTACTGGCCCGTAACAAAGCAATAGTCCCAGATGAGCCATCTGTACATTTCAGTAGATTGCGACAAGCAGCCGAATAATACAATTAGTTGTGTTAATAAACATTTAAATTATCGGTTTGCAACTGTGATGTACGATTCATTTCCAGTGTATTGATTATTTTTATATTCATAATTTTTGATTGATCCACCTTTGTACGCTTCAGATTATCGGTGCATTCGGTCTGGCACCAAAATAGGTTATGCGCTTTTCTCAACCATTTTCCAGTCATAAATAGAAGGACTTAGATGTTTAAAAAACAGTTGATCTAATTCCTCTCCCGAATGATTTGACCTCAATCACCACTCGTCTCGAGAGCAAACCCAGGCTGAGACATTGAGAGAGGAAGTCAAACATCATGATCCGGGCCCTGATCTCAGCCTCTACATCATAACGTGGAATGGCTAATTCCCGTGTAGCGTAAAACATGATTTACATAAAACCCAATGAGAGGGGCAGAATATAGAGCAGTTTTGTGATATCAAGAAACGGCTGAAAGCACCGAATTCTGAAAATGATACGGATCCTGATTATGTTCCGGCATTGTTACTGAAGACCTGTGCTCCAGAACAAGCAGCCACCCCAGCCAAGGTGCTACAAGACAGCGACAATTGCCCTTGATATTGTGGAAAAATGGCCAGATTAATCCCCTCCACAAACAGCAATTCGGATCCAATCCAGAAAGTTACAACCCCATTAGTCAACTCTCGGTCATGAGCAAAGTGACAGTGTTACCAAGCAGCACTTAAAGAGCAATAAACTGCCTCCCAATGCTTATTGTTGGGTCCCGTCAAGGCCACGCAACTCCTCACCTCATTACAAACTAGGTATAAATATGGGCACAAGAGCTGAACTCAAGAGTTGGGTGAATGTCTGCTCTGGACTTCAGGGCAGCATTTCAAAGAGTCCAGCATCAAGGAGCACTAACAACCTTGAAGTGATTGAGATTCCGGGGAGCGTCTTTCCACTAGTTTGAGACCGAGCACAAATCAAGATGGAGGTGGTATTTGGAGGCCAATGAGATCTGCAGGTCTTCTCTACAGAAGCTCCTCAGCGTGAATTGATACGTTCAACAAACTTCAGTCGTTTCTTCAATGACATTCCCTCCAACAAAAGTTCAGAAGTGAAGATAGCCACTGATGGACACACCGTGTTCTGTATGTTTCCAGCTTCCTCGGGCGCTAAAGGAGCCCGCGTCCATATTGTAGCTTGGGCTGATAAGTGGCAAATAACATTCGCGCCGCACATGTGCCCAGCGATGACCATCTTCAACAAGAGAGAATCTAACCATCTCCTCTGATGCTCAGTGACATTGCTATCACTGAAGTTCACAAACATTTACATCCTGGCGGATGTTGTCATTGACCAGACTCGTGATTACATTAGCCATAGAAATAGGGCGGGTGCCAGAGCAGGTCAGGGGCTTGGATTTCTATGGCGAGTAATTCACACCCTGACTCCAGAAACCCAGCCTTCCATGGGCAAGGCGTTAGTTAGGGACGTGATGAAATACTCTCCTTCTGTCTGGATGAGAGCGGCTTTATCAACATTGAAGAAGCTCGACACCATCGAGGAAGATGAAGACCACTTGACCAGCTGCCCATGCGCCACGTTGAACATTCACCAGCTCCACGACCCACTGAAAATCGACAGCATTGTGCACCAGATATAAGATGCGCTTCAGCATCCCTCCAAGTGTTTTTCCACAGAACATGCAAAGGCCACCATTTTTACCAGCTAGAAATGCAATGTATGCATGGGAAATCCATGACCTGAATGTCCGCTTTCAAGCCATAAGCCAGCGCGACTTGGAACAATATCACCATCTGCTTACTGCCTCTGGATGGGAATGCTGCAAGTCCCTTCCTTACCGCAATGTGGCATTGCATATACTAGATCGACTGTAGGGGTTCAAGAAAGCGGCTCATCACCACCTTCGGAGAGATAAGGAGGAATGCATAACAAATGCACGCCTCGCCAGCTGCATGTATATGGAATGTCTGTATCTTTTCCAGAATGTGCTAATTCCAGCTGGATTCAGGTTCCATTGGCGCTCACAGCTCTAGGATACTTGCTCCAGCCAATCAGGTTTCGTGTGTGAACCAAGCACATTCCACCAATAACTAAAATAAAGAAGAAACACAATATTCTTCCCGTCTCAATGCAAGATGCTGTGCTCGTATGGGGCGAATACACATTTCTAGATCACTAGTTGGCCTTCTCATAGCTACACTGTTTTGCAGGAAACTAACAGTTCCCGTGAATTGAGAGCACTGTTCTGGACGGTGACTGATGTGAGGAACAGATTGTTGTTACAATTGATGATATGGAAGCGGAGAGATCATGGCGATGACACACCACAATCGAGTCAGTTCCTTCTTTTAGTTCCCTTATGAGACAGAAAGCTCAGGCTAAAAGTGACATCGGGGCGAACCCCGCCTGAGTGTTGCGGTGAACGCCATCAGCACTGATTGGCTGAACTCCAGTCAGCATTTACCTGTTATATATCATTCACTTTGAAACTGCGTCAATGCAATTTATGGATTGAATTGTTTAATTGTGTTAGATTATAAATTATAACATCACATCAGAATTGGGAAATGGAGAAATAAACATTATTAAGTATAAATGGCAGAATTTGCATTTTTATGGCGCCTTTGATGTCTCAAAGTGCTTCACAGGCAGTGAGCACTTTTGTAGTCACTGCACTATAATACACATATTCATATATATTGTTAAAGCCTCGTCATTTCAATTAAGATATTACATGGTGGATCTTTTGCAGTTGCATTGCTTGATTTATATTCCCGAAGCAGAATTCCCAAGTGCAGTGTCACGTGACCGAATTATCATTGTTTCCCCATGCAATAATAATTCCGGATTTGCTTGTACCGCGTTTCTTGCTTTGTTCACATCTGACAAGTGATTGGTTGGATTTGGTATTCAAGAATTTTGATTGCCCATGGGATCTGGATCCAGATAGAGTTAGTGCTTTCGTGCGAAGTTGGGAAAATTCCGTTGAAATATTGCCTTCGGCAGAACGTGGTTACCAACATTGATGTTCAGTGGGAGCCCTGCAATGGGCGGCTCCAGTTATTGTGGTAAATTCGAGAAAATAATCGCTGGCGTCAAGATGAAGGGGAAACTGAGGGCATTCATAATACTGGGCATGAACCTGCGTGGTCAATTATTGTGAATGTTAGTGGGGTCAGTAACGACAAGACTGATTTCAGAGCAATCGGGTTCAAATGTAAGTAAATTGGAGACAATTCTAATTCATCCATCCTTAGAAATCCCAACAGTCCATTGCACCATTTAAACGTCTTGCTTGCTCTGCCCTAGGGGATGAAGGTGCCTGAAATTGGTTATAGAATTCCTATCTTATGCCTGTCCGATATATCCCTCTCACCAATTTGTAGCTGTGTCTCATTCACCTTCAGCCATATTTTACCTTGAATCCGGGGTCAACCTTTCCTATTCTACTAATACACCTGTGTTTTTTATGAAGATCACAAAAAAGTCCAGATTTCTTTGACCTTTGGTCATAACCCAGCCCTCTGGCGGAAGAAATTACCTCGGTGACCTTTCCTTGCACCTGCCATCAGGGGTTGGGCCTTCCTGAAATCCCATAAGGACCTGAGCTAAAATCTGTATCCAAGGCAGGGCTTGGCCAGCTACCGTTGTAGTGTCAACTGGATTAATTTAATGGTGCCTCATGACAGATTCCGCGTGCTTGCGCATTCCCTTTAGAGATGTGAACTCTGCCATGCCTGATGCCCCTCTCCCCAAATAATGACCGCAGCATCAGAGCCTGGACTGGAGGAATCGCACCTATTACTTCACTCCTTATATAAAACTGAGATTGTTTTACCTCCTTTCTTGAAAACAGCCATTAAGCTACTTTTCCACTTTGAAATCCCGCAGGGTTTCCCTGTGACATCCGATTCACTCTCGATAGCATCTGCATTGGGACTTTGTCACACTTATCGTTATTTCGTGTTCAGTGGCCCTGATTGCAGATATATTGCTTTGGAAAACAACTGTCCCTATCGAGATCAAATACAAATGATGAAGTTGACGTTTGAAGGTGAAAGAGGATGTGATAAGTTATCCTGACTTGTCAGAATGATCACTCCAGTTAGCTTTTAAGATTATTGATGAGGTAACAGAGACGATGGATGTAACTAAGGCCGTGAATTGGCTTGCAAAGGACGTTGAGGTGGCACTGAACATGTTGGTCAGCAGGGTAATACCCATGGAATCAAAGGGTGCGTGCTAGTGTAGGTACAAATTCGGCTGAATGACTGGAAACAGATTGCAGATGACGTGTTGATTTTCAGACTGTAGGAGGGTATATGATGATGCAAAGATAGGTAGGCAAATAAGGTGTGAAGAGGGCTTGAAGATTCTGCGAAGGGACACGGATAATTCAAGTGAATGGGCAAAACATTGGCAGATGGTGCAAATGGCGGCAAATGTGAACTTATCCACTTTGCCGGGCAGGATAGAAAAGAAGTAGGCTGTGGTAAAGGAGAGAAACTGGAGAACTATGAGCTGCAGAGGGACCTTCCAGTCTTAGTACATGAATGAGGACAAGGTAGTATGCCCATAGAACAACATATTAGAGAGGCCAATGGAATGGTGTCATTTATTGCAAGGGGATTGGAATATAACGTGAGGCATGTTTTGCTGCAGCCGTACAGGCCGTTGGTGAGACCACATCTAGAGTACTGTGCGCAGTTCAAGTTTCCATGTTTAAGTAAGGATATCAATGCGTTAGAAGCAGTTCACTCGATTGATACCTGGAATGGAGCGTTTTGCTGGAAATATTGGACAGACTGCGCCTTTATCCATTGGCATTTAGATGAGTGAGAAGTGATCTTTAGCAACATGGAGTTCATCAGGGTAGTGTCCTCAGCGCAACCATCTTCAGCTGCTTCATCAATGGCCTTCCTTCCATCATAAGATCAGAAGCGGGTATGTTCGCCAATGATTGCACAATGTTCAGCACCATTGGCGACTCCTCAGATACTGAAGCAGTCCATGTCCAGATGCAACAAGACTTGGACAATATTCAGGCTTGGGCTGACAAGTTACAAGTAACATTGGCGCAAAGCAAGTGCCCGGAAATGACCATCTGCAACAAGAGAGAATCCAAACATCGCCCCTTGAAGTTCAATGGCATTACCATCATTGAATCTCCCACTATCAACATCCTGGGGGTTACCATTGACCAGAAACTAAACTGAACGAGCCATATAAATACTGTGGCTAAAAGAGCTGGTCAGAGGCTAAGAATCGGGCGACGAGTAACGCACTTCGTGACTCCCCAAAACCTGTCCACCATCGACAAGGCACAAGTGTGGAGTGTGATGGAATATTCGCCAATTGCCTGGATGAGTGCAGCTCCCACAACACTCAAAAAGCTTGCCAACATCCAGGACAAAGCAGCCCGCTTGATTGGCTCCACATCCACAAACATTCAGTCTCTCCACCACCGATGCACAGTAGCAGCCAGTGTGTACCATCTACAAGATGCACTGCAGGAATTCACCAAGGCACCTTCGAAAGCACCTTCCGAACCCACGAACGCTTCCATCTAGAAGGACAAGGGCAGCAGATCAATGGGAACATCATCACTTGGAAGTTCCCCTCCAAGTCACTCACTGTCCAGAAATGGAAATATACCGGCCGTTCCTTCACTGTCGCTCGGTGAAAATCCCGGAACTCCATTCCTAACGGCACTGTGGGTGTACCGACACCACATGGACCACAGCGGTTGAAGAAGACAGCTGATCACAACCTTTTCAAGGGCAACTGGGGATGGGCAATAAATGCGGCCCAGCCAGCGAAGTGCAAGTCGCATGTATGAATAAAAGAAATGTAAGGTCTTTAGGCGACTTGAAAGGGTGGAAGTTGAAAGGATGTTTCTCCTTGTGAGAGAGAATAGACCTAAGGAGAAATTGTTTAATAATAAGGGGCCGCCCATGAAGATCGAGATGATATGATGTTCGTGGGTTAGTACACCTTAGCAACATCCTTCTACAGGGAGCGGTGGAGGCATGGTCAATGGATAATTTGATCGCAGAGGTAGGTATATCCTCGAGTTACAAGGCAGTCAAAGTTTTTCGGGGGTAGGCGGAATGTAGAGTTGAGGCAAGAATTAAATCAGCCTTGATCTGATTGAATGGTAGAATAGGCCTGAGGTGCCGGATGGCCCTAATACGCATGGTCGTTTGTTCGCCAGTATTTACTGCTGTTCAACAGAGTTTACTACTCAGAGCACTGATTTTGTTAATTTGATCATCAGCAAAGCACTTATGCGGATGCTGGAAATCTGAAATAAATTAAATGGAGAAAAAAAACATACAATGCTGGGATGCTGGGAAGGCCTCGCAGCACATATAGAGGGAGAAACTGAATTAACGTCTCAGGTCGTGAATTTGCATCAGAGCCGTTCTGATGAAAGGTTACAATCTGAAACATTAAATCTGGGCAGTGATTCCACAGCCTCACAACCCCCTATGCACAGATGTTTCTTCTGTCCCCTGTTCTAAATCTTTTATATTAGATCGGAAATGTTAGGCTCCTGTGTCCCTGATCCTGCAGTTACTCGAAACTGATCCCATCTACCCTCACCCAACTCTTCAGAATGCAAGACTTGGTTATGATGGGGAAACGTCATCGAAGTTGTTCTGAAAAAAAGGCTCAATGTTCGAAAATGTTCCCACACATTTGCATTTCCTCATCTCAGGAGACATCCACGTGAATCCCTGCTGTGCAAACTTTGAAGCCACATTAGGCTCACTCTAGGGTGGAGCCGCATAGTATTGACTCCTTAAGAAGGTTTTATACAAGTGTCATCTTCACCTTTTATATTTTGTTAATGCTCTGATGAAACCTGGAGTTCCATTAGCATCTTTTTGCACTCATATCAAAACTTCCTACCCTGTGAACCTGCATCCCTTAATCATTCTGACTTGCGCAGCGCCAAGCCTATTTCCCTTCAGAGGGTAATTATTGCTCTTCGGCTCACAAAATTGCATCAATTCACACACACTGATATTGACTTCCATTTGCCACTTTCAACTCATTGCTCCATTTTATCAACTTCGCTTTGACCTTCTAAGTATTTCACTGCATCACTTTTTTCTTCATATTCAAATGTCTGCGCCACTATCTTTAGGCTTAGATCCGAATCACTGATATCCGCAGTTAAGGGAGGTTTTGTCAGAATCGAATCCTGTGGGATGATCCCACCTTCTTTTAACCCCCCTGAATTTCGCAAGTTCTCTGTTTTCTCTCTCACTCAAACTCTTTCAATCCAGCATTCGCTCCTCTTTGGAATCCTGCACTTTATAATCTCTGCTAACTTTCAGAGGTAGATACTTGTCAAACGATTTCCTATTGTCCCTGGACATTGCAATCTAAATCATTGCAGATCTAATGATCACAGCACAAACCGATCTATCCGTTTCTATTAACACGACTCGCGCGAAGCAGGGGCTTTATAGCCCCCGTGGGTTCGACTCTCCATTTGCCAAAATTAAATAAATTCGTGTTTTCTGTCGTAATTTTTACTAGGCCCTTTTTGCTGCAATCGTTGTGTGAAGCTGACATACAAAGCCGGGTATAATAATATAATATCAAAAAAAATATTGAGGTAGGGAAGCATACAAATTCAATTAGCCCGGATACAAAGACGCCCACCCCAACACCGTTACAGGAAAGCCTGCTCTGAATTTACCTACTGGTCTGTTCGATACACGTTGCTGTAGAATTTAACTGTGTGACTCTGGGCAGAGGGAACAAAATGCAACACATCACATCCTGTGGGTTATACTCACAGCGATTGGTCTCTCAGTCTGCCCTACGCAAATGAAGCCAGTTTGTTGAGGTTTATAAGGCCGGTGCTCCGATACAGACGGTTACACAGAACAGACGGCGTTGAGGTTCGGTGCTCGCTCTGCTTAACGTGTTGTCTGTTGGTGAAGAAACAATGGTTATTGTCTGGCTTTCAATCCTCTTAACCTTCTTACCAAGTAAGTGCTGTTTAATATGAAGATTTACTGATCGTAGGTTACAACTCTGTGGCCGTGTCTATCTTATTGAAATTTCTTTGACGTTACACTCTCGTATTGATTCGCATATGCGATGTATTAAATATATTTTTCTCCGTTCAGGTGTCTCCAGTGCAAGAGTTGACCAAACACCAAGAACGGCGACCAAAGAGACAGGTGAATCGCTGACCATCAATTGCGTCCTCACTGATACGAGCTGTGGTTTGTGCAAAACTGCCTGGAACCGGAAAAAACCAGGCTCAACAAACCGGGAGGGGATATCGATTGGTGGACGATATGTTGAATCAGTCAACAAGGGGGCGAAGTCATTTTCCCTGCGAATCGCGGATCTGAAAGTTCAAGACAGTGGCACATATTACTGCAACGCTTATGGCAGCACAGTGAATAGTCTCAGCTTCCATCAATACAAAAACCCCTTAGAACCTTTCGCAAAGAGATTACGAAATGATGGTGTGTCTGCTCGCCAAAAATCTTCCCTTGGCAGCCGTTAATTCCTGTCCGAGAATGCGGGGCGGTGGCTTCTAAATGCCTGGTGCCAATGTACAGCAGAAAGCCCGGAACAGGAAAGTTGCATGTTCAGCGCCGCTTTTCGATTTACAGTTATGTGCAGACCCGTTCTTTTTGCACTGGGCTGTACCACTGTGTTTACAGTTATACCCACAGCAATCGAGAAGACGGTTCCTGTAATACACAAACTACTAGCACACATTGTTGCCGGAACAAGTGTCACACTTATTTGTTGGATGTCACGATGAGCAGATATACAGTCGTTTGGAGGTTTTGCAAAAGCAAAAATAAAAACTCTGACAAGAGGGATTATAGTAAAACGCCGGATTGCAGTGTGGGTCTCTGCGAGAGAATGATTCCATAATGCTCATCGGACCTTTTTGTACTGATATCTGTGACTGTGGGGCTGTGTGCACCACTGTGATGAATCTTGGATTCCCGCAATACATAAACTATCCCGACACCTCTGAAGACACTGTTACTGATGAATATTCCCCCAGTGGCTTAAAACCTCACGTTTACATATTACTGGTCTCTGTGAACAACAGGCTGACGTGCTGAAAGATGTTCTCTGATAATTGGGTGATTATTGTATAAATTTTCTAATCACAATGACACTGGGGCATTGGCATTGATCCAGGACTTTAATGAGTGGCTGGGAAATATAAACATCGACTGTCTTCACATTATCAAGACAACGTTTTGAATCATACTTGTTGAACCTTTCAATCAATATCCTCGATTATTTGAAGGATTTTCTGTGATATTTGCAACAAGGGATTTCTTGTGCTGGTGTGAAATGATGTGCAGCTGGGTGCAGCGCACAGTGGCTCGGACAACTGCACAAACCTCTCCAACAGTTATTAATTTTACTAATCATGAAAGGGGTTTCCGAATGAGCTTTGCTATTTCTGACTGTCACTGCATGGAGTTTAAAGTCAATTCCGAATCGCCCTTTTGTCGAAATCTACTCACATTGCCAGGTGTTAAACCGGTGGATTGTCTTTTTTTATAGTGTTGGGCCAACTCGTATTCTAAACTGGATACTTCGGATTGAATAAATATTGCTGGAAAACGAGGTTTATCCATATCTCAAATGCATAGGTAAGGTCTGTGGAGCGGATTTCTTTTGGTAGATTTGTTACAGAATCTTTGTTTCACTGACCCTTTTTGAACTGGTTTGACTGGGAGCTGACTGACTGTGACTACTCTGATGAATATGGAGCCGGCACCGTGCTGACTGTAAATCCTGGTAAGCGACCTCTCTTGCTACTTTATCACTAAGATTTTGTTCACGGAAGTTAATGAAGAAACATTGTTCTCGGTGAGAAGGTCTGAAATGCATAAATTAACATAGAAACCCTCATTTTCTGGACTCGATTAAGTTCGCTGCCAATTTATTTGGCTTAAACTTAATAACTTTTTAAAAGCTTAATTCCAGAATACAATGAATAGTTTTTAATTTATAACTCGCCTCCTAAAAAAGCTGTTTTTAAACGTATAGCTCAACTGTTATAGATAATTTAAGACGCTGATATGAACATGTTGTGGAAATTTGAATTGTTGGAATGGAGTCAGACCAGCGAATTTAATTTTAATGAGATGTTGCAGTCTCGCGCTGTTACACCGTACTTGTAATGAGAAGAATTAATACAAGTCTGGAGTGAGAAAGGTTTTCTGAAAACAAGGCAGATTTGGATAAAACGTTGCCTCCTAATTCCGTGTCCATCTGAAGATACTCCTTAAAATGTAATACAATAACTGCCAATTATCATCAGCTCAGGATCTGCAAATATGTTGCCCAATTCCAAACTTGTCGTTTGTGGCTCTGGATTAACGGTGGGCAGGTCACAATGATCTAGAGAATGACTGAATGTGTTGACACTGGCTGAGTGCCTTTGCGTGAAAGGGGCGAGAACAATTACACAGCCTGTTATACATTGTGATTGATTCAATTATCCGCTGTCTTGCAAAATATTGCCAAGATTTTTCGAATCCGAACCAGGGAAATGCGGCGAGAAAACTGCTCCGGTCTCTAGAAAGAAGAGTGAACAGTATTCAAAAGGTACAATGTACCCGGCACAAATAATTTAAGATGCTTACTTGAAGAGATTGTGGAAGTTTAATTTTGTGCAATGGAATCAGATTAGTGAAGGTATTCCTCACTGAGGCATTTCAATATATGGCGAATATAGAGTCGTTGGAATTCATGGAATTAGTACCAGGCTGGAGTGAGGAAACATTTCTGCTAACAAGGCATGATTATATAAAATCTTGCCTCCGAATTTCCTGTCCCTCCAAAGACACCATTTATTATGTTAAAGCAATATCTTTTAAACTATTATCGGTCCAGAATCTGCAAACATGTTGCTCATTTGAAATTTGGCATTTGTGACCCTTAATTGACGGTGGACAGGTCACAGTGAGCTAGAAAATGACGGATTGGGGATGAAATTGGTCTAGTCCCTTTGCGTGAAATTAGTGATCGTAAAACAGCAGCCTATTCTACATGACGACTAATGTTATTATCCATTATCTGGCAAAAAAGAATAAATATGCCCAGATTTTTCGATTTTGAACCGAGCAAATCCGGCACTGGAACTACTCTGGTCTCCGAAAAGGCTTTCAACAGTTATACTGTTAACTTCAGTTGAAGGTCATTCGGGTGCAATGAAAAACCAGCTGGAGATTTGCTCAGGTCCCAGTTCATGTGGAGCTCATTTGGCGTAGACTGATTTCATTGTAATTCAGCAGGAAGCCTTTTTACGTGGAATTCAGGCTCCCAGTCACGCGCATATCAGCGAATCAAATCGTTCCTGGTGTAAGATTGTGTCGAGCAGTAGGAAAGTTTGAGACTGCAGTGGTTTCAATGCAAAGAGTGTGTTTCCTTTTAAAATGGAACTGAAATAAGCAGTCCATTCATTATTTGTTGCTCAGAGGGGCACATTGATTGATCGTGTTACTGTTTATTTCTTTATTTTGCTTCAAGAGCTGTCCGTCTATTTAGAATCTTGAGCCTTGATCTCATAGACCACATATGCAGTCAGCACCTCCAAAAGAGGAGGATTCCAGAGCTGGTTTGTACGAGAAGGTCTCTATTTGTTGCTTTCCAGTCGCCCTCCGGTCGCTTGCTTGGGCAGGTCTATCTCCGATGCAGGTGATCTGAGGGAAATCCAGATGCATGTGTAGCAAGCGACACAATGTTATTAAAAGGCTCTGATTTTGCCTCTTTCATGACGATGCAAGCATCAGCGTTGAGTTCGCTGAAACTGAAAGCAGCCGTGGGAGTTGGGACATTCAAAGTGTAATGTCAAAATAGAGAGAATATTGTCAGTGAGTTCATAGACTGCGCGACATAGTGCAAGGAATTCGTGGTCATGGGGCAGTTGGTCATTTGTGAGAGGGCCAAAAGCCATCGTTAAATCTGCCAAATGCCAATTGTTTTGATATCCTGCCACAGAGAGGGAAAAAAATGCTCATTGACTCCCACAAAAAATAGATTTATATTTGCAGCCCCACCTACAAACTGATTCTAGTGTTTTCACCGAATCCTTCGGAACTGAGATTTCATTACCAATTCGTAATTTTATTAAGTTTTTCTCATTTGTCAGAAGTGTTCTCTACACACTTTCTGCCTTAATACTATTGAAGGTAGGCATCAATTGAAAAGCTCAAAGGCAAGTTTGATAGATTTTTGAAAGTTTAGGTGGAGGAGAAAAGTGGAAGGCTGACGTCAGAAAGATCCAAGCATTGTAGATTGGTGGTAATAGTTGCTTCAATTGTCCTAACATAGTCTGAGGATATAACACTGTAAAGGACAAGGAGGGAGAATAATTTCAGAAAGATGTTCAAGGGAAAATTCTCAATCCATGTAAATCTAGCCTTACGAGGAAGGCAACAGTTCGATATCCTGATCTATGGAGTGGAGCTCGACAAGTAGAGTATGTTTCAGTGTGATAAGATATTGGAAACATTGATGAAAACATCATCATCTTTAGAACCACAATCAACAAATAAAAGACAACTACTCTGAAATTGCCCAAATGCAGAAGGGCTAATTTCAGTGAGTTAGAAAGCAACCTGATCCATTTGGATTAGACTCGAACAATGACAGATGAATCCGTGAACGCACAACAGCAGATATTCAAAGAGTAGAAGATTCAGATAGAGGTTAAACATATTTCCACGAGGAAGAGGGGAAGAGAGCTCCGTGAATGCCTAAAGGTATAGAGTTAAAATGCAGAAAAGGGAGGTGGACGATAGATGTCTGGTTCATAATTCTGTAGAGAAACAAGCAGAGGAATGAAAGTGCAACAGAGAACTGAAGGAGGAAAGAAGAGGGTCATAGAAATAAGATGTTAATAGGTCAGTGGCTCACACAAAATGGAGCACAAATCGCTTTCAAAACTGATAAACATCGAAAATGTAAAATGGTAGCCACATTTTCTGTGTGGTGAGCAGGGGGGGTGCGGGGGGGGGGGGGGAGGGGGGGGGGGTGGGGCGGGGGTGGAGTTTGGTGTAGGGGCAGGGTAGTGGAGTGGTAAATTTGTAATGCATAACAGAGATGCTAAATAAATTCATTTTTCTTCAATAAATAGGAAGTGGTGCGGGACCTGAACTACAAATTGTTTTTATAGAATCATTCAGGCATGACCGCTGTCAGTGGGAGTGCAGCTTGAAAACAATTACCAAATGAATCAGGGTCCTGATGAGGATGTTTTGCTTTATACATTGATCTGTATCAAATTAGAATGAACTGCCTGAAAGCCCAATGGAAGCAGATTGAATGCGACTTCCAAAAATTGTACAAAAAATGTAAATGGAGACAAGTTAAGAGCAGTGGAGGGAAGAGTAGGCAGCGTGACAAATCGGATAGTTACTTCAGAGAACTGTGCAAAGTCTCCATTATAGAAAGATCTCCATCAATGCTGTGTTATTTTATGATTCAATTAATTAAAATGCAAACTCTTCCAATGCTAGCAATTCCGTGGTCGCCGATTCTGTGATGCAAATTTGAGATTCACCAGATGCCCGGATTGGAGTGCACAGGGATCGCCGAGGCACTCAATCTCTGCCACAACTGCAAATGAGGTTGCGGGGGTATTTGACACCAAGGGTGAGAATTTGCAGGTGGTTGGGTTGCCAGAATTGGAGCAAATGCAGGAGAGCGACCACAGGGGTAATTGGTGAGCAGGACCTTATGCGAGGTCGGATCAAGGCGTGAGAGTTTTGAATCATCTTCATTTTCTGGAGGGTTGGAGGCCAGGCAGGAATAGTCAAAGTTACAGATAAAGGCATGGATGAGAGTTTCCACAGCAGATGAGCAGAGGGATGGGCGGAGAGCGGAGATGCATTCAATCAAAAAGTAGGTAGTCCTGTTGATGGTGAGGATAAGGAGTCGGAGCCTCATCTCAGGGTCAAGTGTGAAGCCAAGGTTGTTCAATGTCTGATTCAGCCTCTGGCGTTGTCTAGGGAGGAGAATGGAGCCCTTTTAGGGAACAGTTGAAATAAGGACTCTTCTCACGACAACAAAATGGAAGATGCAGTCAAATTCTACGGCCTTATCATAAACTGAATGGAAAGAAACCTGTTTGTTTGCACAGAGGGTGCAATTGTAAAATCATCAGTAAACAGTGAAGGGAGATATTACATGATTTACTTTTCTGGAGAAGGATGTTTGATCCCGAAACGTTCTACCAGAATAAGTGATTCCATGAAAATTACTGCCTTTTAAAAGGAGGCAGGCAAAAATGTGTAAAGCATAGCGTGCGGAATACATAAGGAAAGAAGAGTTAAGCATAAAATTTGTATTGCGTCCCTCTCTGGCTGAAGCAGCCAGTCTTTGTCCAAAACTGAGCATTGTCCGCCCCTGGTGCTCCGCCGCAAATGTTGATACGCAATTACAGTTTGCGGATGGGCAATCGCTCTATGTGCGTCCTCGGTCTCTGCCACCAGTGGACGCAATTTAGGTTTTGCTCCGCCATAAGTTCATCCGGCACTTGCACAGGGCCAGCGGTGGCGCCGTGGGCTGAATTAATCCCTCAGCTGCTCGTAAACTGCGTTTCTCTCGGTCTTCGATTATCATTACTAAATCTCTGCACGAAGTCCCTGTTGTAGTCTGTAAAGAAGCCGAACACACCCATCATTGATAAAAAGCACGCATTTCATAATCGTGCCAGCTGAAGTTATGAAACAAAATTCCTTCATATGAAGGAAAATTAAAACAGATTATCTGTTTAGAAAAACTCATCAACAACAAGAACTTTTACTTCCAAAGCGCCCTTTGGGTAATTAACCACACCAAGGTGCTTCACTTGAGGGTGAGAAAGACAGATTTGACGAGGGACCACATGAGGCGATATTGTGGCAGGTTTTAAGTGTTGGAAGAAGGAGTAAGTTTTGAAAGATACCCTATAAAATTAATGAGAAGTATAGGGGGAAAGGGCTCTAAGGCGGGAAACCCAGAGCCGCGGTCCTCAACAGCGTGTTGCATGACCTGAAGCCGCAATGTGGGGGCCTTGAAATATTGAAATCTCTGGTTATCTGAGCCATGAATGATGATTTCAGCAGTGGATCAACCTAAACAAGAGTGAATTCTGGCGATCTAATGGATGTAAAAGTTGGCGGCATAAATGATGACGCAAATATGTTGTCAGTAGCTCAAGTCACAGTCAAAGATGAAAAGAAACGTTGAGAACAGCCTGGTTCAGCTTCCAAGAGATGTCAGGGAGAGGGGTGGTATTGGTATCTGAGGAATGGAGTTTATAGTGGAATCTGAAGGCAGTGGATTTTGCCTCCTTAATAGTGAGTTAGAGGAAATTTCTATTCATCCAGCATAGGATGTTAAACAAGTTACCTGATAATTTGGAGGCAGTGGAGGCGTCAAGATAGGTGGAGTTGAGGTAGATTGTTGTCCAGCAGAAAAAGCATAAACAACAATCGGTACACCATTTAATATTTGAACTTCACTGCACTCCACAGTGAGTTGGGGATCTATTTTGGCTTATTGCGTTGATCACCTTAACTCACCACCTTTATCCCAGGGCCCCTACTGTAATATTGCTCCATACCCTCCCAGCTGTAATACTACATAGCTATACTCCAGGAGCAAATGCAGTGTGATAAACATGGAGTCAGTTCAAGGAAGTGATGTTGTAGGAACGACCACTGGAAGCTTCATTGATCAGGCCTTGGAGTTGACCTGTACTGTCATAATACTCCACAAAAAAGAAAGCCCAACATAAGGCAATCCACAAAGCTGTAACATTATATTTAATGTAAGCAGATTGGTGACATTTGAAAAGCAATTAATCACTGATAGGTCATCCATTTGTGCTAAATTCTGCTGAGACCATGAATGCGGTGCAAACATACTTTGTTCAGAGGCAAAAGCTGGCCTCTTAGCCTGAAAATATTGCGGGTGCTGTCAAATGACACATCAGTGTGAAGGAAAATAAAATGAATGACAATAATCAAAACAGCAATGGCGATAGATTGAAAAGGACCGGTTGCATTTTTATAGTTCTTTTCGCCATATTAGACAGCCAGAAAACGGTTAGCAGCCAACGAAGTATTCATTGAATTGCAATCATTCTTGTCATGTCGGAAAGGGGACAGTAAATTTATGTAATGCAAGCTCCCAGATAGAGCAAACTGATAATAACCGGCCTAATCCCCATGATAAAATTGAGTAAGTCTTTCTTGTCATTTTAGGACCTACTCCACCAATCATCCGTTTCCTCTACTCTGAAAGCGAAGAGCTGAGAGCAATGGGTTCTGTGCAGTTGGTTTGCCTGATCAGCGGATACAGTCCTGACCGGATTGGAGTGAGCTGGGAGAGGGACGGGAACAACATACAGTCTGGCTTCACCACTACCTCCCCAGCTAAATCATCAGACGGACGCTTTAGCTCTACAAGCTTCCTTGTAGTGTCGCTGCAGGAGTGGAGCAGCGGTTCTGTGTACAGCTGCCGAGTGTCCCATTCTGCAACCAGCAGTAACCAGCGGAAAGAAATTCGACCAACATCAGGTGAGCACATTGAGCTACTTCACAGGCTTGTGCAGGCAAAACTTGGTTCCTTTCTTAAAGTGTATTAAATTAGTTGGAATACGATTGTGGTCATTTATCACTGAGGATTAAACATTCGTGAACTGGTGCAGTGAATGGTATCAATGCCAGATTATGGAGCACTGAGATGCTACGGTAATGATCGATGGAAATGCTTTAGTAGACGTGAGTGAGGGACCTGAAGCTGCCCTGTCAAAAAACCAGCGCAGCCATGATGGGCCAAATTCCTTCCCTCTGCCCTGTATCATTCTATATTTGAAAAGGAATGGCTGATGTCCATGAAAATATCCACGGCAAAATTAGTGTTACAAAATTATACACACAAACATGAAATTTGTGCAATGGTCAGAGCGCAACGCATCAGCCCTAGTCTTGTATGATGGTACAAACGAATTTTTTTACCTCAAGAACTAATAATTTACCAAGTCAGTCCAGGCGACACAGAAACATGGAGTGAGATTATATATTCTACCAGAAGAGCATGAAGATAAACCATGGCGTTTTCTCCTTACGTTCCCAGGGTTTTACTGTTTTTCTGCTTGGCATTTGGCAAAGTTAAACTGTGTCCATTAATTGAAATGGAGAGAGGTCAGACATAGAAGGAAGATTGACTGGGGAGCGGAGGGGATGGGGTGGGGGTACAGAGAGAGCGAGAGGGAGAGAGAGGGAGAGAGAGAGAGAGAGAGGAGAGAGAGAGAGAGTGGAAAGACAGGGAGGTAGAGAGACAGATAGAGTCAATCAGAGACAGATAGAGAGACAGAAAGGGACAGAGAGGGAGACAGAGAGAAGAAAGAAGGGGCCAGAGTGTGCGAGAGAGAGAGAGAGAGAGAGAGAGAGAGAGAGAGAGAGAGGCAGATAAAGAGAGAAGGGTGGAGGGAGAGTGAGAAAGAGACAGAGACAGAGAGATTGATAGAAGAGAGAGAGGGGAGAGGACATAGAGAAGAGATGGAGAAATGGAGAGAGAGAGAGAGAGAGAGAGAGAGAGAGATAGAGAGAGAGTGTGTATGGGGGATCTGCCATTGGATTATATTTACAGCAACTAAATTGGGGGCACGTTCAGGTGGTTGTAAGAAGTGATGATCGAAATGGCCTTATCTAATGTGGAATTAATGGATATTCTCTCTCTCTCTCTCTCTCTCTCTCCCTGTCTGTCTCTCTCCCTATGTCAGTCTTCATTGGCCTCTTTTACTTTGTATCTTTCTCACCCTCCATGTTTCTCTGCCCGGTCTATCCGTTTTCTTTTCTCATTCCCTCGTGTCTACCTGTCTCCCCCTCTCTTGACCTCGTAATCTCTGTCTCTCCATCTCTCTTTGCTCCTCTTTCTGTTTGTTTCTTGCATGTTTGCATCTATCTCTCTTCTTAAATTTCTTTACCTCCCTATATCACTGTCGTTCTCGCCATCACTTTCCTTATATATATATACTCCTTTCACTTTTTAGTCACTCTGTTCTTTGCTATCTCTGTCTCCATCAAGCTCTTTCTCTCTCTCTCACTGTCGCCTTCCCAACTTGCATGTCTCTGTTTCTGCACTTCACTGTCTCCCTTTGCCTCAATTGCTCTGTGTTCATGTCTGCCTCAGTCTCCCTCTCTACCTGTCCACCTCTATGAGACTCATTTACTGCTCGACTGTCTCTGTCCCTCTCTGTCGCTAGTCTCGGGACCTATGTCTCTCTATCTCTCTCGCTCTCTCTCTTTCTTTCCTTCTCTCTACATTTTATCTTACACATTTAACCAAGTTCGACAAAACTGTGATACAACTTAACTGACGTGAAATGAAGCGAAAAAGTTATTTTACATTCATTAATTATGACCAAGAGATATGTCCTCAATTTGGCATCCAGGCGTTTGTCACTGACATGAAAGATTTTAAAATTCCAGTATCGTCATCATTAAAACATTGCCCCGATTCTGAATCTCTGATTTCTCAATGACAGAGCTCGTGGTATTTCTAAGAGACCCTTCGGTTGAAGAAACGTGGATCAATAAAACTGCCACTCTGGTGTGTGAAGTGGTTTCCACACTTTCCACTGAGGTTCTGATCTCTTGGACCGTGGATGGAAAGAATAGGATTGAAGGAGTCCAAACCAACAGCGCTACAGTGGATGGAAACCAGTACCTGACCATCAGCCGCTTGACAAGCAGCGTGGAAGAGTGGGATAGTGGGGCTGCATACAGCTGTTCAGCACAGGAGAGTCAATTGTCAACTCCAGTATCAAAACGAACAGCAAAGATAAAAGGTGGGTAAAAATATATCACCTTGTTTTCGATTGGTAATGGTGGGAAGACTAACATAGGTTGAACTTCTGTTACAGCCGAGCCAGTGAAACCTAATCTCCGCCTCCTGCCTCCACCACCAGAGGAGATTCGGAATTCCAGCGCCGCTACTCTCACATGTTTGATAAGGGGATTCTACCCGGACAAAATAACCATTTCCTGGGAGAAGGACGGAGTTGCTTTGAGCTCGAAAGTCACCAGTTTCCCCACTGCTCTGGAACAGGACCAGACCTTCAGCACAAGGAGCCTCCTCACTTTACCCGCAGCGGAATGGAAGAGCGGAGCCAAATACACCTGTGCCGCCTCCCATCCAGCTTCACAATCCAACATAAAGGGGGCTATCAGCAAACAGAAAGGTAAGGACAGTTTCTCAGAATACAATTCCACAATCAGAACTTTCTACTTAAATCTAAACGCAACATCAAACAGTCACTAGGTCCATTTAGGTTCCAGGAATAGTGACATGTAAGGAAAGCTATTAATGCAGCCTTAAATTACAAACACTAAGTGGGCAACAACATTACTGTTACTCAACATACGCGCCGCCACAAGCTGAGTGATGACGCAATGATATGAACAATACAGGGAAAGTTTTTTCCTAACTTGTAATCACGATTAAATTGGAGACAGAAAGACATTTTTAAACATAAGTACACAGTCGCTGGACACAAACTGCTTGACAATAGGTGAGCAGAAGCCTTTGCGTGCTGTTTACATCATTCCACAATTCCTTATTCTGGCATAACACTGTGTAGTTTCCTTCAAATGAAAGGCAAAAATCAATAAATAAGTCGAAAGAGCATCAGGGGATGCAATTATTCAACCTGAGTAACTTTGTCCATTTCAAGTATTCAGACCTCTTGCACCGCCAGTGTTCGACGTCGCCGGAGCAGACAGACAACATCACAATGGGTTGAACCAATCATGTTCCCTTTTGTTTTTATAGCTGTAAATCACAGTCGTGTGATTACTCAATTCATTTCTGATCATACGAACAATTAAAGAACTGGCACAATAGCCATCCCTGCTCCTGGGTACAAGGAACCGAGAATTATTGAAACTTACTGCGGGAGTAGGTTGGACAACCATTTGCGGCTGAGTTCATTGACCTCAGATGGTGGTGTTCAACAATCGGCCTCAGTGTCCCTAGATTCGTGATACAGCAGCGGCGCACGGACCCAATTACGATCCCGTGCTCATTCTGTCAATGAGAAAATATAACTTGGCTGTAATGCAATTGCCAATCTTTACTGCATGCGAAGAAAAGACCCCTTGATGAGGTGGTGGAGGGCGACCCGCAGCAAACATGCAGCAGTGATAAAGGGCCAAGTCGTAACAGAGCAAACACTGCATTAAAAGCAAAACGACTGCGTATGCTGGAAATCTGAAATAAGAACAGAAATTCTACAAAAAAGCTCAGCAGGTCTGGCAGCAGCTGTGGAGAAAGTAAAAAGGACAGAATTAACGATTCGCACCCAATATGTTTCTCCTTTGCTACCGGAGGAAAGGCGTATTGGACTCAACATGTTCACTGTGATTTTCTCTCCACAGATGTGCCAGGCTGGGTGAGGTTTTAGAGAATTTTCTGCTTTTATTTCATGTTAGAGCAACGACTGCTACCGTGAGTCACAGAAACTTGGAACTTGAGTCCCTGTGATTGGTCAGGACTCTTACGTTGGAATAGCAAGCTGTAAGAAGGAGCTGTTAGCTGGTATCAATGATAATTTCTGGGAAATCTCACTGGACTATCCGGGTTGCAAAGAATTGCTTTGCTTCCTCTTCTGTTCTGAGGCGTCCTGATGGAAGCCAATCTGTTTGTTTCTGCTGAGGGCAGGAACGGATTGGGCTCTGACGGTTTCACGGGAGAATGCGGTGTTAATGCGCAATTTTTATGCTGATACAATAAGATCGATCACTCACTGTATGCTTCCCTAATGGAATCTTTGCAGGAGTAGCAATAACAAAAGCACTTTTATTGTCTCATGCCGCTTCAAATAGGTGTAAGAAATCCATGTTAAATGAATAAAAAGATGTAATAATCGTAGAATACTGAGGCGAAGATTTCAGTGTTAAAATCAAACGATTTGTACACGAAAACTTTCTGGTTTTGGTTACTTCATAATATCCCAGTGCTGAAGCTCCGTTTTTTGTTTAAACCAGTGGAGATTATTCCTGTTATTACAATCAGTTATTACTTCATGACCTCTTAACATTTTATGTTGCTACCAAAGCTAAGTATTTTATCAAAATATAAATATCGCCAAAAACCCTCCAGATCAAAGTGATGTTGTAATATCCATTGAGAATTATGGCTCTCTAATTTGATAAAGAGATGATAATCCAGCCACCTTGTATGAGAGCTGCCAGTACAAAAGTACATGTTCGCACCTGGCAGTTTGTAAGGTGAGGCAGAGGATGAAAGGCGGTTTGGCAGCAGACAAGAACGTGTTTACATCTATCATTATGGAAGGAGGTGCTATCAATGAGGTTAAATCAGGGATGTCGTCAGACAAGCGCATGTCCACCAGAGAGAGTCTGGAAGGAGGGTTAATGATTTGAATCAATCCAGGAACAGTTTCTGCACCACTCCTCGCTGGAGGATTGACATGCTTGAGAGAATGGAACAAAGTTTGCAGCACGATTACTTCATAAATTTGCAACGTTGGACCTTGCAATCGGAAACTATCTATAGTCCTTTGTAGGGATATTGAGAGTTAAAAATACGTGACATTTTCGAATATATATTAAAGGCAGTTCGACTCATTTTTAGCGTAGCACATTAAGCTTTTAGAGGGAATAACGAAAGCAAATCTTCATTTATTTAGACTTTATTTCATCCAGAAAGAATGGAATGATTTCTATGGTCACAGAGGCCACTTGCTTCAACAGACTGAAGGCACGTGTTGCTATTTTTGGTACTATCCTTAACCCTGCCCTGGTAATAAAGATATAGAAAACCTTTCCAATATTGTCAACATCGAGTGCCTCCTGATCAAGGATGCGCTCGTAATATTATAGATTTCCTTACTTTGCACTCTTCAAGTAATGGTTTATGTAGCCTGAACCTTCCACCAACGGCATTTCATAGATCTGAGCCGGTGTTGAAATGTTTTTCCTGGAAAAAGAAAACTTTCGCTCTGCATATCAAATCTAAGTCTGTGCATGAAGAAATGCTGCAGTGGGTAAATGTCATTCATCGGTCGAACCCATTCAAAGCAGACATAGGAATGAAGAAGAGGAGACCTTTTTCCTCCTTTGAACAGTGGCTATTGGAATTCTGCACATGCAGGCCACAAGGCAGCAACTGAATTCCAGCTTCAGTCAGAAAGATTTGCAGCACCAGAACGGGGAAATTCACTCCCCATTATATTTGCGTCAGAGAAATTCTCAAAAACTGGAATATTACAGAGGACTACTTCCAACGAAGCTAGGCAATGAGCTAATTGAGGCGAGGAGAGCACAGCATCTCGGTAACTAAGCAGAATTAAGCTGAGGAAGCACAGAACACAACACAGTAAGTAGAATTATTGCACACCTCTTGCAGCAAGTTGCAGTTATTGTCACCCTTGATTGCAACACGACAGTTTGAAATGACCATTGCTTATTCTTTCCAGGTGATTGTCATGAGGCAGACATTTCTGTCAAAATACGGGAGCCTTCCTTTGAAGAGATTTGGACAGAGCAGACAGCGACCATTGTTTGTGAAATCCTCTACCGCGATTTAGAAAACGTCATCGTGTCCTGGCAAGTGGATGGAAGAGAGATAACGGAAGGAGTGGAGACTTGGGATGCGGAGTGGATTGGAAGTAAATCCAGCATTGTGAGCAAACTGAAAGTCACTGCGGCGGAGTGGGACAGTGGGGTGGAATATGTTTGTTTGGCAGAAGACAGTGAATTGCCAACCCCAGTGAAAACCTCCGCCAGGAAAGTTAAGGGTAAGCACAGATGACACTCCTTCAGAGACTGATCCGATGATCAATCCTCTTGTCGAATGATCGATTTTCTGCATTAAATACTGATATAGTCATTCAATTATAGTGTGGGATCCTGCCATTCTCTAGACAGGAAAAGACAGGTAAAGACTAGCGTGAAAAGCACTTTGAAACTGCCAAGATCGTCAGTGAATTTTTAAAAGGTGATTGTCTCTAACTTTTTGCAATCTAACATCAGACCAAAATGATCCCACCAAAATAAAGAACTTTAAGTACACCAATGCACAAGCAGGGTTAGGTGTAAACTCTCAGAGCTAGGAGGCAATTCGATTTCTTTTCAGTGTTTCACAGGATGTGGGCTTCGCTGGCTAGGCCAGCATTCATTGCCCATCCCTAGTTGCCCTTGAGATGGTGCTGGTGAGCTGCGGTCTTGAGCTGCTGCATTGCCTGTAGTGTAGGTACAGCCACAGTGCCGTTTCTATTGGACTGAACAAAGTGGCTTGTTAGGCCATTACAGAGGGAATTCGAGAGTGAACCACATTTCTGTGGGTCTGGGGTCACGTGTGGGGCAAGTCAGGTCAGGGCGGCAGATTTGCTTCCCTTTAGGGCATTAGAAAGCCGGATGGGTTTTATTTTACAAAAAATGACAATGGTTTCATGATCATCAGTGGACTTTATGATCTCAAACTTCACATTATTACTAACAGAGAAAAATATGATGTGAATACTGGAGAAAAGGCATCCCCAGTTTAACAAATACTGTTCCCTTTACAGATGGGGAAATGAACCCTCCTAAAGTCTACGTTCTGCCTCCATCCGCGGACGAGATCGACACTGAGAAGGCGGCCACCCTGGTGTGTCTCGCCACTGGCTTTTACCCGGCTGAGATTTACGTTGCTTGGATGGCCAATGACACCCTTCTGGATTCGGGTAACCCGAGCCAACCGGAGAGCGAGAAGGGGAATGGATCCCATTCCATTGCCAGCAGGTTGAAGCTGAACGCAGCGGAGTGGAACAGTGGCACCACTTACTCCTGTTTAGTGGGACACCCGTCCCTCGAGAGGAATTTAATCAGAAGTATTAATAAATCCCATGGTAAACCTACATTAGTTAACGTTTCACTTGTCCTCACCGACACTGTTAAATCCTGTACATGACCTGCTGTGGTCGGCGAGTTGTCTCCAATGGGCATATTTGTTGTTATGACCGTAACTGGTTGAGCAACAGAATCGGCTTATTTCCAATTCATCACACGTAACAGTCACTCTTCATACCAGCGGTCATATCTTTCTTAGGTATTTTGTTAATACCTGAAATTATATCAGTGAAAGAAGGCTGATTACCTTGGGAACCTGAAATCCAAGAATCACCTTTGTACAGCCCGAAATGAGTAATCTTTCTGAAGATCCCTTGAAGGGTTGAGTGACGTTATTTAATGTCAATTTTTTTTCAGTCTTTATGTGTCTCCGCTAATTACAATAAATGCAGAATGAAAAACGTTTGACCTCCCTATTTGTGGTTTCCATGCACGTTATTTTCGCGATGATGAGTTAAAACTTGACCCAAAAGTGTATGATATTTACACCCTGATATTCCAGCAGTGCAACACGTTTCCGTGCCTCCATTTTTACAGTTACTAGGGGGTTCTGTTAGTCAGTTCATATGATTGAGAGTTGCAGTAACTCATGTGATTTACATTTGGCCAATGAAGTATCTAGTTGCTGAATGGAATGAGTAAAGATGAAAGAAGATCACGTCACCACTTAGCGGTTCATTCAAACTCCAAAAGTTGTGTTTGTCGTCATTCATTCTCACTGAGACAGTGGCTGCAGCCCATCTTCAGTGGCGTTTCTTCCCAATCCTACAGCGTTTTCTCTAAAGCCCTGCAATGTCCTATCCCTGGTCCCATTTCTATTCCCGAGCTACACGCTTCCCCTGCGTAATATCACCGATATCAGATTCCACACGTATGCTGAAACCCTCCAGCTCTATCTCGCCATTGTCTCACTCCATCCCCCTGCAGTCTCTGACAAATGGCCCTGGTTGCTCGATATTTTCTAGTGGCTGAGCAGAAATTCCCTCCAACGGAACATTGCAGTGAGGGAAAAAAACATTAATTTTAGTCTCTGCAATAAATTTAGTGCCTCACTCACGTCATGCATCGTTCTCCCTGGGCAGTATCTGGGACTAACCCTGGGTTTGAAGTTTCAGCATGCCAATCCAACCTGAGCCCAGCTTCCAATCCCATCTCCTCTCCGTCACCATGATTGACAACGTCTGGGTGTCCGTGTATGTGAGTACATGGAAGCAAATAGGCAGGTGCAGGAAACAATAATGAAGGCAAATGCTATGTTGGCCATCATTGCAAGGGGATTTGAGTTCCTACAGTTATACAGGGCTTGGTGAGACCACACCTGTAGCATTGCATGCAGTTTTGGTCTCCCTACCTAAGAAAGGATATACTTGCCATACATGGAGTGCAGCCAAAGCTCACTTGGCTGATACCGGAAATGGCAGGACTCTCGTATGAGGGGAGATTGGTTAGACTGGGCCTATATTCACTACAGTTTAGAAGAATGAGAGGGGATCTGGTTGAAACGTATACAATTCTAACACGGCTAGACAGACTGGATGAAGGGAGGATGTTTTCCCTGGTTAGAGTGTCTAGTCACCGTGGCCACAGATTCAGGATACGGGGAAACCCATTTAGGACTGAAATGAGGAAAAAATATCTTCACTCAGAGGGTGTCAACCTGTGGAATTCACTGCCACAGAAGACAGTGGAGGCCGGGCCACTGAGTATATTCAAGAAAGAAATTGATAAATCTTTGAGCATTAAGGTGATCAGGGTTTATGGAGAGATAGCGCAAATATGGAGTTGAGATAGAGGATCAGCGATGTTCATAACAAATGGCGGAGCAGGCTCTCGATGGGCCGAATGGCCTACAACTGCTCCTAGTTTCTATGCTTCTCTGTTTACATCCAGCTCTGTAATCGCACTTGACTCTCCCTCTTCCTCATCCCATCTGCTTCCCACTCATTCCTTTACTAACTGTAGACTTTATATTTCCAGCGCTCTGTTGATCGGCCACCAATCGTCCATCCTCTGGAAGTTCACCCAGGTCTAAAACTCTGATGCTTGCCTGCTAACTCGCACAATCTCCCAATTCACCCGTCACCCCAGTACTCGCTGAAAAACAGCGAGCTGCACCCGTCATTGCTGCAATTCGAGAATTCTTCACTCCGCACCCAAATTCCTCCACAATCTCGTCCCTCCCTATCACTGTAACATCCTCCAGTATTACAGTCATCCAAAATCCCTGCGGCCTTGTAATTATGGGTCTCTTGGGAATCCAGAATTCTAACGTCCACCTGAGGGCGTCCAATGGGAAATTGAGCTACATGGACCGAAAATATTCGCAGCGGACACAAATCTGCAGCGAATCGGGTGATAAAATCGTTCCTGCCAATATTGGCACGGTATTTGTAGCTCAGGGCAAATCAGGCTGTTATTGAAGGTGTGAATCTTCTTACGCAAGGCATGAAGCCGGTACTACCGGCACTCGTGAAGGAAAGTTGGTGGAAGTGGCAGACAAATGGCAGGTGAAATTCAGTGCAGTGCATTGCGAGGTGATACATTTTTGTGGGGAGAAAGAGGAGAGTGATTTGAGTTAAGAAGTAGCGATGACCTCCTGGAGTTATACAGGGCCTTTCTGAGATCGCACTTGCAGTACTGCGTGCAGTTTGGGTTTTCTTACCTAAGGAAGGATATGCTTGCCGTGCAGTGAGGGTTCACTCGGCTGATACCGGGGCTGGAAGGACTGTCGTATGAGGAGATATTGGTTAGACTGTGTCCATATTCCCTAGAGTTTAGATCGACTGGATGCAGGGAGGATGTCTCCCTTGTTTGGAAAATCCACACCCCGGCGCCACAGTCTCAGGATACGGGGCAACCCAATTACCTCTGCAAGCGCACTTGACTCTCCACCTTTCTCATCCCATCTGCTTCCGAATATCCCACCCTTTCCTTTACGACCAGTAGAATTTACAATTCCTGCCCTCTGTTGGTCGGCCACTCATCTTACACGCTCTGGAAGTTTAACCTGATCTAAAAACCTGTTGCCTGCCTGCTAACTCGCACAAACTCCCAATTCATCCATCAACCTAGCGGTCGCTGAAGAACACCCTTCATTTCTGCAATTCGAAATTCTTACATGCGTATCGAAATTCCTCCACATTCTCGTCAAGTGATACAACCGTCCCTGCCAAAAGTGGCACGGTATTTTCAGCTCAAGGGAAGTCAGGTTGTTATTGAAGGTCTGAGTCAGGGCATGAAGCCGGAACTAAAGGCACAGGGTGAGAGGAAGTTGGTGGAAGTGGCGGAAAAATGGCAGATGAAATACAGTGCAGTACATTGCGAGGTTTTTGTAGGAAGAAAGGGGAGGCGATAGAAACTGATGGATATAATGCGAGAGGATGGGCGCAGAGCAAAACCTGTAGGTATAGGTGCATAGTTGTCGAAGGCGGCTGGAAAGTTTGAGTTAATATTGCAGAGAGCATCCCGGGTTATACAGAGTACAAAAGCAAGAACATAATGAAAAACGATAATAAAGCACTGATTCTACCTCCACTGGAATGTTTTGCCTTCTTTAGGAAGGGCGTGACGACTTTACTGATGTTGCCAGAAGGATTTGAGAAAATGGCGATAGGGATCTTGAATAAAGGTGGTTTGTTCTCTTTATTGAAGAAAGCTTGAGTCAGATAAGATGGAAGTGCACAAATACATAATAAAGGGTGTAATGGGGAGGCAAAGGCGCAGTAGAGTATTGCTGCCCGAGCCAGCGATGCTCATGTCCCATGAATAAAAAAAGGAAAGAGGTGTTTCCGGTCAGCAGAGTGGTCGAGAACTAGAGGACACTGGTCTGATGTGATTGGTCAAAATTACAAAGGTGGCATAATAAAAACGTCTTAGTCAGCAGGTGGTTGGGATATGGAATGCGCTTCTTGAGCGTGTGTTCGAGACAGATTCGATCATGTTGGTGAAAAGGGAATCGTTTTAGCATCTGAAGGGAAAATTGGAGCCGGGCAAGGGGCAACAAACAGAGATCTTCTTGCAAAGGATCAGGACCTCGGAGAGGCGTGATGGACTCCTCCTGAGCTTTAAATACTCTGTGGTTCCATGGTAGCACTTAACTCCTCAGGAGATTTAACGAATTGCTAACTTCAGTCTTAATCGTACTATGTGGCCGCAAAGCACAGGCTACGAGCATATATGGTGTTTCTTTTCCAGAGTGTTGAGGGGACCAGAAAGGGATACAGCATTAAAATGTCCATAAGGTGACACTAGCTCAGTAAGCAGAGAATTGTTACAGTTATATATCACTTCCGGACTGACATACAAGCAGCGCCATCATTGGGAATCAGGTGCTAGCTCCACCATCAGGGAGGCCACCGCCATTGTGTCGACACAATGTTAAATAGTTCCGCGTGAATCAATTGAAATCTAATATCAGAAACTTACTGCATCTGCTTTGATAAAAGGAAGGACGCCGCTGGATTTCAAGATTCATAAATAAGCTGATAAACAGGCACATCTGAACTTTGAGCCTAAATGTTACTCCCCTCCCCAGCCCCCACGTCCCACCACCTGCCCAGCTTGCCTCGCGATCTTTTTTTTGCCAATTGAGAGTGTGGTTGGCGAGAGATTTAATCGGATGGTTTTTCCAGGCTTCTGTTCAGACTGGAGCCGAGTTTCATTCTTTTAAACGGGTTTTCATCCATTGTTGTTGGTACCAGGAATGTGAAAACGATGTTTCCATATGATATATAAAATCATTTCACTGTCCTGCATAATCTGACCTGTAACTAAAAGCGTGTGTTCCTCATTGTTATGAAAATCACAGTAACCGACTGCGGGCTGCTGAATTATTGACTACGTTTTAATATTCCTTTTGCTCAACTTCTAGTGCATCAGCACCCTTGCAAACGCGGCATCTCCTGTTATTACAGTGTCTTTGTACTATTCTGGTATCAACATGAAATCATGGACAACAATGTCCTCCTATTGATTGCAGAACCCCCTGAAAACCAAGAAGGCTACGATGTAGAAGTAGAAGGATTAGAAAACTTCGACGAGGACGTCAGAATCACATTCACAGTACTCGCTTTCGTCATTCTTTTCGTGATCAGTATGACGTACAGCACATTTGTAACCTTCCTTAAGGTAATAAAAAGTTTCAGTAGCAAGGCGGCGTTTTGTACATTCACGAGAACGTTGCCTTTATACCTTAGATGCAGCTAAGGATCCAATAATGAATTATATGTTCCAGCAGAAGGTAATTCCTCCCACCCCGTAGTATAAGGCTGGGCTTCATTAGACATTTCCACGCGACTGACTGACATATTCAATAAACTCCTTGGGTGTGATGAGTTATCAGAGGAATTATTTTAGGCGGATATTAACGTGGCATAAAGGAATCAGTATATATTCATAATGGAAAGTATCACATTATCTGTATATCTTAATGATTAGAAGCACAGAAAGCGTGAAAAAATGATTTACTTCATATTTGTGCGCAATACCATAGTAATGGCGGAACATCCTGGGAATAGTAAGCAGAAAAGATACGAAAGGGAGAGAAAGGAAAGGTGCAAACAAATGTTTGCAAGTTCACCTGGATCACTGCGACGTATTCAGGTAAGCATTGATTTGGGAAGTATGGGAGATGGAAGACAGTGAAGAGACGGGGAAAGCATTTAATTGGGAACTTTGGGAGAAAGGTCACTGTGAAGCGATGGGAAAACATTGATGACAGAACACTGGGGGAAAAAATCCAGTTGGTAAATAAATGCACCAACAGTGCAATTTATTCCAGAAGGTGGTCAGCAAGCATGAAACACACAATCGCAGCAGGAACAATTTTTAATAAGGGACCACATCACCGTGAAATAGAACAGCTAAGGCGAGGGTCAAACCAATGTTGAAAGGTTATGTTCAGGTGAAAGTAATGACAAGTTTGACAGATAGGGGCATTATTGAAAAACAGCACAACAGACCATGTAATTACAAAATGCTAAGTCTAGTTGGATACGATTCCTGGCGATGTGAAGCATGATTTCAAACTTTTTATAGTTACATAAAGAAAGCAAAGGAGAATTTGAAAAGCCTTTGTGAAGCTGTCACACAGGAACATAGGAGGGCATTCAAATACACGAAACTCTTTTCCCACTCAGCTAGTTATTGGCTAGTCCGCACCTGAACTCAGTATATACACCTCAATCCATATTGTTGCATTGCGGTGCCCAGAATTGAACACGTGAAGCAGAGCGTGATACAACTGCAGCAGATCTTCTCGCCTCTGTATCTCAGGCACTACCACAGCGCCCCATTGAGGCCGAAGCTAGCATTGCAACGACATGTTCGTTCTCGATGGCAACTGTTCACGACCCTTTATTGATTTCTCTACCTGGACGACAAAAAACTCTCTGCTGCTCCACATTTCCTAGATTGTCAGCTATTTAGAAATAAACATGCTCTCTGCTACAGACTAGAGGACCTCACATTTCCCCACACGGACCTGCATCGACCACTGTTTTGCCTCCTCATTTCATCTGTCCAAGTCCCATTGCCAATTTCGGTCCCAAGCTACTCTCTTCGCTGTTTCAATTAACATCGTGTTTTCTGGATACTCGGATCTCCAATTCTCCAGCCTTACATCTAATTGGTTGATAAATATAGTGGGAAACTGTGCTCCCAATGCAGGTCACATTAGGCACCCCGGATCACAAATTGGAACGTATTTGCATTGTGTCTATTCTCTGCCCCTCACTTGCGCAACAATTCCATATCCAAGTCCATAGGTTGCATTGAATTCTAGTCGCTCTCATTTTCTATCACAAAGAGATTGAATTGGTAGTCGAGGATCAGGACAATAGAAAAGCAACTTAGTCATATTTGCACCTGCTTTGCAAAGCAAATTGACTACACATTATCCAAGGCTATTTGAAACACTACAGATGAACATTTAGATTATTCCACGGTGCTGCCTCAAGTGCAAGAGACGCGACCTACCACATGCTATTTGATTTGGAATCAGCCTTTTTTAAAGGGGAATAAAGGACGCATCCGACGCATTGCCTCATTATCCCTTTCCCTTTGCGTAGAGGCTGAAATGTTAGATTACATTTGGGTTAACCCCCCCCTTATTTTCATTGCCGCTGCAGAGGGAATAATTTTTACAGAAATCCATCGAATGTGTCTGAAGATAAATTGGCTCATAAGCCTCAAATTATATGACATTCCATGCCATTAATCTAATTCTTTGCATTCCGATCCCTGCAAGCCCACCACTACACCAAAGAAAATCTGTCTCAACCTACGCAACTAAATATTTCTATGTCCCGCAATTGCACAGGCATTTCAGAGGGTGGCAGCGGAGTAAATGGTGCAATCACAAATAGAGAGCTAAGCTAATTATACTAGGATTAAGGATGCAATTCAGTTCCTATTCCAGCATGATGCATACTGCCCTTATTTTCCTATTGGCCTTGTGATTTATGAAGTCCACATTGTAAATTTAGATGATAAAACTGTATTATAACGCTGACGTTACAGGTAACTACCATTATAAATGGTACTTTTCCTGTCAGCATCTCGGCACTCCTCTGCTTCGACGACAGAGATCATTCTATATGTCAACAAATTGCACATGTCCCTTCTTGAATTGTCGTCGTCGTTTTCACTATTTCATTGTAGTATTACTCCTGTATATCAAAGTGTCTCGAAAACGTAGGATGTGGTGAATGGCATTAAAATGGGAAAACGTTCACCATTTCAATACTTTCCTGTAAACCGCCAAGGACAAAGCAACCCGCTTGATTGGCATCACAAGCACCGCCTGCAACATTCACTCCCTCCAGCAGCGACGCCCAGTGGCAGCTGGGTGTATCACATCAACATGCACTGCACCAATTTACAAAGGGCCCTGCGACAGCACAATCGAACCAGCAGCCTCCACCACCTAGAAGGACAATGGCTGCAGATGCATGTCCACATTCACCTACAATTTCCCCTCCAATCCACACAGCACACTAACTTGGAACTACATCGCTGGTCGATCACTGTTGCCCCGTCAAAATCATGGAACTCTCCTCCTAACACCACTGTGGGCGCACGTTCTCATTTTTATTTCAACAGGGTGCAAGAACGCACACATCTGTAAACCTTTACTGTGTATCCATTAACCTTCACGCATGTAAGCTCTCACTGTACATCTATTAACACTTACACATAGAAACTCTCATGGATATCCATCAGCCCTCACACCTGTAAACACTCATCTGTATCTATTAACCCTCACACATGTAAATTCTCACTGTGTACCCATTAACTCTCACACCTGTAAACTCATGTGTGTCCATTAGCCCTCATACCTGTAAACACTCATGTATATCCATTAACCCTCGCACCTGTTTACTCTCACCGTTTCCCAATTAACTCTCACACCTGTAAACTGAGGGACTGCAGCCATTCATGAAGGCGGTGCACCCCAGTTTCTCAAGGACAATTAAGAATGGGCAATAAACACTGGCCTAGTCAGGGGCGCCCACATCCCATGAACAAATAACGTGGAACACTTCAGCGGAACACTGGGAATTTTTGGATCTGGTTGATTTCCTATGAGTCCAGTGGCAATTCACAAGCGTTATCACATTTTTCTGAACGTTATGTAATTTTCGCTGGATATATAATGGTACATAGCAACTGATCCCGGGTCATTTGAACACTCCAGAAAACATGTGACCAGTGAGGGTCTCTGGGGTCAGGGCTGTGGTCAATCATTTCTGGAGCATAATGTTCGAGAATCCTCAGATTCCGCACCAATTTTCAAGAATTTTGCTTTGTGTTCTAATATTTTGCCCATTCAGTGTGTCTGTATATCATCGACCTTCCTGTGGTACTCAGTTGGTTTCAGTTCTACTTTTTTCTCCTCCAGCTGAACTAGCCAGCGCAGGACCAGAAGGCTATCTCCAATTAATCTTTGAAGCTTGTGTGGGAACTTCCGTGAGACGTTGAACAGAGATGGGATTTGATTGCCTCTCCCACAATTATCGGCTGCTCTACGGCACAACGTCATCTTGCATTTCCTTATAATCTCGGCTAATCCATGAATACTGCGAGTTCATTTGCTGCCCTAATATTGTATCTTGAGTCTTTATTCCTCACGTGGCCGTGTTAAACAAAATTCCAGGGAACTGACACAAGCCAGGGCACTGGTAAAATCCGGCAGCCTTAACTGATATAAAGCCAGGGGAAATCATTGAATGTCGCTACGTGTTATTAGTACCTTAAAACAGCAGGATTGTTCCCTATGTCGGTCTTTGTTTAAATATGTGATCACGATGACTGTGAGAAAAGTAACCACAGAAACATGCCTACCGTGACCGTGAGTTCATAGGCACAGACACGGGAGTCGATCTTCCCCGTAAATCTTCCATCCGTTAAGTGCACAGAGTTTCCAGGAGTTCCCTGTGAATAAAAACCAGCGCATTGAAGTTAGCCGAAAATTTCGTGGTTGATTAGATTGGAAACAAAACCTTCAAAAAAACTGAGCTTTCCTCCACCTTCTCGTCCCAGTTAAAATTGATTATCTAATTGTTTTCGCGAAGGTTCCCTCCAACTGGAATTTTATTGAGGAATGATGAAAAGGTTCCAGCTCAATTTTGGTCATACGAAATAGAGGAAACCTTCAAGAATGTCCCCAGGATATCTCTATTTACAGTGCCCAGAGAGACACGGAGGTGCCTCTTCCCTTACAAATGTAATGGCAGCAACACCGCGTTGATTCGTGACACACTGTCAGGGCAAGCTGTCCTTGCAGTAACCCAATGGAAATTGAAGACAGCCGTGATTTCCTTTGGTCCAGGAAATTGGTACTAATTCGACGCCTTGTTTTAACCCATGCTTAAGGTTTCAGCGGGAAATTTGTTGCTTTGAGATCCCAGTGCCTCCAAATGATTTTTCCGAAGGACTAGGCACAGACAAAGGTGAAAGTGACCCCTTGACACTCATAGAGTCATAGAGTCGCAGCGTTTGCCTGCACAGAAACAAGCCTTTCGGCCCATCTTGTCCATGTCGAACATCTAATCCCATTTTCTAGCATCTGGCCCGTAGCCCTGTTTGCCATGGCGTTTCAGGTGCTTAACTAAATACTTCTTAAATGCTGTGAGGGTTCTTGCCTCTACCACCCCCTCAGGCAGTGTGCTCCATACTGCAAGCACCCTCTGGATGAAAACAAATTTCCTCAAGTCGCCTCTTAACCTCCAGCCCCTACCTTAAATCGATGCCCCTTTGTCATTGGCACCTCTGCTAAGGGGAAAAGAAACTTCCTATCGGGCATATCTACGGCCCTCATAATTTTGTATACCTCTATCAGGTCCCCCCCTTAGCCTTCTCTGCTCTGCACATGTCTACACTGCGACTCTCTTCCAAGAAACAACAAGCACGTGTCAGGCTACACCCAAGGCCATATGACGTCACAGCTAATTGTTAAACGATGGATTTCTCCCTCAATACAAATTGAGCTGTAAAGCTTGGAATTCGGAGTCCTCCAGAATTACAATGGTCAGAAGTTTACGTTGCCCCACCAGCGGGTTTGTAGGCGGGCACCTGGCTGAAGAATATCGCGGACACCCTTCCAGCCGGATTCACTCCGGCTCCTTACACTGATAGAAACTTAGAGGACAGGAAGATAAGGAGGTAATTGCACCCTTCGAGCCTGCTCCACCATTCAATATGATCATGGCTGATCATCTATCTCAAGGCCAAATTCCAGCGCTCCCCCCACACCTCTTGAGGCCTTAAGAGTCCGGGAATCCATCTATTTCCTTCTTTAATATCCTCAGTGACTTGGCCTACACAGCTTCCTGTAGTAGAGAAATCCATAGGTTCACTAGTCTCTGAGGGAAGATGTTTCGCTTCATCTCAGCCCTAAATGGTCTACCCCATGCTGCGAAAGTGTGACCCCTTAATATAGAACCCTTCAGCAAGAAGAAGTGTCATCCGTGCATCCAGTCTGTCGATCCCGGTCATAATGTTATGTTTCAATGAGATCTGCTCTCATTCTTTTAAAGTCCAGTGAACACAGGCTTAGTCGGCCCAATCTTTCCTCATAGGGCAATCCTGCCATCCCAGGAATCTGTCACTGAAATTTTATGCTTGGGCGTTTTGCGCCAAGTCAGTTTTCTGGCTGGGGGAGGAGTTCAAGCATGGCCGAAAATTAGCCCTGTTCAGGCCTCGTGAGCGAATAGGTGGGTGGACGCCTCTATCAGCACTCCCTTTTCAACATTGGACGGCCCCTTAAAAAGCCTGACTCCGCTGATCGCTCCCTCGCCCGCCCTCCCAACACACCCATTCCTCTCGTCCTACTCCTCTGCCCTTCACATTCCCTCCGTGCCCCCAGACCCCCTAGTGACCTTGTCCTATGCATCCAGCAATTAGTGCAGTCCCAGTCCTGTCCTCTGCAGCTTCTGGCGCTGCAGGGGCTGGAAAGCTGCCGCCAATCAGATTGTCCGACAGGCCTCTGAGGCGGGACTTCCTCACGAGTGAGGGGCGGAAGTGGAGTCTCCAGGCAATTAGCGCATGGAACAGGGATGTGTTCTACTCCGGCTTTTCGCACGGCAGAAAGGGAAAACCCCGCCCAACCCTCACATCCTAAAAGTCCCGGCCAATGTAATTTGAGTGAAACAATGTGTTCCAATCGGATTCGTCTTGAGTGAGATGGACATTTACTCCCTGCCATTCATTTAGTGCATGTTGGATCTGAACCTTAACTTTATTATTTCCATATTCTCTAAAGACCTTTGCTGACAAGACTGCATTTATAGTGTTTTTCTCAATGAAGGGTCAGATGCAATAGGAGCTTGCACTCAACTTCCTCAAACTATAGGAAATAAATGCTGTGGTGAATAGCATTTCTAATGTTGTTTTCATTACTATTATTGCCTTATTATTTCGTCATTATTTTTATACTGTTTATGCAATGGTGTGGAATATCATAAAAATATCGCTCTTCAAGCTGGATTTCATTAATGTCCTGGGCTTAAATCTAACGTGTATTGTTGCAATAAATGTTGTTCAAACTTCAGTTCGCTCCAGTGAGTAATTTTGTCAAACTCATTCACAATCAACGTTTTGGACGTAATTGCCTCCAGTGCTGTATTGGTGGATGCACTGCCTGTGTGAAAACAAAATATAGGTTTACGCTTCATCTAACATGGGAATTTCAAGCACACTGGGGATTGAATATCCTACAGAGATAACAAAGGTCCAGAAAAGTAACAAAGGTGTAAAATGACATCTCACAACCTGAAGCCACGTACATCAAGTCGAGGAGCAAGGTAGTGTAATTCATTAAAACACCCCGCTGATTGGTGTCATCCTCGGAACTAAATAACATGCACCCGGTTTCACCAGCCTGATTATTACTGTTCACAGAAACCAGAAAATACCCAGTGCACAAAATGTTTTCCCACCTTTTCCCAAGTTCTGCCTTTGTCTCCCTCTCGCAGTCTATCATTCCCGATCTCACCTCGATTTCATGTTTTCTTCATCGTGACTTCTTAAATCCATGAGGATCACAAAAATGATCGGCAAGGAAGATCAGTAAATACGCATCAAAATTTACATTTATGGAATGAAATAAACTGCTTCCTCCTGACTATGAGTCCAATTTCCGCGGATGTGATTTCCTGAATCTGTAGACACTAAAAGGGACTGGATCCTTTCCATATTCCCAGGAAAGTTGGCAGGGATTGTTCTGTGAAGACAGCTTCAAGAACTCACAGAAGGAAGCATTGCTCCTCTGCCAAACAACGTTCACCCTCCTACAACAACATCGGAAAAACTACATAATGTACAGAATTCCCCAGCCAGTTTTATTCACGTAAAAATCTATCTCAGCAGACCATCAAGCCCGCTGCTACCGTTTCGTCAGCACAGTTTGGCCACACATTTAATATTTGCGAGTTAATGCTGATTCTGCTCAGGAGACGGTAGGGAATCTGCAAAGGATATAGACAGGTTAAGTGAGTGGCTAATAATTCGACAGATGGAGAAGAATGTGGAACAATGTGAACTTGTCCACTTTGGCAGGAAGAATAGAAAATTGGTACATTATTTAATGGAGAGAGATTGCAGAACTGGGTAGTATAACGCGTCCTGGCCACCCTGGCACATGAATCAAAAACACCTCGCATTCAGGTACAGCGATAAGAAAGACAAATGAAACGTTGGCATTTATTGCAAGGGGAATGCAATATAAAAGTAGGGATGCTGTGCTCCAGCTGTAGAGGGCCTTGTTGAGGCCACGTCTGCAAAACTAGTCTCCTGGTTTGAAATATATATATATATAATTGTGTTAGACGCAGTTCAGAGAAGGTTCAATCAACCCATTACTGGGATGAAGGGATTACCTTTTTCAGAAAGGCCGAGATTGGGCCTATATTCATTGAGGATTAGAAGAATGAGGGGTGATCCGATTGAAACATATCGGACCCTGAGGGGATTTGACAGGGTAGGTATTGGGAGAATGTTTGCACTTGGGAGAGATTGGAGCAACAGCACAGAGCTTACGATTAAGGGGTCCACCATTATGATGGAGATGAGGAGAAAATATGTATTCTCTCAAAGGGTCGTTGGTATGTTATTGTGACAGGCTGATGGTAAATGCCAAGCTGCCCTAATATCAGAGGGACACTTGAAGCAGCTGCCACAACTATTTGCAATTTGTACTTATTTCGAGATGCGGCCTTCGAATTCAGTAAAAAGAAAAGCCAGCAAGTCTTATAGGTTTCTTACAAAACAAAATTACACCTTTGTTAATAGAATAAATGATTTTAAGCTCATACAAAAATTTACAATTTGCTACAATGATAACTTCTACATTTCCTAATTAATCTAAACCCCAGTTACACCCACGCTAAAGCAACAGTGAGACATATAGATTTTAAAAGACCCAGGCAAAGTAACACGCAATAACCTGAGCAGTCTAATTCAAAGTGAGTTTCTTTCTGCTTCAGTAACTTGTAGACAGCAGCTTGAGGCTGAGGTGCTGGAGGCTGTTCACACGTGTTAGATCTTAGAATTCCTGCTGTTATTCGCTCCTTTATACACGTTTTCCCCATTAAATGATAATTCCCATTGTCTCACCAAGCCTTTGGGCGTTTTCTCTCTTTTCATAAAATCTATCATAATATTTGAGTGCAAATTCTCTTTGTTTCACTATATCATTGGAATTTACCTCTCTAAAAATATAACCTATTACAGTACCAATTTTACCAGTAATCTTTGGGAAAAATAAATACACTATTTCTCAGCTTCTCCTGGCGACGTCTAACTTTTCACTCTCTCTTTTGAATTCAGGCTCGTCTGGTTTACTTAAAAATGCAAATGTTCCATTTAAACCAGACATTCTAAAACTTATCCCATGTTTCCCTAATTAACATTTCAAACCTCGCTTCTCTTTTGATACATCAAAGCCTTCAGATCTCCTGCCTTTCAGTCAATTAAGTCTCGCACAAGCACGCACATAAACACACACACACATAGACATAGACATCGAGCCCACCATTTATCTACTTCGTAATAAATCTTCCTGACAATGTGGAATTCTGTTCCTTAGACAGCAGAGGAGGCTCTTGCATTGCATTTATATGAAGATGGACAGGTCTTTTATAGACAAGGGAGTCAAGGATTATTCTTGAGCAGCGCGGGATGTGTGGACGGCAAAGTGGAGTTTAGATTTGAAGAAGATAATACTTGATCTTACTGACTGGCGGCGCATGGTTCAAGGGCTGAATGACCTCCTCCTGCTCCTAAATCCTATGTTTCCATGCTCTTCCATTCGTTTCCTGATTGCTTCTCTTAAATGAACAGTCAGATGAACAATACGATATTTATGCAGTCGCATCTTTCTTCGGCACTTCTCCCGTAGCCTTATGAGAACACACCACCCAACGACGATTAAAGGTGAATCGGCCTTTCATGGTTACATTCTCAAATTCCAGCACAGTCCCCCGCTAACTTTTAAATACCTAATAATTAGGACAGATTCTGACACATTTTTTCAAATGATTTCTAGGCGAAGAAAATGGGAATTAGATTAGCGTGTGATTGAAATGTGTGTAGAGCTAGCAGAGATACATTGAGTTCAGATTTGGGATGATGCATAACTATTGGGACAGAGCAGATCAGTGTGAATGGTTTAGGTTTGTTCAAGGGCTGTTGGGGTCGCTCTGTGCCGGTGAGATGAGTAGGATATTGATAGCAAACTAGGGAGTGACGATGTCGTCATTGAAGGAGCATGTGATTGATACGGTGCTATGGTTGGAAGCAGTAAAATGTGTTCAGAGTTGGATTGAAAAAGAATGACGGAGAGGCAATGAACCTATGGGATTGATGACTGATTTTCAGAGCACTGTGGAGAAAGAGCTATATTGTGGGACTCGATTTGGATTGGGGCACAGGGAGATGGGAACGGAGTAGACCTTTCAGCCCATCGAAGCTGTTCTACCATTCACCGAAGTCATGCTTGATTCATGTCTTCACCCCTTGGTTTTCATCATTTCCATAATCCGAAGACCTATCCATTTGTGCTCAAAATAGGCAAAACTGTTAGGTTCGTGAGTTTTGGAAAACAGGCCTGCGTTGAAAGCCATCTGCCATAGTTTTACTCACTCAACTAACCTCTACATCACTTCCTACCCCAACACACATTGTGTCATCGGAAAACTTCGATATCTGGCTGTATAGCTTGTTACCCAAGTCAGTAAAATGTTTGAAGCCCCAAAACAGATATTTGTGGGAAATCATTGTTCAATTTCTTCCAGTGCAAGTCCATACACATTATCCCTCTTCTCTTTCGTTCACCACCCAACCAACCCCCTGACCAGCTCACGAAAGTTTCACCATTCACACTGATCTGATCTGTCCCAATAATTATGCATCATCCCAAATCTGAACTCAATGTATCTCTGCTAGCTCTACACACATTTCAATCACACGCTAATCTAATTCCCATTTTCTTCGCCTAGAAATCATTTGAAAAAATGTGTCAGAATCTGTCCTAATTATTAGGTATTTAAAAGTTAGCGGGGGACTGTGCTGGAATTTGAGAATGTAACCATGAAAGGCCGATTCACCTTTAATCGTCGTTGGGTGGTGTGTTCTCATAAAGCTACGGGAGAAGCGTGGAAGAAAGATGCGACTGCATAAATATCGTATTGTTCATCTGACTGCTCATTTAAGAGAAGCAATCAGGAAACGAATGGAAGAGCATGGAAACATAGGATTTAGGAGCAGGAGGAGGTCATTCATCCCTTGAACCATGCGCCACCAGTCAGTAAGATCAAGTATCATCTTCTTCTGATCTAAACTCCACTTTGCCGTCCGCACATCCCGCGCCGCCCAAGAATAATCCTTGATTCCCTTGTCTATAAAAGACCTGTCCATCTTCATATGCTATCAATGTGGAAATTTATCAAGTGCCTTCTGGAATTCGAAAATAACTACATCCAGATGCAGTCCACCGATGTTGTTTTCCTTCTTTAGATCATCAGCTAGTTTTAGAAGCCGTGGTCTTTCCTTCACAAATCCCTGTTTGTTTTTTTATAATCTGCTCAATTTTTTCTCAGTGCTCAGTCACTCTGTCCTTAATGATGGGTTATAATAACCTCCTTACAACAGAAGTTAGATTAACAGATCTGCAACCTCCTGCCATCTCGCTCTCTGTCTCTGTCTCTCTCGATCTCTCTCTTTGTCTCCACCTCTCAATTTTCTCTAATAATAGATTTATATATGCAATTTTCCAATCAAAAGGGATAACATCTGAATCGAGACATGTTTCACCAACTTCTTCGCCCATTTCTCTCCTCAATCTATCCGTTGTCCAATCAGAACCTGGGGATCTGTCAGTCTTTAACACTATTATGTGACAGAGATTCTTCCTGGCTTTCATTAATTTTAAGGGCCTCCAGCCCATGAATTATTATAGTTGTTCCCGGGTTATCAGGTATCATACCTGACGTCATTACACTTAATGCTACTTTGATTTTTGATGTGGAGTAATGTTAATGTATATTGTATGTAACAAGCAGTATGTCAGAAATGATCAACTGTCCTTTTTACTGGATGTTCATTCTTGATTATGCACAATTTCGAATTATCAGAAAGCGAAGCTTGACTTTCTTACAAACGTGAAAGAAATAAAGTTCAGGATTAAGATAATCAGGTTTGAAGTTACATACCAAAAGGAACGTGAGGGAAACATGTTTGTTGCCGACTGACAGCAGGTTGCAGTTGGAGACAGTGAATGTATTGTGATTATAGCCAAGCCCTGCATATTCAATGCACAATCTGCAAGCTTGCCCATGTTTGTGTGCCAAAGGTAGGTGACAAACCGAATGCTTTCATTCGAGTCTTAGAAGCTCTCCCTGTTTTTTGTCCCCCTCTATTTTCGAATAAGGGTGTTACATTGGCCTTTCTCCAATCCCCCGGGACTTTTCCAGAAACCTATAATACTGTAAACTATCATGAATACTGTGGAACTCTGTAATGCAGCTGAAAATGAGATTTAAAGTTTGCAACTGGCCATTTTGTTCATAATAAGTAGGGGAATGTGCCAGCAAAGACAAGGGGGACGATTTATTTCTGCACATGTCCAACAGATGGAGACAGCTCTACTGAAATGTGTGTGACTGTCTCCATGAACAGAATCTGTGAGAGCGGTACAGCGTCAGAGTCTGAACAAAGTGGACCCACCAAGACAAAAAAAAACCTGATTTCTACTTAGAGCAGCTCATGGTCAGGTAGTAAGTACCTGCCACCGGCATGCGTCCCCGCTAGAGCTATTAAACCACTCGAAGCGTGCAATAACACACTAAATAGTTGGAATGAGTTTAAAGGACCAGTTTGCAGGGAACTTACAAGAATAGAATTTTACCAAAGTGATAATCACTGTCGCTGTGAGACAGAGAGAAAGAATTAAGCAGATAGAGAAATAGGTAATAGAGAGAGAGAGAGAGAGAGAGAGAGAGAGAGAGAGAGAGAGAAATTTTCAGTGAACTGTTCAGCGCAGAAGGCCGTTTGAAACACCATTTCTGCTGGCTCCCTGAAAATGCCACCCATATAGTCGTATCTGAAAATTATTTTTCAAAGAACATCCCTTGTCTTGCATGGCTTGTGATCGTACCTGACAATTTAGTCCAATGCCAGCTCTCTCTCCATCCCCCCTCTCTTTCCCCTTGCCCCATCTCTGCCTCTCCCCCATGTCGATTCTGATTAACGTAGAGCCGTTGACTGATAGTTGCTAATCATGTCTCTCCACACATCTCAATGTCATGTTATCTCAATGTGGCAGTGTGAAGCCCCAGACACCAGCACCTACCACATCTCGTACTGGGAAAGAACCCAGGCCTTTGGCATTATTTAGTTTCAGCTCTAGCCAACTGAGTTCACCAGCCAGCTAAAGTACAGGTTATGGGGCCTTCAACTGCCATGAAATGGACTGGAGAAATGATGATGTAAAGCGCAAAGAGAGGGAGAATTTCGTGAAAATTGTACAAGAGAAATTTCTTAATAAGTGTGTTTTCAGCCCAAACAGGAAGGGATCACTTCTGGACGTATTTCTGGAGAATCAAGTGGGAGAAATGGAGTATGTTTCAGTGGTGCATTCCTGGGGAACAGTGATCATAACGGCATCGGTTTGAAAATACTTATGGAAAATTATTGGTAAAATCAAACTTGAAAATACTGAACTGGGGAATGGATAAGGTCATTTCATTGAAGAAGGATCTTACATAAATAGACAGCAAGGAGGAGGTGGTTCGTGTGTAGACTAGGCACAATCTGACATGGAGGATGGCAGGCCAGTGAGAGCTAGAAGTTTGTAGATGACTAGAGACTCAGGGAATGTAATAAGCAGTGAGGAGGAAAAGAATTCAGAGAGGACATCGAAAGGTAGGAAAATGTGCTGACATGAGGCGCACGAAATTGAAAAGAGAAAGGTGAAGGATTGAATTTTAGTAGGAAGGATTGGATGAGGAAATATGAGCAAATGGGATGAGTTTAAACATGCTGCAGGAACACAGGACCTTGAGGATATGTGTGTGCAATTTTTGGAGCGTTCAGACAAGCTTAGACACACACTCCTTAGGTCCCAATGGGATGGTTGTGCGAAATTCCCGGCACTACAGTTTATGAAGGATGACATGGACCTTCAAGAGGCTGCTGAGGAGATTTACGAGGATGTTCCCACTGATGCGGGATTTCAAGCACGTGGAGAGACGTAAGGAACTAGAATTCCTTTCCTTGGAGAAAATCTAGGGTAGGATTAATCAAGAATGTAAAGGTTAGTGTGATTAAGGAGATTCCTTTCTCCAGTGGCGGTAGGGTCACTGACCAGAGAACACAAATTGGAGGTGATATAACGTGGCGACTTAAGAACACGTTCTTCACCGAGGATCTTGCGCTGTTATTGGAAGGCACTGCTTAACCAGTTGGTGAAAGCACATTAAATAATAACTCTTAGAAGTTCATTGTAATGTGTGGTGGAAAGGGAAAAATACAGGGCTGTGCGGAAAAAGTAATTGAGTTCACTTGATGAGAAAGATATTGAATTGGGCCAGCGAGGCTCGATGGGCTGAAAGATCTCTTCCAGTGCTGCGTTATTCAACGTTTCCATGATTCATGTGGGACTCAGTTTTCAGTTGGGGGAAAACCTTGCCTATCCCCACTGAATATTCAATTCCCCATGTCTGCTGCTTTTCTACTGTTTTCTGTTCCTCCCAGCCACCTGCAACCCGTGCATTCAGTTGTCCCACAGTTGATGTATTCAGGACTACATCCTCTGTATGTCCTCTCACTCCCTCTGGAAGATCAGATTACGAGTGCTGTCTTCCCGGAGCGTTCCTGCACTCCTTGTCTCTTCTTCCTCCCATCAGCTTTCTGTTCATCTGAACTCTCTGCGGCTGCATTTGTTGACATTGTTGAATTCGTTCATCCTCCTGCAGTCCGAGCCAGGGCTGAAACCGCTGCTCAGCTTTATAAATGCTGAGTTGCGACGAGGGAGGCCGGGATGAGTGTTTGTAGGAGTGCTTGACAGGGCCCGTGAAACATCCTGGAGTTCTCATGTTGCACAGGAATTGAAGGGTCTCAGCTGCCCTGCTGCAAGCTCAGAAGTTGTACTCATATCTTGTGTAAATCAGCCACAAATGTACGTGGCCTGAGCGCCTTCCAAACGTTTTGAACTGATGCCGATGGGAAATACCCGAGCATTGATATGGCTCGAGATTCAAAGTATCGGTGCAGAGAGTTGGCGAGGCAGCTGCATGCTGCACGCTACGGAAAAGGGAAAGGTGCTCACTGCTTGTTACCACTGGAGTTAATACAAGAAATGCATGCACTTACTCAGTGGTACCGCCTGTCCCTAACTTTTTATTCCACTGCGTACTGGTCTGTCTGAGCAGAACTGAGCTTCTCATTCTAACGAACACGTGAACAAGGAGCAGGAATAGGACATTCAGCACATAGAGCCTGCTCCATCATTTAATGAGATCATGGCTGACCTGATAGTAATTTGAAATATGCATCCCACATACCGACGGTAACCTATCACCAGCTTGATCACCAGGGATCCATCCAGCTCTGCCTTAAACATATTCAACGTCTCTGCTTCCACCGCCTTTTCAGGAAGAGAGCTCCAAAGAAACGTTTTGTTTTTTGTGTTTTCCTTCGGATAGGAATTCTGAGGCCAAATTATTTTCAGGCTAGACCTTTGCATGGTGACTTTTTTTTAGGCAGCACACAACACAGTCAAGCAACACTGTGACCATCCTAAGCTGAATCTATGGTAATAAATCCACTGCTGAGGCGGTATCATAGTGGTATTTTCACGGGTCCAGTAATCCAGACACCAGGGTAATGTTCTGAATTGATTGTCAGAATAAAAGTCGAATTAAAAGTCTAATGATGACCATGAAACGACTGTCGTAAAAAAACTCACCTGGGTCACGAATGCCATTTCAGGAAGGAAATCTGCCGCCCTTCCGTGTCATCTCGATCTCCAGGGGCAAAGTATTTGTCAAACTCATGGGTCTAAAGCAGATAAATCGCCAGGACCTGATGAGTGCATCCAAGGTTTTTAAAGGAAATGGCTGCAGAGATACTGGAGGCATTCGTCGAAATTTTCCAGAAGTCACTGGATTCCGGGAGGGTCCCCGCGGATTGGAAAACAGCTAATGTGACGCCCCTGTTCAAGAAGGGAGGGAGACAAAAAGAAGGAATCTGTAGGCCAGTCGGCCAAACATCTGTCGTTCGGAAAATGCTTGAGCCCATCGGTACGTAACAAATAGCAAGACATTTCGGAAAAGCTTAACACAATTTAACCGAGTCAACATGGTTTTGTGAAAGCGAAATCATGTTTGACAAATTTGGTAGAGGTCTTTGAGGGCTTAACAAGCTGAGTTTATAAAGGGGAACCGATAGATGTCGTGTATTTTGATTTCCAGAAGGCATTCGATATGGTGCCTCATAAAAGGTTATTGCACAAGATAGGGGCTCACGTTATTGCGCGTAATGTATTAACATGGATTGAGGATTGCTTAACACACAAAAGATAGAGTGATGGGATTAATGGGCCCTTTTCAGGTTGGAAAGGCATAACTAGTGGGCTGCCATATGGAACATTCCTAGGACTTCAATTATTTACTATCTATATTAATGACTTGGAGGAGGGGGCAACGTGCAATGTATCCAAATTTGCTGGCGATACAAAATAGGTTTGAGGGCATGCTTTGATGAGTATGTAAGGAATCTGCAAAGGGATATAGACAGGTTGAGTAAGTGGGTAAAAGATTGTTAGATGCAGTTTAATGTCGGCAAGTGTGAGGCCATGCACTTTGCTAGGAAGAATCAAAGGACAGGCCATTATTTAAATGGAGGGAGAGTCCAAAATAGTGCTGCACAGAGGGACCTGGGTGTTCTTGTGCATGAAATACAAAATTTAGCATGCAGGTGCAGCAAATAATTAAGATGGGAAATGGAATTTTGGTCTGTATTGCTAGGGAGTTGGAGTTTAAAAATAGGGAAGTTTTGTTACAACTGTACAGGGTTTTGATGAGGCTGCTCCTGGAGTACTATGTCCAGTTTTGGTCCCCGTATTTAAGAAATGAGATACTGGCATTGGAGGCAGTTCAAAAGAGATTCATTAGGTTGATTCCTGGGAAGAAGGTGTTGACTGATCAGGAATGTTAAACAGGTTAGGCCTGTATTCATTAGTGTTTAGAAGAATGAGGGGTGATCTCATTTAAACGTAGAAGACTCTGAGGGGGCTTGATAGGTTAGACGTTGAGAAGATGTTTCCACTAGTGGAGGAATCTTGAAATAGGGTGCGTAGTTACAGAATAAGGGACACTCATTTAATGGTGAGATGCGAAGGGATTTCTTCTCTCAGAGGACAGTGAATGTCTGGAATTCTCTCACCCAGAGAGCTGTGGAGGCTAGATCAATGAAAGTATTTAAAGAGGAGGTAGATAGATTTTTGAAATATCGGAGGGTTGAGGGCTATGCGCGGCTGGTACAAAAGAGAATTTCAGGCCTGGGGCAGATCAGCCATGGTCTTATTGAATGGCTGGAGGGGGCAATGACCTAATCATGCTCCTATTTCTTTTGTTCTTCTGTTCAAACCTTTCATTGTGGCACATAGCACAAAGGAAGAATGTTGAAATAGTTGGAGTCCAATCATCTCAGTTCCAAAGCATTGCTGCAGGAGCCCGTCAGGGTAGCGTCCTCGGCTCAGTCATCTTCAGCTGCTTCATCAACGCCCTTCCCTGCATCACAAGGCCGGAAGTGGGGAAATTCGTTTGATGTTTGCACAATTTCCAGTGTTGCTCATGACCAGCTACTGAAACAGTGTCAGTCCAGATGCAGCAATATCTGGGCAACATTCAGATTTGAGCTGGTTTTTGGCAAGTAACACTGACACCACACAATTGTCAGGCAATGGCCATCTTCAACAAGAGAGAATCTGACCATCTGTCTTGGATGTTCAATTGCATTGCGATCGCTGAATGCCCTACTATCAACATCCTGGCTTACCCGTGACCAGAAAGTGAATGGGAGCAGCCATATAAAGAGCGTGGCTACTAGATCAGATCAGAGGCTGGGTATTCTGAGGCGAGTAATTCATCACATTTCACTCCAACATCTGTCCGCCATCTACCAAGGGTAGATGTTAGGAAGGTAGATTTTCTCGAGACTAGGGAATCTAGAACTACGAAGACAGACTCGGGAAAACGGATGGGCCACATAGGGCGAATTTGAGGAGAATTATCTTCACGAACTCTATTGTGAAACCCTGGAATTCTCTATGGCCGGGAGCGGTGGATGATCAGTCATGTACAAGACAGAGACAACAGAGTTTTGGTTACAAAGGGACTGAGGGATATTCGGTTCATGTGGAAAGGGGAGTTGGGGTAGACACAAATCTATGATTTTCTGGAATGCTGAGAAGATTCAAAGGGTCAAATGGAACATTTCAACACCTTGTTCTCGTTTTAATTTTCTTATTAAGTGACTGCAGAACCGAACACAGCCAGAATCAGCACCTTCAAAGGAGGAGGATAACGGAACTAAGCATTGAGGAACTGAATCCTTCCCGAGTCCGCATCTTCAGGAGAGGAGGGAGAAAGAAAGTAGAGAGTGTAGAGCTTTGTAGAAGCATGCTCTTGAAAGCTTCCTAGTCAAAACAAAAACGAATTTTATATCCATGAGAGATTCAGTGGCTGCTTGTATACAGACGCTCAAACAGCCATTGTTCCATCGGGGAGTCCTCCAAAGAATTGATTCACTCACGCCAACCGCACATTGGTTGAATAGATCACGTGATCAATACTCAGCTGCACTGACTTTAAAGCGCCAGTCATCACAAACTTAACCCGCTAGGATCGGCATTTTCAGGGGTTGAGAGGGAGGGGAACAAGTGAGTGCAGAACTGAACCCAGTCAGAGCTAACGACTCCAGTGCAGGGAGCAAGAGAAAGAGAGAAAGAAGCAGAGAGGGTGGAGCTGACCCCAGTCAGGATCAACAATTTATGATTAAGCAAAGCTCATTGCCTGCCTGTGTCTGTAACTGAAGCTCGTTCGATGGCCTTTTTAATGATGGACGGGGAGGAGAGAAGGGTGGGACATCGGGTAGGGTGATGCAGCTTCGAAGCGAGGAAAGCATGTTTAATGTGATGTGATGGCTATTGATTTCAGCACAGGAATGATGGAGAGTGTGGGTTTGGAGATTTGCACGTTTGGGGGAGTAAGAGAGAGGACAAAACGTTCCATAGAAACAGGAATTGTCTGCCCTGAATTTTTATCTTGGATCTAAACTGATGACGTTGTAAACCCCGTTTCAAATGTATTAGAAATGCGGCGTGTACATATGGGAAACTCAACGCAAATTGCATTTCCAGGTCTAGCAAAGTTACGCAACATATCAGGAACTAGAAATCATTGGCCTTTCAATTTTGAAAGGGGATGCACAGAGGGGTGTGACCATAATCGAGTGTTGTTGCCGTCGAGGCTTCAGCCAAACAGCTGGCTTGTCAATACACAAATGCAGTCACTCCAGGGAGAAACAGTGCTAACGAGGGGACTATGGGAAAGGATTCAGTTTCCCGGTTAAACTGGGAAATCTTCGACATGGCCACGCTGGACTGAAGTCGTCCATCTGCTCCATGTGTGGAAGGGATTGAAATAATTGCCCAAACTGCTCTAACACCATGACATTCTCACTCGGGTGGTGACCATTGACTTGCTGCCTGTGTTTGTCGGAATTCAAAAAGTCATCTCGCTCGTAGATGCGATCAAACCGACGATAAACCTCTCAAGTGCCCGCAGTTAGGGCAGAAGTTCAGGCAGGCATCTCAATTGCGGACCAGCCAGGAGAAACCATTCACCTACTCAGAGTGTGGGAAGGGAATCACTCAGTGCACCAACTTCATTGAACACCAATGGATTAACAGAGGATAGAAACCAATTAAATGTCCCACGTGAGTAACGGGATTCGCACATTTCTCATGATTTTTGGTGTATCATCCAGTTCACAAAGGGATAGACATTTGAACTGCACTGTTTTTGTGGAGATATACACTTAGTAATCTGGCCTGCTGAGACGCCCCTGCGTTCACAGGGTTAGGCATGTGCCATTATTGCTGCTGTTTAGACACATACGGAACTGTGCCAAGTTCACACTGACAGTTGGAACTCGTTCCTGCTGCTATTAATCACATTCTGCCTGTATTGGAGATCAAAATTTAGTTACATAGATGAATGTTCAAATAACGGAAAATGTGAAGTTCCAATCTTTAATGATTTAATTTACTTTACTGTAAACTTTCATGAATGCTGCGGATCTCTGTTAAATAGTTTCAAAAGTCATAATCTGCTCTGTAGCCTGTCATTTTGCTTTGATTGATGTTGGAATGAGCCAGCACAGGCACGGTGGACGCTGTAGTTCCGGCCATGACCAGCAGATGGGGACGCCTCTGCTAAAATGTTTGTGACTGTCTGCATTAATAGTATTCGTGAGGGCAGCTCAGGGTCAGACTCTGAACAAACTGTCCCCACAAGCACAACAATAGCTGTCTTCTACTTCCAGCAACTCATGGTCCAGGTAGTAACCACTTTGCAGCGACAAATGCAGCCGCCCCCAACTCCTCCCCCTCCCCCCAAACAACCCATCCCTCAAACGCCGACAAATGCACGGACATCACAATCTGTTCATTCCCTGGGCTATTTCAAGAACAGACATTGAAAACACTGCACACAAGGTGGGGAATCACAATATTTCGCCATCCTGTGACTATCCTGAGAGAGACAAAGAACCAGCTCCATCCCACAGGGACACCACAAACTGGGGCCTCACGGTTGTAAGTGTTGTAGTCAGAACTCGAACAGTTTCCACAGCATCTGGTCATTAATAGTCAATTTGGCTCATAGTCATCCTCTGGACATGGGCAGCAAGCTGGGAAGTCAAACACAGCATGGAATATCACAGCACATGCCAGCTGCTGCACTCCTCACGGATCAGGCCCACATACTGGGATATGAAAAGCATGGTCTACAGATATATGTAGCTACCGTTCTTCCAGCATAGAGCCGGCAGCTTAGGGGCACAGCTATGCAAAAGTGGACATGTGTCTCCCCACACGGGAAGCGATTCCAATCTCACCCCATTTCCACAGATATATCCCACTTTTCCTGTCAGCTGCATGGTTTGACATTTCCCCAAAATGTCTTTCATTTCTAGAGATGCTGACTCTGGCGGGGTGCAGAAATACTTCGGCATCAACTTCAATTCGCACCTGAATTTCAGGAACTAAACCGAGCACCGACTCAGAAGGAACAGACTGACCCCACCTGGTCCCAATCCTGGATTAATCCAGATCCCCTGACCACACATTAGGACACTATCCCTGACCGTATCAAACTGCTCCAGCTCATCAGTTCCTCTCCTAGATTGGACATCACACCCCTGAGATATGAGAGTGACTGCCCTTGAAATCAAGGCAGCATTTGCCCTGAGTGTGGCATCAAGGAGTCCTAGCTGAACTGGAGACAATGGGAATCAGGGGGAAATCTCTCCGCTGGTTGGAGTCAAACTAGCACATAGGAAGATACTTTTGTTCAGGGCAAGGAATCGTACGATGAGTTAATCACGACCTGACTCACCAAAGCCTGTCTACCATCTACAAGGCACAAGTCAGGAGTGTGATGGAGTGTGTTGGAATGCTCCCCACTTGTCTGGATGATTGCAGCTCCCACAACACTCAAGAAGCTCGACACCAACCATGACAAAGCAGCTTTCTTTATTTGCACCACATGCACAAACATTCACTCCCTCCACCACCGACGCACAGTAGCAGCAGTGTTTACCATCTATAAGATGCAATGCACGAATTCACCAAGGCTCCTTTAACAGCACCTTCCAAGCCCATGACAACTGCCATCTAGAAGGTCAAGGGCAGCAGATAGATGGGGACACCACCGCCTGGACGTCCCCCACCAAGTTACTCGCCATCCTGACTTGGGAATATATCGGCCACCCGCTCACTGTTGCTGGGTCAAAATGCTGGAACTCAATCCCTAACAGCACTGTGAGTGTACCTACACCACATGGACCCCAGCGGTTAAAGAAGGCAGCTCACCACCATCTTCTCATGGGCAACTAGGTATGGGCAATAAATGCTGGACCAGCCAGCTAAGCCAACATTCCGTGAATGATTAAAAAAAACGAACCACCCCCTGTCCCAGACAGGGCTTCCCTGCTAAACCTGACTCCATGTCCCACATTGAACTACACAGTCCCACCTCAGCAGCCCCTGGCCCATGCTGAAACATTCTCAACATATCCGCTGCTGAATACTCAGATATGACTTTATTTTTTCTACCATCGAGTATTCCAAAATTCTCAGTGTTCAAAGACAGAATCTATTTGGTTGTTATTAAGGAACGACAATGGGGCTAATATAGCACTGAGTGCATGCTATGGGAAACCAAATAAGGGAAAGAGATAAAGGTGCAAAAAATCCAGGGAGTTTAAAAAGTTTCAATATATTTAATGGTCCCTCCTACCGATACCGTTATGAATGGTTGGTGGTTGAGGATGTGGGGAGGTGAGGGGTGTGTGTGGGTGGTAGGAGAGGGGCGGGTTTGGCGGCGGAGGGCAGAGTGTGGGCTTGGTGGGTTTCAATGTCCATCACCAAGAGTGGGTCGCCAGAACCACCACAGAATGAGCTGGCCGAGCCCTCAAGGACATACCTACCGGACTGTGAATGCGACAGGCAGCCAGGAATCCAAGGAAGAAAAAGATACTTGCCCGCATCATCACCAAACTGCCTGCCGCACTTGGAGTCTATGTGGATCCAAGGGAAAACTCTGCTGATTGCAGTCATTCAAAGAACAAAGGAAGATGGTTGTGGTAATTGGGGGTTAGTCATCTCAGTTCCAGCACATCACTGCAGGAGTCCTTCGGTGTAGTATCCTCGGCCCAACCATCTTCAGCTGCTTGATCAATGACCTTCCTTCCATCATGGGGTCAGAAGTGGGGAAGTTCACTGATGATTGTACAATGATCAGCATCATTCGCGACTCCTCAACTGCTGAAGCAGCAAATGTCCATATATATTAGTGCATGGACAATATCCAGGCCTGAGCTGGCAAGTGGCAAGTAGCATTCGTGCCACACAAGTCTCAGGCTCTGATCATCTCCAAGGAGAGAAAATCTAAACTCCGTTACTTGAAATTCAATGGCATTAGCATTACAGAAACCCCAATATCAACATCCTGTGGATGACCAGAAAGTGAACTGGAGTAGCCATATAAGCACGGTGGCAGTAAGAGAAGTTCAGCAGTGAGGAATCGTGCGGTGATAAACTCAGTTCCTGACTCCCCAAAGCCTGTGCACCATCTGCAAGGAACAAGTCAGGAGTGTGATGAAATATTCTCCACTTGCCTGGATGAGTGCATCTCGGACCACACACAGGAAGTTCGACACAATCTCAGACAAAGCAGCCCGCTTGACTGGCAACCCATCTACAAACATACACTCCCTCCACCACCGCCGCATAGCGGCAGCAGTGTGTACCATCTACAAGCTGCACGGCAGGAATTCACCAAGCATCCTTAGATGGCACTTTCCAAACCCACGAGCCTTTGTCATCTTGAAGGGCAAGGGCAATAGGCACCTGGGAATATCATTTCCCTCGAAGCCACTTATTATAATTACTTGCAAGTATATTGGCCGTTCCTTCACTGTCACTGGGTCAAAATCCTAGCGTTCCCTTACTCTCAGGTATTTGGCTGTAATTACACTACATGTGCTGCAGCTAATCAAGAGGGCGGCTCACCCTCACTTTCTGAAGGGGATAGGAAATAAATGCTGCCCTAGCCAGCGATGCCCGCATCCCATGAATGAATACAGAAAATGAAAACATGGCTCTCTCATGTTTTTCATGTCTGAAGATGCTCACTCTGGCTGTGTGCAGAAATACTTGGACATCAACTTCACTCCGTACATTAATTTTAGAAAAACCCTCCTCTCCTAGTCGATCGCCGACTCAGACAGTTGCAGACTAAACCTTCCTGGTCCCAATCTTAGGTCAATTGAGATACACTTAATAGACATTTGGACATTGTAGTAGGCTGCATCAAACTGCTCCGGCTCATTGGTCCCTATTCAAAACTGAACTTCACTGCTCCAACAAAGCCGCCTCTGTGCCCATTGGACTGCCCGTCTCCAACAACCCAGCCCCTGTCCCAGACTGGGCTTTACCTCTCCAACAACCCAGCCCCTGTCCCAGTCTGGGCTTTACCTCTCCAACAAAGCAGCCCTTGTCCCAGATTGGACTTTACCTCTCCATCAACACAGCCCCTGTCCCAGACTGGGCTTTACCTCTACAACAAAGCAGCCCCTGTCCCATAGTGCACATTACCTCCACAACTAACCATCCCCTGCCCCATAGTGCCCTTTACCACTCCAACAAACCAGCCCTTGTCGCAGACTGGACATTACTGTTCCAACAAACCAGCCCCTGTCCCAATCTGGGCTTTACTGTACCAACTAACCAGCCCCCTCCTCCCATAGTGTCTTTACCTCTCCAAAAAAACAGTTCTTGTTCCAGATAGAACTTTACTGGTCCAACTTACCAGCCCCTGTCCCATTGCGCACTTTACTTCTCCAACAAACCAGCCCTTGTCCTATAATGCACTTTACCTCTCCAAAAGACCAGCAACATCCTGTGGATGACCAGAAAGTGAACTGGACTAGCCATATGAGCACGGTGGCTAGTCCAGACTGGTCTTAACTGCTCCAACTAACCAGCCCCTGTACCATAGTGCCTTTACCTCTTCAAAAACCCGGTTATTGTCCCAGACTGGAATTTACTGCTCCAACAAACTAGCCCCTGCCCCAGGCTGGACTTCACTGCTCCTTCTAACCAGACCCTGTTCCGGACTGGGCCACAGAGCCCCACCTGACTCGCTGCCCCAGATTTAACCACACTGTCCCACATCACCGTCCACTGCTCCAGACTGAACCAGTCTCAACTCAACCGCTGCTGATCGCTCAGATTTATATTTATTCTTCTATCATCGGCGATTCCAAAATTCTCAGTGTTCATGGACAGAATCAATTTGGCTGCTATTTACGGAACAATAGTGGGGCTGCTTTACTACTGAGTGCGTGCTATAGGCAGCCAAATTGTGGGAAGGAGATAAAGGTGCAAATTTTCAGGAAGTTCCAAATGTTACAATATAGTTTATGGAACGTTGTTTAATGGTTTCTGGCCGTATCTGCCGATTTCATTCAGTCAGAACTCTCTCTCTCTCTGTCGCTCCTTGTGCATCTCTTCAAGTAGCGCATTTGTTGTCTGCAAATTGCTAATCTCACAGGCTAGTCAAGCAACAGCCAGACATATTCATACTGCTGAAATCATAAATTACAGAAAATGTTCCAGAAACCACCATCACCATCCATGTGTCTGTCCTGTCCCATCGGCAGTGCAGGCTCAGCAGAAATAGCGGAGCAGTGATATACAATCTGGAGGGAAATGCCCTGGACCTCCTCAACAATGACTCTGGATCGCATGAAGTCGCATGGCAACAGGTCGATCATGGGCAAGGGAATCTCCATCTGGTTACCACCTACGGCTCTCCCTCAAGTATTGTATCAGTATTCCTCCATGTTGAACACCACTTGGAGGAAGCACTGAGGGTGGCAACGGCGCAGAATCTTTTCTGGTTGGAGGAATTCAAAGCCCATCACCAAGAGTGGCTCGCCAGCACCACGACAGAGAGAGTGGTTCGAGCCCTAAAGGAAAAAGCTGCTGCACTGGGTCTGTGGCAGGTGGTCAGGAATCCAACAAGACGGAAAAATTTACTTGACCCCATCCTCACCCTCGCGCCGGTCACAAGATACAACTGCCCAGTGTCGGTAGGAGTGAGCACCGCACATTAATTGTAGATACAAAGTCCCGCCTTATCATAAAGGATATCCTCCACCGTGTTGTGTGGCGCTACCGCTGTGCAAAATGGGATTGATTTCGCACAGATCTGGCAACTCAAGACTGGATAGGCATAAGGTCCTGTGGACCTTCAAAAGCAGCAGAATTATTCCCATCAAAACCTCTAACCTGATGAACAAGCATATCCCCCACTCTACGATTACCACCAGGCAAGTGGATCAACCATGGTTAAATTAAGGGTCCAGGAGGGCATGCCAGGAACAGCACAAGTCATACCTAAAAATGAAGGCCCAGCCCGGTGAAGCTTTGGTACAGTACTACTTGCGAGCAAAACAGCATAAGCAGCAAATGATATACAGAGCTAAGTGTTTCCAAAACCAACAGGGCAGCTCTAAGCTCTGCAGTCCTGACTCTTCCAGTCATGAATGGTGATAAACAATTAAATAACTCACTGGAGGAATCTCCATAAATAACCCCATCCTTAATGATGGTGGAGCCTTGCACTCCAGTGCAAATATAAGGCTGAAGCATTTGTAATCATTTTCAGAAAGAAGTGCTGATAGATGATCCATCTCGGCCTCCGCCAGAGGCCTCCAGCATCACACAGCCAGTCTTCAGGAAATTCGATGCACTTCACGGGTATCAAGAAGCTGCTGAAGGCAAATGACACTGCAAAATATCTTGGAGCCAGCAATATTCCAGCAATTGTACTGAACACCTGTGCTCCAGAACGTGCTGCACAACTAGCCAAGCAGTTCCATTACAGCGACATGGCTGGCATCTACCTGGCAATGTGGAAAATTGCCCAGGGGTGCCTTGTAAACCGATAGCAGGACAAATCCACCGCAACTATTACCGTCCCATCAGTCTGCTCTCGATCATCAGCAAAGTAATGAAAAGGTTCATGAACAGTCCTATTAAGCAGCATTTGCTTAGCAAAATAACCTGCTCACTGACGTCCAGTGTCGGTTCCGCAAGGGCCACGCGGGTCCTGACATCATTAAAGACTTGGTTCAAACATGGGCAAAAGGGCTGAATTCCAGAGTGGCTGTGAGAGTGACTGCCCTCATAATCAAGGCAGCATTTGGCCGAGTGTGGCTTCATGGAGCCCGAGAACAACTGGAGTCAAAGGGAATCGGGGGATAACACTCCAATGGTTGGAGTCATACCTCGCAACAAAGAACGTTATTGGTGGTCAGTCATCTCAGTTCCAGAATATCACTGCAGGAGTTCGTCCAGGTAGTGTCCAAGGCCCAACCATCTTCACCTGCTTCATGAATGACCTTCCTTCCATCATAAGTTCAGAATCGGCGGTGTTCGCTGATGATTGCATGATGATCAGCACATCCATGACTCTTCAGATATTGAAGCAGCCCATGTCCAAATGCAGCAAGACCTGGACAATATCTAGGCTTGGGCTGACAAGTGTGAAGTAACATTCTCGCGCCACACCCGTACCAGGCAATGACCAACTCCAACAAGAGAGAATGTAACGACAGTCCCTTGACATTCAATCGCATTACCATTGCTGAATTCTCCTCCTCTGTCAACATCCTGGGGGTTACCATTGACCAGAAACCGAACTGGACTAGGTGTATAAACGCTGTGGCTACAAGTACAGGTCAGAGGCTAGGAATTCTGTGATGAGTAACTGACCCTCTGATTCCCCAAAGCCTGCCCACTATCTACAGTGCACAAATCAATAGTGTGATGTAATACTCTGCACTTCCCTGGATGAGTGCAGCTCCAAAAACGTCAAGGAGCTTGACACCATTAAGCACAAAGTAGCCGGCTTAATTGTCAACCCATCTACACACATTCACTTCCTACACCAATGACCCACAGTAGCAGCAATGTGTCCCATCTACAGGATGCGCTGCAAGAATTCACCAAGGCACCTTGGACAGCACCTTCCAAACACTGGACCACTAACATCTGGAGAGAGAAGTGCAGAAGACACATGGGAACATTACCATCTGCAAATTTCCCTCCAAGGCACTCACACTCTTTACTTGGAAATATATCGCCGTTCCTTCACTGTAACTGGGCCAAAATCCTGGAACTCCCTCTCTAACAACACTGTGGTTGTACCTATGCCACATGGGTTGCAAATGTTGAAGAAGGCAGCCTACCAATACTTTCTCAGGGGCATTTAGGGATGAGAAATAAATGCTGGCCTAGCCGGAGATGCCCACATCCCATGAATAAATTTGAAAAAATTAATACCTCTCCATGCATTACAATGCCATGGTATCATAATGCGGCTGGGGAGTAATTATTAGGACAGGCTTCAAGGATGGTCTGGCTTCCCGTCCCGCCATCCGCAGAGGCGGCAGAGTGTAGATCCCCGCCCACCCTGCCTGCCCCACGGCCAATTCACGCTCCAATGAACGTCAATTGGCTGCAGGTTGGACTTACGCCCCTCGCTTGGGAGGAAGTCCCGCCTCAGGGCGTTGCCATCTAACCTGATTGGCCAGCAGGCCTCTAGTCCCTGCAGCGCCAGAAGTTGCAGCGGACTGGCCTTTGAATGCAAACAGTTCCCAGAGCCTTGTCCTGGGATTGTACGAACCTAGAAACATTTTGGGGGTCAGGGTCGGAGAGGAGGCTAGCGTGGGGGTGGACATTGGATGTTTGGCTGCTCCCCACGGATTTTAGGATTTCAATCAGAGCCGTGATTTTCTAACTGCATTTCTCCACAGCGAAAGTTAACGACTTTATTGGCCTCCAGCTGCTCCCCCTGTCTCCAATTCAGACAGATTCAAGAAGCTGGCTGTGAGATTTTAGAATAGGTTACAACCTTTTCTTTTCCATGGAAGCTTCTGAGTCATTCTCCATGGAAACAGGAATCACATGCGCCTAGTATCTAGGCAGAAATTATAATTCACAGTGCCTGAGAGCACAACTCTCTTTGAAGTCGGAACTAAATGGATAGTTTAAAGCACAACTGTTTACAAACACACATTATGAGCACTTTATGGGACTTTGGACAGTAATGCTTTCCAATGATAACATACAGGCTGCTACCATGGACTACAGACCTATATACATTGCACCTTCGTCAGATTATAACAATCTAAGCAACTAGGCTTACTGTTCGGCAAATTTCAGAACAGGTCACATGAATCCAATCATTTTTACCTTAAATTTAAAGACACAGCCCAAAAACACAATAATGTTATAAAACTCATGTTTGTACCAGTATTTTCCGTCTGTCTTCATTCAAGAAGGTTATGGGAAGGAAAATTGTGGCATAAAAATTGGAACTAGGAAATTAGATAAAGAAGCATTAAATAGTTGGCAGCGCTCAAGTTAAAGAAGCCACCCTTCCTAGATTGGGTGAATTCTGTGGGATATGGTGGAAAGTAAGGTTGGGGTTTATAAAGCCTCTGGCCACAATCTTGCAAGCCTCATTTGAGGTGGGAGTGGTGTGGGAGGACTGGTGGTTTACAAATGTTACACGCTTGTTCAGGAACGTAGAGGGAGAGATGTCCCCATCATTTAAATGCCAGTCAGTTAAAGGCCTCACTTGGAAAACATCCAGAGACCATGATCAGAGACAAAATTAATAACATTTGGAAAATGTATAGGATAATACTAGACAATTACCCATGGTTTGTTTCAAGTTAATTGTGTTTGACTAACTAGATTTAGTTCTTTGAATAACTCATGGATAACATTGATATCAGTAAAATAGCTACTGTATGTATAAACAATCAAAACGCACTTGATGCAAGACAGCATCATAATTTTAAAGAACAATGAATGTTAAGTAACTCAAGGGACGCTGGCAGCTTGGATAGATGATTGGATAAAATTCAGAAAGCAGAGAGTGTTGGCGAACTGTTGCACTCCAGACTTGAGCGAAGTAATCCAGGGTTTTCTCAAGCACCTGTTGTTCAGGATCTGAAATATATATTAATGGCAGGGTTTATTTTTGAAGTTTGACATTGTAAAGCAAGATATTTCAGGAGGGCATCGAAAGATGGTAAAATGAGGAGTCAGGTGACGGTTAAAGTTTAAAAGTGTAATGTGAAGTCAGGCATTTTGGTAGGATGAATGGGCTGAGGTAATAGGAAGAGTTGTGACGGCTTTGAAATGGCTGCAGTGACAGAGGGACATGAGGGTTTGCGTATGCAAATTTGAACAGCTCAGAAAACAAGCTTAGAATCACTGGTTAGGCCCAATGGAGTATTGTGTCCAATCCCTGGCACAACAGGCTAGGAAAGATGCCGGGACCTGCGAGACGATGCTGAGGAGATTTATTGGGATGTTAGCAGGGATAAGGGGCCTCAAGCATGTGGATAGACGTGAAGGAGTGATCATTTTCTACTTAGATAAACTCGAGGGGAGAATTAATGAAGGACGATTATATTAGTGTGAATAATGAGAAATTGTTTCCAATGGCTGGTGGGTTGGTAACTAGACGACACAGTTGAAGGTGATATGACGCCCAAAGGAGCCAGTGGCGGTTTGAGGAATGATTCTTTGACTCAATGACTTGCTGTGGTCTGGATTGCACTGACTAAACACATGGTGGAAGCAGAAGTAATGATAACTCTCAAACGTGTATTGTATAAATAAGTGAAAAGGAATTATTAAAAATGCGGAGGTGTGGGGAAAGCGTGGAGGAGTTAGATTAATTGCAAAACCCTTTCCTAAGCCAGTGAGGTTCGATGAGCTCAACGGGCTCTTTCGTTGCCTCATCGTTCAATGCTTCTATGATTCATATGGGGCCCATGTTATCGATTGCTGAAAATCTTGCCTATGCCCATTGAGTACTGAATTCGCCATGACAACGGTATTTCTACACTATGCTTTCCCCTCTCCCCACCCACCCGTGCAGTCTATTGGCCCACAGTGCTGTGGATGTATCCTGGAATGCAGTTTCTCGATGTCCTATCTTGTTATTCAGCATTGAAAGTAGTTTGTGAGTGCTGTCTTGCCAGAGGATCCCTGCAATCCCTGCCACTTCACCACGCATCTACTTGCTATTCATCTGAACTCTCTGTGGCTGCTCTTGCCTTCCGCCTGGAATGCACGATCCACACTTCCTTCGGACTCCTGTATATGCCCTACCATGACTCAAGCCGCTCCTCAACTTCAGAAACCCTGAGCTGCAACTAGGAAAGCCGGAGTGACTGTTTGTACAAGTGCTTCACTGGGCACTTGAAACGTGCTGGAGTTCCCATATTGTGGAGAATGCAAAGGTTCCTAGCTGCCTTGCCATATACACAGATGTTGTCCAACTGCCTCGTGTAAAGCAGCCACTGCATTCTGTCGTCCTAGATCCTTCCAAATAGTTTAAAATCAGATTCATTACAAAGACTATATCATTAATAACATCCTATAATCAAAGTATCGGTGCAAATTTTTGACAAGGCATCAGAGTGCTGCTTGATACTAAAAAGTGAGAGCCGCTCACTTCTTGTTTCCACTGGAGTTCATACAAGAAATGTATGTGCTTATTCAGCAGCATTGTCCGTCTGTCTGCCTTTATTTTACTTGAGACTGGTCTGTTAGAGCAGAACAAATCCCTTCATTCATGCGCAAGTTTTGTGTTTTCCGTCGGGAAGGATTTCTGAGAGCAGTTTGTTTGCAGGCTGGACATTTGCATGGCTAAGTTTATTTTAAGGTGGTACATAACAGAGGTAAACATCGCTTGAACGACCTGATGCTGAAACTCCTGTATGAAATCCTCCACTGTGTTAAAATTTGGAAACGCAATTAATCTGTATTTTATAAACCCTTTTGTTAATGATATCAGATGAAAGGCTGCAGAGTTGATTTTATTCTTTCCTGGGTTCCAGGCATCGCTGAACATACCAGAATATGATGCCTATGGCTAATTGATGCTCGTGAGCCAACTTCTTGGCGATCATTGGTACGTAATTTCAGTGGACAGTTGCTGTGTGTCTGGAGCCACACGGAGGCAGCAGATTTCCTTCTTCGTGAATCAAATACGATCTGACAACGAACGTCTGAAGGTTGCCATTAGACTTTCAATTCCAGGTTTCCAACATCTGCCATGGTTGGATTCGAAATCAGGTCTACGGAAGATTATAACCTCGGTCCCTACTTTACCCATCGAGTGACATTGCCATTGCACCACTGTCTCCTTTCCAGCTGAGAAAAAAATCAGGAGCAGGAGCATTTGTAAAAGAGCTCTGAAGAAGAGTCGTCGTGACTAGGATGGAAGGTCCGTTTCTCTCTCCACAGATGCCGCCAGGCCTGCTGACCTTTTCCCTTTCCTGTTTCTATATCAGATTTTCGGCTTCCACAATATTTTGCTTTTATCTTGTTGTTCTAATATTGTTTGCCGTGTTTTCCTACGTCACAGCACTTTGAAAAAAAAACATAAGCTGGAATCCACGTTTGCGATTGCATAAAATACGTTTTATAAATGTAAGAGTTCATTTTCTCAGGTTTACATCAAGCTGGAAAGAATTGTTTTCAATGTCGACAGCCTCTATTCTATTGCAAAAAACAATAACTGCTGCACTAATCTATCCATTACACCAATTAAAATAGAGCAAGGGCGTAAACCAGCCGAATCTGAACTAACCCCGTTCATATATTCCCCATTTTTTTTTCACATGCGTGGAGTCATACGACACACGGGATGCCAACCCGCCGATAGTGTTTCTTTGGGGTCTCTGTAAGACCTGTCCAGTCCATCTGATGATATTTATTTCTCCCCATTGCTCTATATTTGTTTCATTTTTAAATACACATACATTTTAAAAAAGTTACTAGTTAATCTGTTTCCACCACCCCTTCAGATAATTCCTGGCAGATCCTGACAACTCTCTGCATCAAAACAAAGCACGTCAAATTCTCACTGCCTCTTTTCCTTAGAAATGATCTCAGATCTGCCCCTTGTAGCTGCTGATACTCTTTACAGAGCAAATTCTTAATCTCTATCCAATTTACCTGAAGCCCTAATCGTGTTGGGTACCTGAATTAAATATCCCCGTTAACTTAATCTCTTTTAGATGAAAAATAATAATTTCTCTACTGATTTGACAATCCCTGGGATCTCTCGTACATTGGACCAATGGAAAACCTGCTCACCATATCTAAGACCCTGACATCTTTTATCAAGTCAGGTTCCATGAAATGAACACAACAGCCTGTCTTAGGTCTAATCAGTGATTTTCTTGAAGAATTGGCAGAAGCGCATTGAGTATTTTACTCTGTGCCTCTGTTAACCAGACCAATGGTCCCGTCTGTTTCATTCACAGCATTTTAACCTCTCCAGTCACTTCAAAGATTTGTGTTCGTGAACTTCAGGGTTTCATGGCCTTGCAGCCCTGAAAAATCAATTCCTTGTTGTTGACGATCTGTATCACAACATTCCCTATCAAACTTCCTAAACATCACACAGAAGCCTCTGTATGACAGTATTTTTTTTTAGAATGATCCCTTATTTAGCACATTCAGCGCCTTGGAGATGTCAACCGTCATATCAATGCATTGCATATTTTCACTATTTCCTGTTTGCTGCTCATCTCCGTCCAGCCGGCTCAAGCTTACATGCTTCAGAAGACCAGAGATATCAATTTTAATCAGAGATATTTTAACAAATTTACACGGATGGGTTCGCCCAGAACATACAAAATGGCTTGAGGCTTTATGCCTTCAGAAATCAGAATTCACAAGTTAGTCCTAATTACTGCCTTGCCACATGTATGCATACAGATTAAATAATGTAGTTTTAGTTAGATGAGTTGGCAGACGGATAACAAATGTTATCGATAACTGGTTTGGCTGTTTGTCTTTAAGTGCAAACCCGCATTTAAGGTTGAACATTTTAAGCCTTAGTAGTTTGCTGCAGAGCGTTCACTGCACAGAATGCAAGTTACTGGCCCATAACAAAGCAATAGTCCCAGACGAGCCATCTGTACATTTCAGTAGATTGCGACAAGCAGCCGAATAATACAATTAGTTGTGTTAATAAACATTTAACTTATCGGTTTGCAACTGTGATGTACGATTTATTTCCAGTGTATTGATTATTTTTATATTCGTAATTTTTGATTGATTCACCTTTGTACGCTTCAGATTATCGGTGCATTCGGTCTGGCACCAAAATAGGTTATGCGCTTTTCTCAACCATTTTCCAGTCATAAATAGAAGGACTTAGATGTTTAAAAAACAGTTGATCTAATTCCTCTCCCGAATGATTTGATCTCAATCACCGCTCGTCTCGAGAGCAAACCCAGGCTGAGACATTGAGAGAGGAACTCAAACATCATGATCCGGGCCTTGATCTCAGCCTCTACATCATAACGTGGAATGGCTAATTCCTGTGTAGCGTAAAAGATGATTTACATAAAACCCAATGAGAGGGGCAGAATATAGAGCAGTTTTGTGATATCAAGAAACGGCTGAAAGCACCGAATACTAAAAATGATATGGATCCTGACTATGTTCCGGCATTGTTACTGAAGACCTGTGCTCCAGAACAAGCAGCCACCCCAGAAAAGGTGCTGCAAGACAGCGAGAATTGCCCTTGACAATGTGGAAAAATTGCCAGATTAATCCCCTCCACAAACAGCAATTCGGATCCAATCCAGAAAGTTACAACCCCATTAGTCAACTCTCGGTCATGAGCAAAGTGACAGTGTTACCAAGCGGCACTTAAAGAGCAATTAACTGCCTCCCAATGCTTATTGTTGGGTCCCATCAAGGCCACGAAACTCCTCACCTCATTACAAACTAGGTATAAATATGGGCAAAAGAGCTGAACTCAAGAGTTGGGTGAATGTCTGCTCTGGACCTCAGGGCAGCATTTCAAAGAGTCCAGCATCAAGGAGCACCAACAACCTTGAAGTGATTGAGATTCAGGGGTGCATCTTTCCACTAGTTTGAGACCGAGCACAAATCAAGATGGAGGTGGTATTTGGAGGCCAATGAGATCTGCAGGTCTTCTCTACAGAAGCTCCTCAGCGTGAATTGATACGTTCAACAAACTTCAGTCGTTTCTTCAATGACATTCCCTCCAACAAAAGTTCAGAAGTGAACATAGCCACTGATGGACACACCGTGTTCTGTATGTTTCCAGCTTCCTCGGGCGCTAAAGGAGCCACGTCCATATTGTAGCTTGGGCTGATAAGTGGCAAATAACATTGGCGCCACACATGTGCCCAGCAATGACCATCTTCAACAAGAGAGAATCTAACCATCTCCTCTGATGGTCAGTGACATTGCTATCACTGAATTTCACAAACATTTACATCCTGGCGAATGGTGTCATTGACCAGACTCGTGATTACATTAGCCATATAATTAGGGTGGGTGCCAGAGCAGGTCAGGGGTTTGGATTTCTATGGCGAGTAATTCACATCCTGACTCCAGAAACCTTGCCTTCCATGGGCAAGGCGTTAGTTAGGGACGTGATGAAATACTCTCCTTCTGTCCGGATGAGAGCGGCTTTATCAACATTCAAGAAGCTCGACACCATCGAGGAAGATGAATTGACCAGCTGCCCATGCGCCACGTTGAACATTCACCAGCTCCACGACCCACTGAAAATCGACAGCATTGTGCACCAGATATAAGATGCACTTCAGCATCCCTCCAAGTGTTTTTCCACAGCACATGCAAAGGCCACCATTTTTACCAGCTAGAAATGCAGTGTACGCATTTGTGACCTGAATGTCTGCTTTCAAGCCATAAGCCAGAGCGACTTGGAACAATATCACCATCTGCTTACTGCCTCTGGATGGGAATGCTGCAACTCCCTTCCTTACCGCAATGTGGCATTGCCTATACTAGATCGACTGTAGGGGTTCAAGAAGGCGGCTCAACACCACCTTCGGAGAGATAAGGAGGAATGCATAACAAATGCACGCCTCACCAGCTGCATGTATATGGAATGTCTGTATCTTTTCCAGAATGTGCTAATTCCAGCAGGATTCAGGTTTCATTGGCGCTTACGGCTCTAGGATATTTGGTCCAGCCAATCAGGTTTCGTGTGTGAACCAAGCACATTCCACCATTAACTAAAATAAAGAAGAAACACAATATTCTTCCCGTCTCAATGCAAGATGCTGTGCTCGTATGGGGCGAATGCACATTTCTAGATCACTAGTTGGCATTCTCATAGCTACACAGTTTTGCAGGAAACTAACAGTTCCCGTGAATTGAGAGCACTGTTCTGGACGGTGACTGATGTGAGGAACAGATTGTTGTTACTATTGATGATATGGAAGCGGAGAGATCATGGCGATGACACACCACAATCGAGTCAGTTCCTTCTTTTAGTTCCCTTACGAGACAGAAAGCTCAGGCTAAAAGTGACATCGGGGCGAACCCCGCCTGAGTGTTGCGGTGAACGCCGTCAGCACTGATTCGCTGATCTCCAGTCAGCATTTACCTGTTATATATCATTCACTTTGAAACTGCGTCAATGCAATTTATGGATTGAATTGTTTAATTGTGTTAGATTATAAATTATAATATCACATCAGAATTGGGAAATGGAGAAATAAACATTATTAAGTATAAATGGCAGAATTTGCATTTTTATGGCGCCTTTGATGTCTCAAAGTGCTTCACAGGCAGTGAGCACTTTTGTAGTCACTCCACTATTATACACATATTCATATATATTGTTAAAGCCTCGTCATTTCAATTAAGATATTACATGGTGGATCTTTTGCAGTTGCATTGCTTGATTTATATTCCTGAAGCTGAATTCCCAAGTGAAGTGTCACGTGACCGAATTATCATTGTTTCCCCGTGCAATAATAATTCCGGATTTGCTTGTACCGCGTTTCTTGCTTTGTTCACATCTGACAAGTGATTGGTTGGATTTGGTATTCAAGAATTTTGATTGCCCATGGGATCTGGATCCAGATAGAGTTAGTGCTTTCGTGCGAAGTTGGGAAAATTCCGTTGAAATATTGCCTTCGGCAGAACGTGGTTACCAACATTGATATTCAGTCGGAGCCCTGCAAGGGGCGTCTCCAGTTATTGTGGTAAATTCGAGAAAATAATCGCTGGCATCAAGATGAAGGGGTAACTGAGGGCATTCATAATACTGGGCATGAACCTGCGTGGTTAATTAGTGTGAATGTTAGTGGGGTCACTAACGAAAAGACTGATTTCAGAGCAATCGGGTTCAAATGTAAGTAAATTGGAGACAATTCTAATTCATCCGTCCTTAGAAATCTCAACAGTCCATTGCACCATTAAAACCTCTTGCTTGCTCTGCCCTAGGGGAAGAAGGTGCCTGAAATTGGTCATAGAATTCCTATCTTACGCCTGTCCGAAATATCCCTCTCACCAATTTGTAGCTGTGTCTCATTCACCTTCAGCCATATTTTACCTTGAATCCGGGGTGAACCTTTCCTATTCTACTAATACACCTGTGTTTTTTATGAAGATCACAAAAAAGTCCAGATTTCCTTGACCTTTGGTCATAACCCAGCCCTCTGGCGGAAGAAATTACCTCGGTGACCTTTCCTTGCACCTGCCATCAGGGATTGGGCCTTCCTGAAATCCCATAAGCACCTGAGCTAAAATCTGTATCCAAGGCAGGGCTTGGCCAGCTACCGTTGTAGTGTCAACTGGATTAATTTAATGGTGTGCATGACAGATTCCGCGTGCTTGCACATTTCCTTTAGAGATATGAACTCTGCAATGCCTGATGCCCCTCTCCCCAAATAATGACGGCAGCATCAGTGCCTGGAATGGAGGAATTCGCACTTCACTCCTTATATAAAACTGAGATTGTTTTACCTCCTTTCTTGAAAACAGCCATTAAGCTACTTTACCCTTTTGAAATCCCGCAGGGTTTCCCTGTGACATCCGATTCACTCTCGATAGCATCTGCATTGGGCAGCTTTGTCACATTTATCATTATTTCGTGTTTTTTGGCCCTGACTGCAGATATATTGCTTTGGAAAACAACTGTCCCTATTGAGATCACATACAAATGATGAAGTTGACGTTTGAAAGTGAAAGAGGATGTGATAAGTTGTCCTGACTTGTCAGAATGATTACTCCAGTTAGCTTTAAAGATTATTGATGAGGTAACAGAGACGATGGATGTAACTAAGGCCGTGAATATGGTGTCCATTGGCTTGCAAAGGACGTTGAGGTGGCACTGAACAGGTTGGTCAGCAGGGTAATACCCATGGAATCAAAGGGTGCGGGCTAGTGTAGGTACAAATTCGGCTGAATGACTGGAAACAGATTGCAGATGACGTGTTGATTTTCAGACTGTAGGAGGGTATATGATGATGCAAAGATAGGTAGGCAAATAAGGTGTGAAGAGGGCTTGAAGATTCTGCGAAGGGACACGGATAATTCAAGTGAATGGGCAAAACATTGGCAGATGGTGCAAATGGCGGCAAATGTGAACTTATCCACTTTGCCGGGCAGGATAGAAAAGAAGTAGGCCGTGTTAAAGGAGAGAAACTGGAGAACTCTGAGCTGCAGAGGGACCTGCCAGTCTAAGTACATGAATGAGGACAAGGTAGTATGCCCATAGAACAACATATTAGAGAGGCCAATGGAATGGTGTCATTTATTGCAAGGGGATTGGAATATAACGTTAGGCATGTTTTGCTGCAGCCGTACAGGCCGTTGGTGAGACCACATCTAGAGTACTGTGCGCAGTTCAAGTTTCCATGTTTAAGTAAGGATATCAATGCGTTAGAAGCAGTTCAGAGACGGTTCACTCGATTGATACCTGGAATGGAGCGTTTTGCTGGAAATATTGGACAGACTGCGCCTTTATCCATTGGCATTTAGATGAGTGAGAAGTGATCTTTAGCAACATGGAGTTCATCAGTGTAGTGTCCTCAGCGCAACCATCTTCAGCTGCTTCATCAATGGCCTTCCTTCCATCATAAGATCAGAAGCAGGTATGTTCGCCAATGATTGCACAATGTTCAGCACCATCGGTGACTCCTCAGATACTGAAGCAGTCCATGTCCAGATGCAACAAGACTTGGACAATATTCAGGCTTGGGCTGACAAGTTACAAGTAACATTGGCGCAAAGCAAGTGCCCGGAAATGACCATCTGCAACAAGAGAGAATCCAAACATCGCCCCTTGAAGTTCAATGGCATTACCATCATTGAATCTCCCACTATCAACATCCTGGGGGTTACCATTGACCAGAAACTAAACTGAACGAGCCATATAAATACTGTGGCTAAAAGAGCTGGTCAGAGGCTAAGAATCGGGCGACGAGTAACGCACTTCGTGACTCCCCAAAACCTGTCCACCATCGACAAGGCACAAGTCTGGAGTGTGATGGAATATTCGCCAATTGCCTGGACGAGTGCAGCTCCCACAACGCTCAAAAAGCTTGCCAACATCCAGGACAAATCAGCCCGCTTGATTGGCTCCACATCCACAAACATTCAGTCTCTCCACCACCGATGCACAGTAGCAGCCAGTGTGTACCATCTACAAGATGCACTGCAGGAATTCACCAATGCACCTTCGACAGCACCTTCCGAACCCACGAACGCTTCCATCTAGAAGGACAAGGGCAGCAGATCAATGGGAACATCATCACTTGGAAGTTCCCCTCCAAGTCACTCACTCTCCTGAAATGGAAATATAACGGCCGTTCCTTCACTGTCGCTCGGTGAAAATCCCGGAACTCCGTTCCTAACGGCTCTGTGGGTGTACCGACACCACATGGACCACAGCGGTTGAAGAAGGCAGCTGATCACAACCTTCTCAAGGGCAACTGGGGATAGGGAAATAAGTGCGGCCCAGCCAGCGAAGTGCATGTCGCATGTATGAATAAAAGAAATGTAAGGTCTTTAGGCGACTTGAAAGCGTGGAAGTTGAAAGAATTTTTCTCCTTGTGAGAGAGAATAGACCTAAGGAGAAATTGTTTAAAAATAAGGGGCCGCCCATGAGGATCGAGATGATATGTTGTTCGTGGGTTAGTACATCTTAGCAACATCCTTCTACAGGGACCGGTGGAGGCATGGTCAACGGATAATTTGATCGCAGAGGTAGGTATATCCTCGAGTTACAAGGCAGTCAAAGGTTTTCGGGGGTAGGCGGAATGTAGAGTTGAGGCAAGAATTAAATCAGCCTTGATCTGATTGAATGGTAGAATAGGCCTGAGGTGCCGGATGGCCCTAATACGCATGGTCGTTTGTTCGCCAGTATTTACTGCTGTTCAACAGAGCTTACTACTCAGAGCACTGATTTTGTTGATTTGATCATCAGCAAAGCACTTATGCGGATGCTGGAAATCTGAAATAAATTAAATGGAGAAAAAAAAACATACAATGCTGGGATGCTGGGAAGGCCTCGCAGCACATATAGAGGGAGAAACTGAATTAACGTCTCAGGTCGTGAATTTGCATCAGAGCCGTTCTGATGAAAGGTTACAATCTGAAACATTAAATCTGGGCAGTGGTTCCACAGCCTCACAACCCCCTATGCACAGATGTTTCTTCTGTCCCCTGTTCTAAATCTTTTATATTAGATCGGAAATGTTAGGCTCCTGTGTCCCTGATCCTGCAGTTACTCGAAACTGATCCCATCTACCCTCACCCAACTCTTCAGAATGCAAGACTTGGTTATGATGGGGAAACGTCATCGAAGTTGTTCTGAAAAAAAGGCTCAATGTTCGAAAATGTTCCCTCACATTTGCATTTCCTCATCTCAGGAGACATCCACGTGAATCCCTGCTGTGCAAACTTTGAAGTCACATTAGGCTCACTCTAGGGTGGAGCCGCATAGTATTGACTCCTTAAGAAGGTTTTTTTCAAGTGTCATCTTCACCTTTTATATTTTGTTAATGCTCTGATGAAACCTGGAGTTCCATTAGCATCTTTTTGCACTCATATCAAAACTTCCTACCCTGTGAACCTGCATCCCTTAATCATTCTGACTTGCGCAGCGCCAAGCCTACTTCCCTTCAGAGGGTAAATATTGCTCTTCGGCTCACAAAATTGCATCAATTCACACACACTGATATTGACTTCCATTTGCCACTTTCAGCTCATTGCTCCATTTTATCAACTTCGCCTTGACCTTCTAAGTATTTCACTGTATCACTTTTTTCTTCATATTCAAATGTCTGTGCCAGTCTCTTTAGGCTTACATTCGAATCACTGATATCCGCAGTGAACGGAGGTTTTCCCAGAATCGAATCCTGTGGGAAGATCCCCACTTCTTTTAAACCCCCTGAATTTCGCAAACTCTCTGTTTTCTCTTTCATTCGAGCCCTTTCAATCCAGCTTCCGCTCCTCTTTGGAATCCTGCACTTTATAATCTCTGCTAACTTTCAGAGGTAGATACTTGTCAAACGATTTCCTATTGTCCCTGGACATTGCAAACTAAATCATTGCAGATCGAGTGACCAGGGCACAAACTGATCTATCCATTCCTATTAGCATGACTCGTGCGAAGCAGGGGCTTTATAGCCCCCGTGGGTTCGACTCTCCATTTGCCACAGTTAAATATATTAGTGTTTTCCGTCATAATTTTTACTAGGCCCTTTTTGCTGCAGTCATTGTGTGAAGCTGACATACAAACCCGGGCATAATAATGAAATATCAAAAAAAATTATTGAGGTAGGGAAACATACCAATTCAATTAGCCCGGGTACAAAGAAGCCCACCCGAACACCGTTACAGGAAAGCCTGCTCTGAATTTATCTACTGGTCTGTTCGATACACGTTGCTGTAGAATTCAACTGTGTGACTCTGGGCAGAGGGCAAAAAGTGCAACACATCACATCCTGTGGGGTATACTCACTGCGATTGGTCTCTCAGTTCAGCCTACGCAAATGAAGCCAGTTTCTCATGGTTTATAAGGCCAGTGCTCCGATACAGACGGTTACACAGAACACGCGGTGTTGAGGTTCAGTGTTCGCTCTGCTTAACGTGTTGTCTGTTGGCGAAGAAACAATGATTATTTTCTGCCTTTCAGTTCTTTTAACCTTGTTACCAAGTATGTGTTGTTTAACATTGCGATTTATTGCTGATAGGTTACAACACTGCGACCGTGCCTACCATATTGAAATTTCATTGAATTTACACTCTCCCTGTGACTCACATATGCGATGTATTAAATGTATTCTTCTCCGTTCAGGTGTCTCCACCATAAGAGTTAACCAAACACCAAGAACGTCAACGAAAGAGACAGGTGAATCGCTGACAATCAACTGCATCCTCACTGATACGTTCTATACTTTGCCTCACACCTACTGGTACCGGGAAAAATCAGGCTCATCAAACCGGGAAAGGATATGGATTGGCGGACGATATGCTGAATCAGTAAACAACGGAGATAAGTCATTTTCTCTGCGAATCACGGATCTGAGAGTTTACGACAGTGGCACATATTACTGCAGAGCATATGGCAAAGTTATTCACACAGCAATCGAGAAGACCGTTCCTGTAATACGCAAACTACCTGCACACTTTGTTACAGTGAAAAGGGTCGCATTTGTTTATTGGATATCACGTCGAGTAGATACTCAGTGGTTTGGAGGAATAACACTCCTGGTTATGCAAAAGCAAAAACAAGGAAACGCTGACAAGAGGGATTATGGTAAGACTCCAGATTTTCAGTGTAGGTCTCTACGTTAGGTTGCTTCCCTCATCCATATGGGACCTTTTTGTACTGATGTCTGTGGGTGTGGGTGTTCATACACCACAGTAATGAATCTTGGATTTCCGCCATACATAAACTATCCCGACACCTCAGAAGACACTGTTCATGATGAATATTCCCCCAGTGGCTTAAAACCTCACGTTTACATATTACTGGTCTCTGTGAGGAACCGGATGATGTGCTGAAATTTTTTCCCTGATCATTGGGTGATTATTGTGTATATTTTCTAATCACAATGATACTGGAGCATTGGCATTATTCCAGGACTTTAATGAGTGGCTGGGAAATAAAAACATCGGCTGGGGTCACATTATCAAGACAACAGTTTGAGCCATACTTGTTGCACCTTCCAAGCAACATCCCCGATTATTTGAAGGATGTTCTATGATATTTGCAACAATGGATTTCTTGTGCTGGTGTGAAATGATGTGCAGCTGGGATAACACACAATGACTCAGACCACAGCACAAACCTCTCCAACAGTTATTAACTTTACTGCTCATGGATGGGGTTTCCTGTCAATACTTGGAGTTTACAGTCAATTCCGAATCGCCCTTTGGTCTAACTCTACCCGCATTGCCGGGTGTTAAAGCGATGGATTGTCTTTTTTAGTGTTGGGCCAATTCGGATTGTAAACTGGATACTTCTGATTGAAGAAATGTTGCCGGAAATCGGGGCTTATTCATATGTCGAATACATTGGTAAGGCCTGTGGAGAACATCTGTTTTGGTAGATTTATCACAGAGCCTTTGTTTCACTGACCCTTTTTGAAGGGACCTGACTGGGAGCTGTCTGACTGTGGCTTCCGTAGATGAATACGGAGCCGGCACCGTGCTGACTGTGAATCCTGGTAAGTGACCTCTCTTGCTACTTTATCGCTAAGATTTTGTTCACGGAAGGTAATGAAGAAACATTGTTCTCGTTGAGAAGGCCTGAAGTGCATAAATTAACATACAAACCCTCATTTTCTGGACTCGATTAAGTTCGCTGACTATTTATTTGGCTTAAACTTAATAACTTTTTGAAGCTGCGTTCGAGAATACAATGAATATTATTTAAATGTGTAACTCACCTCCGAACAAAACTGTATTTAAACATTTAATCTGCCTGCTATTTAAATGCTTATTTGAACAGATTGTGGAAGTCTGAGCTGTTGGAACGGAATCAGTCCAGCAAATTTAATTTCAATGAGATGCTTCAGTCTCGCACAGTTACACTGTACATGTAATGAGAAGAATTAATGCAAGTCTGGAGAGAGGAAGGTTTTATGCAAACAAGGCATAATTGGATAAAGCATTGCCTCCGAATTCCGTGTCCATCTAAAGATACTCCTTAAAATGTAAAACTGTAACTGTTAAATTAACATTAGCTCAGGATCTGCAAATATGCTGCCCATTCCAAGCTTGTCATTTGTCGCTCTGGATTAACGGTGGGCAGGTCACAGTGAGCGAGAGAATGACTGATTGTGGTGACATCTGTTTAGTGCCTTTGCTTAAAGGGTCGAGAACAATTTGACAGCCTGTTATACATTGCGGTAGATTTAATTATCTGCTGTCTTGCAAAATATTGCCAAGAGTTATCGAACCCGAAACTGGCGAACGCAGCGATTAAACTGAGAGATAAAAGCAAAAAAGTGCGGATGCTGGAAATCCAAAACAAAAACAGAAACAGAAATACCTGGCAAAAACCAAGCAGGTCTGGCAGCATCGGCGGAGGAGAGCACAGTTGACGTTTTGAGTTCTGTTGAAGGGTCATGAGGACTCGAAACGTCAACTGTGCTCTCCTCTGCCGATGCTGCCAGACCTGCTGAGTTTTGCCAGGTATTTCTGTTTCTGTTTTTGTTTCGGCGATTAATCTGCCCCAGTCTCGGGAAAGAAGTGTGAACAATATTTAAATCATGTAATATACTCGGCACAGATAATTTAAGATGCTTACTTGAAGAGATTGTCAAGTTTAAACTGGTACAACGGTACCAGATTAGTGAAGCTGTTCCTCACTTAAACAGCGCAATATATCGGAAACATACAGTGGTTCTAATTCGTGGAATTAGCACCAGGCTGGGGTGAGGAACCATTTCCGCAAACAAGGCATGATTATATAAAATCTTGCCTCCGAATTTCCTGTTCCTCTGAAGACACCATTTATTATGTTAAAGCAATATCTTTTAAATTATTATCGGTACAAAATCTACAAACATGTTGCCCATTCGACACTTGACATTTGTGACCCTGTATTAATGGTGGACAGATTCCACTGTAATTCAGCAGGAAGCCTGCTTACGTGAATTCAGGCTCCCAGAGATGCGCATATCAGCGAATCAAATCGTTCCCAGTGTAAGATTGTTTCGAGCAGTCGGGAACTTTGAGACTGCAGTGGTTTCAATGTAAACCGTGTGTTTTCTTTTAAAATTAAACTGAAATAAGCAGTCCATGCATTATTTGTTGCTTCGAGGGGCCTATCGATTGATCGTTTATTTCCTTATTTTTCTTCAAGAGCTGTCTGCCTATATAGAATCCTGAGCCTTGGTCTCATAGGCTACATATGCAGTCAGCACCTCCAAAAAAGGAGGATTCCAGAGCGGATTTTTACGAGAAAGCCTTCATTTGTTGCTTTCCTGTCGTTTTCCGATCGCTTGCTTGGACAGGTGAATGTTTGATGCAGGCGATCTGAGGGAAATCCACGTGCATGTGAAGCAAGCGAATCAATGTTATTAAACGGCTCTGATTTTGCGGTGTTAATGACGGCGCAGGCATGAGTGTTGAGTAGACTGAAACTGACAGCAGCCTCGGGAGTTGGGACATTCACCGAGTAATGTGAAAACATAGAAAATGTTCTCTGTGAGTTCATAGACTGCGAGTCCACAGTCCATAGGGCAAGTGCAATTAGAGGCTTCAGGATGAGTTATAGCGCAATTATTTTCGTTCTTGGAAAACTGTGCGAAGTACATTCTCGAATGCTGTGACTTGATTTTTTGAAACCCGTCTTTGTCCGTTTAATATTTCACGCAAAACAATTTGCTCTGTCTCTCGTTCAACTTCTTTCGATTGAACGGACAATCCCAAGGCCTGCTTTTTCGTCCACTGATCTTCTGAGGGGCCCCGATTGTAGAACATCTCATTTATGACCCTGATCATAAATTCTTTGTTACCTGTAACAGGCTGAAGCAGGTTCCTTTTTCTCCAGATGCCCCGATTTTTAGCGAAGCTTTAAAAATTTTTTCTTTGTCACGGAAATGCCCTTATCTTTTCATCACAAATTCCATTCACAATTACTTCTAACCCTCATTGTTGCTTCGTGGACTCACATGCGTGAAAATTCTCAGAACAGGAACAATTGTTTATCAATATTCAAGTTACAAATGAATTCCTGAAGTAACTAACAACGGTCGGCATTAATACCTCTTTAATTGAACTTGGGTCAAGAACTTCAGTGCTGATGGAAACTCTCTTGTTGGAAGGGGCGAGTTGAAGTTGAGGAGAATTATTTTAAGTTTGTGGCATTGTGAAGGATAAATTTCATCACAGAGGGGGATGATGGTCCATGTGAACTGGTGCAGCTGGTAGAGCGTTAGCAGAGTGTTGGATAAATTGAAGTTTCTGCATTGTATGAATTTAAGGTGACAATGGTGTGTGTGGGAGTTTCTGTTGCTGATGGGCTCAATTAGCATTGCAGGCCTGAGATGTTACGGAGGCTGAAGTAGGCAGTCATTGCGCTCAAGGATATGGGGTGAGAAATTTTGTGACTTCGCTACGAAAAACATGCAGATTCACCGAATAGCCTACTTGCGCCTGAGACGGTGGCAAAGGTCAGGGACACATATAGAGATGTTGTGCAGGTGTACAAAATACGCCTCTCAATCCGTGTAAATCTAGCCTAGCGAGGAAGGAAAAAGTTCGGTTTACTGATCTGTGGAATGGAGCGGGGCAAGTTCGAGCATGTTTCAATGTGATGACATTTAGAAAACAGTGATAAAAGCATCATCACCTTTAGAACCTTAATAAGCCAATACAAGACAATAATCTTGAAAGTGCCCAAATGCAGAAAGGCTAATTTAAATGTCGTTGAAAGCAATCTGGTCCATGTGGATTTGAATCAAAAAATGACAGATGAAACAGTGAATGCACAATAGGAGATATTCAAAGAGTAGATGATTCGGTTAGGGGTTACACATATTTCCACGAGGAAGACGGGAAGGGAGCACCCTGAATGTCGAAAGACGCAGAGTTAAAATGCAGAAAAGGGAAGTGTACGATAGATGCATGTTTCATAATTCAGTAGAGGATCAAGCAGAGTATTGTAAGTACATTGTTGAACTGAGAGATGAAAGAAGAGGGTCATCGAAATAAGATGATAATAGACCACTAGCTCACAAGAAATGGAGCACAAATTTATTTACAAACAGATAAAACAGAGAAAATGTTAAATGAAAGACAAGATCTCTGTATGGTGAGTGGTGGGTGGTGCAGGGGCGGTGGCACTGGGGAGGTGGATTTGTGATGCATAACGGAGATGCCAAATAAATTCTTTTCTCTTCAATAAATAGGAAGTAGTGCGAAACCTTAGCTACAAAGTGTTTTGATAGATTCATTGAGGCGAGACCGCTATCAGTGGGCACACAATTACCAAAAGAATCAAAGTCGAGATGAGGAGGTTTTGCTTTATACATTGTGATATCCCAAATTGGAATGAACTGCCTGAATACCCAATGGAAGGAGGTTGAATGTGACTTTCAATGGGAAATTGTCCAAAAAATATAAACGGAGACCAGTGCAGAGCAACGGAGGGAAGAGTAGGCAGCGGGAGTAATTGGATAGTTACTTCAAAGAACTGTGCACAGGCACCATTATACAATGATTTCCTTCTAAGCTATGTTATTTTATGATTCTATAATTTAAAATGCAAACTCTTCCAATTCTGCCTATTACGTTGTCGCCGATTCTGTGACACAAATTTGAGGTACACCAGATATCCGGATTGGAAAGCATAGGGATCACTGAGGCTCTCAATCTCTGCGACAGTTGCAGAGATGGACACAAAGTAGGGTGCAGGGGTATTTGACAACAAGGATGAGAATTTTCTGTTCGATGGGTTGCCAGATTTGGAGCAAGTGCAGGAGAGCGACAGCAGGGACTATGGGTGAACAGGATTTTACACAAGTTAGGATCTGAGGATTAGAGTTTAGGATCATCTTCATTTTAATGAGGGTGGATGGTGGGAGGCCAGGCAGGGGAGCGCTGGAATAGCCAAACCTACAGATAAGAGCATGACTGAGGGTTTCCACAGCAGATGAGCTGAGGGAAGGGCGGAGAGCGGAGATGTTATGGACGAAAAAGTAACTCGTCCTGCTGATGGTGGGGATAAGGAGCCGGAGCCTCATCTCAGGGTCAAGTGTAAAGCCAAGTTTGTTCAATGTCTGATTCAGCCTCCATAGTTATCCAGGGAGGAGAATGGAGCCCTTTTAGGGAACATTTGAAATAAGGACTCTTCTCATGACAACAAAATGTAAGATGCAGTAAAACTATACGGCATTATCATAAACTGAATGGAAAGTAACCTGTTTGTGTTTATCGGTAAACGAAGGCACCATTATAAAATTATCAATGAACAGTGAAGGGAGGTATTACTTGATTTACTTTAGATAGAAAAGGATGTTTGATCAGGGAATGTTCTACCAGAAGCAGTGAATCCATGAAAATCACTGCGTTTCTCAAGGAGGCAGGCAAACATTTGTAAAAGAAAGTGTGCGGAAAGCACAAGGGAAGGGGAGTTAGCATAAAATTTGCATTGCGCTGCTCCCTGGCTGGAACAGCGAGTTTTTGTCCAAAAATGAGCATTGTCCGCTCTTGATGATCCACCGAAAATGGTGATAAACAATCACAGGTTGCGGATGGGCAATCGCTCTATGTGCATCCTCAGTCCCTGCCACCAGTGGGCGCAATATCGTTTTTTCTCCGGCAAAAGTGCGTTCTGCAATTGCACAGAGCCAGCGGTGGCGCCGTGGGCTGAATTAATCCTTCAGCTGCTCGTAAACCTGCGTTTTTCTGGGCCCTGGGCTGGCATTACTAAATCTCTGCACTGAGTCCCTGTTGTAGTCTCTAAAAAAGCCGAGCACACCCATCGCTGAAAATAAACACACGTTTCACAATCTTGCCAGTTGAAGTTATGAAATCAAATTCATTCATATGAAGGAAAACTAAAACAGATTATCGCTTTAAAAAAACTCATCAACAACAATAATTTTTACTTCCAAAGCGCCTTTCGGGTAATTAACCACACCAAGGTGCTTCAAATGAGGGTGAGAAAGATAAATTTGACGAGGGGCCACATAAGACAATATTGTGGCAGGTTGAAAGTGTTGGAAGAAGGAGTAAGTTTTGAAAGGTACCCTATAAAATTAAAGATAAGTATAGGGGGAAAGAGCTCTAAGGCGGGAAATCCAGAGACTCGGTCCTCAGCAGTGTGTTGCATCACCTAAAGCTGCAATGTGGGGGCCGTGGAATATTGAAGTAGCTGGTTATCTGAGCCATGAATGATGATTTCAGTAGTGGATCAGGCTAAACAAGGGTGAATTCTGGCGATCATATGGATGTAAATGTTGGCGGCATTAGTGATGGCGAAAATATGTTGTCGGTAGCTCAAGTCACGGTCAAAGATGAAAAGAAACGTTGCGCACAATCTAGTTCAGCTTCCAAGAGTCGCCCAGGAGAGGGTTGGTTTCGATAGCTGGGGAATGGAGATTATAGCAGAATCTGAAGGCAGTGGAATTTGCCTCCTCAATATTGAGTTCGAGGAACTTTCTATTCATCCAGTATAGGATGTTGAACAAGAATTCTGATAATCTGGAGGCAGTGGAGGCGTCAAGACAGTTGGAGGTGATGTAGATTGTTGTGCAGGAGAAAAAGCGGAAACAATAATCGGTGTACATATAATATTTGAACTTCACTGCACTCCACAGTGAGATGGGGATCTATTTTGGCACATAGCACTGATGACCTTTACTCACCATCTTTATTGCTGAATACCCTCCCAGCTCCAATACCACATAGCTATACTCCTGGAGCAAATGCAGCTTGATAAATATGGAGTCAGTTCAAGGAACTGTCATTGCGGCAACGGTGGCTGGAAGCTTCATTCATCGGGCTGAGGCCTTGGAGTTGAACTGTTCTGTCATAACACCCCTTCAAAAAAGAAAACCCAACATAATGCAATCCATAAAGCAATAGCATTATATTCCATGTTAACAGATTTGTGACATTTGAAATGCAATTAATAACTGATAGGTCATCCAATTGTAATAAATTCTGCTGAGCCCATGATTGCGGTGCAATCATGCTTTAGGTAAGAGTCAAAAGCTGGTCACTGAGCCTGAAAATATTGCAGGTGCTGTCAAATGACACATCAGTGTGTAGGAAATTAAATAAACGACAATAATCAAAACAGTAATTTCGATAGATTGAAAAAGGGAGCGATTGAATTTTTATAGCGTTTTCCGCCATGCCAGGAAGCCAGAAAACGGTTATTCATTGCAGGGCAATCCCGCTTGTAATGTCGGAAAGGGGCAGCAAATTTGTGTACAGGAAGCTCCCAGATACTGCAAACTGATAATAACTGGGTCATCCGTTTTATCTGTGAGTTGGGGGATAAATATTGTCCAAGCCATCTGAGAAACGGTCTAGACCCCATTATGAAAGGAAGTAAATCTTTCTTGTCACTTTAGGACCTGCTCGACCAATCATCAGTCTCCTCTACTCTGAAAGCAAAGAGCTGAGAGCAATGGGTTCTGTGCAGCTGGTTTGCCTGATCAGCGGATACAAGCCTGACCGGATTGGAGTGAGCTGGGAGAGGAACGGGAACAGCATATATTCTGGCTTCACCACCAGCTCCGCAGCTAAATCATCAGACGGACACTTTAGCTCGACAACCTTCCTTGTTGTGTCGCTGCAGGAGTGGAGCAGCGGTTCTGTGTACAGCTGCCGAGTGTCCCATTCTGCAACCAGCAGCAACCAGCGGAAAGAAATTAGACCAACAGCAGGTGAGCACATTGAACTAATTCACAGGCTTGTGCAGGCAAAACTTGTTCCCTTTCTTGAATAGCATTAAATTAGTTGGAATATGATTGTGGTCATTTGTCACTGAGTATTTAACATTCCTGAACTGGTGCAGTGAATGGTATCAATGGCAGTATATGGAGCACTGAGATGCTACAGTAATGATCGTTGGAAATGCTTTAGTGGAAGTGAGTGAGTCACCTGAAGCTGCTCTGTCAAAAAACCAGTGCAGCCATGATGGGCCGAATTCCTTCCCTCTGCCCTGTAACATTCGACATTTGAACAGGAATGGCTGATTTCCATGAAAACGAACGCAGCCAAAATAATGTAACAAAACTAAACCCTCGAGTGCTGTACACACATATATGAATATTGTGCTATTGTCAGCGCAACGCATGCGTCCTAACCTTGTATGATGGTACAAACGACTTTTTAAATATGAAGTCCTATTAATTCACCAAGTCAGTCCTGGCGACACAGGACCACGGAGTGAGAGTATATATTTTACCAGGACAGTATGAAGTTTAACAGTTTGTTTTTCTACTCCTTACATTCCCAGGGTTTTCTTGTTTTTCTGCTTGGCATTTGGCAACATAAAACTGTTTACATTAATTGAAATGGAGAAAAGACAGGCATAGAAATGAGGTTGGCTGGGGAACGGGTTGGGTGGAGTGGAGGGGGTGAGGTGGGTGGGGGGTGGTGGAGAGAGGGAGCGAGAGAGAGGGTGGGGGGAATCTGCCATTGGATTATATTTACAGCAACTAAATTGGCGGCACTTTCAGGTGGTTGTAAGAATTGATGATTGAAATGGCCTTATCTAGTGTGGAATTAATGGAAATTCTCCAATTCCCTCTCTCTCTCTCTCTCTCTCTCTCTCTCTGCCTTTCTTAATTTGTACCTTTCTCCCCTCCATGTCTCTCTGCCCAGTCTACCCGTTTTCCTTTCTCATTCCCTCGTGTATACCTGTCTCCCCCTCCCTTGACCTCGTACCTTCTGTCTCTCCATCTCTCTTTGCTTCTCTTTCTATTTGGTTCTTGTATATTTGCATCTATCTCTCTTCGTAAATTTATTTTCCTCCCTATATCAGTGTTGTTCTCACCATCACTCTCCTGATATATATATACTCCTTTCCCTTTTACATCTGTCTGTTCCTTGCTAACTCTGTCTCCATCAAGCTCTTTCTCTCCCTCACACTGTCGCTTTCCAAATTTACATGTCTCTCTTTCTACACCTCATTGTCTCCCTTTGACTCAATTGCTCTGTGTTGATGCCTGTCTCAGTCTCCCTCTTTGCCTGTCCATCTCTATGAGCCTCTTTTGCTGCTTGACCGTCTCTGCCTCTCTCTGTCGCTTGCCTTGTGGCCTATGTCTGTCGATTGCTCTCACTCTCCCTCTATTTCTTTTCCACTTTCTACATGTTATCTTACACGTTTAAACGAGTTCTACAAAGATTTTATACAACGTAACAAACGTGAAATTAAGCACAAATGTTGCTTTACATTCAATAATTATCACTGAGAGATCTGATCTTATTTGGCATCCAATCGTTTGTCACTGATATGAAAATTCTAGTTAAAATTCCAGTATCATCATCATTAAAACATTGCCCCAATTCTGAATCTCTGATTTCTCAATGACAGAGCTTGTCGTATTTCTGAGAGATCCTTTGGCTGAAGAAACGTGGATCAAAAAATCCGCCACTCTGGTGTGTGAAGTGGTTTCTACTGCCCCCACTAAGGTTGTAATCGCTTGGACAGTGGATGGAATGATTAGGACTGAAGGAGTCCAAACCGAAGCCGCTACAATGGATGGAAACCAGTTCCTGAACATCAGCCGCTTGACAAGCAGCGTGGAAGAGTGGGATAGCGGGGCTGCATACAGCTGTTCAGCACAGGAGGATCGATCATCAACTCCAGTATCCAAACGAACAGCAAAGATAAAAGGTGGGTAAAAATATATCATCTTTGTTATGAATGATAATGGCGGGAAGATTAACATAGGTTGAATTTCTGTCACAGCCGAGCCAGTGAAGCCCAATCTTCGCCTCCTTCCTCCACCACCAGAGGAGATTCAGAATTCCAGCGCCGCCACTCTCACATGTTTGATTAGAGGATTCTACCCAGACAACATAACCATTTCCTGGGAAAAGAACGGAGCTGCTTTGAGCTCTAACATCACCAGTTTCCGCACTGCCCTTGAACAGGACCAAACCTTCAGCACAAGGAGCCTCCCCACTTTACCCGCAGCGGAATGGAAGAGTGGAGCCAAATACACCTGTGCCTCTTCCCATCCAGCTTCACAATCCAACATAAAGAGGACCATCAGCAAGCAGAAAGGTAAGGACAGTTTCTAAGAATACATTCCCACAATCAGCGCATTCTACTTAAATCTAAGCGCAACATCAAACAGTCACCAGATCCGTTTAGGTTCCAGGAATAGTGATATGTAAGGAAATCTCTTAATACAGCCTTAACTCACAAGCACTAATTGGACAAGAACATGCCTGATACTCAACATACGCGCCGCCACAAGTTTTGTGAGGACGCAATGATGTGAATAATACAGGGAAAGGTTTTTGTCTAACTTATAATCTCGATTACCTTGGAGACAGAGAGACATTTTTTTAGTGGTTAGACGGCAGCGGTTGCCGTCAGCTGAAAGACAAAAATCAGTAAATAAATGGAAACAGCATCAGGGGATGAAACTATTGAATCTGAGTAACTTTGTACATTTCAGGTATTCAGACCTCTTGCACCGCCAGTGTTTGACGTCACTGGAGCAGACAGACAACGTCACAATGGGTTGAACCAATCATGTTCCTTTTTGACTTGATAGCTGTAAATCACGGTCGTGTGATTGCTCCATTCATTTCAAATCCCTGGAACAAATTAAAGCATTGGCACAATAGCCGTCCCTGCTCCTGGGTGGAAGGAACCAACGATTACTCAAACGCACTGCGGTCGGAGGTTGGGCTCCCGTTTGCGGCTGAGTTCGTTGATCTCAGCTGGTTGTATTCAACAATCGGCCTCAGTGTCCCTCGATTCGTGATAGAGCAGCAGCGCACGGACCCAATTATGATCCATGGGTATTGCGCCCGTGCTCGTTCTGACAACGAGAAAATATAACTTGGCTGTAATGCCAAGAACCAATAACCTGCTCATCTTTACCGCGTGCACAGAATAGGCCTCTTGCTGAGGTGGTGGAGGGCGACCCACAGCAAACATGCAGCAGTGAGAAAGGGCTAAGTCTTAACAGAGCAAACACTGCATTAAAAGCAAAAGGACTGCGGATGCTGTAAATCTGTAATAAAAACAAAAAAATCGACAAAAAAATAAAACTCAGCAGGTCTGGCAACAGCTGTGGAGAGAGAAAAAAAGAACAGAGTTAACGTTTCGCCTGCGAAATTATTCTTCTCTGCAACTGGAGGAAAGACATATTGTACTAAATATGTTAACTCTGATTTTCTCTCCACAGATGTGTCAGGCTGGCTGAGCTTTTTGACAATTTTCTGTTTTTATTTCATGTTAGAGCATCGACTGCTGTCGTCAGTCACAGGCACTGGAAGCTTGAGCCCCTCTGTTTGGTGAGGACACATACATTGGAGTAGCGAACTGTAAGAAGGAGCTGTTGGCTGGTCTCAACTGATAATTTCTGGGGAATCACACCGGGCTAGACATATCCGGGTTGCATAGAACTCCTTTGCTTCCTGTTTGTTTCTGCGGAAGAATGAAATTGATTGGGCTCCGATGGTTTCACGGGAGAATGAGGCACTTTTTATGCTGATATAATAAGAATGGTCAGTCAATGTATTCTTCCCTCGTGAAATCTCTACTGGAGTAGCAATAACAACAGTATTTTTATTGCATTATAAACGTCTCATGTCGCTTCACAGAGGTGTAAGAAATCGACATGGAATGTACATAAAGCTGCCTGTAGTAATAATTGTCGAACTCTGAGGTGAAGATTTCAGTGTTAAAAGCAATCCATTTGTTCACGGAAACTTTCTGGTTTGGTTACTTCATAATATTCCAGTGTTGAAGGTCCGTTTTTTGTTTAAATGAGTGGACATGATTCATGTTATTACAGTCAGTCGTTATTTCATGACCTCTTAATATTTTATGTTGCTGCCAAAGGTAAGTACATTATCAAAATATTAATATCGCCAAAAACCCTCAAGATCAAAATGATCTTGAAACATCCATTGAGAATTATGGCTCTCTTATTTGGTGAAGAGATGATAATCTAGTCTAATTGTATGAGAGCTGCCAGCACACAAGTACACGTTCGCATCTGTCAGTTTGCAAGGAGCGGAAAAGGAAGATTTTAAAACCGGTCTGCCAGTAGACAAGGACATGCTCACATCTACCATTATGGAAAGAGATGCAATCAATGAGTTTAAATCAGGGATGCCATTCGAAGAGCACATGTTCATCAGAGATAGTCTGGAAGGAGGGTCGATGATTTGAATGAATCCAGGAACAGTTTCTGCACCACTCCTCGCCCAGATTGATATGCTCGAGAGAATAGAAAGAAGATTGCTGTACAATTACTTCATAAATTTGCAACGTTGGACCTTGCAATCGAAATGTCTCTTTAGTCTGCTGTAGGGGTATTGAGATTTAAGGGTACATGATATTTTCGAATATATGAAAGGCAGTCCGTCTCATTTTTAGCGTAGAACATTAAGCTTTTATAGAGAATGAGGAGAGACAATATTCATTTATTTAGACTTTATTTCATCCACAAAGAATGGAATGATTTTTCCGGTCAACGAGACCAGTTACATCAGCAGGTTCAAGACATGTGATGATATTTCTGGTGCATTCTTTACCCTTGCCTTAGTACTGATGTTATAGAAAACCTTTCCACTATTGTCAATATCGATTGCCTCCTGAGCAAGGATCCGCTCGTAATATTATAGGTGTCCTTACTTTACACTGTTCAAACAATCCCTGATGTAGCCTCAATCTTCCACCAGCGGCATTTCATAGATCTGAGTACCTGTTGAAATCTTTTTCCTGGAAGATAAACCTTTCACTCTGGAAATGAGTCAATGAAATCTAAGTTGGTGCATGAAGAAAGACTGCAACGGGTTAATGTCATTCATCTGTCGGACCCATTCAAAGCAGACATAGGAATGAAGAAGAGGAGACCTTTTGCCTCCTTTGAACAGTGGCTATTGGAATTCTGCACATACAGGCCACAAGGCAGCAATTGAATTCCAGCATCAGTCAGAATGATGGGTGAACATTTGCAGCACCAGGACGGGGAAAATCACTCCCCATTATATCGCAGTCAGAGCAATTCCCAAAAACAGGAATATTACAGAGGACGACATCCATCGAAGCTAGGCAACAAACTCATCGTGTCGCGGAGAACACAGTGTCTCAGTAACTAAGCAGAAATAAGCCGAGGAAGCACATAATGCAACACAGTAAGTAGAATTATTTCACACCTCTTGCCGCAAGTTGCAGTTATTGTCACCCTTGATTACAACACGACAGTTCGAAATGACCATTGCTTATTTTTTCCAGGTGATTGTCATGAGACAGGCATTTCTGTCAAAATACTGGAGCCCTCCTTTGAAGAGATTTGGACGGAGCAGACAGCGACCATTGTTTGTGAAATCCTCTACAGCGATTTAGAAAACGTCACCGTGTCCTGGCAAGTGGATGGGAGAGAGAGAACGGAAGGAGTGGAGACTAGGGATGCGGAGTGGATTGGAAGTCAATCCAGCATTGTGAGCAAACTGAAAGTCACCGTGGCGGAGTGGGACAGTGGGGTGGAATATGTCTGCTTGGCAGAAGACAGTGAATTGCCAATCCCAGTGAAAACCTCCGCCAGGAAAGTAAAGGGTAAGTACAGATGATACTTGTTCAGAGACTGATGCGATGATCAATCCTCTTAAGTAAATGATAAATTTTGTACATTAAATGCTGATATAGTCATTCAAGCATAATGTGGGATTCTGCCATTGTTTAGACGGATAAAGTCTACCCTGTAAAATATAAGCACTTTGAAACTGCTGCATGCCAAGAGCGTCAGTGAGTTTTAAATATGTGATTGTCTCCAACTTTTTGCAAACTAAGATAAAACCAAAACGAAACCAACCAAAATAAAGAACATTAAGTACACAAATGCACAAGCAGGGTTGGGTGTAAACTCTCAATGATAGGAGGCGATTTCTTGTCATTGCTTCACAGGATGTGGGTTTCGCTGGCTGGCCCAGCATTTATTGCCCATCCCTAGTTGCCCTTGAGAAGGTAGTGCTGAGCTGCCTCCTTGGGCCGCTGCAGTTCCACAGTGCCGTTTGTATTGGACTGAACAGACTGGCTTGCTAGGTCATTACAGAGGGCATTTCAGAGTCAACCAACAACATTGCTGTGGGTCTGGAGTGATATGTGGGGCAGGTCAGGTAAGGATTGCCTGATTTCCTTCCCTGAAGGGCCTTAGTGAACCAGATGGGTTTTATTTTACAAAAATCGACATTGGTTTCATGATCATCAGTGGACTTTTTAATCGCGAACTACACATTATCACTAACAGAGAAATATTTGATGTGATTACTGGAGAAAGGACAGCCTCAGTTTGACATATATTGTTCCCTTTACACATGGGGAAATGCATCCTCCTAAAGTCTACGTTCTACATCCATCCGTGAACGAGATCGACACTGAGAAGGCAGCCACCCTGGTGTGTCTTGCCACCGGCTTTTATCCAGCTGAGATTTACGTCACTTGGATGGCCAATGACACCCTTTTGGATTCGGGTTACCCGAGCCAACCGGAGAGAGAGAAGGGGAATAGATCCCATTCCATTGCCAGCAGATTGAGGCTGACCGCTGCGGAGTGGAACAGTGGCACCACTTACACTTGTTTAGTGGGACACCCGTCCCTCGAGAGGAATTTAATCAGAAGTATAAATAAATCCCACAGTAAACCTACATTAGTTAATGTTACACTTGTCCTCACCGACAGTGCTAAACCCTGTACATGACCTGCTGTGGTCGGCGAGTTGTCTCCTATGGGTGTATTTGTTGTTATGACCGTAACTGGTTGAGCAACAGGATCGGCTAATTTCCAATTTATCACACGTAACAGTCACTCTTCATACCAGCGGCCATTTCTTTCTTTGGTAATTTGTTACCAAAATTACCAAATATTGTTAATACCTGAAATTATATCTGTCAAAGAAGGATGAATGCCTTGGGAACTAATTTCCATGAATAACCTTAGTACTGCCTGAAAGGACCAATCTTTCTGAGATCCCTTAAAGGGCTTTGTGACGTTAGTGAACGGTCAATTGTATTTCAGTCTTTCTGTGTCTCCGCTAATTGCAATAAATGCAGAATGAAAAACGTTTGACCTCTCTATTTGTGGTTTCTATGCACGTTACCTTCGCGATGATGATTTGAAGCTTGACCCAAAAGTGTGTGATATTTTCACTCTGATATTTGAGCAGTGCAATGCGTTTCTCTGCCTACATTTATACAGCCACTCGGGGGTTCTGTTAGTCAGGTCACGTGATTGAGAGTTGCCGGAACTCATGTGATTTACATTTGGCTAATGAGGTATCCAGTTACTGAATGGAAGAAGTGTAGATGAAAGAACATCAGGTCACCACTTAGAGGTTCATTCATTCTCCAAAAGTTGTGTTTGTCGTCATTCACTCTCACTGAACCAATGGCTGCAGCCCATCTTCAGCGGCGTCTCTTCCCGCTCCTACAGCGTTTTCTCTAAAGCCCTGCAATGTCCTATCTCTGGTCCGATTTCTATTTCCTAGCTACACGCTCCCCCTGCATAATATAACCGATATCAGATTCCACATGTATGCTGAGGCCCTCCAGCTCCATCTCGCCGTTGTCTCACTCCATCCCCCTGCAGTGTCTGATATATGACCCTGGTTGCTCGATATTTTCTACTACCTGAGAAGAAATTTCCTCCAACTGAATATTGCAGAGAGGACAAAAGCATTCTTTTTAGTCTCTGCCATAAATTTAGTGCCTCACTCACCTACTTGATCCTTCTCCCTGGACAGCATCAGAGGCTAACCCTGGGTTTCAAAATACAGCATACTAATGCAACCTGAGCCCAGCTTCCAATCCAATCTCCTCTCCATCACCATGATTGACTACATCTGGGTGTCCGTGTACATCAGTGTATAGAAGCAAATATGCAGGTGCAGCAAATAATTAGGAAGGCAATAATTAGGTTGGCCTTCATGGCAAGAGTATTTGAGTTCAGAAGGAGCGATGTCCTCCTACAGGTATACAGGGCCTTGGCGAGACCGCACCTGGAGTGCTGCGTGCAGTTTTGGCTTCCTTACCTAAGAAAGGATACACTTGCCATGCAGGGAATGGTGCGAAGGTTCACTAGGCTGACACCAGGGATGGCAGGACTGTCGTATGAGGAGGGATTGGTTAGATTGGACCTATATTCACTGGAGTTTAGAGAAATGAGATGGGGGTCTGGTTGAAACGTGCAAAACTCTAACCATGCTAGACAGACTGGATGCAGGGAGGATGTTTCCCCTGGTTGGAGAGTCTAGACCCCGAAGCCACAGTATCAGGATACGGGGTAGACTATGAAGGACTGAAATGAGGGAAAAATTCTTCACTCAGAGGGTGGTCAACCTTTGGTATTAACTGCCATTGAAGACTGTGGCGGCCGGATCACTGAGCAAGTTCAAGAAAGAAATTGATAAATCTTTGTATATTAGGGTGATCAAGGGGTATGGAGATTCAGCGGGAGTATGGAGTTGAGATAGAAGGTCAGCGATGATCATATCGAATGGAAGAGCAGGCTCGAAGGGTGGAATGGCCTACAACTGCTCCTATTTCTATGCTTCTATGTTTACTTCCAGCTCTGTAATCGTACTTGACTCCCCACACTTTCTGATCCCACTGCTCCCGAAAATCCTGCTCATTCCTTTACAACCTGTAGACTTTACAATTCCTGCGTTTTGTTGGCGGGCCACCCATCTTCCAGCCTCTGTAAGCTTAACCTGATGTAAAACACTATTGCCTGCCTGCCAACTCCCATGAATAAAAAAAAGAAAGAGGCATTTCTGGTCGGCAGAGAGGTCGAGGACTAGAGGACACTGGTCTGATGTGATTGGTCAAATTACCAACAGCGACATAAGGAAAACTTTTGAGTTAGCGGGCCGTTGGGATTTGGAATGCGCTTCCTGAGCGTCTGTTCGAGACAGATTCGATCATGTTGGTGAAAAGGAATCGGTTTCGGATCTGAAGGGAAAATAGAAGCCGGGCTAGGGGGAAAGGGCGCTGGAGGGCAAACAGCAGAGTTGCTTTTGCAAAGAATCAGCACCTTGGAGAGGCATAATGGCCTCCTTCTGTCCTGCAAATGCTCTGAGATTCCATTGTTCTATGAATGGCCAGACTTAATTCCTCAGGAGCTTTACGGAATTGCTAACTTCGGTCTTAAAGCATACTATGTGCCCGCAAAACATGGGCTACGGGCATATATGGTGCTTCTCTTCCAGAATGTTGGAGGCACCAGAATGGGTTATAGGATACTCTGTATTATAGGGTTCACAAGGTAACACTAGCCAAATGAGCAGTGAATTGTTACAGTTATATATGGCTGCGGTACTAAGAGTCCGGCAGTGCTATTATCGGGAATGAGCAGCTATCCCCGTCATTAGGGAGCCCACCGCCGTTGTGTCGATACAATGTTAAGTGGTTCCCCGTGAATCGATTGAAATCCAATATCAAAAACTCGCTGCCTCTGCCTTGCTAAAAGAAACAAAGTCGCTGTGTCTCAAGATTCGATGTTAAACTGATAAACAGGTACATCTGAAATTTGAGCAGAAATGTTTATCCCCTCCCCACCCCCTACCACCTGCCCAGTTTCCCTTGCGAACTTTTTTGCCAATTTAACATGTGATTGGCGAGCGATTAGTGCACGCTTCTGTTCAAACTGGAGCCGAGTTTCATTCTTTTAAACGGATTTTCATCCATTGTTGTTGGTACCGGGAAGGCAAAAACCATGTATCCATGTGATATGTAAAATCAATTCGCTCTCCTCTGTCCTCTGAACTGTAACTGCCATAACACAAAAATCGTGTGTTCCTCATTGATATGAAAATCACAGTAATCGACTGCGGGCTGCAGAATTATTGACTTTGTTTTCATGTTCCTTCTGCTCAACTTTTAGTGTATCAGCACCCTTGTGAATGCGGCATCTCCTGTTATTACAGTGTCTTTGTACCTATTCTGGTTTCAACATGAAATCATGTACAACCTGTTGATTGCAGAATCTCCTGAAGACCAAGAAGGCTACGATGTAGAAGTAGAAGGGTTAGAAAACTTCGACGAGGACGCCAGCATCACATTCACAGTGCTCACTTTCATCATTCTTTTTGTGATCAGTATGATGTACAGTGCATTTGTCACCTTCCATAAGGTAATAACAAATTTCAACAGCAAGACAGCGTTGTGCACATTAACTGGAACAATGCTTTTATACCTTATATGTAGCTAGGATCCAATAATGAATTATATGTTCCGACAGAAGGTAATTCCTCCGGCCCCGCAGTATAAGGCTGCACTTCATTAAACATTTCCATGTGATTGATTGACATATTCAATAAACCCCTTGTGCAAAATGACTTATCAGAGGAATTATTATAGGTGGATATTAACGTGGCATAAATGAACCAGTAAATGCTCATAATGGAAAGTATCACATTAACTGTAGATTGTGATGATTAGAAGTACAGGAAACAGGAAAAAAGATGTATTTAATGTTTACGTGTAGGAAGCTAGTAATAGCGGCAAATCCTGGGACTAGCAAGCAGAAAAGATACGAAAGGGAGAGAAAGGATAGGTGCAAACAAATGTTTGCAACATCTCCTGCATCAATCTGACATTTTGATGGAAGCATTGATTGAGGGAGCGTGGGAGATGGATGACAGCGAAGAGATGGGGAAAGCATTTAATAGGGAACAATGGGAGAAATTTCACTGTGAAGGGGTGAGGAAAACATTGACGTCAGAACCCTGGGGGAAAAATCCAGTTTGTAAATATATGTACCAACAGTGCAATTTATTCCAGAAGGTTGTCGGCGAGCATGAAACACACAATCGCAGCAAGAGCAATTTTTAATGAGGGACCACATCACCGTGAAATAGAACAGCTTGGGTCAGGGTCAAACCAAAGTTGAAAGGTTATGTTCAGGTGAAAGTAATGACATGTTTGACAAATGGGGGCATTATTGAAAAATTAGCAAACCAGACTGTGTAATTACAAACTGCAAAGTCTAGTTGACAACAATTGCTGGCGATGTGAAGCATAATTTCATACTTTCATAGTTGCATAAAGAAAGCAAAGGAGAATTTTAAAAGCCTGTGTGAAGCTGTCACACAGGAACATGAGAGGGCATTCAAATCCACGAAACTCTTTTCCCACTCAGCTAGGTAATGGCTAGCCCGTACCATAGCTAAATATGAACGCCTTAACCTGTATCTCCTTTTTGCATTGCGGTGCCCAGAATTGAAAACATGAAGCAGAGTTTGATACAGTTGCAGCAGAGCTTCTAGCCTCGATATCTCAGGCACACCTACAGCTTGAGGCCGAAGTTAGCATTGCACTGACATGTTCATTCTAGATGTCAACTGTTCAAGAGCTTTGATTGATTTCTCTATCCGGACGTCCAAAACCTCGCTGCTGCTACACATTTCCAAGATTCTCAGCTATTTAGAAATAAACATGTTCTATATTACTCAGCTACAGACTAGAGGACCTCACACTTCCCCACACCTGCATCGCCCACTGTTTTGCTTACTCATTTGATCTGTCAAAGTCCCATTGTTGGCTTCGGTCACAAGCTACTCTCTTCGCTGTTTCAATTAACGTTGTGCTTTCAGAACACTCGGATCTCCGACTCTCCGGTCTTACATCTAATTCGTTGATAAATATAGCGAAAAACTGTGCTCCCAAAGCAGATCACATTAGACATCGCTGGTCACAAACTGGAACGCATTTGCATTATGTCAAATCTCTGCCCCTCACTTGCACAAGAATTCCACATCCAAGTCCATAGGTTGCATTCAATTCCAGTCGCTCTCATTTTCTATTGCAAGGAGTTTGAGTTGGTAGTCGAGGATTAGGACAACGAAAAAGCAACTTAGTCGTATTTGCTCCTGCCTTGTTAAGCAAATTGTCTACACAATATCTAAGGCTATTTTTAACACTATGGATTAACATTAATATTATTCCACGATGCTGCCTCAAATGCAAAAAAACACAACCTACCACATGCTATTTGATTTGCAATCATCCTTTTTTTAAGGGGAATAAGGGATTCAATGTATGCATTGTTTAATTATCCTTGCCCCTTTGAGTAGAGGCTTAAATGGTTGATTATATTTGGATTTACCTCCTGATTTTCATTGCCACTGCAGAGAGAATATTTTTACAGAAATACACTGAATGCGTCTGAAGATACATTGGCTGATAAGCCTCAAATTATATAATATGCCATGCTGTTACTCTATTTATTTGTATTCTACCCCTGCACGAACCCACCATCCCACCAAAATAAACCTGTCTCAACCTACGCCACTACATAATTCTATGTCCCGCAAGTGCGCAGGTACAACATTCCCTGGCATTACAGAAGGTGGCACCAGAGTAAATTATGCAATCGCAGATACAGAGCTAATGTAATTGCAACAGGATTAAGGATGCAATTCAGCTCCTTTTCAGCACTATGCATACTGCCCTTATTTTCCTGTTGGCTTTGTGATTTCTGAAGTCCACATTGTAAATTTCGATTATAAAACTGCACTAAAACGTTGACGTTACAGGTAACTACCATGATAAATGGCACACTTCCTGTCAGCATCTCGGACCTCCCCTGCCTCGACTACAGGGATCACTCTATATGTCAACCAATTGCACTTGTCCGCTCCTGGAATTGCATCTGTTTCACTGTTTCAGTGTACTATTACTCCTGTAAATCAAAGTGTTATCGAAAACTTAGGATGTGGCGAATGGCATTGAAATGGGAAAATGTTCACCATTTCAATATTTTTCTACAAACCACCAAGGACAAAGCAGCCCGCTTGATTGGCATTGCAAGCACACGCTGCAAAATTCACTCCCTCCAGCAGTGACACCCAGTCGCAGCTGTGTCTATCAGCACAGTATGCACTGCAGCAACTTACCAAGGGTCCTGCGACAGCACAATCCAACACGTGATCTCCACCACCTAGAAGGACAAGGGCTGCAGATGCATGACTACATCCACCTACAATTTCCCTTCCAATCCGCACAGCACACTAACTTGGAACTCTATCGCCGTTCCATCACTGTTGCCCGGTCAAAATCATTGAAATCCCCTCCGAACACCACTGTGGGTGTACGTGCTCATTTTTATTTAAACAGATTGCAAGAACCCTCACACCTGTAAACTCTCACTGTGTACCCATTAACTCTCACACCTGTAAACTCTCATGTGTATCCATTAACCCTCACACCTGTTAACTCTCACTGTTTACCCATTAACTTTCACACCTGTAAACTGAGGGACTGCAGCCGTTCATGAAGGCGGTGCACCCCAGTTTCTCAAGGACAATTAGGAATGGACAGGAAGCTCTGTCCTAGCCAGGGATGCTCAAATCCCGTGAACAAATAACGTGGAGCAATACAGCAGAACACTGGGAATCTTTGTACCTAGTAGGTTTCCTATGAGTCAAGTGGCAATTCAGAAGCGTTATCACATTTTCCAGAATGTTAATTAAATTTTGCTGGATATATAGTGGTACATAGCAATTGATCCCGGGTCATTTCAACGCTCGTGTAAACATGTGACCAGTGAGGCTCTCTGGACTCAGGACTGTGGTCAATTATTTCTGGAGGAGAATGGTCGAGAATCCTCACCTTTCGTAACAATTTTCAACCATTTTGTTTTGTGTTCTATTCTTTTTCCCATTCAGAGTGTCTGTATATCATGGATTCTGTGGTACTCATTGGGTCTCAGTTCTACGTTTTTTCTCCTGCAGCTGAACTAGCCAGCGCAGGACCAGAAGGATGCATCCAGTTAATCTTCTAAGCTTGTGTGGGAACTTCCGTGAGACGCTGACCAGAGTTGGTATTTGATTGCCTCTCCTACACTTATTGGCTGCTGTACGGCAGAAAGTCATTTTGCATTTCTTTATAGACTCGGCTAATCCATGAAAACTGCGAGCTCATTTGCTTCTGTAATATTATATCTTGCGTCTTTATTCCTCACATGGCCGTGTTAAACAAAATTCCAGGGAACTGATACAAGCCAGGTCACTGGGAAAATGCAGCAGCCTCAATTGTTATAAAGCTAGGGGAAATCACTGAATGTCGCTATGTTATTAGTACCTTAAAACAGCAGGATTGTTCCCTATGTCGTACTTTGGTTAAATATGTGATCACGATGACTATGAGAAAAGCAACCAGAGAGACTTGCCTACCGTAACCGTGAGTTCAAGGCACAGAGACACGGGTGTCGATCTTACCCGTTAAATTTTCATTTGTTAAGCGCACAGAATTTCCAGGAGTTCCCTGTGAAAAAAAAACGGTGCATTGAAGTAAGCTCAAAATCTCGTGGTTGATTTGGTTGGAAACAAAACCTACAAAAAGGCTGAGGTTTCCTCCACTTTCTCGTCGCAGTTAAAATTGATTACCTAATTGTGTTCACGAAGGGTTCCTCCAATTGGAATTTTATTGAGGAATCATGAAAAGGTTCCAGCTAAATTTTGGTGACGATATCTTGGTGATACGAAACAGAGGAAATCTTCAAGAATGTCTTGAGGATCTCTCTATATACAGCAGAGGTGCCTCTTCCCTTACAAATGTAATGGGAGAAACACCACGTTGATTTCTGACACGCTTTCAGGGCAAGATGTCCTTGCAGTAACCCAATAGAAACTGAAGACAACCGTGATTTCCCATTAGCGATTCCTGTATCCAAGAAATTGATACTAAATCGATGACTTGTTTCAACCCATGGTTAAAATTTCGGCGGGAAGTTTGTTGCTGTGAGATGCCGGTGCCTCCAAATGGTTTTCTCTAAGGCGCAGGTACTAACATAGGTGAAAATGACCCAATGACCCTCATAGAATCACAGACTCACATCGTTATACAGCACAGAAACAGGCCCTTAGGCACATCGTGTCAATGTCAGCCATCTAATCCCATTTTCCAGCACTTGGCCCGGAGCCCTGCATGCCATGGCGTTTCAGGTGCTTATCTAAACACTTCTTAAATGTTGCGAGGGTTCTTCCCTCAGGCAGTGTGTTCCAGATTCCAACCCCCTTCTGGGTGAAAAATAATTCCTCAATCCCCTCTAAACCTCCTGCCCCCTACCTTAAGTCGACGCACCCTTGCTACTGTCAGCTCTGCAAAGGGGAAAAGAAACTTCCTATCGAAAATATCTATGCCGCTCATAAGTTTGTATACATTTATCCGGTCCCCACCTCAGCCTTCTCTTCTCTGCCCATGTCTACACTGCGACTCTCTTCCAGGGAACAACAAGCAAAGGGCAGGCTATACCAGAGTCAGTACGATGTCACAGCCAATTGCTAAATGATGGATTTCTCCCTCAATACAAATTGAGCAACAAACCTTAGCATTTTAAATACTCCAGAATTACAATAGGCAGAATTTTACGTTCCCCCGCCGGCGGGTTTGTAGGTGGGCGAGTGACCGAATAATATCTTGGACGCCCTTCCCACCGGGTTCCCTCTGGCTCCTTACTCTCATAGAAACATAGAACACAGGAAGATAAGTAGGCCATTCGGCCCTTCGAGCCTGCCCCGTCGTTCAATATGATCATGGCTGATTATTTACCTGAAAGCCAAATTCCAGCGCTCCCCCGACACCCCTTGACGGCTTTAGAGTCCAGAAATGTATATATTTCTTGATTAAATATACTCAGTGGCTTGGCCAACATAGCCTCCTATAGTAGAGAAATCCATAGGTTCACCACCCTCTGAGGGAAGATGTTTCACCTAATCTCAGTCCGAAATGGCCTACCCCGTGCTCACAGCTTTGAGACCCCTTGTTAGAGACCCCTCCAGCCAGAAGAAATGTCACCCGTGCATCCAGTCTGTAGATCCCTGTCAGAATTTTATGTTTCAATCAGGTCCCCTCTCATTCTTCTAACGTCAGTGAATACACACATAATCGGCCCAATCTTTCATCATACGACAATCCTGCCATCCCAGGAATCCGTTGCTGAAATTTTACGTTTGGGCTTTTCCCGCCCAGGCTCAGTTTACAGGCTAGCGGAGGAGTTCAGGCAAGGCCGAAAATTAACCCTGTTCAGGTCTCGAGAGATAATAGGTGGGTGGACCCCTCTATCAGCACTCCCTTTTCAAAATCAGACGGCCCCTTTAAAAGTTTGGCTCCTCTGACGGCTCTCTCGCCGGCCCTCCTGACACTCCCATCCCACTCTTTCTGCTCCTCTGCGCTTCACGCCCCCTCCACGCCTTGAGACCTGCACATTACTTTGTCCTGGGCTCCCGGTAGTTAGGCCCTGGGGACTGAGTGCAGTCCCAGTCCTGTACACTGCAGCTTCTGGCGCTGCAGGGACTAGAGAGCAGCCGGCCAATCAGATTGGCCTACAAGATTTGAGGCGGGCTTTCCTCACGACTGTGGGGTGGAAGTCGAGTCTCCAGGCGATTACCGCTGGCAAGATGGATGTGTTCTCCTCTGGCTTTTCGCATGGCGGGAAGGGAAGCCCCCCTCCCACATCCTAAAAGTCCTGGCTAATGTAATTTGAGTGAAACAACGTGTTGGAATCGGATTCTCCTTGAGTGAGAGGGACATTTATTCTCTGCTGTTCATTTAGCACATGTTTGATCTGAACATTAACTCCATTATTTCCATATTCTCGAATGACCTTTTCTGACAAGACTGCATTTGCAGTGTTTTTCCAAGTGAAGTGCCAGAAACAAAAATAACTTGCACTCATAACCCTCAAACTATAGAAAATAAACGCTGTCGTCAATAGGTTTTCAGATTCTTTGTTTTGATTATTATTGCTGTCTTATTATTTCATCATAATTTTTCAGTTGTTTACGCAATGTTGTGGAATATCATTAAAATATCGTGTTTCAAGCTGATTATCATTCTTGTTGTTCTAAATGCCCTCAGTTTAAATCTAACGTGCATTTTTGCAATAAATTTTGCTCAATCTTCAGTTCGTTCCAGTGAATAATTTTGTGAAACTCACCCACATGCATTGTAAATGTTATGCCTCGAATAAATACAATGATCTTGTGATGAAATACAGTCAGCGTACTGAATCCGATTCATTTACTCTGAGCATGGGTCAGCACACCTGGGTGATTGAATTTTTAAAAACTTAATTTGTCCTTGCGATGTTGGCGGCACTGGCAAGGCCAGTATTTATTGCGTACCGCCAATTGCTCTTGAGGCCTGGTGGTGATACACCTGCATGAACCACTGCAACCTGTGTGGTGCACGTCCACCCACAAGACCATTCGAAAGGTAATGCCCCGGATGTTGTTCCAGTTACAATGGAGAAACAGCAATACATTTCCATGTCACTGTGCTAAGCCACTTGGAGCGAAATTGCAGGCGGTGGTGTTCCCTCGCATCTGTTGCTCTTGTAATTCCAGATAGTGGAACAAAGGAGGTTCACAGAACAACACTAAACCTGTGTCGCAGAATTTCACCAGTCGCAATATCTAGTCTTTAGTTCTCACCGATTTGGAAGGGAACTGAATTGCTCAATCTAGCTGCTTTGAATTGTAAGCACCACCGCAGTAATGAAAAAATCAATTGGTCAAAAATAATAACCGGACCGTGAGACATTTTTTAAAATAAATGAATGAATATAAAAGTATTCGCAGCAACACATTCAATCCAACCTCCTCGGAGTTACCAGTGATCAGTCACTCAACCAGCACAGACCTTCTTATTATCTGGAAGTAAGAGCAGGCAAGAGGTTGGAGAATTTACGTGCCTCACCTCCAGACTCCCCAAAACACAATGCATGTGAACAGACAAAGAACGAACTAATTGGAAAAAAAGCTAAAACAATGTTCAAAGGGTGTCACATCAAATGGGTTACAGCTATTGGCACTTTCTAGCAGTGCACCCGTGACATGATCAGAAGGACGAAGACTGTTCAGATTAGTTGGCATTATTCATTGGATAATGCTTCACATCATCCCCGGATGCCTCATTTCCCAGTTTTAGGACAGCCATTAGGACGTCCATTCTACTATTCTACAAAAGCAACTTATATTTACACAGCTCTTTCAAAGTTGTTAATCGTCCCTATGTTGCTTTTGCAAGAGCATAATGAAAGGAAACATGGCAGTAACCCACAAAAGGGCATTTTGGAATGTGACGTACCGTAATTACTGACTAAAATCTCACTCAAGCTGTCATCGAAGCTGGCACCTGGATGCAGCTTCTCCCGCGTTACAAAGGTAACTTTGGTGCAGGCTCTGAAGATACGGTAATGGAGTCATGGGACTCTCCAGTGAAATTCCCAGCGCAGAGATTCGTCAATGTTTTGGAGGAAATTGCCTCGAGTGCTGTATTGGTGGAAGCACTGCCCTATGGGAATACAAAATAGAGGTTTACGTTTCATCTAACAAGGGAATTTCAAGCACACTGGGGAGTTCATATCCTACAGGGATAACAAAGGTCCAGAAAACTAACAAAGGTGTAAAATGACTGAAAGCCATGTTAATCAAGTCGGGGAGCAGGGTAGTGTAATTCATTAAAACACCCCGCCGATTGATGTTATCCTCAGAACTAAATAACATGCACCCGGTTTCACCAACCTGCTTATTCACATAACCCAGAAAATCCCCAATGCACAATACCTGGGCGAGTTAAGAACGCTCGATAGAACCAGATTCAAATCGAATAATTTAAATACTGCAGAAAAGGAATTCTGGAGAATTTCTTCAGCTTTTAGCTCATGAAGCAATTTTGGCTCATAACCTTTCGAAAAAAAACTAAACCAAATTGTTCAGCAGAAAGCATGGCGCATTGTGTCACCAGAACTCAATTGATGATCTACACTTCTTGAAGGGCAAAAAGGATTGTGTGGCTATGATGGCATTCCCAGCCATTTAGTGATTAATCGCTGCTATTGCAGCAACTTCGGAACATAAAACGAACAGAAAGTCGATTCAGATTCTATGGCCTGTTCCCCTATTCCTTTAGGTCAGGACTCATCTGCGTCTTGCCTGCATTTAACTGCCAGAGCGCTAGATGCCTTGCTAACACAAACTATAAGAAACACCTATCAATCTCAGTGAGAAACTTTTAACTTTCTCAGAACCCCTCAACTTTTGGGTCAGAACTCCAGGTTGCCTGGAAGTTGTGTGAGCGAAAGAAAAAACGCTTCCCAACTTTACTCCTGAATGATCATATTTCTGTGGTTCAGGCATCCCCCAACCCAATGGAAAATGTTATCACAGAATCTGCTCTATCGAACAGGTTTATCATTTTAAACATATTGATTATATTACTACTCATCCTTTTAAACACAGCAGAATGCAACGTAGGTTTTTTGAAATCTTTTCCCATCAATTAACTGTTTAATCAGTGGGTATCACTTTGGCAAATTTGCACGCTTTACCTCTGAGGCCAATGGAAGTGCAGTTAGCGGAAATAAAACAAAAAATGCATCAAGTGGGTTCTGAGCAAAATTCTCCATGACGAAATACCACTTCCCTCCTTCATATTTTAGGTCCCTTGAGCTAAAGTCCAACATTCATTTTAACTTATTGTATGCTTACTGCAGCTGCCGAGTCACTCCCATCGGTTTGTAAGCAAAGTCGTCACCAACTCCTTGCTGTCTTATACTTTTGAATACGTGCTTTATTCAAGGAAATGTTCTAATTTTCCTTTCTCCAATCCACGGTGGATGCTTTCACACGTCCTCATTATAGGCTGCAGCTGCCACTTTTTTGCCTCCTGACTCGATCTGTCTCAGTCCCCTTGTCATCTCCCGCACGATCTGCTGTGCCTCCAAACTAGCGAATTAGTGAGTTCATTATGATCCTGCAACATAGTTGCTTCGTCCCACGGCTGGGCATTTGAAGGCACGTCAGATGTGTGCACAAAACTGGTGGTATCCCATAACCTCTGCTGTGCATGCAACTCCGTCCTTCAATTCTAATAATTGAAAGAAACACTGTGCAGGCAGAATTTCCATGTTCCACATTTCGGTGTTTTCCTGTCTTTTCGTGAATTCTGCCCTTTCCTCCCTCCCGCGGCCTATCATTCCCGCTCTCACCTTGATTTCACATTTCCTTCTTCATGCCTCCATAAATTAACGAGGATCACAAATATGATCAACAATAAAGTCAATAAATACGCATTAAAATTTAGATTTAGCGGGCAAAATTAATTCCTTCTGCCCGATTATGGTCCCAATTTCTGTGGGAGTGATTTTCTGATTCTGTTGAGAGGAAAAGGGACTGGATCCTTTCCATATTCCCAGGAAAGGGCTACCATTGTCCTGTGAAGACAACTTCAAGAACTGACAGTAGGAAGCATTGCTCCAGTGCAAAACAACTCTCACCTTAAAACAACAACCTTGCCATAGCAACACAATATACAGAATTCTCCAGCCAGTTTTTTTTCATGTGAAAAATCTATCTCATCACACCATCAAGCACCCTGTCCCCGTGCAGTCAGCACAGTTTGGCCACACATTTAACATTTGGCATGGAACATGAATCAGAAAAAGTTCGTCTGCAGGCACAAGAAGTGATTAGAAGGACAAACAAAATGTTGGAATTGATTTTAAGGGGAATGGAATATATAATTAGGGAAGTTTAACTGCAACTATGGATGGCCTTGGTGAGGCCACATCTGGAAAACTGGTCACCTAATTTGATATATATATATATATATATATATATAATATATAGTATATATATAAATAACATTACGTGAGAGGCAGTTCAGAGAATGTTCACTCGACTCATTCCTGGGATGAAGGGCTTATCTTATTTAGAAAAGTCGAACAGGTTGGGCGTTTATTCATTGGACATCAGAAGACTGAAGGGTGATTGAAACGTATCAGACCCTGAGGGGATTTGATAGGGTAAGTACTGGGAGCATGTTCCCACTTGGGAGAGATTGGAATGAAGGGACGCGACCTACGGTTAGGAGTTCCACCGTTTAAGATGGAGACGAGGAAAGCTGTTTCATTCCCTCAAGGGGTCGTTGGTATTTTATTGCGGCAGGCTGATGGTAAATGCCAAGCTGCCCAAATTGTAGAGGGGAACTTGAAGCAGCTGCCACAACTGATTGCAATTTGTACGTATTTCGAGATGCAACCTTTGAATTCAGCAAAAAAAGCCACCAAGTTTAAAGGTTTCGTGCAAAACTAAATTAAACCTTTATTAATAGAATAAATGATTTTAAGAACATGCATAGAGCTACTAATTGCTACTATGATAACTTATATATCTCCAAATTAATCTAAACCCCAGCTACACCTCCATAAAGGCAACAATGAGCAACATCGATTTTACAAGGCCCGGGCAAAGTAACACACAATAACTTGAACAGTCTAATTAATAATGAGTTTTTCTCAGCTTCAGTTCCTTGCAAATAGCAGCTTCAGATTCAGATGCTGGAGCATTTCGCACTTGTGTCAGGTCTTAGAGTACGTGTTGTTATACACAACTTTCACTCCTTTATACATGTTTCCCCCTTTGAATGAAAATTCCCATTGTTTTACTATGTCTTGGACTTTACGTCTCCAAAAATAAAATCTATCCCATTTTAACAGTAATCTCTAGGGAAAATAAACACACCGTTTTTCCTCTTCTCCTGGCGAGGTGTAACATTCCAATCCCTCTTTTGAATTCAAGCTAGTCTAGTTTATTTAAAAATGCAAATGTTCCTTTTACACTTTATACTCCAAAACTCCTCCCCCACTTTGAGCCACTTAACATTTCAAAGCTAAAGTATCTTCTGATACATCAAAGCCTTCGTATCTGCTGTTTTTATGTCAATTAAGTCCCGCACAAGCGCGTGCACACACACACACGCACAAACACGTAGACACAGGCCCAACATTACTCTACTTTGCATAATATTGCAATAAAGTTATGTAATTTATGTCTTCCTGACAATGTAGAATTCTCTTCCTCAGAGGCCAGATGAGGCTGTTGCATTGAATTTATACAATGAGAGCATAGACAGATCCTTTATAGACAAGGGAGTCAATGGTTATACGGGGCAGGGTGGGGGGTGGGCTTTGTGGCGGTGGCAGATGGCAAAGCGGAGTTTAGAACACACGAAGGTGATCGATGATGTTATTGAATGGCGGAGCGAGCTCCAAGCACAGAATCACTTTTTTTTAAATTCCCTCATGGGATTTGGACATTGCTGGCTAAGCCAGCATTTATTGTCCATTCCCAATTGCCCTTGTTCAGGGGCATTTAAGAGTCAACCACATTGCTGTGAAACTGGATCTAGATCTGGAGTTACATTTAGGCCAGGCCAGGTAAGGACAGCAGATTTCCTTCCCTGAAGGGCATTAGTGAACCACTTGGGTTTTTACAACAATCAACAATCGCTCCGTGGTCATTACCAGACTTTTGATTTCAGATGCGTATTGAACTCAAATTTTGCCATTACCCCATTACCCCAGAGCATTATCCTGGGCCTCTGGATCCCCAGGGCAGGTACAGTGCAGTGCAGTGACAATCCCACTACGCCACCACCACCACCGCCTCCCTCCAGCTCCTAAGTCCTGTGTTCCTATGTGCTTCCATCCGTTTCCTGATTGCTTCTCTTAAATGAACGGTCAGATCAACATGAAGATATGTGTGCAGCCGCATCTCTCTTTGGCGCTGCTCCAGTATCCTCATAAGATAACACTAGCCAAAGCCTATTAAAGGTGCATCGGCTCTTCATGGTACATTCTCAAATTCCAGCCCAGTTCCTGGCTACCTTTTAAATACATCGAAGGTCGTCCACTCAAATACTTTAGGGCAGATTTTGACATATTTTGACAAATGTTTTCAAAGTGAAGAAAATGGAAATGTCATTAGCGTGTGATTGAAACTGTATGGAGAGTTGGTAGAGCAACAATGAGATTAGCTTTGCGTTGAAGCATGACTATTGGGACAGAGCAGGTCAGTGTCATTGGTTTAGGTTTGTTCAAGGGCTACTGGTATTGCTCTGTGCCACGAGATTAGTAGGAGATTTATGCCAAACTAGGGAGTAACGAGATCGTCAATGAAGGAATATGTGATGGATACGATGCTATGGTTTGCAGCCGTAACATTCTTCAGTGTTGGATTGATAAAGAACGCCAGAGAAGCAATAAACCTATGGAATTGGTAAATGATTGACAGAGCACAGTGGAGAAAGAGCTAAATTGCGGGATTTGATTTGGATTGGGCCACAGGAGAGATAGAAACGGCGTAGGCCTTTCAGCCCATCGAAGCTGTTCTAACATTCACCGAAATCATGCTTGATTCATGTCTTCACTCCTCGTTTTCCATCATTTCCATAATCCGCAAATCTATCCGTTTGTGCTCAAAAATAGGCAAAGCTGATAGATTCGTGCGTTATGGAAAATGGGCCTGCGTTGAAAGCCATCTGCCACAGTTTTACTCACTCAATTAACCTGTCATTGTCTCTTTGTAGCTTTATCCTCCCATCTACAGCACTTTCTACCCCAGCAAACATTGCATCATCGGAAAACTTCGATATCTGACTGCCACTTATGTTACCCAAATCGTCAATATATATGAAGCCCCAGAACAGATACTTGTGGGAAATCACTATTCCCTTTCTTCCAGTGAAAGTACATATGCATTATCCCTCTTCTCTTTCTTTCACCGCCCAACGAATCCCTTGACCAGCTCACGAAAGTTTTGTGGGCTTTATTTTCAGTTTACAGCCTCCGATGTGGAAATTTATCAAATACCTTCTGGAATTCGAAAATAACTAGATTCATAGACAGTCCACCGTTGTTATTTTACTTCTTTTGAACATCAACTCGTTTCAGAAGATATGGTCTTCCTTTCACAAACCCCCGTTGGATTTTTATAATATGCACAATTTTTTCTAAGGGCTCAGTCACTCTATTCATAATGATGGGTTATAATAACCTCCTTACAACAGAAGTTAGACTAACAGGTCTAAAACTTCCTCGCATCTCGCTCTCTCTCTCACTGCCTCTCTCTTTCTGTCTCGCTCTCTTCCCCTGTCCTTCTCTCTGTCTCCCTCTATCTGCCTTTCTTTGTCTCTCTCTCTCTCTCTCCCTCTGTCTCTCTCGACTTCCCTCTTTGTCTCTCCCTCTCAATATTCTCTAATAATGGACTTATTTTGCAATTTTCCAATCAAAAGGGATACTTTCTGAGTTGAGAGCTATTTCAAAAATTTATTCGCCTTTTTTTTTCAATCTATGCGTTGGGACAATCAGAATCTGGTGATTTGCCAGTCTTTAGCAGTATTAATTGATAGAGATTCGTCCTAGCTTTCAGTAATTTTACGGGGCTCCAGCCCATGAATACCTCTTGCTGGGGTATCAGGTATCATATCTTATACCTTCGTTGTGAAAAGGAGGAAGTAAATATTCAACAACCCCACCAACCTCTTACTTTCCGTTGGAATAGTGTTCTCATCTTCTTTCCAAAGGGCTCATAGTTGACTGAGGAAAAGAATGTTGGGTGACCCTTGGTGGGTATTAGAATCAATGCTTTTTCCTGTTTGTTGATATATCAAAAGAGTTACTCAGTTCAAGCAATAATCAGTGAAAGAGAGAGAGAAAGAAATAGAAAGAGTGAGAGAAACAGAGGGAGAGAGGGAGAGAGAGAGAGAGAGGATAGACAGAGAAGCAGATCAGTCTATCAACAACTTGTTGAAGTCTTACCAATTAAATGGTCAAAATAAAACAAGTGCTCTGATACTAAAGGGAGTTACAATTAATGTATTAAACCAGTTTACGCAGAGGGTGCAAAATATAGACGTGTATGCAAGGTTAAACATGTGCTGTAATAACTCAGAATTAGACAAGGGATTGCCATACAAGGCAGTGTAGTTTACAGTGTGACGAGAGCATTGTATTTGAGCCATTTTACTTCGTGAATCCTGCCTGATAAGAATACTCGAATTATGTTCATGTTGTTCTGAAGTTGAATACTAAAATGATAGTATCACGGACTGACTTCTGCACTGCTCCAGAGGAGAATAGAAATTTGATTTCCATAACATTGTTTTATATCGGTGAAGTAGACATGGGTATAGAAAGTACAATTTGGAAAGTTGCAGCCATTGAAAAATTTGGCAATGCAGTGAATAGTGAGCGTGATAGTAGCTGACGTCAGAAGGGCAGAGAGAAAATGGTGACTGGAAGAGAGAGAGAGAGATAGAGGGAGGGAGAGGGGGAGAGAGAGAGAGAGAGAGAGAGAGAGAGAGAGAGAGAGAGAGAGAGAGCGTAGAGAGAGAAGCGGCTCAGGCTCGCAAAACTTGTTTGAAGTCTTACCAATTAATTGGTCAAAATAATATAAGTTCTCTGATACTTAAGGGAGTGACAATTAATGTATTGAACAAGTGTACGCAGAGGGGGCAAAATATAGAGTGCGTGAATTTAAATATGCACTGCAATAAATCAGAATTAGACAAAAGATTGCCACACAAGGCAGTGAAGGTTAAAGTTTCACGAGAGCAGTGTATTAAAAAAATCATTTTGCTTAGTTTGACAGGCACAAGGATGAATGAAAGTTTATGTTGAAGTACATCCTGTCTGATAAGAATACCCCAATTATTTTCATTGTATTATGAAGTTAAATAATAAAATGATCGAATCACGGACTAACTTGCATACCGCTCCGGAGAAAAATAGAAAATTGATTTCCATAACATTGTTTTATATAGGCGAATTAGATATGGGTGTACATAGTACAATTTGGAAAGTTGCCGCCATTGTAAAGCTTGACAACATAGTGAATAGTGAGAATGATTGTAGCTAACGTCAGAAGGGCAGAAAGAAATTGGTGACATGAACAAAGGTATGGCAGATGCAAATAAATGAGGGTAAGTGTGAAGTAATACAGTTTAGGGGAATCGGCATGGAGAGCAATATAATATGAATTCTACGATTTCAAAGTGTTGCAGGCACAGAGTGAACAGAGGCGTGCATTTTCACACACCTTTGTAGTGAAATGGAAAGTTGGCGAGGCTACTGAGGAAGTGTATGGGATACTTGGGTAGACAAAGAGGGTTGTTGAAATCAAAAGCAAGGCAACCATTCTACACAATTACAAATAGCTGCCTGGGTCTCAGCTTGCCAGTTGTGCACAGTTCTGGTAATCACATTGTAGAATTGAATGTTAAGACCCTGGAAAGGGTAATGGAGAGTTTTACCCGGATGTTGTCGGTGCTGAGGGTTCTCTGTTAAGTGGAGAGATTGTAGAATTTGGGATTATGCTCCTTGGAGAAACTATTTGTTTAACGAGAGACCCAATGGAGATTTCCCAAATCATACGTAGATCTACTAATTGCTACTATGACAACTTCGACATCTCCAAATTAATCTGAACCCCAGTTACACCTCCGTTAAGGCAACAGTGAGAATCGTAGATTTTACAAGACTCAGGCAAGGTAACACAATAACATGAACAGTCTAATTCGAAGTGAGTTTCTGTCTACTTCAGCTCCTTGTAGACAGCACCTTGAGGCTTAGATGCTGGAGGCCTTTCACACTTGTGTTAGATCTTAGAATACCTGCTATTATTCACAACCTTCACTCCTTTGTACACGTTTTCCCATTGTCTCACAATACATTACAAGTACATATGCATTATCCCTCTTCTCTTTTCTTTCACTGACCAACCAATCCCCTGACCAGCTCACGAAAGTTTAACGGGCTTTATTTTCTGTTTATGGTCTCCAATTTATCAAATGCCTTCTTGGCTTCGAAAATATCTTGATCGATAGACAATCCACCGTTTTTATTTTCCTTCTTGACAACATCAACTCGTTTCAGAAGACATTGTCTTCCCTTTACAAAATCCCTGTTGGCTTTTTATAATCTGCTCAATTTTTTCTAAGGGCTCTGTCAGTCTGTCCTTTATCATGGGTAATAACAATCTCCTTACAACAGAAGGTAGACTAACAGGTCAACAACTTTCTCCCTTCTCACTCTCCCCCTCTGTCTCCCTATCTCTGTGTCTCTCTCTCTCTTTTACCCTATCCATCTCTCGATCTCACCCTCTATCCATCTTCCTCTCTCTCTGTCTCTCTCGATCTCTCCCTTTGTCTCTCCTTCCCAATATTTCTAATAATGGATTGATATTTGCAATTTTCCAATCAAAAGGGATAATTTCTGAATCGAAAGATGTTTCACAAATTTCTTCGCCTATTTCTTCCTTCAATCTATGCGTTGGAACATTCAGAGCCTGGGGATTTGCTAGTCTTTAGGACTATTAATTGATAGAGATTCTTCCTAGCTTTCATTAATTTAATGGGCTGCAGACCATCAATAATTATACCGGTTCCTGGGGCCTCAGGTATCAGATCTTATTCCTTCGCTGTGAAAAGGTAAAGTAAATATTCAACAAACCCACCAAACGCTTACTTTCAGTTGTAATACTGTTCTCATTTTCTTTCCAAAGGGCTGATAGTTGACTGAGGAAAGTATGAAGCGTGGCCCCTTGGTTGGTATTGGAATCAATGCTTTTCCTGTTTGTTGATATTTCATAAGAGTTAATCAGTTCTAGCAATAACCAGTGAAACGAGAGAGAGGGAGAGAGAAAGAGAGTGAGTGAGAGAGAGAGACAGAGGGAGAGAGAAGGGGCGGGGGTGGGGGGGGGGGGGTGGGGGGAGAGGGGGGAGAGAGAGAGAGAGCGAGAGAGAGAGAGGATAGAGAGATAAGCGGCTCAGGTTCGCAAAACTTGTTTGAAGTCTTACCAATTAATTAGTCAAAATAAAATAAGTGCCCTGAAACGTAAGGGAGTGCCAATTTATGTAATAAACAAGTTTTCACAGAGGGTGCAAAATATAGACATGCATGAAGTTAAATATGCACTGTAATAACTCAGAATTAGACAAAAGATTTCCATACAAGGCAGTGAAGGTTACAGTTTCACGAGAGCAGTATATTAAAAAATCATTTTGCTTAGTTTGACAGGCACAAGGATGAATGAATGTTTTTGTTGAAGTGCATCCTGTCTGATAAGAATAATCCAATTATTTTCATTGTATTATGAAGTTAAATAATAAAATGATCGAATCACGGACTGACTTGTGTACTGCTCCAGAGATGAATAGAAAATTGATTTCCATAACATTGTTTTATATAGGCGAAGTAGATATGAGTGTACATAGTACAATTTGGAAAGTTGCCACCGTTGTAAAGCTTGACAACATAGTGAATAGTGAGAATGATTGTAGCTAACGTCAGAAGGGCAGAGAGAAATTGGTGACGTGAACAAACGTATGGCAGATGAAAATAAATGTGGGGAAGTGATACAGTTTAGGGGAATCAGTATGGAGAGCAGTATAATATGAATTCTACGATTTTCAAAGTGTTACAGGCACAGAGTGAACAGGGGCATGCATTTTCACACACCTTTGTAGTGAAATAGAAAGTTGGCAAGGTTACTGAGGAAGTGTATGGGATACTTGGGTAGACAAAAAGGGTTGTTGAAATCAAAAGCAAGGCAACCATTCTACACAATTACAAATATCTGCCTGGGTCTCAGCTGGCGAGTTGTGCACAGTTCTGGTAATCAGATTGTAGAATGAATGTAAAGACCCTGGAAAGGGTAAAGAAGAGTTTTACCCGGATGTTGTCAGGGCTGAGGGTTTTCCATTAAATGGAGAGATTGCAGAATTTGGGATTATGCTCCTTGGAGGAGCGTTGTTTAATGAGAGACCCAATAGAGATTTCCCAAATCGTGAGCGTTCCTGACAGGGCAAGTAAACGGATAAATTATTCTCCAGAACAAGTGGTTGGAAAGAGAAGGAGAGATAATTTAAACAATTGACAAAATAAATAAATGTTCATTGTGGGGAAATTTCATTTAACTGAAGGCTGTTGCTCCTGTCTCCTCTTGTTCAGAGATATATGCAAAGCCTTTCTGTATGCATTTTGTTATATCTGGAAACTATTTTTTCATTCTTCCCTTTAAGTTTATAACATTTGTTCTGTTTTCTTTTGCTGTTCCTTATATCACCCAGTCTCCACTTTATTTACACCAATCCTTCCATTTTGCAGCTTCTTTACATAACTGACACAGGGCTCTGAGAAATGAATTGTTCTCCTGCTGAAGTTGAGGGTTGATGCATCGTGAAGCAGATGAAGTGCACAGCGTGATTACTGCTGGATTGACACAGGACTATGCGGAACGCAAGTCAGTGGGAGAAGATTGGGATTGATAAAAGGCACATGGGGTGAAAGCGGCACAGTGTTATTAGTGCTGGATTGATACAAGCCTCTGTGTACACAGGCGATCCGTGGGAGACGTTTGGGATTTTATAAGGTTATTGGGGTCACACTGGGATTAATTTTGGATTGTTACAGCTCTATGGAGAGAGTAGAAAGTGATTTGAGTTTGGTATTGCTACGATGCGATGGGGAGAGTAGGGTAGCATGAATTGATTAGAAATGGAACATCTGTTATTTGTTTGGGATCCATGCATGAATGGGCAAATGCCTTGGCAGTGAGTTTAGTTTCAGACTGAGGATGGACTGGGAGGCGAGAACAGGTCAGTGGGATTAGTTTATGATACACAGAGAGCTATGAGGAGAGCGGGTCGTGTACTTTATCCTGGATTCATACAGGCACAGAGGGGAGAATAATATAGAGGGGCTAGTTTCTTTCTCCAATCTCAGGAAACAATCCTAGAAGTCAGAAACCATTCACCTCTAGACCGACACTGGCAGGTAAATTCCCAGGTGCTTCCTTGGGAAGGATTCCTCTGGCTCCGCGCCATCTATTTGTCAGAAAACTGACACTCAGATTTCTTACTGTCCGCTCCTGCAGGCCGCTCTACCTGAGCCGTCACACTTCAGCAGAGCCAATGGTGGAGTTCGATAGAAGGAGTGATCCCAAGGATGACATCCTCGTGGATGTTCCGGGTCATGTACTTTAGTTACTCTGCTATCCAAAGCACACAGGCCAATAGCACAGAATCCCTGGACGTATCTGCAAGGACTTCTTTATCTAGAGAATAAATTTCTGTTACTTGCTTGTCCCAGCATTTAAAAGGCTCCTGCTCTTCTGTTTAACCATCCAGTTTAATTTAAATGGGTTTAGTATAAATGAGTTAACAGCTTTCTTAAAATATCATCGTCATAAATGTTTCGGAAGCAGGTTATCTTTACAGGAAAAAATGGTCAGTGTTTTTTTTGAACCTTTTATGGGATGTTGACGTTGATGGCAAGGCCAGCTTTTGTTGCCTATCGCTCATTTCCCTTGCCAATGTGCTGGTGAGGCGCTTTCTTGAACTGCTGCAGCGAACTGTTGTAATAAGACCCACAATGGAGTTGGGGAGTTCCAGGAATTTGACAACAGTTGCAGGGAGGAACGGCGATATCGTTCCAAGACAGGAGCATATCACAGCTTCACACCAATCTATAATGTGAAAGCACATTTCCAGCATTCACCGTTCATCCTGACTCCAAACTGCAAAGGTGGTTTCCGTTCCATTCCAAGCAGCTCTGAACCGTGGATGAGAGAGAATGGGACACATTTCTTTCAAGTATCAAGACTAATCCACATGGGGACTGTGTTGCCAGTGAACAGTAACCAGAATGTACAGTTTGTCCCTTTCATTGTGGCCCTGAAGGATTGTGTCCAGGCCGAAGTTTTGAAGTTCTGTCCCTGCCTTCTGATCCGCCTCACGCCACCATCCCCAACCCTCCTCGCCTCACCGCCACGCCACCCCTCACTCTCTCACCTCTACCAACAACGCACTTTCTGACATCCAGGCAGATGTTAAACGTCCAGGAGTGGAATACAAAAATTAGCATCAATACGTTTGAAATAAAGCATTTTCATTTGGTAGGAACTGAGAATGCCCATTCAGAGGGATTAAAGTCAGCGGAAACAAGACCTGATTGAGGCTTAGTTGGCACCATTCTCGCTTCAGAGGCAGAAAGACCTGGGTTCAAGTCTCACTCTGGACAACTTGTTGTGTGCAATTGTCTGCCGTGTTTACTGCATCACCACAGTTCCAACACTTTATGAGTGCTCCCTTTGCTGGAAATGACTTGGTAATATCTTGAGGTGGTGAAACTTGCTGTTTGTGTACATGTCTTTGACTAATTGTCAGAAGTAGCCTATTTCAGTCCTGGATGTCATTAATAGCAGAAATAAATTGTCTTAACTTAGACCGGAGATTTGCTTTTAATATTCTGGAGACACACTACGTAAAGCAAGTTGAGAGGGCCACGCGTTAATGTGTGACTTTGACCATCATAGCATAAAGCACAGGAGCATAATTAGGCCATTTTGCCCATCGAGTCTTCTCCGCCATTCAATGAAATCATGGCTGATCTGAAAATCCTCAACTCCCCTTTCCTGCCTTATCCCCATAACCCTTGATTCCATTACTGATTGAAAATCTGTCTATCTCAGCCTTAAATACAATTAACAACACAGCCTCTACAACCCTCTGCGGTAAAGAATTCCACAGATTCACTTCCCCCTGAGAGAAGAAGTTCCTCCTCGTCTCTATTTTAATTGGGCGGCCCCTTACTCTGAGATTTTGCCCTGTTGTCCTAGAGTCTCCGCCAAGGGAGAACAACCTCTCAGCATCTACGCTGTCAAACCACCTAAGAATTTTATATGTTTCAATAAGTTCACCTCTCATTTTTCTAAATGCCAATGAGTACAGGCCCAAACTACTCACACTTTCCTCATAAGAAAATCTCCCCATTCACGGGATCAACCAATTGAGCCTTCTCTGTACTGCATTCAATGCCAGTCTATCTTTCCTTAGATAAGGGGACCAAAACTGTTCACAGTGTTCGGGATGTGACCTAACTAGTGTCTTTATTACTTCTAGTAAGGTTCCCCTATTTTTATACCTCTTTCCCTTTAAATAAGGGGCAACATTCCATTTACCTTCACTATCACCTGCTGAACTTGCATATCAGCTTTTTGGGATTCATGCTGAGGGCCCCCAAATCCTTCTGTGCTGCAGCTTTCTTCGGCCTTTCCTCATTGAAGTAATGTTCAGCTCCTCTATTCTTCCTGCCAAAGTGCATAACTTCACACTTGCTACATTATTTTCCATCTGGAAAGTTTTTGCCCACTTACTTAAACTATCTATATCCCTCTGTAGGCTCCTTGTGTCATCCACTTGCCCTCCCACCTATTTTTGTGTCAGCCGCAAACTTGGCTACAGTACATTCATTACCCTCATCTAAGTCATTCATATATATTGTAAATAATTGTGCCCCAGCACTGATGTCTCTGGCACTCCACGACAGTTTGTCGTCCAGATCATGACACTCCCTCTTATTCCAACTCTCTCTCTTCTATTAGTAAGCCAATCCTCTATCCGTGCTAATATACTACCCCCAACACCATGGGCTCTTATCTTTTTAAGTAGCCTGATGTGCAGCACCCGAATAAACGTCTTTTGGAAATCGAAATATAGCATGCCTCATGCTGCCCCTCATCTATCCTGCTTGTTACCTCCTCAATGAATTCTGTGACATCTCTTAGGCACGATTTACCCTTTATGAAGCCACGATGACTCTACTTGAATGAGATTGTGCATTTCTAAAAGGACTGGTTTTACATACATTATAATAGTCTCCAACATTTTCCAAATGACCGATGTTAAAGAAACTGGACAAGGGCTGGGAAGAAGGATTAGTTCAGATGTGTGTTCGAAAGAGAGCAAAACAAACCTGCGCCTCTGTCTATGCTTATAGAGCTGCTGGCCACCCTGGTGTCAATACACTTAATGCTACTTTGATTTTTGATGTGGAGTAATGTTAATGTATATTGTATGTAACAAGCAGTATGTCAGAAATGATCAACTCTCCTTTTTACTGGACAGGCAGATTGATGTTCATTCTATATTATGCACAACTTCGAATTATCGGAAAGCGAAGCTTGACTTTCTTACAAAAGTGAAAGAAATAAAGTTCAGGATGAAGATTAAGATTAAGATTAAGTTACATACCAAAAGGAACGTGAGGAAAACATATTTGTTGCCGACAGACAGAAGGTTGTAGATGGACAAGGTGAATGTATTGTGATTATATTCAAGCCCTGCATATTCAATGCACAATCTGCAACCTTGCCCATGTTTGTGTGCCAAAAGTAGGAGACAAACCAAATGCTCGAGTCTCAAGAGCTCTCCCTGTTTTTTGCCTCCCTCCGTTTTTGAATAAGGGTGTTACATTCGCCGTTCTCCAATCCCCTGGGAAATTTCCAGAAACTTATAATACTGTAAACTACCATGAATACTGCGGATCTCTGTAACGCAGCTGAAAATGAAATTTAAAGTTTGCAACTGGCTATTTTGTTCATAATAAATAGGGGAAAGATCCAGGAAAGACAAGGGGGATGCTGTATTTCCACACATGTCCAGCAGAAGGAGACGCCTCTACTGAAATGTGTGTCTGTCTCCATGAACAGGATCTGTGAGAGCGGGACAGCGTCAGAGTCTGAACAAAGTGGACCCACCAAGACAAAAAAAAAACCTGATTTCTACTTAGAACAGCTCATGGTCAGGTAGTAAGTACCTGCCACCAGCATGCGCCCCCTCTAGAGCTATTAAACCACTCGATGTGTGCAATAACACACTAAATAGTTGCAAGGAGCTAAAGTGAAAATTTGCAGGCCATGTACAAGAATAGAATTTTACTAAAGTGATAATCACTGTCGCTGTGAGACAGAAAGAGAGAATTAAACAGGTAGAGAAATAGGTAATAGAGAGAGAGGGAGATAGAGAGAGAGAAAGATTTTCAGTGAATTATTCAGCGCAGAAGGCTGTTTGAATCACCATATCTGCTGGTTCCCTGCAAATGCCACCCATATAGCCATATTCCCAGTCTCCGTACCTGTGCCATTAAAAATTATTTTTCAAAGAACATCCCTTGTCTTGCATGGCTTGTGATCGTACCTGACAATTTAGTCCAATGCCAGCTCTCTCCCCATCCCCCCTCTCTTTCCCTTTCCCCCATCTCTGCCTCTCCCCCATGTCGATTCTGCTGAACGTAGAGCCGTTGACTGTTAGTTGCTAATCATGTCTCTCCACACATCTCAATGTGGCAGTGTGAAGCCCCAGACACCAGCATCTACCACATCTGGTACTGGGACAGAACCCAGGCCTTTGACATTATTTAGTTTCAAGCTCTAGCCAACTTAGTTCACCAGCCAGCTAAGTAAAGGTTATGGGGCCTTCAACCGCCGTGAAATGGACTGGAGAAATGGTGATGTAAAGAGCAAAGAGAGAGGGAACATCGTGAAAATTGTACAAGAGAAATTTCTTGCTAAGTGTGGTTTCACCCCAAACAGGAAGGAACCATTTCTGGATGTGCTTCTGGGGAATCAAGTGCGATTAATGGTGTATATTTCAGTGGGGCCTTCCTGGGGAACAGTGATCATAACAGCATCGGTTTGAAAATACTTATGGAACATTATGGGGAAAATCAAACTTGAAAATACTGAACTGGGGAATGGATAAGTTCATTTCATTGAAGAAGGGTCTTACATAAATAAACAGCAATGAGGAGGCGGTTAGTGTGCACGCTAGGCACATTCCCACATGGAGGGTGGAAGGCCAGTGACAGCTAGAAGTTTGTAGATGACTAGAGACTCAGGGAATGTAATAAGCAGTGAGGAGGAAAAGATTTCAGAGAGGACTTCAAAAGGTAGTAAAATGTGCTGACACGAGGCGCACAAAATTGAACAGAGAAAGGTGAAGGAATGCATTTTAGTAGGAAGGATTGGATGAGGAAATACGAGCCAATGGGATGAGTTTAAATGTGCTGCAGGAACACAGGACATTGAGGATATGTGTGTGCAATTTTTGGAGCTTTCAGACAAGCTTAGAAACACTCCTTAGGTCCCAATGGGATGATTGTGCAAAATTCCCGGCACTACAGTTTATGAAGGATGACATGATCTTCAAGAGGCTGCTGAAGAGATTTACGAGGATGTTCCCACTGATGCGGGATTTCAAGCATGTGGAGAGACGTAAGGAACTAGAATTCCTTTCCTTGGAGAAAATCTAGGGTAGGATTAATCAAGAAGGTTAAGGTTAGTGTGATTAAGGAGATTCATTTCTCCAATGGCGGCAGGGTCACTAACCAGGGAACACAGATTGGAGGTGATTTAACGTGGAAAAAAATCAGTGGCGGCTTAAGAACACGTTCTCCTCCGAGGATCTTGCGCTGTTATTGGAAGGCACTGCTTAACTAAGTGGTGAAAGCACATTAAATAATAACTCTGAGAAGTTCATTGTAATGTGTGGTGAAAAGGGGAAAAATGCAGGGCTGTGTGGAAAAAGTAATTGAGTTTGCTTGATGGGAATGATATTGAATTGGGCCAGCGAGGCTCGATGGACTGAAAGATCTCTTCCAGTGCTACGTCATTTAATGTTTCCATGATTCATGTGGGGCTCAGTTTTCAGTTGCGGGAAAACCTTGCCTATCCCCACTGAATATTCAATTCCCCATGTCTGCTGCTTTTCTACTGTTTTCTGTTCCTCCCAGCCACCTGCAACCCGTGCATTCAGTTGTCCTTCAGTGGATGTATTCTGGACTACATCCTTTGTATGTCCTCTCACTCCCTCTGGAAGTTCAGATTACGAGTGCTGTCTTCCCGGAGCATTCCTGCACTCCTTGTCTCTTCTTCCTCCCATCAGCTTTCTGTTCATCTGAACTCTCTGCGGCTGCGTTTGTCGACATTGTTGAATTCGTTCAGCCTCCTGCAGGCCGAGCCAGGGCTCAAGCCGCTCCTCAGCTTTATGAATGCTGAGTTGCGACTAGGCAGGCCGGGATGAGTGTTTGCAGGAGTGCTTGACAGGGCCCGTGAATCATCCTGGAGTTCTCATGTTGCACAGGATGCGAAGGGTCTCAGCTGCCCTGCCGCATCCTCAGATGTTGTACTCATACCTTGCGTAAATCAGCCACAAATGTACGTGGCTTGAGCGCCTTCCAAACGTTTTGAACTGATGCCTATGGGAAATACCCGAGCATTGATATGGCTCGAGATTCAAAGTATCGGTGCAGAGAATTGGCGAGGCAGCTGCAGGCTGCACGCTACGGAAAAGGGAGAGGTGCTCACTGCTTGTTACCACTGGAGTTAATACAAGAAATGCATGCACTTACTCAGTGGTACTGCCTGTCCCTAACTTTTCATTCTACTAGGTACTGGTCCGTCTGAGCAGAACTGAGCTTCTCATTCAAATGAACACGCGAACAAAGAGCAGGAATAGGGCATTCAGCACATAGAGCCATCTCCGTCATTTAATGAGATCATGGCTGATCTGATAGTAATTTGAAATCTGCATCCCACATACCGACGATAACCCGCTTGCTTATGAGGGATCCATCCACATCTGCTTTAAAAATATTCAACGTCTCTGCTTCCACCGCCTTTTCAGGAAGAGAGTTCCAAAGACACGTTTTGTTTTTTGTGTTTTCCTTCGGCTAGGAATTCTGAGGCCAGTTTATTTACAGGCTGGAACTTTGCATGGCGACTTTTTTTAGGCAGCATACAACACAGTCAAACAGCACTGTAACCATCCTAAACTGAGCTTACCGTAAGAAATCCACTACTGAGGCGGTGTCATAGTGGTATTTTCACGGGACCAGTAATCCAGACACCAGGGTAATGTTCTGAATTGAAGTCTGATTGAAAGAATAAAAGTCTGGAATTACAAGTCTCATGATGACCATGAAACGTCTGATGTAAAAACTCACGTGGGTCACGAAAGCCCTTTCGGGAAGCAAATCTGCAGCCCTTCCCTGCCATCTCTATCACCAGGGCCAAAGTATTTGACAAACTCATGGGTGTAAAGCAGACAAGTCGCCAGGGCCTGATGGGTGCATCCAAGGGTTTTAATGTAAATGACAGCAGAGATAGTGGAGGCATGGGTCGAAGTATTCCTGAAGTCACTGGATTCCGGGATGATCCCAGTGGATTGGAAAACAGCAAATGTGACGCCCCTGTTCAAGAAAGGAGGCAGACAAAAAGATGGAAACTATCGGCCAGTCGGCCTAACATCTGTCGTTGTGAAAATACTTGAGCCCATTAGTATAGAAGAAATAGCAAGACATTTAGGAAAAGCTTAACGCAATTTAACCAAGTCAACATGGTTTTATGAAAGCGAAATCATGTTTGACAAATTTGCTAGAGGGCTTTGAGGGTTTAACAAGCTGAGGTGATAAAGGGGAACCGGTAGATGTCGTGTACTTTGATTTCTAGAAGGCATTCGATATGGTGCCACATAAAAGGTTATTGCACAAGATAGGGGCGCATGTTATTGGACATAATGTATTAACATGGATTGAGGATTGGTTAACACACAGAAAATAGAGTGATGGGATTAATGGGCCCTTTTCAGGTTGGAAAGGCGTAACTATTGGACTGTCATATGGAACATTCCTAGGACCTCAATTATTTACGATCTATATTAATGACTTGGAGTTTGGGTCAAGGTGTAATGTATCCAAATTTGCTGGCGATGCAAAATAGGTTTGAGGGCATGCTTTGATAAGGATATAAGGAATCTGCAAGGGGATATAGACAGGTAGAGTAAGTGGGTAAAAGTTTGGTAGATGGAGTTTAATGTAGGAAAGTGTAAGGTCATGCATTTCCGTAGGAAGAATCAAAAGGCAGACGATTATTTAAATGGAGAGGGAGTCCAAAAAAATGCAGCACAGAGGGATATGGGTGTTCTTGTGCACGAAACCCAGCATAATCTGCTCTGTAACCTGTCATTTTGTTTTGATTGCTGTGGGAATGAGCCAGCACAGGCACGGTCGACGCTGTAGTTCCGTCCATGACCAGCAGATGGGGACGCCTCTGCTAAAATGTTTGTGACTGCATGAATGGCATTCGTGAGGACAGCTCAGTGTCAGACTCTGAACAAACTGTCCCCACAAGCACAACAATAGCTGTCTTCTACTTACAGCAATTCATGGTCCACTTTGCAGCGCCAAATGCACCCGCCCCCACCACCTCCCCCTCCAACCCCAAACAGCCCATTCTTCAAACCCCGACAAACGCACGGACATCACAACCTGTTCATTCCCTGGGCTATTTCAAGAACAGACATTGAAAACACTGCACACGAGGGGGGTGGGGGGGGGGGGGGGGTGGGGGGGTTGGGGGGGGGTGGGGGGGTGGGTGGGGGGATCACAAAATTCCGCTATCGTGTGACTATCCTGAGAGAGACATAGAACCAGATCCACCCCACAGGGACATCACAAACTGGGGGCTCACGGTTGTAAGTGTTGTAGTCAGAACTCGAACAGTTTCCACAGCTTCTGGTCATTAATTATGAATCTGGCTCATAGTCATCCTCCCAACATGGGCACCAAGCTGGGAAGTCAAACAGAGCATGGAATCTCACAGCGCCTGCCAGCTGCTGCACTCCTCACAGATCAGGCCCACATACTGGGATATGAAAAGCATGGTCTACAGATATATGTAGCTACCGTTCTTCCAGCATAGAGCCGGCAGCTTAGGGGCACAGCTATCCAAAAGTGGACAATGTGTCTCCCCACATGGGAAGCGATTCCAATCCCACCCATTTCAACAGATACATCCCACTTTTCCTGTCAGCTGCACGGTTTGAAATTTCCCCAAAATGTCTTTCATTTCTAGAGATGCTGACTCTGGCGGGGTGCAGAAATACTTCGGCATCAACTTCAATTCGCACCTGAATTTCAGGAACTAAACCAAGCACCGACTCAGAAGGAACAGACTGACACCTCCTGGTCCCAATCCTGGATTAATCCAGATCCCCTGAACACACATTAGGACACCATCCCTGACTGAATCAAACTGCTCCAGGTCATCGGTTCCTCTCGCAGATTGGACATCACACCCCTGAGATATGAGAGTGACTGCCCTTGAAACCAAGGCAGCATTTGTCCTGAGTGTGGCATCAAGGAGTCCTAGCTGAACTGGAGCCAATGGGAATCAGGGGGAAAACTGTCCGCTGGTTGGAGTCAAACTAGCACATAGGAAGATGCTTTTGTTCAAGGCAAGGAATCGTACGATGAGTTAATCATGACCTGACTCACCAAAGCCTGTCCACCATCTACAAGGCACAAGTCAGGAGGGTGATGGAATTCTCCCCACTTGTCTGGATGATTGCAGCTCCCACAACACTCAAGAAGCTCGACACCAAACATGACAAAGCAGCTTTCTTTATTTGCACCACATGCACAAACATTCACTCCCTCCACCACCGACGCACAGTAGCAGCAGAGTTTACCATCTATAAGATGCAATGCACGAATTCACCAAAGCTCCTTTAACAGCACCTTCCAAGCCCATGACCATTGCCATCAAGAAGGTCAAGGGCAGCAGATAGATGGGGACACCACTGCCTGTACGTTCCCCCCCACCCCCCACCCCCGCTCCCCTGCCAAGTCACTCACAATCCTGACTTGGGAATATATCGGACACCCGCTCACTGTTGCTGGGTCAAAATGCTGGAACTCCATCTCTAACAGCACTATGAGTTTACCTACACCACATGGACCCCAGCAGTTAAATAAGGCATCTCACCACCATCTTCTCATGGGCAACTAGGTATGGGCAATAAATGCTGGACCGGCCAGCTAAGCCAACATTCAGTGAATGAATAAAAAAAATGAACCAGCCCCTGTCCCAGACAGGGCTTCCCTGCTAAACCTGACTCCATGACCAACATTGAACTACACAGTCCTACCTCAGCAGCCCCTGGCCCAGGCTGAAACATTCTCAACTCATCCGCTGCTGAACACTCAGATATGCCTTTATTTTTCTACCATCGAGTATTCCAAAATTCTCAGTGTTCAAAGACAGAATCTATTTGGTTGTTATTAAGGAACGACAATGGAGCTACTATACCACTGAGTGCATGCTATAAGCAACCAAATAAGGGAATGAGAAAAAGGTGCAAAAAATACAGGCAGTTTAAAAAGTTTCAATATATTTAATGGTCCCTCCTACTGATACCGTTATGAATGGTTGGTGGTTGAGGATGGGGGAAGGGGAGGGGTGTGTTTTGGGGGGTAGGAGGGGGGAGGGTTTGGTGGCAGAGGGCAGGGTGTGGGCTTGGTGGGTTTCAATGCCCATCACCAAGAGTGGCTCGCCAGCACAACCACAGAATGAGATGGCCGAGCCCTCAAGGACATACCTACCAGACTGTGAATGCGACAGGGGGCCAGGAATCCAAGTAAGAAAAAGATACTTGCCCTCATAGTCACAAAACTGCCTGCCGTAGATGGAGTCTATGGGGATCCAAGGGAAAACTCTGCTGATTGCAGTCATTCAAAGAACAAAGGAAGATGGTTGTGGTAGTTGGAGGTCAGTCATCTCAGTTCCAGAACATCTTTGCAGGAGTTCTTCGGATTAGTGTCCTCGGCCCAACCATCTTCAGCTGCTTGATCAATGACCTTCCTTCCATCATGGGGTCAGAAGTGGGGATGTTCACTGATGATTGTACAATGATTAGCATCATTCGCGACTCCTCAACTGCTGAAGCAGCAAATGTCCATATATATCAGTGCATGGACATTATCCAGGCCTGGGCTGGCAAGTGGCAAGTAGCATTCGCGCCACACAAGTCTCAGGCTCTGATCATCTCCAAGGAGAGAAAATCTAAACTCCGTCCTTTGAAATTCAATGGTATTAGCATTACGGAAACCCCAATATCAATATCCTGTGGATGACCAGAAAGTGAACTGGACTAGCCATATGAGCACGGTGGCAATAAGAGCAGTTCAGCGGTGAGGAATTCTGCTGTGAGTAACTCAGTTCCTGAAACCCAAAACCTGTCCACCATCTGCAAGGAACAAGTCAGGAGTGTGATGGAATATTCTCCACTTGCCTGGATGAGTGCATCTCGGACCACACACGGGAAGTTCGACACAATCTCAGACAAAGCGGCCCGCTTGATTTGCACCCAATCTCCAAACATTCACTCCCTCCACCACCGACGCACAGCGGCAGCAGTGTGTATCATCTCCAAGATGCACGGCAGGAATTCACCAAGCATCCTTAGACGGCATTTTCCAACCCCACGAGCCTTTGTCATCTAGAAGGACAAGGGCAGTAGGCACCTGGGAATATCATTTCCCTCGAAGCCACTTATCATAATTACTTGCAAGTATATTGGCCGTTCCTTCACTGTCGCTGGGTCAAAATCCTAGCATTCCCTTACTCTCAGGAATTTAGCTGTAATTACACTACATGGGCTGCAGCTATTCAAGAGGGCGGCTCACCTTCACTTTCTGAAGGGGATAGGAAATAAATGCTGCCCTAGTCAGCGATGCCCGCATCCCATGAATGAATACAGAAAATGAAAACATGGCTCTCTCATGTCTTTCATGTCTGAAGATGCTGACTCTGGCTGGATGCAGAAATACTTGGACATCAACTTCACTCCGTACATTAATTTTAGAAAATCCCTCCTCTCCTAGTCGATCGCCGACTCAGACAGCTGCAGACTAAACCTTCCTGGTCCCAATCTTAGGTCAATTGAGATACACTTAACAGACATTTGGACATTGTACTAGGCCGCATCAAACTTTTCCGGCTCATCGGTCCCTATGCAAAACTGGACTTCGCTGCTCCGACAAACCCGCCACTGTGCCCATTGGACTGCCCGTCTCCAACAACCCAGCCCCTGTCCCAGACTGGGCCTTACCTCTCCAACAACCCAGCCCCTGTCCCAGTCTGGGCTTTACCTCTCCAACAAGACAGCCCCTGTCCCAGACTGGACTATACCTCTCCATCAACCCAGCCCCTGTCCCAGACTGGGCTTTACCTCTCCAACAAAGCAGCCCCTGTCCCATAGTGCACATTAGCTCCACAACTAACCATCCCCTGCCCCATAGTGCCCTTTACCAGTCCAACAAACCAGCCCTTGTCGCAGACTGGACATTACTGCTCCAACTAATCAGCCCCTCTCCCAGACTGGGCTATAGTGCTCCAAGTAACCAGCCCCTGTCCCATAGCACACTTTACCACTCCAACATACCAGCTCCTGTCCCAGGCTGGACATTACTGTTCCAACAAACCAGCCCCTGTCCCAATCTGGGCTTTACTGTTCCAACTAACCAGCCCCCTCCTCCCATAGTGTCTTTACCTCTCCAAAAAAACAGTTCTTGTCCCAGATAGGACTTTACTTCTCCAACAAACGAGCCCTTGTCCTATAATGCACTTTACCTCTCCAAAAAACCATCAACATCCTGTGGATGACCAGAAAGTGAACTGGACTAGCCATATGACCACGGTGGCTAGTCCAGACTGGTCTTACCTGCTCCAACTAACCAGCCCCTGTCCCATACTGCCTTTACCTCTTCAAAAACCCGGTTGTTGTCCCAGACTGGAATTTACTGCTCCAACAAACAAGCCCCTGCCCCAGGCTGGATTACACTGCTCCTTCTAACCAGACCCTGTTCCGGACTGGGCAACAGTGTCCCACCTGACTCCCTGCCCCAGATTTAACCACACTGTCCCACATCACCGGCCGCTGCCCCAGACTGAACCAGTCTCAACTCAACAGCTGCTGATCGCTCAGGTTTATCTTTATTCTTCTATCATCGGTGATTCCAAAAATCTCAGTGTTCATGGACAGAATCAATTTGGCTGCTATTATGGAACAATAGTGGAGCTGCTATACTACTGAGTGCGTGCTATAGGCAGCCAAATTGTGGGAAGGAGATAAAGGTGCAAATTTTCAGGAAGTTCCAAAAGTTACAATATATTTTATGGAACATTGTTTAATGGCTTCTGGTCGTATCTGCCGATTTTATTCAGTCAGAACTCTCTCTCTCTCTCTCTGACGCTCCTTGTGCATCTCTTCAAGTAGCGCACTTGTGGCCTGCAAATTGCTAATCTCACAGGCTAGTCAAGCAACAGCCAGACATATTCATACTGCTGAAAACAGAAAATGTTCCAGAAACCACCATCACCATCCGTGTGTCTGTCCTGTCCCATCGGCAGTGCAGGCTCAGTAGAAATGGCAGAGCAGTGATATACAATCTGGAGGGAATTGCCCTGGACCTCCTCAACAATGACTCTGGATCCCATGAAGTCGCATGGCAACAGGTCGATCATGGGCAAGGGAATCTCCATCTGGTTACCACCTACGGCTCTCCCTCAAGTATTGTGTCAGTATTCCTCCATGTTGAACACCACTTGGAGGAAGCACTGAGGGTGGCAACGGCGCAGAATTTTTTCTGGTTGGAGAAATTCAAAGCCCATCACCAAGAGTGGCTCTCCAGTACCACGACAGAGCGAGTGGTTCGAGCCCTGAAGGGAAAGCGGCTGCACTGGGTCTGTGGCAGGTGGTCAGGAATCCAACAAGACGGAAAAATTTACTTGACCCCATCCTCACCAACACGCCGGTCACAAGATACAACTGCCCAGTGTCAGTAGGAGTAAACACCGCACATTAATTGTAGATACAAAGTCCCGCCTTATCATAAAGGATATCACCCACCGTGTTGTGTGGCACTACCACTGTGCAAAATGGGATTGATTTCGAACAGATCTGGCAACTCAAGACTGGATAGGCATAAGGTCCTGTGGACCATCAAAAGCAGCAGAAATATTCCCCATCAAAACCTCTAACCTGATGAACAAGCATGTTCCCCACTCTACGATTACCACCAAGCAAGTGGATCAATCATGGTTAAATTAAGGGTCCAGGAGGGCATGCCAGGAACAGCACAAGTCATACCTAAAAATGAAGGCCCAGTCTGGTGAAGCTTTGGTACAGTACTACTTGCGAGAAAAACAGCATAAGCAGCAAATGATATACAGAGCTAAGTGATTCCACAACCAATGGAGCAGCTCCAAGCTCTGCAGTCCTGACACTTCCAGTCATGAATGGTGATAAACAATTAAACAACTCACTGGAGGAATCTCCACAAATAACCCCATCCTTAATAATGTTGGAGCCTTGCACTCCAGTGCAAATATAAGGCTGAAGCATTTGTAATCATTTTCAGAAAGAAGTGCTGATAGATGATCCATCTCGGCCTCCACCAGAGGCCTCCAGCACCACACAGCCAGTCTTCAGGAAATTCGATGCACTTCACGGATATCAAGAAACTGCTGAAGGCAAATGACACTGCAAAATATCTGGGAGCCAGCAATATTCCAGCAATTGTACTGAACACCTGTGCTCCAGAACGTGCTGCACAACTAGCCAAGCAGTTCCATTACAGCGACATGGCTGGCATCAACCTGGCAATGTGGAAAATTGCCCAGGGGTACCTTGTACACTGATAGCAGGAGAGATCCACCGCAACTATTACCGTCCCATCAGTCTGCTCTCGATCATCAGTAAAGTAATGAAAAGGTTCATGAACAGTCCTATTAAGCAGCACTCGCTTAGCAATAACCTGCTCACTGACGTCCAGTGTCGGTTCCGCCGGGGCCACGTGGGACCTCACATCATTAAAGACTTGGTTCAAACATGGGCAAAAGAGCTGAACTCCAGAGTGGCAGTGAGAGTGACGGCCCTCATAATCAAGGCAGTATTTGGCCGAGTGTGACATCACGGAGCCCGAGAACAACTGGAGTCAAAGGGAATCGGGGGATGACACTCCAATGGTTGGAGTCATACCTCGCACCAAAGAAGATTGTTGGTGGTCAGTCATCTCAGTTCCAGAATATCACTGCAGGAGTTCGTCCGGTTAGTGTCCAAGGCCCAACCATCTTCACCTGCTTCATGTATGACCTTCCTTCCATCATAAGTTCAGAAGCGGCGGTGTTCGCTGATGATTGCATGATGATTAGCATATTCAGACATTGAAGCAGTACCGGTCCAAATGCAGCAAGACCTGGACAATATCTAGGCTTGGGCTGACAAGTGTGAACTAACATTCGCGAGCCACACCTGTACCAGGCAATGACCAACTCCAACAAGAGAGAATCTAACGACAGTCCCTTGACATTCAGTCGCATTACCATTGCTGAATTCCCCTCCTCTGTCAACATCCTGGGGGTTACCATTGACCAGAAACCGAACTGGACTAGGCGTATAAACGCTGTGGCTACAAGAGCAGGTCAGAGGCTAGGAGTTCTGTGGTGAGTAACTCACCCCCTGACTCCCCAAAGCCTGTCCACCATCTACAGTGCACAAATCAATAGTGTGATGGAGTACTCTGCACTTCCCTGGATGAGTGCAGCTCCAACAACGCTCGATAAGCTTGACACCATCATGCACAAAGCAGCCGGCTTAATTGTCAGCCAATCAACAAACATTCACTTCCTTTTCCACTGACCCACAGTATCGGCAGTGTGTGCCATCTACAGGATGCGCTGCATGAATTCACCAAGGCACCTTGGACAGCACCTTCCAAACCCTAGACCGCTAACATCTGGAGGGACAAGTGCAGCAGACACATGGGAACATTACCATCTGCAATTTTCCCTCCAAGGGACTCACAGTCTTCACTTAGAAATATATAGCCGTTCCTTCACTGTCACTTTGCCAAAATCGTGGAACTCCCTCTCGAACAGCACTGTAGTTGTACCCAAACCACATGGACTGCAGATGCTGAAGAAGGCATCCCACCAACACTTTCTCAAGGGCACTTAGGGATGAGAAATAAATGCTGGCCTAGCCACCGATGCTCACATTCCATGAATAAATTATTAAAAATTAATGCCCCTCCAAAAGTTACAATGCCATGGTATCGTAATGTGGCAAGCAGAAGAAGCAGGAGCCAGGAGCTACTGGGACTGAACCCAGACCTTTGGAATTACTATGTTTCACGTTCTAGCAAATTGATCTCATTCCGATAATAGAGGCAATGGTGCTGTCAGTCACCGTAATATGAACTGATTTATGACTTTCCAGGTTGAGTGGAATTCCTGAGGTCGCGGTTGTGGCTAAGCGCAGTGCTCCCTGCAAGGTGTCAAAGCTTTCGCTGACTAACATCACCAAGGAGCCGCCCAAGTAGCGGAGGAAATCTCACACGCAGAGCGATTCTGCTTACATGAACAGGGTGCTGACCCTGACCCACACTTCCACCAGGGTCTCCTTCAAGGCCATGAGTGTTTCGTTCGTTTGTTGTCGACATTTTCGAGCGCATCACCTCCGAGAAGACCTCATTCGTTACAACAAGGGCCACACCATCCAGCTCGCCTCATGCTGCCAGGGAAACTGCTCAAACAGGCCGTGTCCAAAGGCACCAAACCTGTCACCAGATACACCAACTCCACCTAGATCGAAGATTCCAGAGGCTATAAACTGGAAAAGTAACGATGCAGAGAGAAATTGTGGGGAACAGTATGTTACGTTTCCCCCGCGACTTTCTGGCCATAAGATTTCTCGACTTGCCTTCCCACCACATTCCAGCCCGCCACGACCTATCCACCATTTTATGCTTGAGTGGACGAGGTCCAGGTCTGGCCGAAGTCCCTTGGCATTCGAAGCCCTTAAAAAGCCAATGATTGCCCAATTAAGAGCCGTTTCCGAAACAAACTCAATTTATAGGTTCGCGGGAGGAGATCAGCAGCTCTGGGGATGCCCGGAAATGAACCGTGTACAGGCCTCAGCGGCAATTATGGGAGAGTTGGTGGCTCTTCATCATCAGCCTCACACCCACCCACCCCATTTTAACATCAGGCGCCCGCTCTAAATGTATGACTGCTGTGGGGGCTACCTTCCCGCTCAGGCCTTATTAGGGGCAGCCGGTAGGTTGGGGGGATTTGTTCTCCTCCGACTTTTCCCGTGGAGGGAAGGGAAAACTCGACCTACTAAATATCCTGGCCACGGAGTAATTCTTGGGACAGGCTTCATGGATAGTCTGGCTTCCTGTCCCGCCATCCGCAGAGTGCGCAGGGTACAGATCCCCGCCCACCCTGCCTGCCCCGCAGCCAATTCACACTCCAATTAACGTTAATTGGCTGCAGGTTGGACTTCCGCCCCTCACTGGGGATCAAGTCCCGCCTCAGAGTTGCCGTCCAACCTGACTGACAGATCTCTAGTCCCTGCAGCGCCAGAAGTTGCAGCGGACAGGTTGTGACTGCAAACAATCCCCACAGCCATGTCCATGGATTGTACGAACAGATACGTTTTGGGGGTCAGGGTGGCGAGCTTAGAGGCGGCTTGCGTGGGGGTGGGCAGTGGGTGTTCGGCTGCTCCCCGCGGATTTTAGGATTTCAATCAGAGCGCGATTTTCCACCTGCATTTCTGCACAGCGAAAGTTAGCGACATTTTTGGCATCCATCTACTCCCTCTGCCTCCAATTCAGACTGATTCAAAAAGCTGATTGTGAGAGTTTAGAAAAGCTTGCAAACTTATCTTTTCAATGGAAGCTTGGGAGTTATTCTCCATGGAAACAGGAATCGCATATGCCTCGTGTCTAGGCAGAAATGCTAATTCACAGTGCTTGAGAGGCCAACTCTATTTCAAGTCGGAACTAAATGGATAGTTTACAGCACAAATATTTACAAACTCACATCCTGAACACCTTTTCGGATTTCGGACGTTAATAATTTCCATTGGTAACATAGACGACCTCCAAACCTATATACCTTGCACCTTTTCCAGATAATAATGATCTAAGCGACCAGACTTACTGTTATGCAAACTTCAGAACAGGTCACATGAACCCAATCATTTTTACCTTAAATTTAAAGACACAGTCCCGAAACATAATAATCTTATAAAACTCATATTTGTAATAGTATTTTCCAACTGCCTTCATTAAAGAAGGTGACACTGCGAATTTTATGGGAAGGAAAGTTGTGGCAGAAAAAAATGGAACTAGAAAATTAGGTACGGAAGCCTTAAATAGTTGGCAGCGCTCAAGTTAAAGAAGTCACTCTTCCTAGATTGGGTGAATTCTGTGGGATAGGGTGGAAAGTAAAGATGGAGCTTCTGGAGACTCTGGCCACAATCTTTCAATCCTCATTTGATGTGCGAGTGATATGACAGGACAAGAGGTTTGTAATTGTTACACGCTTGTTCAAGAATGTGGAGGGAGTGATGCCTCCATCATTTAAATGCCAGTCAGCTAAAAACCTTTCTTGAAAAACATCCAGAGACCATGATCAGCGACAAAATTAATAACGCTTGGAAAATGTATAGGTTAATACTGGAGAATTATTCGTGGTTTGCTTAAGGTAAATTGTGTTTGACTAACTGGATTTAGTACTTTGAATAACTCATGGATAACATTGATATAAGTAAAACTGCTATTGTATGTATAAACAATCAAAACGCACTTGATGCAGGACAGCATCGTAATTTTTAAAGAACAATTAACGTTAAGTAGTTAAAGGTACAGTGGCAGCTTGCATAGAAGATTGGATAAAACCCTAAAAGCAGAGAGTGGTGGCGAACTGTTGTTCTCCAGGCTTGAGCGAACTATTCCAGGGTTTTCCCCAGCACCTATTGCTTAGTATCTTATCTAGACAGGTGAATGTTAAATTTTAAAGGAGAATTGTTAAGTCAGGCATTTTTGTGGGATGAATAGGATGAGGTAAAAGAAACAGATTTGATGGTTTTGAAATGGCTGCAGTAACAGAGGGACATGAGGGTTCGCGTATGTAAATTTTAACAGCTCAGGAAACAATCTTAGAGTCACTGCTTAGGTCCAATGGAGTATTCTGTCCAAACCCTGGCACAACAGTTTATGAAGGATGCCGGGACCTTCGAAAGGGTGCTGAGGAGATATTTTGGGGTGTTATCAAGGATAAGAGGCCTCAAGCATGTGGATAGATGTGAACAAGTGAAATTTTTCTACTTAGAGAAACCCGAAGGGAGAATTAATGAAGGAGGATTATATTCGTGTGAATAATGAGAGATTGTTTCCAATGGCTGGTGGGTTACTAACCAGACGACACAGTTGAAGTTAATTTGACACCCAAAGGAGCGAGAGATGGTTTGAAGAAAGATTCTTTGGCTCAGTGACTTGCTGTGCTCTGGAATGCACAGAGTAAACGGATAGTGGAAGCAGAAGTAAATATAACTCTCAAACGTGAGTTGTATAAATAAACGATAAGGGTTTTTAAAAAAAAATGCGGAGGTGTGGGGAAAGCGTGGTGGAATTAGATTAATTGAAATAACCTTTAATAGAGCCAGCAAGTCTCGATGGGCTGTAAGGGCGCTTTCGTTGCTTCATCATTCAATGTTTCTATAATTTATATGGGACTCATGTTAACGATTGCTGAAAACCTTGCTGAGTATTGAAATCCCCATGACTACGGTATTTCTACACTCTGCTGTCCCCCTCACCCCATTCATCCATGCAGCCTATTGACCCACAGTGCGGTGGACTGCAGTTTCTCGATATCCTATCTCTTCCTCCACTTCTCGGTATTGAAACTAGTTTGTGAATACCATTTTGCCGGAGGATCCCTGCAGTCCCTGCCACTTCACCACCCATCTACTTACTATTCATCTGAACTCTCTGCGGCTGTGCTTGCGTTTGGAATGCACGATCCACATTTCCTTCAGCCTCCTGCCTGTGCCCTACAATGACTGCAGCCGTTCTTCAACTTCAGAAACCCTGAACTGCAGCTATGGAAGCCGGACAGACTGTGTGCACAAATGCTTGACTGGACACGTGAAACGTCCTGCAGTTCCCATGTTGCAGAGGATGTAAAGGATCCCAGCTGCCTTGCCACATATGCAGGAGATGCCCAGCTACCTCGTGTAAAGCAGCCATTGTATTATGTAGCCCTAGATCCTTCCAAACAGTTTGAAATCAATTTCATTAAAAAAACTAGGTCATTAATAACGTTCTATACTCAAAGTATCGGTGCAGATTTTTGACAAGCCATCTGAATTTTGCTTGATCCTGAAAAGTGAGAGCCGCTCACTTCTTGTTACCACTGGAGTTCAAACAAGAAATGCATGCACTCATTCAGCAGCATTGTCCGTCTGTCTGCCTTTATTCTACTGGAGACTGGTCTGTTAAAGCAGAACAGAGCCCTTCATTCATGCGCAAGTTTTGTGTTTTCCGTCAGTAATGATTTTTGAGAGCAGTTTGTTTGCAAGTTGCACATTTACATGGCTAACTTTATTTTAAGGTGGTACACAACAGAGATGAACATCACTTTAACGGCCTGACGCTGAAACTCCTGTATTATATCCCCTACTGAGTTAAAATTTGGAAACGCAATAAATGTGTATTTTATAAACCCTTTTGAACGAATATGCATTTTAAAAACCTTTTGTTAATGATATCAGATGAAAGGCTGCAGAGTTGATTTTATTCTTTCCTGGGTTCCAGGCATCGCTGAGCATAGCAGAATATGTTTCCCATGTCTAAATGACACATGTAAGCCAGCCTCTTGGCGATTATTGGCAGGTAATTTCAGACGACAGTTAACGGCATTGCTGTGGATCTGAAGTCACATGCAGGCAGCAGATTTCCTTATCCATGGATCAGATCCACTTTGACAGCGAACGTCTAACAGTCATTATAAGACTCTCAGTTCTAGATTTCCATTGTCTGGATTCGAAACCAGGTTCCCAGAGGATTATAACCAAGGTCCCTGGATTAACAGTTGAGTGCCATTACCATTGTACCACTGTCACCTCTCCATTGGGAAATAAATCAGGAAAAGGAGCATTTATAAAAGAGCTCTGAAGAAGAGTCACAGTGACGAGGATGTAAACTCTGTTTCTCTCTCCACTGATGCCGTCAGGCCTGCTGACCTTTTCCATTTCCTGTTTCTATTTCAGATTTTCAGCTTCCACAATATTTTGCTTTTTTCTTGTTGTTTTCAAATTGGCTGCCGTGTCTTCCTACGTGACAGCACTTTGAAAAAAAAACATGAGCTGGAATTGACGTTTGCGATTTCATAAAATACGTTTTATAAATGAAAGACTTCCTTTTCTCGGGTTTACAACAAACTGTGAAGCATTGCTTTCAATGTTGACAGCCTCCATTCTATTGTAAAAACAATGACTGCTGCACTAATCTATCCTTTACACCAATTAAATAAGAGCAAGGGCGTAATCCATTTGAATCTGAACTAATCCCGTTCATATGTTCCCTGTTTTTTTTCACATACATAGAGTCCTACAACACAGCAGGATGCCAATCCGCCGATAGTGTTTCTTTGGCGTCTCTCCAAGTCCATCTATCTAGTCCATCTTGTGATAATTATTTTTCCCCATTGCTCTGTATTTGTTTTATTTTTAAATACACATACATTTTTTAAATGTCACTAGTTAATCTGTTTCCACCAACCTTTCAGACAATTCCTGGCAAATCCTGACAAGTCCCTGCATCAGAACAAAGCACGTCATCTTCTCACTGCCTCTTTTCCTTAGAAATGATCTCAGATCTGCCCCTTGTGACTGCTGGTACTGTTTACAGAGTAAATTCTTAATCTCTATCCAATTTACCTGAAGCCCTAATCGTGTTGAGTACCTGAATTACATATCCACGTTAATTTATTCTCTTTTAGATGAAAAATAATAATTTCTCTGCTGCTTTGACAATCCTGGGATCTCTCGTACCTTGGACCATTGGATAAACCTGCTCATCATCTCTAAGACCTTGACATCCTTTAACAAGTCAGGTGCCATGAAATGAACACAACAACCTGTCTTAGATCTAATCAGTGATTTTTGAAGAATTAGCATATGCCCATTGAGTATTTTACTCGGTGCCTCCATTAACCAGACCAATGATCCCGTCTGTTTCATTCACAGCTTTTTAACCTCTCCTGTCACTTCAAAGATTTGTGTTCGTGAACCTCCGGGTTTCATGGCCTTGCAGCCCTAAAAGATCAATTCCTTATCGTTGACGATTTGTATCACAACATTCACTCACAACCTTCCTAAGCATCACACAGCAGCCTTTGTATGACAGTACTTTTTTTTTTAGAATGATCTCTTCTTTAGCACATGCAGTGTCTTGGAGATGTCAACCGTGATATCAATACATTGCATATTTTCGATCTTTCCTGTTTTTTGCTCATCTCCGTCCAGCCGGCTCAAGCTTACATGCTTCAGAAGACCAGAGATATCAATTTTAATCAGGGACATTTTAACAAATTTACACGGATGGGTTCGCCCAGAACATACAAAATGGCTTGAGACTTTATGCCTTCCGAAATCAGAATTCACATCTTAGCCCTAATTACTGCCTTGCCACATTCATCAATATAGATTAATTAATATAGTTTAAGTTGGATATGTTGAAAGACGGAGAGCAAATGTTATTAATAAGTGGTTTGAATATTTGTATTTCAGTCAGTGAAAACACGCATTTAAAGTTGAAAGTTTTAAGTCGGAGGCCTGAGTAGTTTGCTGCAGAGCGCTCAGCTCACAGAATGCAAGTTACTGCCCCATAACAAAGCATTAGTGCCATACCAACCATCTGTACATTTCAGTAGATTGAGACCAGCAGCCGAATAATGCAATTAGTCATGTTAATAAACATTTGAATTACTGGTTCGTAGCTGTAATATGCAATTTGTTTCCAGTGCATTGATCATTTTTACATTCATAATTCTTGATTGATCCACCTTAAACCTCTTCAGATTAGCGGTGCATTCGGTCTGGCACCAAAATATGTTTTACGTTATTCTCAACTATTTTCCAGTCATAAATAGCAGAGCTTGGATGTTTAAAAACAGTTGATCTAATTCCTCTCCCGAATGATTTGACCTCAATCACCATTCGCCTCAAGAGTAAATCCAGGCTGAGACGTTGAGAGAGGAACTCAAACATCATGATCCGGGTCCTGATCTCACCCTCTACGTCATCACGTGGAATGGATAATTCCCATACAGCATAAAACATGACTTACATAAAACAGAATGAGAGGGGCAGAATATAGAGCAGTTTTGTGATATCAAGAAACGGCTGAAGGCACCGAATTCTGAAAATGATATGGATCCTGACTATATTCAGGCATTGTTACTGAAGACCTGTGGTCCAGGACAAGCAGTCAACCCAGCCAAGGTGCTACAAGACAGCTACAACTGCACCTGACATTGTGGAAAAATGACCAGATTAATCCTCTCCATAAACAGCAATGCAAATCCAATGCAGAAAGTTACAACCCCATTAGTCAACTCTCGGTCATAAGCAAAGTGACGGAATGTATCATCAACACTGCTACAAAGCGGCACTTAAACAGCAATAAACGGCATCCCATTGCTTATTTTTGGCTCCCTTCAAGGCCACTGAACTCCTCACCTCATTAGAAACTAGGTATAAAAACGGGCAAAAGAGCTGAACTCAAGAGTGGGGTGAATGTCTGCCCTGGACCTCAGGGCAGCATTTGAACGAGCCCAGCATCGAGGAGCACTAACAACATTGAAGTGAGTGAGATTCAGGGGAACATCTTTCCACTTGTTTGAGACTGAGCACAAAGCAATTTGGAGGTGGTATTTGGAGTCCAATGAGTTCCGCAGGCCTTCTCCACAGAAGTTCTTCAGCGTTGATTTATAGGTTCAACAAACTTCAGTCGTTCCTTCAATGACATCCCCTCCATCATAAGTTCAGAAATGAAAATATCCACTGATGGACACACAGTGTTCTGTATATTTCCAGCTTTCTCTGACGGTAAAGGAGTCCATGTCCTTATTTTGGCTTGGGTAGATAAGTGGTGAATGACTATCTCCAACAAGAGAGAATCTAACCATCTCCTCTGATGCTCAGTTGCATTGCTATCGCTGAAGTCCACAACCATTAACATCCTGTCGCGTGTTGCCATTGACCAGACTCGTGATTACATTAACCATGTAAATATTTCGGGGACCAGAGCAGGTCAGGGGCTTGGGTTTCTGTTGTGAGTAATTCACCTCCTGACTCCCTAAACACTATCTTCCATGGGCAAGACACGAGGCAGGAACGTGATGAAATATTCTCCTTCTGTCTCCATGAGAGCGGCTTTATCAGCATTCAAGAAGCTCGACACCATTGAGGAAGAAGAAGACCACGTGATCAGTCATGCATCCACCTCGTTGGACATTCACCTGCTCCAACACCCTTTGCACATTGACAATAGTGCACACCAGCTATAGGATGAACTTCAGCATCCCTCCAAGTGTTTTTCCACAGCACCTGCAAAGGCCACCATTTTTACCAGCTAGAAATGCAGTAGATGCATGGGAAATCCATGACCTGAAAGTTTGCTTTTAAGCCACAAGCCATCGTGACTTGGAGTAATAGACTTGGAGGTTGCAAGTCCCTCCCTTTCAAAAACATGAAAGTGCCTATACCAGATCGACTGTAGCGGTTCAAGAAGGCGACTCACCACCACCTTCGGAGAGATAAGGAGGAATGAATAACAAATGCACGCCTCACCAGCTACATGTAAACGGAATGTCCGTATCATTGCCAGAATGTGCTAATTCCAGCTGGATTCAGGTTCCATTGGCGCTCACAGCTCTAGGATATTTGCTCCAGCCAATCAGGCCTCATGTGTGAGCCAAACACATTCCGCCAATAATTAAAATAAAGAAGAAACATATTTTCTTATCCGTCTCAATGCAAGCTGCTGTGCTCCTATGGGGCTAAAGCACAGTTATAGATCACTAGTTGGCATTCTGATAGCCAAGCCCCGTTTTGCAGGAAACTAACAGTTCCCATGAATTGAGAGCACTGTTCTGAATGGTGACTGATATGAGGAGCAGATTGTTGTTACTATTGATCATATGGAAGCGGGGAGAAAATGGCGATGGCACACAACAATCGTGTCAGTTCCTTCTTTTAGTTCCCTTATGAGACAGAAACCTGAGGCTAAAAGTGACATCGGGGCGAACCCCGCCTGAGTGTTGAGGTGAACGTGGTTAGCGCTGATTGGCTGAACTCCAGTTAGCATTTAGTTGATATATATCATTCGGTTTGAAAGTGCACCAGTGTGGGTTGATTTGTTTAATTGTGTTATATTATAAAAATATAACATCACATGTGAACATATGTCTGTGGAGAAATAAAGTAATTAGATATAAATAAAAGAACTTGCATTTTTCTGGCGCCTTTGGACGCTTCATGATTTCTCAAAGTGCTTCATAGTCATGGAGCACTGTTGCAGCCACTGCAGTGTAAACAATATATATTTGCATATTGTAAAATTCTCGACATTTCAATAATGATGTAACATCATGGTTCCGGAGGAGTTGGAAAAATTTTGTAGGAATATTGCTTTTGGCAGACGTGGTGGCTAACATTCGCGCTCAGGCGAGGGATGGCTGGATTTACAGTGGTAAATGTGGAAAAATCGAAGCTGGCATCAATGTGAAGGGGAAACTGAAGGTATTCATGTAACTGTACATGAACCTGCGTGGCCTGTCAGTGTTAATGTTAGTAGGGGTAAAATTGGCGAGGTTGCTATCAGTGGGATAGGATTCAAACGTAAGCCAAACGGGGAGAATTCTGCCCTTTTAGTTCATCCGTCCTTAGAAAACCCAACAGTCACTTGCACCTTTTAGCAATCTTGCATCCGCTTCTCAACGGAACGGTGATCCTGAAATCGGTCATCCTTTATGTCTTGATGTTCTGTGTACATCTTTCCTAAGTATGCCTCTCACCGCTTTGTGGCTGTGTCTCGTTTACCTTCAGCCATTCTTTAACTTGAGCCCGGGTTCAACCTTTCCAATCCCACGCATACACTATGCTGTTTTTATAAAATCAAAGAATCTAGAATTCCCGGATCCTGGCTCATGACCTAGTCCTCCAACAGCAGGAATTGCCTCTGTGAACTTTGCATGTACTGCCCCCAGGATTTGGCCTTTACTGATAAGCCATGAGTACCCGGATGAAATCTGTATCCAAGACTGGGCCTGACCACTTCCAGATGTAGTGACAAATGAACAAAATTAATGGTTCTGAATGGCAGGTTCTGTGTGATATGTTTTTTCGGTCCTACGTCTGGTTCCCACAAACACTGAAAAACCTGTCCTGGTCCTTTATAGATGAGTTTCACACTCTGCCTGATACTCCTCTGCCCAGGTAGTGACAATAGCATCCGACATCGGAGCGGAGGAATCCGCAACTGCTACTTTAGCAGTTTTGTAAAATTAATAGCCTAAGCTTGATTTACCTCTGCATGGAAAATAGCCATCAGGCTAGTTTTCCCTTTTGAAATCCCGCAACGGCTTACCTGTGACATCCCATACCCTCGTGATACCATCAGAATGGGCAGCTTCGTCGCACTGAGTGTAGTTGGGTCTGTGGCAACACACTGCAAACGTGTTGCTCTGGAAACTGATAGCCCATATGGAGAGCCCATGGAAATGATAGGTTGAGGTTGATCGATGAAAGAGGATGTGATATCATGCACTGACCTGCCGAATAATAGTCCAAGTCAGGATTTTCAGTTTATTGATGAGGCCACGGAGAGGGCTGATGGGAGCAATGCTGTAGGTGTGGTGCACATTGACTTCCAAAATACGTTTCAGGAAACACATAGCAGATATTGTTGCCTGGGATGAAACATTTAAGTTATGAAGAGAGGTTGGATAGACTTGAGTTGTTTTCGTTGGAGCAGTAAAGACTGAGGGATGACTTGATCGAGGTGTACAAGATTATGAGGGGCATGGACAGGGTGGATAGCGAGCAGCTGTTCTCCTTAGTTGAAGGGTCAGTGACAAGGGGGCATAGGTTCAAGGTGAGGGGCAGGTGGTTTATGGGGGATGTGAAGAAATACCTTTTTACCCAGAGGGTGGTGACGGTCTGGAATGCACTGCCTGGGAGGGTGGTGGAAGCGGGTTGCCTCACATCATTTAAAAAGTACCTGGATGAGCATTTGGCACGTCGTAACATTCAAGGCTATGGGCCAAGTGCTGATAAATGGGATTAGGTAGGTGGGTCAGGTGTTTCTCACGTGTTGGGGCAGACTCGATGGGCCGAAGGGCCTCTTCTGCACTGTGATTCTGTGATATATCAGCAGGCTAAAGCCCACGGATGATCAGGGCGAGTGGCAGCATGGCTGAAACATGGGCTGAGTGGGTGGAAACAGGTCAAAGATGAATGGTTGATTTTTTTTCTGATTGGAGGAAGATATGTAGTGCAGTTCAACAGGAATATCGTTTTCCTTCATATGCACAGGAGCAAAATACTGCGGATGCCGGAAATCTGAGATAAATATATTCATGAAAACCAGAAACTACCTGAAACCTCAGCAGGTCTGGCAGCATCTGTGGAGAGTGAAACAGAGTTAACGTTTCAGGTCGTGAATTTTCGTGAGAGCTGGTTCTTATGATAGGCCACGTTAAGTCTAGGAACCGTTTCCACAGACCCACATCTCTCGATGCCAAGGTGTTTCCTCTGTGCTCTTGTTCGAAATTTCTTTCATTTGATCGTATATATGGCTCCTGTTACCTGGGCCCCTCGTCTGCTGGAAGCTGTCTCATTCGGTCCATCCTTCCCCAACTCTTCATTATATTAAACCTGTCTGTGATGTGGGCCCATAACTTGCTCTAACATAAAGAGGCTCAATTTTCAAATATCTCACTCATATTTACATTCCGTCATGTCAGGCGGCATCCTGGTAAAACAGCGTTGTGCAGGCTTTGAAGCCACATGACCCGCACTCTGGGATGGAGCCCTACACTGCTCACGGTACTTGTGAAGGTTTTAAACAGGACCACCTTTTTCCCTTGACATTCATATTTTGTACCAGCTCTGATAACACCTGGCGTTTCATTCGCATTTTTTTTTTACAGTCCTATAAACATTTGATGTCCTGCAAACCTTCATTCTTCAATCATTCTGCTTTTCCACAGCAACAGACCTGCTTCCATTTTGAGGATAACCATTTCCCTTCGCTTTGCAAAGGCGCATCGCTTCACACATACTGATATTGACTTGACCCCTGCTACTGACAACTGATTGCTCCATTTTATCAAAGTCGCTTTGGCCTTACAAAAAATTTCACTATATCTCCTATCAATTTGTCATATTCAGATTTCGAACACATGCTCTTTATGCTTAGATCTGAATCATTGATATCTGCGGTGAACGGAGATTTCCACCACCCACCGCTCCTCCACCCACCCCTCCTCCACCAGAAGCGAATCCTGTGGGTCGCATCCTCCCACTTATACACCCGCTGAGCATAGGGAGCTCTCTGTTTTCTCTCTTCTGATATCTTTTAATCACTTTGGCACCCCTCTCCCCATTTCTGCGCTCCTTAATCTTAGTGTACTTTCTGATCTGCACTTCAAACTGTCTGATTAAAGATAGAGCGGCGACAGCGCAAACCAAGCTGCAGGTCTCTCGTGCCAAGCTTGGGGTTTTCTGGTTACGCTTGGGTGACGGCTCCGATTGTGATAATTATTGAAGTGAGTGCTTTTATTGCTGATTTCACTGGGTCATACTGGCGTAGACGCCTAGATGTAACGTTAAAATATTGCAGATTAATGATCTTGGAAAGTATCCAAACCCAATCAGCCCGGATGCATAGAGGGCCGACAAAGTTACCATGAAGCGTGTTCCCTGTTTCTCTGCCAAACTGTTCATTTTCACTTGATGATGATTCCCACATGGAACTCTGGACATAGGTCCTAAATATACAATACATCACATCCTGTGGGGTGTACTCACTGCGGTTGGTCTCTCAACCTGCCCTATGCAAATGAGCGCAGTCCCTCGAGATTTATAAGGCCGGTGCTCCGACACAGACGGTTACATAGAACAGGCGGTGTTGAGATTTGGAGTTCGTTCTGCCTGAAGTGCTGCCCGTTGGTGAAGAAAGAATGGACATTTCTTGGCTTTCAATCCTTTTATCCTTGTTACCAAGTAAGCTCTGTTTAATATCGAGATTTAATGCTGGCTTCATAAAACTATGTGGTCGTGCCTACATTATTGAAATTTACTTGCCTTTAAACTGTTGTATTGGTTCAGATACGTGTTGTATTAAATATATTTTTGTCCGTTCAGATATTTTCAGTATAAGAGTGGAGCAAACACCAATGACGGCAGTGAAAGGGGCAGGTGAATCACTGGCCATCAACTGCTTCTTCACTGATTCTCTCCATGAACTGTACACCACCCACTGGTCCCGGGAACATCCTGGCTCAACAAGCCGGGAGGACATCTCGGTTGGCGGACGCTACATTGAATCAGTCAACAAGGAGGCAAATTCATTTTCTCTGCGAATCGAGGATCTGAGAATTGAAGACAGTGGCACGTATTACTGCTGACCTTATACAACGTCCACAGCAATAGGAAAGACGGCCCCTGTAGTACACAAACCACCAGCACCCTTCCTAATAGGGAAAAAAAAGAGGCTACGTTGATCTATTGCTTATCACAATGAGCAGATCGCAGTAGTTTGGAGAGATAGCACCTTGAAAAATAAAAACTCCAACAAGCGGTTTGTGCTATGAACCTGGATTGCAGTATGTGTCTCGACCTGAGGCTCACTCTTTAATGAATACGGGGCCTTTTTGTACTGATCTCCGTGACTGTGTGGCTGATCACACCACAACACTTCGGAGGTGGCACCGTGCTGACTGTGAAGCCTGGTAAGTGACCTCTCTTGCTCCTTTATCCTGAAAGTTGTGCGCACAGAAGATTATGAAGAATCACTGTCCTCGTTAAAATTTTCTGAATTGCACAACGCGATGCCCTAAACCCCTTTTCTGGAGTCGATTTGCTCAGCTGTCAAAAATGACTTACTGGCTTTGTTCGAGGATAAAATGAATCTGTGCTTCATATATAATTTACCTTCGGACAAAGCTGTATTTGAACATCTAACGTATCCGGCGTAGATAACTTGGGATGCTTATTTGAACAGATTGTGGAAGCTTAATCAGTTTGAACCGCATGAGTGAAGTGATTCCTCACTGAGCCGTTCCAGTATATTATTCATATACAGTACTTGAAACTCATGGAATTAGCACAAGACTGGGTTGAGGAAAAATTCCTGCAAATAAGGCATCATTATATAAAATGTTTCCTCCCAATTCCGCTCCCCCCGTTCCTCCCTATCACAGCACACCATTATGTTCAAGCAATAAATATTAAATTAATTGATGGCACATAATCTGCAAATATGTTGCCTATTCAAAAAGAGGCATTTGTGATTAACTCTAGACAGGCCACAGTAAATTACCGATTGGGGGTGAAACTGGTTTACTACTGTGGCATTGGATTTACGATAACGACTCGGCAGCCTATTATACATGGCATCAGTTTTTACCATACATTGCTTTGCAAAATATTGCCTAGATTTTTCAGCTTCGAAAATGACAAAAATGGCAATGCATGTATTTGGGTCTCCTGAACAAGCTTGAGCAGTCTTTCTGCGAATTTCAGTGAAAAGTCGACCAGGGGCATAATGAAAAGCCGGCTAGAGATTTGTCCAAGACCCATTGCATTTGGAACCCATTTTGCACCAATGGCATAGACTTATTTCACTGCGATTCAGCAGGCAGTCTGTTTACATGTAATACAGTCACCCGTATAACAGTGAATCAAAGCGCTCTGTGTGGAAGATTGTGGCGAGTGGTAGGAAACTTAGAAACTGCAGTGGCTTGAGAGCAAGCAATGGGGTTTCTTTCAAAGTGGAAAAAAAAATAAGCAGCCCCATCGTTCGTTATTGCTTTGAGTGACACAGTGAAGCCTTTGACATACTGATTATACTCGTTTCTGTCCATTTCTTTATTCTGCTTCAAGAAGCAGCCTGTCTGTCTTGAGTACTGACCTCATGAGCTGTATATACAGTGAGCACTTTAAAGAGAGGAGAATTCCCCAGGCAGATGTGTTGTGTGAGGCTCTGCTGTTCCTGCCCAGTTGTCTTGCTTGGCCAGGTTATTTTTTAGTGCTGGTCACATGAGGGAAATCCGAACATCTGTGCATCAAGCGAACGAATGCTATGAAATTTGGCTCGGGTTTTGCAGTGTCAGTGATGGCGCAACTGGCAGAGTCGACACGAATGACATTGGCGGGAACGTTGCGAGTTGGGGACATTCACAGGGGAATTTGAAAATTTAGAAAGTGCTGTCACTGAATAAACAGAGTGTGCTCTCGACAATTCCTCAAACAGCAATCTCGTATGCAATCAAGAGTGGACAAGAACTGTCACTGTAATCGTGTGGATCTGGCGATTAAAAGCTGGGCAAAAGTTGCATGAGGCGGTGGTGTAGTGGTATTGTAGCTGGCCTCTGTTATCCATGGATCCTGGGTACAACCCAGTGCACCCGGGTTTCATTCCTGCTATGGATGGTGGAATATGAATTCAACAAAAAATCTGGAATTAAACGCCTGATGAATTGCAGTAAACGCATCTGGTTCACTGAGAAGGAAATCTCTTTGCCTACATGTGACTCCAGATCCACAGAAATATGGCTGACTCTTAAATGCTGCTTACTAGGGAAATGTAGCAAATCCCATCGAAATGGGGTAAAGGATAAGATTGTGTGGTTTTATGGCATCTTAACTTAATAATTATTGCTCAACACTCCTTAGTGGAGTGTCAAATTTCTCCACAATAATTAAAAATTCCACATAGATTTAAAACCATTTCACCCCCCAACCCCCCTCGTTTTTGACAAGTCTCTTTATCTTTATTTTTCTGCATATATCTCAATGCTGTCAGATGTTTTTTTTGTAGGGGGTGGTGATCTGAAAATTCAAACTGCAAGTGAAGGAGTTTAAATGTCCATGCCTTCCTGGTTTACTGTGCTTGGACACTTCAAAGCCACCTGTTTGGTGACCACAGTGCGGCTTGCACCACAGCCCATCACCTTGACTTGGCGCCAGATTTTAAGTGCTGGCTGGAAAGGGGAAATTCCCGCCAGCGAGATTGCTTTGTGCTTTGCTGCAATCTTTCTTCGAGGTCAGCAGCGAGATGCCTTGCTTAGTCGCTGACCGTTAAATATAGGGTAAAGTCTAAGGTAAACTTTCTAAACAGTGGCCCAGAGTAAATCTGGAACAGGACCAGCCCACTGAATACTTTCAAACCGCTCTGGCCTATCCCTAGGAGACAGCATCTTATGGGATAACATATCAGTTCAGCAGAGCGCCCGCTGCCACTCAGCTTGAGATATTGTCTGCCACAGAACGCCCCAGTGCTGAAAGATGAATACTATATTTTTAAGGGGAATGGTATGAGGCAGATTGGACTGCAACCATTGCTGAGGTGCAGCGTTGCATCCCAAAGCGAGAAGTCACTCATTGAAATGAAGCATTTCCTATTGATCCAGGACATGGCACGGCGAGACAAGTGGAATAGTTCCTTCATAATCTTTCATGGAAATTGTTCAGCTATGGAACACTCTCCCAACGCAATTCACATTCCTCAGTTTTAACAATGCTGTTCCCACAAGATAGAGTCCGTTAAGTTAACTTGTTCATTTAAAATGGTCTTAGCCCCTTTATTCAAGAGTACACTGAAGAAGATGAATATTTTAGTGTGGCTCCCTGCAATGGGAAATGGTGATTTTTAGGGTTAATTTAAGTCATTGCTTCCTCTGACAGTGATATTCACAAGAAAACCATGGATCTAATTTTTCCAGCGTTCCCAAAGATGGTGATAGTACTCTTCCTGTGAATTAATTTCTCTGCTTCCATCTAGTGATTTCATGATTTCCTTTTTTTTTATTGTTTTAAAGCGCTGCATCATTATTTCCACCCAGTCTTTGTGAATTGTTCAAAAATTATAGTTGGACATGCATCTCCTTGTCTCCAAATTTTCAATTCATCAGCAACCATTTTTCCTAGCCCCTGGCACCAATTCAGCCCAATTCTGCCCATGTTGCATTCCTTGTACATTTGGCGTATACTTGTTTATTTAAACATTTCTTTATTGCTAGGCCACTGCAGAGGGCGGTTAAGAGTCAACCACATTGCTGTGGGGTCTGGAGTGACAGGGGCCAGACCGCATAAGGGCGGGGAGGGGTGGTCAGATTTCCTTCAAGGACCTAAGTGAACAAGATGGGTTTTTTTTTTTACGACAATCGACGATAGTTTTCATGGCCTCCATTACTGAGACGAGCTTTATATTCATAATCACAAAATCACAGAGTGCAGAAAAGGCCCTTCGGCCCATCGAGTCTGCACGTGAGAAACACCTGACCTACCTACCTAATCCCATTTACCAGCACTTGGCCCATAGCCTTGAATGTTATGATGTGCCAAGTGCTCATCTAGGGACTTTTTAAGGAATGTGAGGCAACCCGCCTCCACCGCCCTCCCAGGCAGCGCTTTCCAGACCGTCACTACCCTCTGGGCAAAAAAGGTTTTCCTCACTTCCCCCCTAAACCTCCTGCCCCTCACTTTGAACTTATGTCCCCTCATGACTGACCCTTCAACTAAGGGGAACAGCTGCTCCCTATCCACCCTGTCCATGCCCCTCATAATCTTGTACACCTCGATCAGGTCGCCCCTCAGCCTTCTCTGCCCCAACGAAAACAACCCAAGTCTATCCAACCTCTCTTCATATCTTAAATATTTCACCCCAGGTAACATCCTGGTGAATCTCCTCTGCACCCCTTCCAGTGCAATCACATCGTTCCTATGATGTGGCGACCAGAACTTTACACAGTACTCCAGCTGTGACCTCACCAAGGTTCTATACAACTCCAACATGACCTCCCTACTTTTGAAATCTATGCCTCGATTGATAAAGGCAAGTGTCTCATATGCCTTTTTCACCACCCCACTAACATGCCCCTCCACCTTCAGAGATCTATGGACACACATGCCAAGGTCCCATTGATCCTCAGAACTCCCTAATGTAATGCCATTCACTGAATACTTCCTTGCAAATTACTCCTTCCAAAGTGTATCACCTCACACTTTTCAGGTTAAGTTACATCTGCCACTTATCTGCCCATTTCACTATCCCGTGTATATTTTCCTCTCGCCCATGACACTCAACCTCACTGTTAACCACCCGGCCCAGATTCTAGATTTGTAAATTGAACTTAAATTGCATCAGTTGCCGTGGTGGGATTTAGACTATTACATTGAACCAAAACATTAAGCTGGGTCTCTGGGTTACTAGCCCAGTTATATTATCAGTGTGCCACCAGCTCCCCCTAAATCGAAGAGCCATTTTTTCAGAAATGTTCAAGTTAAAAACCCATCCCTCCATTTAGTAGTTTCGACTTGCATTCATATTTCTTCAACTGAATTGGGGACAGCTTTTTCAGTGTTGAAATGCATTCTTGCATAGGAAGGAATGAAGTGCAATTGTTCCTGGTATATTCACTGAGCCACCAGAACTGATGCTTGATTGGCAATTTTTAAGCTTATGAAGCGTCCCTTATTTGCCAGAAGAAATTTCCACACAGTTTTTGATTTAGTGGGATTGACGCTGGAGATCAATTGAAAATTTCAAAACAAGTGATAGATCTCTGGCAGTTTGGATAGAGGAGAAAATTTGAAGACTGACGCAAAAACTTTAGTTTGGTGATAACGGAGGACATGTTACCCTAATATAGCCCGAGAAATTCAGCGTATGGGACACAGAGTGGGAGGGATTTGTGACACGTGTACATAAGAAGCTTCTTGTTCCATGTGATTCTAGATAATCGAGGGATGAAACAGAGCTGGTTCTGTTCTGGGGAATGGGGAGCAGGAAGTAGAGCATGTTTCAGTGGGATAGCATTTGAGGAACAGTGATCAAAGTATCATGGGGATTAGAATCATTGTAGAAAATGACAAGGTGCAATAAAGCTGCAAACTCTCAACTGGAGAAGCGCTGACTTCAAGGAGTGGAAATGGGATCATACCCGCCTGGATTTGAATCAAAAAATGGTAGCGAAAACATTAAACGCGCAATGAGAGGTTTTCAGAGAAGATATTGTCGAGTATAGAGTAGACACATTTCCATGACAGTGTAAGGAAGAGCACTAAATGCTGGGACGCCATGAATGACTAAAGATGAGGAGCTAAATGCATGCAGAAGGGGTTTATAACAAATCCGTGGTTTATATTTCAGACTGAGTGCAGAACGTACAGGTGGAAGGGGTTGGGTGGCTGTGTGGTGGTGGGGGGACGGGAATTAAGAAAGGGAATAAGAGGCAACAAAAAACTACGGCCAGAATACATTAGTGGATCAATAAAATGGAACCCAGTGTTTTTTTTTCATGTAAACATGCAGGCATAGCACGATTTTCCAAGGGATGGGGGAGGACAGTGGGTGTAATTAATGACCAAATATGTAATTAGGAAGCATGAAGAGGTAATAAACGCGTATCTTTCATTTTACTTGACTAAAGTAGAGGATGTTGTCAATATGGCAGCAAATGAAGAGGCAGCAGAGAAATGAAATCGAAGAAATTAGAGGACGATTTGGCAGTATGAGTGGTGGCAACACTTCAAAGAGGCCAGTCATCTGGGAGGATGGAATGAAGGGGAAAGGAAAGTTCCTGGGGGATGTAAGGGTGGGGATAGCTGCGGCTCTGGAAACAGCCCTCCAGAACTTCTTAGATATGGGAGTGGCCCCAGAGGACTAGGTGGTCCCAAGTGTTATATGCAAGCAGAGCGATTGCTTCTTTCGAAAAGAATATAGATAAATGTCTGTGAAACAAAGTGTTTGGAAAGCAGGGAATAAGGGGACTTCGGGATAAAATTTGTGATGCACCGCTCCCTGGCGGGAGGTGGGAATATAGCACGAAAATTTGTGTTTTCTTTTCTCCAGCCACTAATGTTCCACCTAAAATAGTGATCCAGGTCGGGGATGGGCAATTGCTCTTTGTGTGCGTTCCCAGCCTCGGCCAACAGTGGGAGCAAAAGAAGTTCTACTCTGCAATGGCTACCTCTTCCTCTTGCACCGAGTCAGCAGTGGCGCCGTTGGCTGAATTAAACATTCTGTGCTGGAAAAGCTGGGATTCTATCGGGTTCTCCATCAACTAACTACCACACCCTCACTGCATTCTCTGCTCCCTGCTGTGTAAACTGGCTATTGCGGCCTCCAAAAAACCCCGACTCCCCCTTCTTTAAGAAATGTCCGTTTCAAAATATTGCAAAATAACGTGATGCTGCTGCCATTGGAAGTTTAAACAGGATATTGGTAGCAATCAACGACAACAACTCGTATTCATATAGCGCCTTTAGCGTAAGAATGTAGCTCCCAGCGCTTCACAGGAGCGTTATATCCGAAAATTGGTAACATAAACATAATGAATTGGTGCAGGTGTAGGCCATTCGGCCCATCGAGCGTGTTCTGGCCTTCAGTGAAAACATGGATGATCTGCACATGTTTCATATTTCACATTCCCATCTAACCCCGATAACATTTGATTCCCTTGCCTAACTAGAATCTATCTACCACTGCCTTAAAAATATTCAGTGACTCCGTCTCCACCGCCTTCTGAGGCAGAAAGTTCCAAAGCTGCACAACCCTCTGAAGGAAATATTTCTCCTCACCTCTGCCTAAAAGGGCGACACCAAATTTTAAAACAGTGCCCCCTAGTGCTCGACTCACAAACAAGAGGAAGCATGCTTTCCACGTCCACCTTGTCGAGACCGTTCAGGATCTTGTATAATTCAATCAAACCACCTCTCACTCTCTAAAATCCAAGGGAAGCAAGCCCAGTTTGTCTAACCTCCCCTCGTAAGACAACCTGCTCATTCCAGGTATCAATCCAATGAAATTACCCTGAGCCGCTCCAATGTATTTATATCCTTCCTCGAGTTAGGAGACCAAAACTGCACCCAGTATTCAAGATGCGGTCTCGCCAATGCCCTGTATAAATGAAGCATAACCTCCTTACTTTTAAGTTCAATTCCCGTCGTAATAAAGGATAGCATTCCATTAACCTGCTTAATTACTTGCTGTATCTGAATGCTAACTTTTTGTGACTCCTGCACTCATGTAACGAGTGACATAAGGCGACAGTTTAAGTTTTAAGGTGTATCCCAACAGAGTAACTAGAGGGAAAGTAGCGGCGAGTTTTTGGGAGGGTAATCCAAAGCCGAGGGCTTCGGTCACTGAAAGCAGGGTCACCAATTGTGGAGCAATTAAAATCGGGGAAGCTGCAGACGCCAGTATTAGAAGAGCAGAGATTTTTCGGGCTGTCATGGGGCTGGAAGAAACTACAGAGCTAAAGATGGGCCAGGGCAACAGTCAGTTGAAAATGTGAATTTTAAAATCCAAGCATCATTTGACCGCAGCCCAGTGTAGGCCAGTGGAGTGGAGGGGCGATGTACGAGCGACTCTTGGATTGATTAAGACACAATAGCAGATGTCTGGATGGCCAAATGTTAGAATGCGGGAGTCCAGCTAGGTGTGCATGTGAATAATCAAAGGTAGAGTTAGAGTTAGCAAAGCCATGAATGAAGAGCTCAGCAGCAGATGAGCTTGAGTAGGGGTGAATTCAGGTGAGGTTTTGAATGCTGAGATGGGTGGTCTCAGCGATGTTGCGAAGATCCCTTTAGAAGCTCACCTCATGGTAAAATAAGACATTAACATTGCAAAGAGTTCGGTTAAGCCTGAGACAGGTCGCCAGGGAGGGGGATGGAATCGATAGCGGGGGAGTGACGTTTAAGGCGCTATGTGAAGACAGCTTTCTCAAAGTTGAGTTTGAGGATATTTGTGCACACCCATTGCTGGATGCTGTCAGTCAAACCAGGGGGACTTTGACGTAGTGGTAATGTCACTGGACTGGTAGCAAAGAGGCCCAAGCCATTGGTTTGGTGTAGGTGGATTCAAAATCTGTCATGGTAACCTGAAAGCTGATGGCGCCATGCAACTATCATCAATTATCAGAAATAAACTGTCTGATTCACTAATCTCCTTTATAGAAGGCGATTATTTTCGGGTTCTGGCCTACATGTAGCTTGAAATCCAAAACAATGTGGTTAACTGTCGAGGGCGATAAAGGATGTTAAATAAATGTTGGTTTTGCCAACGATGAATAAACCCCATAAGCAGTAAAAACAAAGCCTGACAATGACAATTGTAGTAACAGCGCAGGTGTCAATATGGGGGCTGGTAATGTTGATTTAAGTGACGTCAACATGAACCATGCTGGGACCAGTATGCTTGTGGGCTGCATATCGAGGGACATAGATAGGGTTTTACATTAAATTGTGGGAACAAGTGAACAAATGTGGAAAAACTTTGTAGATCAAAGAATAGATACAAGTAAGTGAGAAAGATAGCAACATGAGAAATGACGGCCAGAGGATGACAGGAAGGGACAGAGAGAATGAGCCAAGGATCAAGACCAGATGTTCCAAACATAGCAGAAAGGGAAAACTAAAAGTTCTATATTTGAATGCACAGAGCACTCATAACAAAGTAAATGAATTTCTAGCACACACTGAAGTAAATTTGTCCTGCTGGCCATTACGGAGACATAGATGCATGATGACAAGGATTGGGCCCTGAATATTGTGGGGTATGTGACATTCAAGAATAATAAAAGCTAGGTAAAGGTGGAGGGGTAACACAGTTAATCAAGGACGGCATTTGTACAATGGTAGGTGAGACCTTGGTTCAGGAGAAGAGGACGTAGAATTGGTATGGGTGGAGATGAGGAAAAGCAGGGGAAGAAGTCACCAATGGGAGTGATCTACAGGCCCCTGAACAGGAACCACAATGTAGGATAAAGCACATTAAAAAAAATATTAGGCGTTTGTGATTAAGGGATGGCAATAAGCATGGGTGACTTTAATGTACTTATAAACTGGAAAAATCAGTTTGGAAGTACAATCCTGGGTAAAGTGTTCATAGAATGCATTCGAGATAGCTTCTTCGAGTAGCATGCATTGGAAATAACCAGGGAGCAAGTTATATTAGACTTGGTATGTGATGTGAAAGGCTTAATTAATGACCTCAGAACAAAGGCACGTCGAGGTAGCAGCGACCACAATTTGATTGAATTTTACATCCAGTGTTAAAGGGAGAAGCGTGGTTCTAAAAATATAGGCCAGTGAGCTTGACATCTGTCGTGGGGAAGGTGGAAGTGTCGGTCATTAAAGGTGTTACAGCTGGGCACTTAAAAAAACTCATGGTAATCGGGAAGAGTTAGCATGATTTTGTGAAAGGGAAATCAAATTTAACCAATTTATTACAGTTCTTTGAAGGGGTAACATGTGCTGTGGATAAAGAAGAACCTGTAGCTGTACTGGATTGGGTTTCCAGAAGGCACTTGATAAATTGCCACATGAAAGAATATTGAGGTAAATTAAAGCTTATGTTGTCGGAGGTAACATATCAGCCTGGATAGAGGATTGGCTGGCTGGCAGAAAACAGAAAATGGGCATAAATGGGTCCTTGTCTGATTGGCAGGATACGACCAGTGGAGTCCCGCATGGGTCTGTACTGGGGCCTCAACATTTTACAATTTCCATCAGTGACTTGAATGAGGGGAGCGAAGGCATGGTAGCTACTTTTGCAGATGACACAAAGATAGGTAGGAAACTACGTTGTGAAAAAGACATAAGGAGTTTGCAGATGGATGTAGATAGGTTGATTGAATGGGCAAAAATCTGGCAGATGGAATATAATGTGGAAAAATGGGAAGTTGTTTACTTTGGCTGGAAGAAAAGAAAAGCAGTGTCTTACTGGAGTTTAGAAGAGTGAGGGGTAACTTCGTTGAAGTATATAAGATTCTGGCCAGTATCGGCTAGGCGGACGTGGAAAGGATGTTTCCTCTTGTGGATGAGTCCAGAACTAGGGGGCATTGTTTTAAAATTAGGGGTTGCCATTTTAGGACAAAGATGAGGAGAATTTTTTTCCTCTCAGGGGGTTGCGTGACTTTGGAACTCTGTCTCAGGAGGCGGTGGAAGCGGGGTCACTGAACATTTTAAAGGCAGAGGTGGATAGATTGTTGTTAGGCAAAGGAATCAGAGGTTGTGGGAGGATAGGTAGGAATGTAGAACTCGAAACACAAACAGATCAGCCATGATCTTTTTAAATGGCAGAGAAGTCTCGATCTACTATCTCGTATGTTCGTTCATGTAAATAGTAATGCTTTGTTTCAGGCTGATATCGCCGTGGTGCAACTTTTAAATAATAAGTAGCGTGACATAAAACAGAAACAATAATTGATACATTTTTATATTCTGACCGTCACTGCACGCCATGCCTGAGTGGGGGTCTTTTTTTCTCACGTTGCATTGATCATCCTTCACTCAGAAATTAACACGCGATAAGAACCTTAATTGAATATCCATTAATTATCTGAACTTCTTTAGCCCGGCAGGCACACAGCTAGATCGCTCCATATCCTCCAGCTCTAATAAGGCATAGTTATACTCCAATAGAAAATTGCATTATGGTACACACGGAGGCACTGGAAAAGGAGCAATTGGCGCTTGAAGCTTCCTTTATCAGGCTGAGGCCTTAGGGTTGACTTGCTCTGTAATAAGTCTCCACAAGCAAGCAAACCTAACAAAATAAAGCAATAAAACTTTGTCGAATGTAAATGGGATGGTGGCATTTCAAATGCAGCTAGTTGTATGATTAATCGTTCTGATGTAATTTAGTCATATTAAAATCTGCCTAGACCGCTACTGCAAGCTAATCATAGTATCTTCGGAATCAATAGTTGTCCTACAGGCCTCGGAGTGTTTCAGCTGTTGTAAAATCATAAACGACAACAATCCAATCAGCGAGGCCAATATATCGAAGAAGGAACATTTGAATTTTTATAGCGCTTTCTACGTTCCCGGGACGTCACCAAACTTAACAGGAAATGAGGTACTTCTTGAAGTTCAGTCACTGTTGTCACGTTGGAAACGGACTTGCGCACAGCAAGCTCTCATAAAAAGCAAAGGAATAGCAACTGGGTCATCTGTTTTGGGTGCAAGTTGGTGGATAAATATTGCCAAGGCAACAAAGATAGGGTCTAATCCCCATGACTGAAACGGTTAAGTCTTCCTTTGTAATTTCAGCAGTGCAGCCTGCTCCACCAATCATCCGTCTCCTCTACTCTGAAAGCGAAGAGCTGAGAGCAAAAGGTTCTGTGCAGCTGGTTTGTCTGATGAGCGGATACAAGCCTGACCAGATTGGAGTGAGCTGGGAGAGGGATGGGAACAGCATACAGTCTGGCTTCACCACTACGTCCCCAGCTGAATCATCAGACGGATTCTTTAGCTCTACAAGCTTCCTTGTGGTGTCGCTGCAGGAGTGGAGCAGCGGTTCTGTGTACAGCTGCCGGGTGTCCCATTCTGCAACCAGCAGTAACCAGCGGAAAGAAATTCGACCAAGATCAGGTGAGGACATTGAGCTACTTTACAGGCTTGTACAAGTAAAACATGGTCACGTTCTTTATCAGTGTTGGGATATTTGGAATATGATTGTGGTCATTTATCAGTGATGATTAAACATCCCCTGGACTAATGAAATGAATGACTTCGATTAAAGTTGATGGAGTCATGAGATGCTACAGTAAAGATCGTTGCATTATTTTTCAGTAGAAATGGCCGAGGTACCTGAAGCAGCCCTTAAAATAGCCAATCTTTCTGAACCTAACTTCATACATTTCTGCAGGAATGGCTGATGTAAATGAAGTTGATCGCTTCTGGGCGATTATTGCAAAAGGCAATTCGAAGATAGTTTGACACATCAATGGATATTAATCCATAGTTGTTTAGCACATATGGTCTAACTTCGTATGATATTGCAAACTAATTACCATAAAATTTTACATCATATTTAATTCATTCGCTAAATTAATCCAAGCAAAACAGAAACACAGAGGGAAAACATATTTCCTTTTTTCGAAAAAGTATCAACTTTAACATTGTGTTTTTCTGCTCCGTACATTTATGGGGATTTGTTGCTTTTGCTGCTCGGCAGTGGTACAGAATTGTACACAAAAATTAAACGGGAGAGCGGGACAGATAAAGAGCAGAGAGAGGAAGGAGAGAGGGATGGACAGCGACAGAAATCTGTCACTGGATTGAACTGATGGATGGGACCATAAGCAATGCAAAAAAAAACTTATTTTTATAAATAGTCTTTAAAAAATGTGGGTAATGGGAAGGGACATACGACTAAATGAACGACACTTTCAGAGAGACATCCAGCATGATGATCCAAATCATCTTCAGTGCTGCAGAATTCATTCAATGACTTTCTCGCACATTCTCTACCTCCCTCTCTCTGCCTTCACTGCTATCGATCTCGGAGTCTCCATTGATCTCTTAGTGTGTCTCTTTCTTCCCCTCTATGTCTGTCCCCGTCTCTCTACCTCCATTTTATCCCCTCATGTACACCTGTTTGTCTCTGTACCCCTCTCTCTCTGTCTGCCCATCTCTTTGCTTCTCCTTCTGCCTGTCTCTTGTCTCTTTGAATCTGACTTTCTCTATGTCTCTATAGCTCCCTATCTCCCTTTTCCTCTTTACAAATCTCGATCTCTATATTTTTTTCCTTTTGCATGTCTGCCGGTACCTCTCTGGTTCTCTCTCACTTGCTTTCTCTCTCTCCCTCTTGCTCTCTCTGTGTTTATTGATTACTTTCTCTCTCACTGCCTCTTTCTCCCCCTCTTTACCTTACTGTCTGCAACTCACTATCTATCGTTCTCTCTGTTTCCGTCTGTCTCTGCCTTCATGTTAGGAAGATATGATAATTTTCTTAATGTTATTGGAATATATTGTAAAATAGTGGTGTGTGTGCGTGTTTGCATGTGTGTTTGCCTTAATTGGATTTAGGGCAGCTGGTCTGTAGGCTTTGATGTAAACATGGTAATCATGGGGGAAGTTTAGAATGTAAGGTGGAAAAGGACATCTGCATTTTTAAGTAAACCAGACTTGATTGTTTCAAAGGAGGGGTGAAACATGCCACCTTACCAGGTGAAGTTCAGAAACTGTGTGATTATTTTCCCCAATGATAAAACTTAGTGCTGTGAAAGATTTTTTATCACCAGAAAGGTTAAGTCCAAAAAGATAGTGAAACAATGGAAATTTGCATTCAAAGGGGAAAATATGTGTAAAGGAGCGAAGGCTGTCTGTAAGGGTAGGCATTTTTAAGATCTAACAACTGTGAAAAGCGTTCAGCCTCTATACCTCAAGCTGCAGTTTGCAAAGAGCCGAAGTTAAGAAAAGTCACTTTGAATTCTGCTGGTTCAGGGTATTGTGTGTCACCTTTTAACATCTAAGTGTCTCACTGTTGCCTTAACGAAAGTCTCACTGACAGTCAGATTAATTAGGGGATTTAGAAGTTATCATGTTAGTAATTTGTAGATATATGCCTGTGTTTAAAATTCATTTTTCTTCTTAATAAATGTTTACATAGTTTTGTAAAAAAAACTCGTAGGACTTGATCGTCTTATTAGACTGAATTCAAGGCACATGTCTCGAAATTTATACAACTTGCAAAACAAGCTGTGGCAGTTGTTTCAAGTTTCCCTTTGGGATTTGAACCACTCAGCATTTACCATTGGATGTGCCATAACACTCCATCTCTCGGTGTATCCCTCTATCTAGTCCTGCCTATCTGTGTGCTTCTTTATCTGCCTGGTTCTTTTTTTTCCCTGTCGCTTGCCTCTTTGCCTCTTTCTCTCTGTTTCACTCTCTTCCGAAGTTTAAATGAGTTGTGGAACGTTGTGATGCACCTTAACATACTTGGAAAGAAAAAAATGATGTTTTAAGTTCAATAGTTATCAACGAGGGAGGTGATCTCATCTTCTCAGTCGATCGCTTATCAATGATATCACTGGTGTCTCTATGACCCTTTCTCTGCCTCTTACTCTGGTATGTCTACCTGTAATGTCTCGCTCGCCATTTTTCTGCATGCCTTTATATCTGTCTGTTCATCTCTTTCCTTCTGACGGTCTCTTTTCTCTTTGCATCTAACATTTTCTATGTCGCCATATTTCCCTCTCTATTTCGCTCTCTATCATTCTCTCCATATTGCTTTCTCTTTCGTTATGTCTGTCTGTCTGTCCCTTTCTCTCTCTGTCTCCATCGATCTCTCTTTCATTGTCTTTTTCTCTCATTCTAATTATTTCTGTTCCCATTTCGCTCTCTCCTCGTTCCCTCTTTCCTCCTGTACCTGTCCCTCTCTGCCTTCTTCTCTCTGTCATTTCCTCTTTCTCTGCCTGGCCTTCTCTTTGTGCCTCGATATCTGCCTGGCTGTCTCTGTCTCCCTGTCGCTTGTCTCCCTGCCTCTTTATCTCTGTTGCGTGCCCTCTCTCTCTGTCTCCCTCTCTTTCTCTACTGTTAGCGTTCTCAGTTTCACTGAGTTGTTCAACGTTATTGTGTAATGTAACACACTTGGAAACAAAAAGGATGATGTGTTATGTTCAATAAAATCAGTGAGGCAGAAAATCAAATTTTGCCTCCCTTTCGCTTTTCACCGACATTAAAATCATTCTAAAATCCCAGTGTGGTGATTATTAAAACATTGCACCGATTCTGAATCTGATTTCTCATGACAGATCTCGCAGTGTTTCTAAGAGATCCTTCGCTTGAAGAAACGTGGATCAATAAAACGGCCACTCTGGTGTGTGAAGTTGTTTCCACACTTTCCATTGAGGTTCTGATCTCTTGGACAGTGGATGGAAAGATTAGGACTGAAGGAGTCCAAACCAAAATCGCTACAAAGGATGGAAACCAGTATCTGACCATCAGCCGCTTGACAAGCAGCGTGGAAGAGTGGGATAGCGGGGCTGCATACAGCTGTTCAGCACAGGAGAGTCAACTGTCAACTCCAGTATCAAAACGAACAGCCAAGATGAAAGGTGGGTAAAATATATCACCTTGTTTTCGAATGGTAATGGCGGGAAGACTAACATAGGTTGAACTTCTGTTACAGCCGAGCCAGTGAAACCCAACCTTCGCCTCCTGCCTCCACCACCAGAGGAGATTCAGAATTCCAGCGCCGCTATTCTCACATGTTTGATTAGAGGATTCTACCCAAACAACATAACCATTTCCTGGGAAAAGAACGGAGTTGCTTTGAGCTCGAACATCACCAGTTTCCCCACTGCTCTGGAACAGGACCAGACCTTCAGCACAAGGAGCCTCCTCACTTTACCCGCAGTGGAATGGAAGAGCGGAGCCAAATACTCCTGTGCCGCTTCCCATCCAGCTTCACAGTCCAACATAAAGGGGGCTATCAGCAAACAGAAAGGTAAGGACAGTTTCTCAGAATATATTCCCACAATCAGCACTTTCTACTTAAATCTAAACGCAACATCAAACAGTCATCAGATCCGTTTAGGTTCCAGGAATTTCAACATGGATAGAAACACATTAATACAGCCTTAACTCACAGGACATCAGTGGAAATTAAAATGATTAACAGTCAATTTATGTGCCAGATAATAATAATATTTAAGCCATAATTTAATAGTCTGAAGGAGGCAGGGGGAAGACTTATATAACTTCACCGTGCCGTTATATTCCAATTCTGAGCTATCTTCAAACAGTTATATATCGTTGCAGGACAAAGCAGCCCAGTTGTTTGGCACCCCAGCCACAAATATTCATTCCCTCCACCACCGACGCACAACAGCCGCAGTATGTACCATCTACAAGATGCACTGCATCAACTCACCAAGGCTTCTTAGGCAGCACCTCCCAAACCCATGACCCCTACCATCTCGAAGGACAAGGGAAGCAGATAGATGGGAACACCACCACCTGGAAGTTCCCCTCCTAGTCACTCACCATCCTGGCTTGGAGATATATCAGCCGTTCCTTCACTGCCACTAGGTCAGGATCCAGGAACTCCCTTCCTAACAAAACTGTCAATGTACCTACACCACATGCGCTGCAGTGGTTCAAGAATTCAGCTCACCACGACCTTCTCAAGGGCAACTGGGAATAGGCAATAAATGTTGGCTTGCCCAGCGAAGCCCACATCCTATGAATGAATAAAAAATAAATAAATAAAGTAACAGAGTGATCCACACAATATGGAGAGAAGGCGTTCTTTTAATCTTCTGAGCTGAGGAGACCTGGTTGGAGGATGAAGGCAGGACTGGATGGGGCTCCGATGTTGTCACTGCAGAATAGGATGTTGATATTCGCTTTTTATGCTGATTAACTAAGAATGATCAGTAATCATATGCTTACCAAGTGGATCATTTCTACACAATCCACCGTGGAACATTAGCATCGTTGTGAGCAATTGATGTTTTGTGCTGTACCATTAAAAAATAATTTTACAATGTGGGCCTGCGCAATAGACCTGTAGCCTGATTCCACTACAGGGGTTTTGCAAATTTCAGAGTTACTGATCTTGGAGAATAGAATGAAGGTAGCTAATGTAATTTTCAGCGCAATACATTCAACTTCTCGAGCGGCCAGCGATGGAAAACATTCAATAATTTGAGTATTGCTGAAAAAAGAGACATGTCCAAGCTTTTCGGCTTGGTTTTATGCAAGAATATCAATATGAGGAGAAAACAACAATGTATACTGTATGTGAAGAGCGTTATGATTGGTTGGATCTGATTGGAAGACGCGTTACCATGGAGGGTGCACCAATGATGATGACTGACAGTTAACTGCCAAGCGTATAATTGTGCAAAGATAGGTGGAAGGCCAGAAGGTTGGACAGAATAAAAGGAACAGACTAAAAGGCTAACAAAGAGGGAAAAATTAGAGCATGAGAATAAACTAGCCAGAAATATAAATACAGATAATAAGAGTTTATTTTTAATATTTAAGAAAGAAAAGGCCTAACAAAGTGAGCGTTGGTCCTATAGAAAGTGAGTCTGGAGTATTGATAATGGAAAACAAGGAGATTGAAGATGAAGGGAACAGGTATTTAGCATGATTTTTCATTATAGACGATACAAGTAACATCCCAGAAGAAGCTATAAACTAGGACATGGAAGTGGGAATGTAGTCAGGAAAATTAAAGTCACCTGAGAAGTGGCACTGAGGAAATTGTTGGAGCTGCGGGCTGACAAGTGCTTGGCTCCTGATGGACTTCATCCTAGGGGCTTAAAATGATTGTCTAGTTAATGCATTGGCTTTAATTTTCCTAAACTCCCTAGATTCGGGGAATGTCCCATTAGATTGGAAGGTAAGAAATGTGACTCCGTTATTAAAAAACGGAGGAAGACAGAAAACGGGAAACTGTAGGCCAGTTTGCTTCACATCTATCGTGCAGAAAATATTAGAAGCTATTGCTAAAGAAGTTATAGCAGGGCACTTGGTTAAGCTCAAGGCCATCAGGCAGAATCAAAATGGTTTTGTGGAAGGGGAATCATGTTTATGCAACTTATTGGAGTTCTTGGAGGAAATAACATGTGATGTGGATAAAGGGGGATCTGTCGATGTACTGTACTTAGATTTCCAGAAGGCATTTGATAAAATGACACATCAAAGGTTATTGTGGGAAATAAATGCTCATTGTATAGTGGTTAACATATTCGCATGAATAGAAGATTGGCTGGCTACAGGAAGCCGAGAGTAGGCATAAATGGGTCTTTTTCAGGTTGGCAGAATGTAACCAGTGATTTGCCAGAGGGATCAACGCTGGAACCGCAAATGTTTGCAATTTATATAAATGACTTGTATGGAGGGATGATTGCCAAATTTTCTGATGACACAAAGATAGGTAGGAAAGTAAGTTGTGAGGAGGTTACAAAAAGATAGATAGTTTAAGTGAGTGGGCAAAGAACTAGCAAATGGAATATAATGTGGGAGTATGTGAAATTGTCCATTTTGGCAGGAAGAATAAAAGAGGAGCGAATTATCGAAATTGTGAAAGATTGTAGAACTCAGAGGTACAGAGAGATCTGGGTGTCCTAATGGATGAATCACAAAAGGCTAGTATTTTTTTCTTTTATTCATTCACGGGATGTGGGCTTTGCTGGTAGTATTTCCCATCCCTAGTTGCCCTTGTTCAGGGGCATTTAAGAGTCAACCACATTGCTGTGGGTCTGGAGTCACATGTAGGCCACATAAGGATGGCATCAGTGAACCTGATGTTTCTTTACGACAATTGTTTCATGCTCATCATTAGACTTTTAATTCCATATTTTATTGAACTAAAATTCCACCATTTGCCGTTACGAGATTTGAACCCGGGTCCCCAGAGAGTTTCCTTGGGTCTCTACATTATTAGTCTAGCGACAAAACCACCAGGCCATCACCTCGCCTAAGGATGTAAGTACAGTAAGTAATTAGTAAAGTTAATAGAATATTATACTTTATTGCGAGGCGAATTGGATGCAAAAATAGAGAAGTTATGCCTCAGTTGTACAGGGCACCAGGATGTCAATATTTCGACTGCTGTGTACAGTATTGGCTGCAAATGCGTTGGAAACAGTTCAGATAAGGCTTACCAGCTTAACAACTGGTATGGGTGGGTTGTCTTATGAGGAAAGATTGGACAGACTAGGCTTGTATCTGCTGGAGTTTCGAAGTATAAGAGAAAACTTGATTGGAAGATATAAGATCCTGAAGAGTCTTGACAAGGTGGATGTAGAGAGGATGTTTCTTCTTTTGGAAAAATCTAGAGCTAGGCTTCACTGTTTGAAAATACGGGGTCGCTCATTTAAAACAGAGATGGGACGAATTTTTTTCACTCAGAGAGTCGTGAGTTTCTGGAATTCTCTTCCTGAAAAAGTGTTGGAAGCTGAGCCTTTGAATACTTTTAAGGCAGAAATGGAGAGATTCTTGGTAAGCAAGGCGGATGATCGGTTATCAGGTGTAGGTGGGATGCAGATTCCAGGTTACTATCAGATCAGCATTTAGCCAATCAGATCTTTAAATGGCGGTGCAGGCTCGAGAGGCTGAATGCCTACTCCTGCTCCTTGTACCTGTGTCTGTATGTTTGCAATTCAAACAAAGCACCTTTATCCTGAATGATCAAGGCATTGCCCTGAGGAGTGAGTCAGCGCATAGCTGTCACTTATTTTGGTTAGGTACAGAAATATGTACAGAAATAGTACATATTCTTTCTGTCTGCCAGGGGCAGGGCCTGGTGTATTAATTACGGCAGCTTCCAGTACATGCAAATGTACCACACTACGAGCCCGACTGACAAGATTAAATTGGTTGTCAGCGTAATTCTTAGCACACTGAGGGTTATTTAATAAATGTTGTCTAATTGCGAAATCGCACCTCATGTTGGGCACTGCTTTGACTTTTGCAAGCATGGGCTAGTTGGGTTCGGTTTGCACCTTGCCCATTGCGAACAGTGGCCTGGGGCATGCTATTTAATCTGATTCACAAATCTTTGGGACATGCAGCTTACATACCTAGAATTACACAGGCACTGAAATTCATATACCCACATTACTCATTTGTGAAATAGGCAGAATGTCTTTTTGGCTTTACAGCAGCATCCTGTTAGTGGCAAATACCACTCGTGTTGCTACTGCATAGCAGCAGCGTGAAACAGCTATGCCTTGATCTATCAGGGTCAAGCTGCCTGGTTTAAATTGCAAACAATGCTTGGCAGTTAACTGCCATTCACCACCACTGGTACATTCTCCATTGCGCCGCCTCTACCAATCAGAGCCAACCAATAAGCACTCTCTTTTCATGCAATATAAATTGTTGTTTTCCCCTTATATTGGTATACTTGCGAAGTGTGCTGATGAGTGCAAGACAAAAAGCTTCGACATGTCTCTTTTTTTAGTGATAATCAAATTCTGTACTACCAAGCGATTATTCAATAATCTGATTTTGTTCCATTCGTAAAGAAAATAACGGTTGCTTTGGTCAGAGCATCCATTTTATTGTAACAGCCTGGAGGCATGGTTTCCCATTTCTGTAACTCCCCTACAGGTTTTAGGTAAAGGTACTTAGGAAAGCCTTTCCACTATAACGAATTTTAATATTTAACGCCTCCGGGTCAGGTATGTGTTGGCAATACTATAGGCTTCCTTACTTTAAACTCTTTTAACAATGGTTAATGTGACCACACCTTTCAAAAGTGCACTTTCCTAGACTTGAGGTGTGCAGCAGACCTTTTTTGTTTATTTTTAAATATCTCACTCTCGAAGTAAGAGAATGTAATCCATGCCAAAAGCTGCAGAACATCTACAATTGTACATCTACGTTTCCCTTCATTGGTCGGACCCATTCCAATTACTATTTGGACTTGAATAGGGGACACCTTTGGTATCCTTTAACCGGGCTGCCATTGGATTCCGGCACATCCAGGCCACAAGTCAGCAATCGAATTCCAGCATCAGTCAGTCTGACTGGGTGAATATTTACAGAACCTGGACGGGGGAAGCATAGCCCCCATTATGTCCCACTCAGGGCCATTTCCAAGCACTGGATTAAATGATTGGAAATATTACTGAGGACTTCGTCCACAGAAGCCAAAGGGACAAAAGCTCCGAGACCAGGAGTGCACAGCTTCTTATAAAATGAGCAGAAGTTATCAGAGGATACTCAGAACACATTACAAGTAAGTAGTATTATTTTTATCTCTTGGAGCATTTTGCAGTTATTGTCACCCTTGATTACAAAATACCAGTTTGAAATGACCATTGCTTATTCCTTCAAGATGATTGTCATGAGACAGACATTTCTGTCAAAATACTGGAGCCCTCCTTTGAAGAGATTTGGACAGAGCAGACAGCGACCATTGTTTGTGAAATCCTCTACAGCGATTTAGAGAACGTCATCGTGTCCTGGCAGGTGGATGGGACAGAGAGAACGGAAGGAGTGGAGACTCGGGATCCGGAGTGGATTAGAAGTCAATCCAGCATTGTGAGCAAACTGAAAGTCACCGCGGCGGAGTGGGACAGTGGTGTGGAATATATCTGCTTGGCAGAAGACACTGAATTGCCAACCCCAGTGAAAACCTCCGCCAGGAAAGTAAAGGGTAAGTACAGATGACACTCCTTCAGAGACTGATCCGATGATCAATTGGCTCAACGAGTCATCCAATTCCTATATTAAATACGGAAATGGCCATTGAAGTGAAATTTTGGAGACTACCTTTTTCTGCACGGTTAAAAAATAAAGTGAAATCTGGAAGTAGCCACGTCAACAGCGTCAGTGACTTTTAAATACATGATTGTCTCCAGCTTTTTGCAATCTAATATCAGACCAAAATGACACCCACCAAAATAAAGAACATTGAGCAGACCAATAACCAAGGGTTATGTATATAAACTGCCACAGATAGGAGACAATTCCAAATCTCCAAATTCACATTATTACGAAATGAGAGAATTGGGATGTGAAAACTGGACAAAAGACAGCCCCAGTTTAATAAATATTGTTCTCCTTACAGATGGGGAAATGCATCCTCCTAAAGTCTACGTTCTACCTCCATCCATGAACGAGATCGACACTGAGAAGGCGGCCACCCTGGTGTGTCTCGCCACCGGCTTTTATCCGGCTGAGATTTACGTCGCTTGGATGGCCAATGACACTCTTTTGGATTCGGGTTACCCGAGCCAACCAGAGAGCGAGAAGGGGAATGGATCCCATTCCATTGCCAGCAGATTGAGGCTGACCGCAGCGGAGTGGAGCAGTGGCACCATTTACACCTGTTTAGTGGGACACCCGTCCCTCGAGAGGAATTAAATCAGAAGTATAAATAAATCCCACGGTAAACCTACATTAGTTAACGTTTCACTTGTCCTCACCGACAGTGTTAAGTCCTGTACATAACCTGCCCTGTTTACATGTTGTTTCCTATCGATATGTTAACGTTGTTACGACCATAACTGTTTAAGGAACTGAGTAAGCGAATGTCCCATTTAGCACACGCCACAGTCACCCTCCAGGTCAGAGAACAATTGTTTAGATATTTTGCTAATACCTGAAATTATCTCTGTCAAAGACCGATATTTCCGACAAGACAGTGATATCCAAACATGACCTTAGAACTGCTTGAAACGAGCAATCATACTGAAGATACCTTGAAGAGCTTGGTGAGGTTATTGAATAAGCAGGGAATTGTGATTTTGTCAGTATGCGGCTTCGCTAATTGCAATAAAAGCAGAATAAAAACCTTCTGACTTTCATGTTTGTGTTTTGTATGCGGGCTGCCTTCGCAATGCTGATTTAAAACTGGATCCAAATGTGTCTGATAGTTACTCTCTGACATTCCAGCAGTGTAGCACCTTTCCATGCCCACACTCTTCATCCGCTGGACGCGGTTTTAATCATGTTCCAAAGCAGTAAATGTTTTGGACAACTCCCAGAGTTCCCGTGGTTTACTTTTGGCCAATGAGGTATCTAGTTGTTGAATGGAACGAATTAAGGTGGAAGAGCATCAGGTTACCACTTAATAATATAATCGTTCATCAAGACTTGTGATTGGCTGCATGTACACTCCCTCGCTTTTTCTCTTTATTCTTTCATGGCATGTGGGCATCGCTGTCAAGGCCAGTATTTGTTTCCCATCCCTAATTACCCTTGAATTGAAAGGCTTGCTAGACCATTTCAGAGGGCAGTTGAGACTCACTTATATTGCTGTGGGCCTGGAGTCAGATTTAGGCCAGGCCAAGCAGGGATGGCAGATTCCTCCCCTGAAGGATATGAGTGAGCCTGATTTTGTTTTCTTTAACGACAATTGGTAATAGTTTCAGGATCACCATTACAGAGGTCAGCTTCCAATGTAAATTCTACCAACTGTCATGGTGCGATATGAACCCATGTCCCCCGAGCATTTGCTTGGGGTCTCAAGATTCGGATCATTTAACCTGTGTCCAAAGGAACTTGTCAATTGGCGCCTCTTCCCACTGACATAGCAATTTCTCTTGCCTCCTGCGATATTCTTGAATCGCCTCGTACTTCTTGCCCACAGGCTGCCCCCGAGTGATATCACGGGAATTCAGATTCCAAGTGTGCACTGATGAGACTCAGCTCCATATCAAGATTATCTCTCTCGAATCCTATGCTGTCTCTGATACGTGACTCTGTTGGCCACATACCTGCTACTGAATCAATATAAATTTCCCCAAATTGATTGCTAGGGAGAGGCAAAAAAATCATAACCTCAGTCCCTGAATCTCCGATTCTCTCCTCCTCCCCGGACAGTATCAGAGGCTAAATCTGGGTTTGTGGACTTGGCATCCCAATTGAACCTGAACTGAGCTTCGAATCCCATATCCTCCCCGTCACTATAACTGATAACTTGCGGCTCTCTGACATCCTCCGATTCTTCCTCTTCTTCAGCCCATCTGCTGCTGGTAATCTCATCCATTTCTTTACATTCTGTTCATTTTTATTTTTGGCTTTGCCCTTTCGTGGGATGTGATTGTCCCATTTATTGACCTTCCCTCAATTAAGTTAGTGACTTGCTCAGCCATGACAGGGGGCAGTTAGGAGTCAACCACTAGGCTGTGGGTCTGGAGTCACATGTACTTCACACCCGGTAAGGGTGGCATATTTCCCCTCCCTCACGAGCATTAGTGAACCAAAGGGGGTGTTTACGACAATCCATGCCAGTTGTCATGGTCAACATTACTGAGACTAGCTTTACCTCCCAGACTTTATTAATTTAATTTAAATTTCACCAGACCCCATGTCCTCAGAATGTTACTTTGAGCTTCGGGATTATTAGTTCAGTGATATTACCACTACTCCATCATCTCCACCTGGTATTCTTAATTGTCCGAGTGCTCACCTGGCCGGCCTCTCATCTTTCACCCTCTGGAAGCTTAAACAGATGTCCAACTCTGTTGCCTATAGCCTAACACGCACCAAGTCACATTCAATCGTCAGCTTAGACCTCGATGAAGGGCAATAAGCTACAGCCGTCAGAGCTTCATTTTGAACATTCTTCCCAATGTATCCAAATTCCTCCACATCCTCGTCCTTCTTTATCTCTGTAAACTCATCCAGCTTTACAGCCACCCAATACCTCGGTGCTCCCGCGATTCTGACCACTTGTGCATCCAGGTTCCTATGGCCACACTCATGCTGGCCACTGAGTGACATAGATCAAAATGATATGAGCGATCTGAGTCAACAAACAAGCTGGCCCAGCCGTTTCCACCAATGTTGGCTCTGCACTGTCATCTCAGTGGGTAATAATTCAATTGCTCCCACTGAATCTTCGCACGCATGCCATCAAGTCTGAACTAACAGCACAGGTCAGAGAGCAGGTCGGCAGGGCTTTTTCCAGGCCCACCCTCCAAAATATTCTCACATTCCGAAAAAGAGGAAGAATCTTCTTCAGAAAAAAAAACAGTAATGCGCAGACACTGCAATGTCACGTTTGGCGTGAAGCATTTCAGTTTAAGCTCCTCTTACAGCTGTTGTGTTCATACTGAGGCTTCAGGCAGTTCAGGGCAGGCTAGACCTGTGGTCAGGCTCACGTCACGTGCTTTGGGTTAGCCACTTTGGCTGACCCACCAATAGTGAAGCAAATGTTGCAGAATCATTATATGTCCAACAGCTGGCGATGCTTTTTAATGTCTGCGGTACCTGTGCACAGGTTTCCATAAGTAGGGTGGATTGGGGGTTGGATAGGGGGGCACTGCGCTCTGGAATCCTGTGATCCATGCCAGAGGTTGTCTGTGTAGGGGAGTGTCTGGATTATGAGATTTTGGACCTATCCATGCAGAAGGCTGTCTTGCTGAATAAGCCAACTGCTATTCTATAGGATGTGACATCGGTCCATTCTCGAAAGTGTCTCGATGAGTGATGGAATTTCTGTTCTGTGGAGCCTGGCCTATCCGTGCTGGAGGCTCTGTCGGTGAAGTGTTGAGTGCTGTATCAGGATACAAGCATAAAGGTATCACTTGAACATCTTTTAGCCCTCCTCCCCCAGAAATATCCCTCACATTATCATTACCTGAAGTCTACATAATCCAAGAATCATTTCCATGAGCATTTATCAAAAATGGTTAAGATTAAACCCGGCAACTGCCGGTCAGGCAGTTCAACCTTGGTAGTTAGAACGCTCTTCGAAACAACAATCCGGTAACTAACAGTCATTCGGACAAATGTGGTTTAATGAATGGAAGCTAATATGGATTAGTTAAAGTTAAATGGTGTTTAACTAAGTAGTTCGCTGCTTTGATGAGATAACGGGACAGTCGATAAGGGTTGTGTGGTAGATGTGGTCAACATCGACTTACAAAAGGCCTCATAAATGGCTTGTCGGCAAAGTTAAAGGAGATGGCATAAAAAGGAGAGTGTCAGACTGGATACAAATTTGGATCAGTGACAGAAAACGTTTTGGTGAATGGTTGTTTTTGTCGGACTGGAGGAACATACATAGTGAAATTGACCAGGGGCTGGTACTATGACCTCTGTTTTTCATGACATGTACTGATGACCTAGTTTTGTGTTTACAGAGCACAAATTCAACATTTCCGCATGACAAAACTGGAAGTATTGCTCGAAGTTAAGTGTACAGTGATATACTTAAAGGCCACATAGACTGAATGAATTTAAGGGTCAGAAAAATGGCACTTGAAATTTAATGCAGTGAAGTGTTACATTTTGGTAGCAAAATTAGAAAGGCAATATAAAATATTGGGTGCACTTCCAAATACGGTACAGGAGCAGTTAAACCTGGAGGACCGCGTGCACGCAACATTGAAGCTGGCAGGGTAGGTTGAGAAATTACTTAATGTTGCACAGAGGACACTGGGTCTTCTCGGGCCCTCGAGTACTAAAGCAAAAACATGTCTCAAGAACATAAAAAAAAAAATCTCCATTTCGGTCTCAACCGGAGTATTGAATCCAATTGTGGCCACTACAAAATGAGAAGGGCGCGAAGGCTTTAGAAATGAGGCAGAGAAACGATCTACGAATGTGGTTGGAGGGAACTGGAATTTCAGTTCAGTGGATAGATTGGAAAAAAAAAAAAATTCTGCGGATGCTGGAAATCTGAAACAAAAACAAAAATTGCTGGAAACACTGAACACGTCTGACAGCATCTGTGGAGAGAGAGGCAGGGTTAATGGTTCGAGTCCAGATGACTCTTCTTCAGAATTCAACCAGTTGTGGTTGTTCCCCTCAGAAAGGACAGTTTGAGAGGAGATGGGTTGGAAGTGTTCAGAATAAGAAGGGGTCGAGGCCGGAAGAAACTGTACACGTCGTCGGGCAGCTCCAGAACTAAAGGGCGCCGAATGAATGTGATTGGCAAGGGAACCAACGGCAGCATAAAGGAAACCTCTTTTAGTCACCGGGTGGTTGGAATATGGATGAACCTCTTGAGTGACCTGGAGGCAGATAGAATCATAATTTTGTGAAGGGATTTGTTTTGGCATCTGGGGAGAAACACATGCAGGGTTATGTGGAAAAGACAGTGGGGGTTGGACTGGCAGGTTTGCTCTTGGTAAGAAGGAACACGGACAGGGCAGACGCAATGATCTCAATCTGTGCTGTAATTATTCTAAGATTCTATGTTTCTTTGGCTCTATGAATGACAGAATTTAAATCTTAAGGCTCTTTCAACAATTGTTAACTTCACTTTTGCTTCGTATTCCCAAATCCGCAAAGCACGTGGGAAAACGCACGTGTTGTTTTTCTTCCAGAATATTGGAGGAACCATAAGTAAAAACACCCTAAATTGGGCTATAGAATCCACCAGATAGCACTATCCGAGTAAACAAAGACCTGTCACAGTGTTATATCACTTCCTTCATATAGTTTCCCTGCTTGGATTGGAATCCTGAAACAGAATTTCAATGTATCTGCTTTGTCCATAGAATTTAGCATTCCAAGTTAAACTGCACTGGACAGGCAACATTGAATCCCGAGCCGAAATGTAACCGCTCTCACCACCCCACTCCCCACCTGATTTTACTCTTGATCTCTCGTGCCAGTTTGGCATATGATTCCCGATCGATTTAATACTACAAGTAGTCCGCCCTTCGTTTCACAGTGGAGTCGATTTCCATTGCTTTAAGTAGATTTTCATTCATTGTTATTGGTTTCAGCTGCCAGGAGAGAAAGTTATTTTCATCAGGACCTCTATACAGCGTCATAAAGTTTTCCTTTACCCTCGGGAACGTGAATGGGTTTGTTATGTATGACATGCAAAATAAATTATCTGTCCTGTATACAATGTGCTCAACTACTATAATCTAATGACTTCCTCATTGTTCTAACAATCGCATTAATCGACAGCATGCTGGTTAAAATATTGACTACATCATCATATTGTGTCCATTCAACTTGGAATGCCTCATCACCCTCGTGATATCCACTTTCACGTTATTACAACTTCTTTGTATCTATTCTGTTTACAGCCGAAACACATTTAATGGAATGCATATGTATTAATTCTAGAAACCCCTGAAACAAAGGAAGACCCAGAAGGCTACGAGATAGAAGAAGAATGGTTAGAAAAGTTCGATGAGGACGCCAACACTGCATTAACTGTGATCGCTTTTGTCCTCCTGTTTGTTCTCAGTATGGCGTACAGCACATTTCTAACCCTCTTTAAGGTAACAAACGAATGTCAGTCGTACTATGACATTGTGCAGATTCAGTAGATTGTTGAGCTTGAGACTGAGCTGAGGTGCAAATGCTCAACGATATATTCCAGTGGAAGAATAATTTATCTCGCCCCAGAGTATCAGATTATTATTAGTGTGCGTGCTGATAATTAACATATTCAATTAACCTCCTGAATACGATGACTTATCAGAGGAATGAACATGGGCGGGAATTAATGCGGCATAAAGGGACACTTTATATGTCGATTGTGGTTATCCGGGGAAACAAAAACAAGAACGTGATTTACTTAATATTTATGGGTAATGACATAGAAATAGGGGCACGTCCTGGGAATAGTGAGCATAAAAAGTAGGAAAAAGACAGAAAGGAGTGCCGCAAACAAACAATTGCTGGAACGCTCGGATCACTGTGAGTGAATGAGGAAAGCATTGATTGAGGAATTATGATAGGCGGATTAGTGCGATGAGATGGGGAAAGCATTGATTACAGAAAGCTGGTAGATGGGGCACTGGGAAGAGATGAGGAAAGCATTGAGGGCGGAACGATGGGAGAAACCTCCAGTTGGTAAATGGCTGTAGCAAGACTGCAGTATCTTCAAAAAGGTGACCAGTAAGCGGGAAATGCACAATCCCGGAATGAGAAATTCTAAATGGAGTGGGCGGGGTGGGGGGCAGTGCCTGGGGAGCAGCATCGTGGTGAAATACAACAGTTAGGAGCAGTATCAAACCAAAGCTGAAAGGTAATATTAAGGCGAAGGTAATGGCAAATTTAACAGCCGGAAGCATTATTTAAAAGAAAAGTAGCGAAAATAGAACATATCTTTATAAAATGCACCGTCCAGCAGGGAACACTTCCTGGCGATTTGAAGCATGATTTCAAATATTTTACGGTTAAGAAATAAAAGGAGAAAGTTAAATGCCCAAGTGAATTTGTTACACAATAACGTAGGAAGCTCATTCAAACCCACGCGCATCTTCCGCCAATCAGTTCGAGAATGGCTGATCCGTATCTTAACTAAATATAAACGTCTTGATTCATGGCTCTTAATAGCCTGACCTGAACAAAATATACCTATTTCAGTTTTGAAATGTTTAATTGGCCCCCAACCTGCATATAGTTTTGGGCAGGAAATTTCTGGATTTACAGTATCCTTTTTGTTAAGAAAAGGTACCTAACATCACCCCGAGTGGCCCAGCGCTAATTTTGCGATGATTTCCACCTTCTTGTGGTCTCCCTCAGCCTCACTAGGATGCCATCTCCTTCGATAGGCTTTACGCAATTGTTCACTGATCTTACACAGCTCCATAGGGCCAACACTTAATATTTTAAATTCAGGAGAACTTAAGCCTAAACAATGAACATCTCCTCATAGTTTGAGAGCATTTAGTCTCGGTTTTCATTCTGCTGAATGTGCGCTGCGTCTCAATCGATAACCTTCATCCAGCCTGAGATGCCTAGAACTGAACATAGTCATCAAAGCTTTATACGTTTTCTATGCTGTGTATTCCAGGCTCATTGCACGCACCCCAACTCCGCACCCCGTCACACACAAACACAGTTGAGGTAAATACCAACATTGACTTGACCTTTTCATTATCATTGGCAACTGCTCACAAGCTTTTGGTGCTTTCTGCACTTGGACGCCCACATCTCTCTGCTGCTCCGCGTTTCCTGGACCCTCAGATATTTAGAGATACATCTGCTCTGTATTCCTCAGCTGCAAACTAGATGACCTCGCATTTCCACACATCGACTTTCACCTACCACTGTTTCGCTTCCTCATTTAGTCCACAATAGTCCCATTGCAATTTCCTGCAAGAAACCATCCCATTTTCCAGTGCACCAAGAAATCTGTGGGTTCTCTGAATCTCCACTCCGACAGCTGAGGCGTTCATAAATATGGTGACAAACTGCACTCCCAATACAGATCCCATGCGGCATCACTGGTCACGAACTGTGAATTGGAACGTATTCTAATGATCCTTAATCTCTGCCCCTGACTTCCTAATCCTCCCTAATTCTACATCCAAGTTTTTAACTTTGTCGATATTACTCAGGGATCAGGATGAAAAACAACGCTGGTAATATCTGATGTTGAAAATAGACCATAGCTTATCTAAAGCTACTTGGAACACGATGGGTTAAAATTTAGATCATTGCTCCACGCTGCTTTAAATGGCAAGAATTGCGACCAAAGCCATACCATTCGATTTGAAAGCAGTCATTATTCTCAGGTGAACAAGGGGCACAGAGGATGCATTGTCCAATTGCCTTTGACCCTTTGAATAGAGACGCAACTGGTAGATTACATTTGGATTTAACTCCTTCTATGCAATGCCATACAGAAGCCAACAAATGTGCCTGTAGATATATTAGCTGATAAGCATCAAATTATAAAACATACCGTACTGTTTCTCTCGTTCTTTCTCACCCCACCCGCGCCCGCCACATGCAACCTTCTTTCAGCCTCCACCTCTGCTTAACTCTGTGCACAGGTACAGTCTTCCTCTAGCATTGTGCAGTGCGACACCAGAGCAAAAAACGCAATCACAGGTAGAGAGATGGGATACTTCTGCAAAGGTATCAGGATGCAATTCAGTTCCTGTTGCAACATATTGCATTCTGCCTTTATTTTCTTATTGGCTTTATAAACTCTTAACCCCATGTTCTAAGTATAGACTGTAAATCTGCATTATCCCGCTGCCATTACACAGAAGTATCAGTATGAATGCTGCAGTATATGTCACCCTCTTGGCACTCTCCTGATTGGATTACGGGGATTATTCTCTCTGTCAATCAGCTGCAGTTCTCCGCTCCCGGGAGTGCCGGAGGTTTCACTGTTTTGGTATAGTATTGCTCATGTAAGTCAAAATCCTATCTAGCAATTATGATAAGGTGAATGACATGAATATAGGAAATTATTCACTATCTGAATATTTGCCTATGAACCAACCAGGAGGAAGCATCCCCCTTAATTGTCACCTCATCCACGACCTTCAGCATTCACTCCCTCCATCACCAAAGCACGGTAGCAACAGTGTATACCATCTACAAGATGTCCTGCAGGAATTCACCAAGCCTCCTTAGACAGCACCTTACAATCCCACAACCGCTACCATCTAGAAGGACAAGGACAGCAGATAAACTGAAACAGCACCACCTGGAAGTTCCCCTCCAAGCCACTCACCATCCTGACTTGGAAATATATTGCCGTTCCTTCACTGTCGCTGGGTCAAAATCCTGGAACTCCCTCCCTAACAGCACTGTGGTTGTACCTACACCACATGGACTGAACAGCTTTTCAAGAAGGCAGCTCACCTCCATCTTCCCGAGGGGCAATTAGGGGTTGGCAATAAATGCCAGCGACGCCCACATACAGTGAGTGAATAAAAAGAAAACGCTTCACTTGGACTAGACTAGACTTCCCCATGAGTTCAGCCATAATTCACATGCATCTTCATATTTTCCTGGAAATTGTTTAATTATTATTGTATATATAATGCTAGATAACAAACGATCCTCTTGCCATTTGAACGCTCGCAGAAGCACATGATCTGTGAGGCTATCTGGGCTCAGGGCTGTGGTCCAAATTTCTTGTGGTTAACTGTCGAAACTCAGAAACCTCGACACATTTCATAACAAAATCCTGGAACTCCCTCCCTAACAGCTCTGTGAGTGTACCTACGCCACAGGGGCTGCAGCAGTTCAAGGAGGCAGCTCACTACCACCTTCTCAAGGGCAACTAGGGATGGGCAATAAATGCTGGACCAGCCAGCGAAGCCCATATCCCGCGAATGAATTTTAAAAAGTAGCCAATAATTGTGTATTCTGTTCTATTGTTTTGCCTATTCCTTGTGTTTATATAATCATCGATCTTACGCTGGTACTCAATGGGTTATTATTCTACTATTTTGGACCACAGGTGAACTAGCCAACGCAGGGCCAGAAGGGTACTTCCGGCTTCCATTCAAAGCCTGTGTGAGAACTTCCATCAGACGCTGGCAACAGATAGGGTTGAATTGTCTCCCTGTGACTCTTTCACCATGATCGGCTGCTCCAATGCACAGCTTCATCTTGTATTCCTTTATAGTGTCAGCTAAGCAATGAAAACTGCTTACTCGTTTGCTGCCATCATGCTATGACATTTTTTCACTGGCTGGGTTAAACAGAGTTCCAGGGAATTGCAACGAACATTTGAACTGGGAATATCCAGCAGCCTCCAGTGAAAGAGACCGAGGAGAAATCATTGAATACCGCTGTGTGTTCCTAGTTTCTTAAAACAGCAGGAGAGTTTCTTATGTCTGTCACTGGTTAAATGTGTGATCAAATCGTTTGTGTCAAAAGTAACCAGAGAGACTTGCCTACCGTGACCGTGAGTTCATAGACAACAAAGCCATGTGTGTCGATCTTCCTGGTTAAGCTTGGATACGTTAACCGCACAAAGTTTCCAGGCGTGCCCTGCGGACGAAAGAGCATATTGAAGTCATCTGGAAATTTTGCGGTTGAACAATTTGGGAACAAAAACCAACAGTAAAACTAAGCAACCCTCCAACCCCTGCTTAACTTGATGCCCCCTATTGTTTTAGCGAAGATTCACTCTCGGTGGAATTTTTTGCGGAGCAATGAAATGGTCGTAGGTCAATTTTGTTATTGATACAGAACAGAAGAAATCTTCAAGAATGCTTTGAGGATATCTCTACACACAGCGCCCAGAGAACCACGGCGCTGCCTCTCCCCTTACAAATGTAGTGGGAGCAACACTGCATTGATTTCTGACACGCTCTTGGGGCAAGATGTCCTTGCAGTAACCCAATGGAAACTAAAGGCAGCCGTGATTTCCCATGGCCGATACTTGTATCCAGAACATTGTTACAAATCTGACACCTTGTTTCAGTATGTAGTTAAGAATTCCTTGGGAAATCTGCTGCTGTTGAAAGGCCCGACCCCCCAAATGATTTTCTCTCAGGCGCTTTTGCTGACATATGCAAGCATGATCAATTGGCTCTATTCCAAGCAAGAGCAAGCAAGGGGACAGCCGACACCAAAAGCCGCATAACGTCACTGCCCGTTGTGAAAAGATGGGTTTCCCCCTTTATGCAAATTCAGCAGCAAACTTTGGAAATTCACATGCTCCTTAATTACAATGTAAGATGTGTGAAATGATGCATTAGGACGGAATTCGTTTTGAATGAGGCAGAGGTTCATCCGGGGAATGACTAGGCCCTCGTGCCATCTCTGTCATTCCTTTAGCACATGTTTGATCCGAACTTTAACCCCATTTCCCTGCTTTGTTTCAAGGTTCTTTATTGAGCTCTGCTGAAAAGACTGTATTTTTTTATTCGTTCATGGGATTTGGGCATCGCTGGCTAGGGCCAGCATTTATTGCCCATCCCTAATTACCCTTGTTCAGAGGGCATTTTAGGAGCCAACCACATTGTTGTGGGTCTGGGGGCCACACGTAGGCCCAGACCAGGTAAGGACGGCAGATTTCCTTCCCTAAAGGACATCAACGAACCAGATGAGTTTTTATGACAATCGGCAATGGCTTCATGGTCATGGTTTTCAATTCTAGATTCTTATTGAATTCAAATTTCACCAGCTGCCATGATGGGATTCGAACCCGTGTCCCCAGCGCATTACCCTGGCTCTCTGCATTACCAGTACATGTATAGTGACTTTCCTAAATGAAGTGTGGGAAGCAGCAGTAACTTACGCGCAGTTGCTCAACCTGTAAAAATTAAGTGCTGTCATCAATAGATTTTATACCCATCTTTGTTTGAACGTTACGGCTTTCTTACCATTTCACCATTAATTTAGACTGTGTTGATGCAAAAGTGTGGTGTATGATAAAAATGTTCTGCTTCATGCTGTTATTCACTTTCGTTTTAACAAATGTCCTCCGGTTCAATCTAACAAGTATTTCTGGAATAAATTTTAATTCAGCATTCTATTTGCTCCAATGATTAAGTTCGTGAAACTCATCCCTCGGCATCAGAAACGCTCTACCATGAACAAATACAAACATCTGGTGATTAAATTCGAACGGTAAACCGGCGTAGCGAATCCAATTCAGGTACTATAGGTGTGTAATGGAACTGCGCACTTGGAGGATGAGGTGTAGTTTGAAAAAAAAATGTTCTTGGGATGTGGGCGGCACTGACGCAAGGAACATTTATTGTGCATCCTGAAATATTCTTAAGAAAACGTTAGCGATCCGCCTTCTTGAGCAGTCGCAATCTGTGTGTTGTAGGAACACCCACAAACATCTTCGGGAGGAAGTTTCCAGGATTTTAACTCAGAGACAGTGCTGCCATGGTGATATAGTTTCATTTCAGGATGGCAAGAGATCTGGAAGGGAACTGATAGGTGGTGGTGTTCCCATGCATCTGCTGTGCTTGCAGTTCTAGGCAGTAGAGGTCGTGGCTCTGGAATTAAACGGCTTAATGTTTCAAATCGCAGAACACAGGAGAGCAACAGAAAGACATGTAATGAATTTCACGAATTTCACGAGCAGAGCCTTTCGTTCTCAACGGTTTACCACACAGCGGTGTCAGTAAATCTATCTGCACTGATTCGAAAGCATCACTTCAGTAATGGGTGAATACATTCAGCAACATAACACTTTGTTGGTAAGACTGAAAAGCATGGGTCCCGTTTTGAGAATTATTATACCGTTTAATAATAAGGTTGTGATTGTTTCCCATGTTCCAGTAACACACTCAGTTTCAACATCCTGGGTGTTACCACTGACCAGAAATTTAACTGAGGCACATCCATTTTAACTCTCTGGCAGATCAGAGATAGGGAATTCTGCGGCGGGTAACCCAACTTCTGCCTCCCCATGACCCGAGAGCTGGGCAATAAATTCTGGCTTTACCAACGACGTTATCATCTCAGGAACGGATTTCAAAAAAAAAAATCTTTGAAACAGTCTTCAAAGGCTGTCAAATAAAAATATTGCTGCAATAAAATAAATCGACAATTTCCAGTGGCACATCCTTGGAACGAGCAGGGAGACTAAGAGTGCCAATGCTACTCGTCATTAGTCATTGGTTCATGCTTCAAATGTTCCCATGATCCACATGTCCCTGTTTCAATGCAGGCGTCCATGTGTTTAGTTCCAATGTGCTACCATTTTACAACAGCTTCCATTTATATAGCCCCTTCACCGTTCTTAGCCGTCCAAAGCGCTATTATAGAAACATAGAAAATAGGAGCAGGAGAAGGACATATGGCCCTTCGAGCCTGCTCTGCCATTCATCATGATCATGGCTGATCGTCCAACTCAATAGCTTGCTCCCACTTTCTCTCCATATCCTTTGATCCCTTTCCCCCAAGAGCAAAATCTAATTCCTTCTTGGAAACATACAATGTTTTGGCCTCAACTACTTTCCGTGGTAGCGAATTCCAAAGGCTCACCACTCTCTGGGTGAAGAAAATTCTCCTCATCTCAGTCCTAAATGGCCTACCGGTATCCTCAGCCGTAATCCCTGGTTCTGGACTCTCCCACCTTCGGGAACATCCTTTCTGCTTCTACCTTGTCTTTTCCTGTTAGAATTTTATAGGTTTCTATCAGATCCCCCCCCCCCCCATTCTTCTGAACTCCAGCGAATATAATACTAATCGACTTAATCTCTCATATGTCAGTCCCGCCATCCCAAGAATCAGCCTGGTAAAACTTCGCTGCAGTCCCCCTATAGCAAGAACATCCTTCCTCAGATAAGGAGACCAAAACTGCACACAATATTCCAGGTGTGGTCTCATCAAGGCCCTGTATAATTGTAGCATGACGTCCCTGTTCCTGTACTCGAATCCTCTCGCTATGAAGGCCAACATACCATTTGCCTTCTTTACCGCCTGCTGCACCTGCATGCTTACCTTCAGCGACTGGTGTACGAGGACACCCAGGTCACGTTTTACATTCCCCTCTCTCAATTTATAGCCATTTAGATAGTAACCTGCCTTTCCATTTTGGCTATCAAAGTGGATAACCTCACAGTTATCCACATTATACCGCATCTGCCATGCATTTGCCCAATCACTCAGCTTGTCCAAATCACGTGAAAGCATCTCTGCATCCTCCTCACAGCTCACCCTCCCACCCAGCTTTGTGTCATCTTCAAATTTGGAGATATTACATTTAGTCCCCTCATCTAAATCATAAATATATATTATTAATTCCTGGGATCCCAGCACCGATCCCTGGGGTACACCACTAGTCACTGCCTGACAATTGGAAAAATACTTTATTCGTACTTTTTGTTTCCTGTTTGCCACCCAGTTTTCTATCCATCTCAATACACTGCTCCCAATCCCATGCACTTTAATGTTACATGCTAATCACTTATGTGGGACTTTGTCGAAAGCCTTCTGAAAGTCCAAATAAACCACATCCATTGGCTCCCCCTCATCGACTCTACTAGTTATATTCTCGAAACATTCGAGTCGATTTGTCAAAAATTCTTTCCCTTTCGTAAATCCATGCTGACTCTGTCTGATTCTGCCACTGTTTTCCAAGTGCTCAGCGGTGAAATCTTTTATGATGGACTCTAGAATTTTCCCACTACCGACATCAGGCTGACTGGCCTATAATTCCCTCATTTATCTCTACCCACTTTTTAAATAGTTGGGTTTCATTAGCTACCCTGCAATCTATAGGAACTGTTGCAGAGCCTACAGAATCTCGGAAGGTGACCACCAATGCATCCACTATTTCTAGGGCCACTTCCTGAAGTACTCTAGGATGTAGATTATCAGGCCCTGGAGATTTATTGGCCTTCAATCCTATCAATTTCTCCAACACCATTTCCCTACTAATACTGATTTCTTTCAGTTCCTCCCTCACACTAAACCCTGTGTCCTCCAACATTTCTGGTATGTTATTTGTGTCCTCCTCTGTGAAGATAGAACTAAATTATGTATTTAGTTGGTCAGCCATTTCTTTGTTCCCCATTATAAAATCCTCTGTTTCTGATGGTAAGGGACCTACATTTGACTTCACCGATCTTTTTCTCTACACCGAGGAATGTTACCGAAAAATTAAATGAAATCCTGACGTAACGCACACAAAAGGCGACTTTCGGATATAATGTACATTCATGACTGGCTAAAATTTAATTCAAGAACTCACCGAAGCTCGAACCTACTTGTGGCTTCTCTCACTTTTCGAGTTTGCCTTCGGTGGAACCTCTGAAGTTACAGTCATGGACCCAGGCGATGGTTTGCGAAATTCCCTGCGTACAAAATTTTCAACATTTTGCAGGAAATTTGCTGGTGTTCTATATTGGCGGAAACAGTGTTCTATTAAAAATGATTAGGATCACCTTATTTAAAATTATTTCATGAGATGCGGGTGTCGCTGGCAAGGCCAGCATTTGTTGCCCTTGGACTGAATGCTTTGCCAGGCCATTTTCAGGGGGTAGTGAACAGTCAATCACATTGCTGTGGATCTGGAGTCACATGAAGGCCAGGCCAATAAGGGCAGCGGATTTCCTTCCGCAAAGGACATTAGTGAACCAGGTAGGTTTATACTCCAGTCGGTCATCATTACTGAGACTAGCATAATACCTCAGCTTTATCAAATGAATTTGGATTGGAAACCATGTCTCCAGAGCATTCCTTTGGGATCCGAATTATAAGTCCAGTGAATTTACCACAACACCACTGTCTCCCTTGTTACCCAAAAGTAGAATGTCAAGCAGACATGGCAATTAATACTCAGAGTTAACAATGGTCCAGAAAACAAAGCAAGGTGTTAAATTACGACCAATAGCCTGAAAGCCACGCAAATCAAGACGAGGATCGGGGGGTCAATCCACTAAAACACGCCGCTGATTGATATTATCCTCCGAATATATTAGCATTTACTTGGTTTCAACAACCTGCTTCTCCCCATACAGAGAAACTGAAAAAAAAAACGGCCAGGAACTTCCCAATGCCTAATACCTCTGTAAGTTTAGACAGCTTAAAGCACCAGTTTTGAACGAAAGGGGAAAAAAATATTACAGAAACTGAATGCAAGAGAACTCTTTAAGCTATTATCTCACAGGACGAATTTGACCAGTGAGCTACCTGCAAAAAAAAACTAAATACAATTATCTGGGTGTCCAGCCGAAATGGTAATGTGGTGTTGTGTAACTAAAACTCAATTTACGACCTGGGATTATTGTGTCAAGAAGGTTCAGTTGATATGACAACATTTGGCGCCATCTAGTGACTAAGTGCCTCTAATGCAGATATACAGGAGTATTGGAACAAGGGAAGGCCATTCGGATTCCATCACCAGTTCTTCCATTCACATCGATCGTGACTAATCTGCATCTTGCATGCATTTACCCTCCCTAGCTTTATATGCCTTGGGAGCTTTGCCTAACAAATAACTAGCGATCTTATTGAGAACATTTTAACTTTTCCAGAAATCATTAGTATTGGGAGAGAGTTCGAGATTTCCACGGCCCTGTGCGTGAAACAAATGTTTCCTAATTTCACTCCTGAACGACATAACCATAATTCGACGATTCGACATAACCATAATTTGCTCTGGAGTCCCCGAACCAGGTCGAAATAGTTCCACCAAACCTACTCTCGAACCCTTTATCTTTTGTAAAATATTCCCATTAGATCACTACTCATCGTTCTAAACTTAATGGAATGCAATGCAGGTTTCTGAAGCCTGTTTTCGCACTTTAACTCATTAAGCACTGGAATTATCTTGGTCATTATTCACGGTAAACCTCCAAGGTCAATAGAGGTTCAATGACCAGAAATAAACTCAGCGCAGCAGACGAGGCCTGAGCGAAATTCTCTCGCACGAAACATCATTTTCTCTCCTTTATATTCCAGCCCGCTTGAAATAAATTCCCACATTCATTCTAGCATATTCATCAATTATTTTACATGCAAATGGCGATTATTGATCTGTTTGCAAAATCGCATCGGCCTCTTTGCTCCTTTTCAGTTTCTGGTCATTCGCTTTTAAGAGCGCGGGGAATAGGAAGACGAGAAGGCCATTCGACCTTTGATCATGTTCCGCTATTTCACTAGATCCTGGTTGATCTTCTACCTCAACCGCATCTTCCGCACTGTCCTCATATCTCTTCATATGTGGAATTATTAGAAATCTATCCATCACTGTCTTGAACGTACTCAATGACTGAGCATCCACAGCCTTTGGTGTAGATAATTCCGGAAACTCATCGCCCTCTAAGTGAAGAAATTAATCTTGATCTGAGCCCTCAACGGCCTAGCTGTTATTCTGAGACTGTGGCTCCTGGTTCTAGCACCCACAGCCAGGAAACCATGTCGCCCCCTGCAAGAACTTAACATTTAATAAAGAAGATATTCGCATTATTCTTTATCCAACCCACACTTGAGGCTTTCACACTTGCTCACGTTGAAAGGCATCTGCCACAGCTTTACGTACTGCCTCAATCTCCCTTTATGCCTTTGCAACCTCCAGTTTGTTCCCGCGCCACTTGCTGCGCCTCCTAGCCAGCGCATGAGTCAGGTAATGAGCAGGCTGCAACGTGGTTTCTTTATCCACAGCCTGGGCACGTGAAACATGTCAGAGCTGTGCAGAAACCCTTATCCGCCGCCCTCTGTGTGCACCTTCCTCTTTCACATACAATAATTAGTCAACAATCTTTCCACCATATTCCATGTTTTGGTGTTCTCCTGTCTCCTCCAAATCCTGACTGTTCCTCCCCTGCGTTCTCACTTCAAGCTCTAACTTTGATTGTATGTTTGCTCCTCCGTCCTCCCTTCGATTCGTGAGGACCACGAATGTGATTGTTAAGTAAGCTCAATAAAGACTCACACAATTGGCCTTTAGGGCACATAACTGTTTCCCAGTACCTGACTATGGTGCCACAGTCAGCCTGAACCTGCTGACAGAATGAAGCTCTGGATTCTTTCCACATTCCCAGGGAAGCCCATTGATTTCTTGGTGAGGGCAGTTTCAAGAACATAAGAACATAAGAACCAGGAGCAGGAGGAGGCAATTCAGCCCCTCGAGCCTGCCTCGCCATTCACTATGATTATGGCTGATCTCAGTTTGGCCTCAACTCCAATTTTTCGCCCCCTTCCCCAAATCTTTCAACCCATTACTAATTATAAATCTGTCTATCTCCTCCTTAAATTTATTCAGCGTCCCGGCATCCACTGCACTCTGAGGTAGTGAATTCCACAGATTCACGACCTTTGATAAAAGTAATTCCTCCTCATCTCTGATTTGAATCTTCCACCCCTTAGCCTAAAACTATGGCCTCTCGTTCCAGAATGCCCCATAATGGGAAACATCCGCTCCACGTCTACTTTGTCTATCCCCTTTAGCATCTTATATACTTCAATTAGATCTTCTCTCATCCTTCTAAACTCTAGCGAGTATAGGTCTAAACTGCTCAATCTCTCCTCATAACACAAGCCCCGCATCTCTGGAATCAATCTAGTGACCCTCCTCTGAACCGCCTCCAGTGCAACTATATCCTTCCTCAAGTAAGGGGACCAAAACTGTGCACAGTACTCCAGGTGAGATCTCAGCAATGCTTTGTACAATTTCAACAACACTTTCCTATTTTTATACTCTATTCTTTTAGAAATGAATGCCAAAATTCCATTGGCCTCCCTTATTACCTGTTGTACCTGTAAACTAGCTTCCAGCGATTCATGCATGAGGACACCCAGATCCCTCGGCACTGAAGCATTCTGAAATTTCTTTCCTTTTAAGCAATAAGTTGCCTTTTTATTCTTCCGACCAAAATGGATAACCTCACACTTATCCACGTTAAACTCCATCTGACAAATATTTGCCCATTCACCTAACCTGCCCATATCCATCAGTAAATTTCTTATTTCTTCCTTGCAACTTACTTTCCCACCTATTTTGGTATCATTGGCAAATTCAGCTATAGTACCTTCTATCCCTGAGTCCAAGTCATTAATATAGATTGTAAATAGTTGGGGCCCAAGGACCGAACCCTGTAGCACCCCACTAGTTACAGCTTGCCATCCGGAAGAAGACTGTCGACTTATTTATCCCGACTCTCTGCTTTCTGTTGGTTAGCCAATCCTCTATCCAAGCTAGTATATTACCCCTAACTTCGTGTGACCTTATCTTTGTGTATTAATCTTTTGTGCGGCACCTTATCAAAGGCCTTCTGGAAGTCCAGATATACTACATCTACAGGATCCCCATTATCCACTTTGCTTGTCACATCTTCAAAGAACTCTAGCAAATTAGTCAAACACGATTTACTCTTCATAAAACCATGTTGACCCTGATGGATTGCATTTTTACTTTCCAAATGCCTCATTACTACTTCTTTAATAATGGATTCCAACAATTTCCCAACGACAGACGTGAAACTAACTGGTCTATAGTATCCTACTTTCTACCTCCCACACCCCTTTTAGAATATTAGCATTTTCTAATCCACTGGAACCTTTCCAGAACCCAGGGAAGTTTGGAATATTATAGCCAATGCATCCACTATCTCCGCTGCCACTTGCTTTAAGACCCTGGGATGTAGACCATCAGGTCCTGGGGACTTATCACCCTTTAATCCCAATAGCTTGCTCAGTACTTTTTCTCTAGTGATGGTGATTGTTCTAAGTTCCTCCTTTTCTATATCCTCTGCACTACCTGTTACTATTGGGGTGATACTAGTGTCATTCAGTGTGAAAACTGAGGCAAAATATTGGTTAAGTATCTCTGCCATTTCTGCGTTCCCCGCTATTAACTCCCCAGTCTCGTCCTCCAAAGGACCAACTTTTACTTTAGCTACTCTCTTTCCTTTTATATACTTGTAGAAGCTTTTGCTATTAGTTTTTACATTTTGCGCTAATTTTCTTTCATAACTTACCTTTGGTCTTCTTATTAATTTTTTAGTAACCCTTTGTGATCTTTAAAAGTTTCCCAATCTTCCAGCCTGCCACTGACCTTTGCAATTTTGTATGCCTTAGTTTTTGACTTTAAGATATCTTTAACTTCCTTGACAGAAAGTCACTTAGCTCCATCGCCAAGCATCTCTCAGCTTCCTCGAAGAAAATTAGAGCAGCAAAATCAATTACAGAGCTCCCCAGCCTGCCTCTTCTTCTTAGGAATCTTTTGCACAAGACTTTAGAGCAAGCTACTCCGGCGCCGTCGTTGGACCCTGCCCAACCATCTAACGTGTGCGAGTTAATGCTGGTTTTGCTGGTGTCCGCTTCCTGATTGATTCTCCTGGTTAAACATACCGACCGCCAACGGGATGTTTATGCAATGGCAGCCCTTTGCTACACAGCTCCCTGTAGCTTTGTGCAAGAACGTGAAGCTCAAGCCTATGAAAGGCCACTCGGCCCATCACAGTTCATCACTCATTCTTTCAAGCGATCGGGCCAAGTCCATCCATGGCTTCCTTTTGAATGCCTTCTGAATATTTCACTCTACTACCGTCAGGGCAGATTATGACACACAAAATCAAATGAGGTTGAATTATAATATCTGTACCTCTCGTCTCAAAGCAAACCCTGGACATTGCGCAGAATGGAATAATCAGTCTTGGAAGTTGAAACATCCATTACCATTTCCGCTCCAGTTTAAGCACTGAACCGAAAATCAGGTTGACTTTGATTTCAACACGAATATCGCCCCACCTGCTTTGACTCCCTGCACTAACTCTCGCCTTCGTGGTCCACACGAAAATATGTTTTCTACAGGACTCTTAGTTTAACTGTAAAACATTTGCAGCTGAATGATTAAAGTGCTTGTGTGAAATTCTTCCTCACTCTAATGCAGCGATACCGCCCTCTTTTATTCAAATGATTGAAATTATTGTTTGTGGTGGCGACAGAGGAATTCGAATTGCCTTCCTTTGAGATCCTACTCTCCACATCTTTAGCAGAGGATAGCAGTCATGTTCTTTGATTAACTAATACCTGCTTTGAAATATTGGAGAAAGAAACATTATTCAAATCTTTTCAGCGCCTGTCTAGCATGATTTCTGATCCGTAATTAATTAATCCATTGGAGACAATATTGGAGGCTGCAATTTCCGATGAACGATTCGAAGCGCCCATGTGGAATTTTCCACGCCATATTTGCAAGATCCAATTGCATGCCGTAGGCCTTCGTCAGACCTTCCACTCCTCATCTCCAGAGTGGGCTCCTGGTTATCCTGAGGTCACTTTACGAGCTCCGGGTTTTCTGTATATATTAACATCTCAGCTGCTGAATAAGATGTTTAGATGATCAAAACAATGTCCAGAGCTACACAACTCTGAGGAATTCATTCTCTGACCTCGGCAGACCCTTCATTTCGATGCACTGTGCTTGAGAATTCACCTAACATTTTATTGGCCTTTTAATAAAAAAAAACTTTGCTTCCTTCGCAATCTCAAAAGTAATTGGGACAGTTGCATCCTTGATCCTTATTCCTTGTCTAAAGAGTCAGCCTGAATATCACACATACACAGGATAAGTATTGGCCAGGGCAGAGGGAAAAGCTCCCCTGCTCTTCTCTGAAATGATGTAATGGGATCTTTTACATCTACCTGAGAGGGTAAATGGGGCCTTGATTTAATAGCTCCCCTGAAAGATGGCCTCCCTAAGTACTGAATTGGAGTTTCAGTCTCGATCATGTACTCAAGTCCCTAGACTGGGACTTGAAAATAAAACCATCTGACTCAAAGAGAATGTTACCACAATTGTATTTTTCAGACTCCTCATTGTGCGTGTGTGCCCTTTTGCCCACCAGAATGAACTGCTTCACATTTTACCATGTTAAATTCCATCTGCCACTTTTCCAGCTATTCCACCAATCCCTCTGTGCCCTTTTTAAGTTGAACACAATTCTTCCCACAGTTCACAATGCTTCCAAGCTTTGTCCGCAAATTTTGAAATTGTAAAAGGCAAAGCTTCACTACAATCCCCTCTACAAAGTCAAGTTCGTATCCATGCTGCTACTGCCCCCGTTTTATTGCACGAATTTTAACTTTGCTCACAAGTCTGCAGTTTCTCAAATGCCTTTTGGTCCACCCAGACCTCATGAACCACATTAGCCTCATCAGTCCTCACTGTTATCTCCTCCAAAGCTCAAATAAATCAGCTCAACAGAATTGGCTCTCAACATGTCCGTGCCGGTTTTCGTGAATTAAACTGTATTCCCACAAGTGACCGTTATTTTTTTCCCGCAAGTTCCCATTTCTTTAATTTTCCTCACCACTGAACTTAAAGCAACCTGGTCTGTCGCTCTTGGGATTAACCTTACATCAATCATTTTGAGCCAGTGTGTGATGGTTGCAATTCTTCACTCATCTGACGCCAACACTGTAACTAAGGAGGATTGGAAATTTCTGACCAGTGCTTCTGCAATATCGAACCTTTCATCTATCAGTACTCTTGGATGCATCTCAGCCGGTTCTGTTACTTATTTACTTTAGGTTCACCCAGCCTATCGAATACCTCTTCTTTATCCATTTTCAACTGATGAAAGGACTGGTCTTCCACCTCTTTGACCATGACTTGGGCAGCAACTTATTGCTTGGTTAAAACAGGTGCAAAAGCCTCTTTAGTGCCTCAGCAAAAAACCCTTCCCCAATGCATAGATCTTATTTTAGGTTCCTACTCTGCCCCACCCCTCATTTTACCACCATTTTACAATAAATATGCTTACAGAGATCTTCTGTATTCCGTGCTATGTTAGCTGCCTGTCTCTTCACATTCTCTTTCTTCGTTTCTCATGTATTTTATAATTACTACCACACCCACCCCCCCCACACTCAACCTCAACCCATCAAGCTTCAATGTTGAGCCCAAGGGAAGATTTTTGGAGGTTTGAGAATCATGATCTATTTTGTTAGGGTCAAGAGGGTCAAGTATGGTTAAGGACTCATTATCAGGGGTCATCAATGTCTGATCGTTATTGCATGAAACATGAGAGGGGTTTGTGGAAATTTCTTTATGCAGATGGTTGGTGGGTAATCCTATTACAGGAAGTCTGATTCAGAGTCGAGCACAACTTTTGAATGTAAACTTGGTTACTTTCAGATCGAATAGAAGGAACAAGCTACGGTGAGATTAAGATTAGTTTGTTATTGATAACATGAATTGGTTAAGAATGGAGGCCAGTGTGATTTCCTTTGAGCTGATATCCGTCTACTTGGAGAGAGCAGGGTATTTGCATTCGCTTGGGTATGATGTAGGGCTGTTGGAGAGAAAATGGCGGCCTGTTTAGTTGTGGACTGCTAACGGTCTGCGGGGAGAGAGTAGGGAAGTGGGATAATTTGTCTTCCATGATTCTTTATTGGATGGGTGCAGGAAAGATGGATCAGTTTGGGAATGTCCTACAGCTAGGGGGAAGCGAGTCGGGCAGTGAATTAGTTTACAACTGTTGGAGGGTTACGGGGAGAGAGTGGGAATGTGGATTGTTTTTGGCTTTGAAGTAGGTAACTGATTAGGGCGTGTATCAACAGTTTTAGCTTAGACAAATGTAGCCATGAGAGTTCATTTTAAGCATGATGGGAATTATAGCCAATACATAAGCATCAAATCTTGCCAAGTACTTTGGAACACAATGAAATCACTAGCCATAAGATTCAATGTCCTTCACATCTTGGATAAATAAGCTGCCCAGGAGATAAGGAAACAGTCAAGACATGAACCAGCCTCCTGAGGCTAGGTTGAGGTAACAGAGGACAGCTGCTGCACACAGCATCCCGCTGAATGATTAAGTTATATGATATATTTGCTAAACCAACAACAGTGATTGAAGACTATAACAAACAATGTTTTGCCATCTGAGAACCAAGGAGTATAAATTGCGACATAGAATATATATTACTAAGAAATCCTTGGGAAAGCGACAAGGGTATGCTTGAATGAAACGTTGCTAACTGGGGCTCACAGACATGAGTGGTCCCATACACCACTACAGCTTGACGATGGAATATGTGAAAGGGAGCAGGCAGTCGGATCGACTTTAGATGATATGGCTCTGGTGAGAACTGTGTTAATTCCAGGGAGGGCGATGGGTAACGATCCTAACTGTGCATTCATTTGCAATTGGCCCCAATTTATGCAATAAAATTTGTTGTGATTGATAATGGATAATGGTGAGAGAAGGTTAGTTTTTGGATTGATGCATAGGCAGTAAGGGAAGGAGTAAGACTTTTAGTCCATCGAACCACTTCCACTAGTCATCGAAATCATGGTTGATTCATGTCCTAACCCCAAGTTTTTCAACATTTCCATAATGCACACACCTATCCGTTTTTGGGCAAAATTATTGAACTCATGCGGTCCTTCGTTGAAACCCATTTGGCACAGTTTTACTCACTGATGTCATAAAAATATAATAAATCTCATAACGTTATTGTGATTTATTGCAAAAGTGGGTCAACAGTGGGGTTTCAATTCCTTCCTTTGTGTGGATGTGGGGCTGACTTAATTGAAATGGGGGCAGCTGGTCTGATTTTGAGCTACCAAAAAGACGCTAGGTTTGAAATGCTAAATACGTAAACATGGCTGAAGTTTCAGAATATGAGGTGTGGGGAAAATTTGCATTTTTAGATAAATTACAGCAGTTTGAATTTCAAAGAGATGGTAGGACGTTACACCTAGCTAAAAGAAACTAAACCAAACAATGTGTTCATTTTCCAAAAGGTTACTGATAATGTGAGCACTATGAAAGATTTAAAGTATGAGAAAAGTAAAGCTGCAAAGACATATTGGAACAATGGAAGTTGCATTAAAAATGGAGAAACATGTATAAAGGAGATGAGGCTATTTGTCAGAAGGAGAAGGAATTCTACGATCTAACACAAGTGTAAAGAGCCTCTGCGCATCAACTTTTTGCCTACAGGGACGGAAACTGAGAAAACTAATTTTGAATGCGATTGTCCAGGGTGTTGTGTTGCTTTGCCTTGGTCTGTTAAAATCTATGTATTTTTACTGTTGCCTTAACGCAGTTGTAACTGGGAGCCAGATTAATTAGTAGTTTTAGGAGTTATTAAATTAGTCATTTGTGTCTGCTTGAAATCTTTTCTTTTGTTAATAAATGTTTAAAATAGTTCCATAAAAACATCTCTAACCCTGGGTAGACTTAGTACTGCCGAATTCAAGGCACACATCTCGAAATAAAATACAAATTGCAAAACAGTTGTGACCGTTGTTTTAAGTCTCCCTCTGAGATTTGAGTGGCTCGGCATTTACCATCCGCTGTGCGATAACAACTCACTTAACCTGTCAATGTCTCTTTGTAACTTTATGCCCCAGTTTACATGACTTCTGATACCACCAGAATCTGTGATCAGGAAACTTCGATATGTGACTCTCATTTGTTTATCCAAGTCATTAATATATATTGTGAATAGTTAAAGCCGCTGAACAGATGCTTGTGGGATTTCATTAGTCACCCTCTTACAATAAAAGTAAATACACATTATTCTTATTCTCATTCCACAGCCTTACAAATCTCCTTCCCAGGTCAAGGAAATGACTTCCATTCCATGGGCTTTACTTTCAGCTTCAAGTCTCCTAAGTGGACTTTTATGAGATGTATTTTGGAATTTGATATCAGGTATGTCAATACGCAATTCCTGTTTAATACTTTAATTACTTCTTCGTAAAATAAATCAATCAGCCTCAATGCCTGTTTTCTGAGTGTTCAGCTTGTCTGTCCTTAGTGATGTATTCTAAAAGCTTCCTCACAACAGAGGTCAGGCTAACAAGTCTATAACGTTTTGATTTCTCTCTCTCTCTCTCTTTCTCTCACACACACACGCTCACACACACGCAGACAGACACACACACACACAAAAATACGCACACACATACACACAGCTAAACAGACATGCACAAACACGCACACACACACAAACACATACCCACTGTCCTATAATAATGGAGCTATATTTGCAGTGTTCAGAATCTAAAGAGACAATTCATGAATCGAGAGATGTTTCGAAAATTCGAGTTAAATTACCTGTAAACCGTTCTCCTACCTTTTAATTTAAACCATGGAGTTGGATTGAGGGGGAGGTGGTGGCATAGTGGTATTGAACCTGGACTAGTATTCCAGCGACCCTCAGTAATCCTCTGGAGATCAGGGTGCATATCCCATGGTAGATGGTAAGTATCAGATGGGAAGATTTGAATCCACCAAAAATCTGCAGTTAAAAGTCGGATGATGGACATGAAACCATTGTCGATTGTTGTAAAAACCCACCTGGTTCACTAATGCCCTTTAGCAAAGGAAATCTGCCATCCTTACCTGGTCTGGCCTGCATGTCATTCTGCAAGCGTCCAGACCTTCTGAACAAGGGCAACTAGGGATGGGCAATAAATGCTAGCCTAGCCAGTGATGCCCACACCCCATGAACAAATAGAAAAAAAAAACAGAACCTCGAGCTGTGTCTGTCATTAGTAACAATAAAAAAAAACTTCCTTGCTCAAGTTAATTTCAATGAACTCTAGACTTTGATTTATTACTTATGCTCCTGGAATGCCCTTTTCTGCGAAATTGTAAAAAAGTAATTATTCAACAATCTCACCTTATGCTTACATGCACCGGTAACTTTATTGCCATGTTTTATTTTTAATTGGTTGATAGTTTTGACTGAAGTAGGTATTAATGACATTGTTTTTCTTTACTTGCTGATATTCACGATTCTTATTCAAGTTGAGCAGTAATTACTCACAGCGTGAAAGTCAGGGAGAAAATGGAAGGGGTGGGGTGGGGGAAAGAGAGACAGAGAGAGTTTGAGTGAGAGAGAGAGAGAGAGAGAGGTGACTCTGCCTAGCAACAACTTGTTTGCTCACAGATGTACGAGTCTTCCAAGTTGCTCCCTATAGATTGTCAAGGTTGTTATGGCCATAATTGATTAAGAAACATCATCAGCAATTTCTCCTTTTATCATGCGTCACAGTTACCCTCCATATCAGCGAACAATTGATTAGGTATTTTGATAACACCCAGAGTCATATCTGTGAACTAAATATAATTATTTTGAGAACCCGCTGTCGAAGAACAACCTTCACACCGCCAGAAACGAGCAATGATCCTGAAGATTCCTGGAAGGGTTTAGTGACGTGATTGAACGAACAGGAAATTGTGTTTTAATTTGCATGCGTTTCCACACTTTTTGCAAATAAATGAAGGTGAAAACATTTTGACTTCACTGTTTGTAGTTTGTGTGCGCGTTACCTTCACGATAATGATATATACTTGACCCAATTGTGTATGGCATTTGCTCTCTGACATTCCAGCAGTTTAACAGGTTTCCGTGCCAACATTTGCACGTCCACTAGAGGCATTGTTAATAAGTTCACATGATTGGCAGCGTGCAGTGCTTCTGTGATTTACATTGGGGACTGGCAGTATCTAGTTGGTGAATGGAACGTGTAAAGGTGAAATAACCTCAGGTCCCCACTTAATGAGATAATCATTCATCACAACTTGTGATTGCCTTCCCTCACTCTTACTTTACCATTGACTAAAAAATCTCCTTCAATAACGTCTCTTCCCACTTCCACAGTGTTTTCTCTAAAGCCCAGCAAGGTCCTATCCCTGGTCCCACATCCACTTCTTAGCTGCACGCTGCCCCTGCATAATATCAACCAACTTCAGATGCCACATGTGTGCTGCCACCCCCCAAGCTTAATCTCACCCTGGATCACTCTGTTGTCTCTGAAATGTGACTCTGCTTTCCGGGTATCTGCTACTGGTTGAGCAGAAATTTCATCCAGTCGAATGTTGGAGAGCGTCAAAGCCATTGTCTTTAATGCCTGCCACAACTTCACAGCCTCACGCAACAACTCCATCCTTCCCCTGGGTTGTGTCTGAAGCTAAAACGGGGTTACCAAATCCGGGATCCTCATTCAACCCGAGCCGAGCTTCCAAACCCCAATCCTCTCCATCACCATGACTGGCGACTTCCAGCTCTGTGATATCACTTGACTTTATCATCTTTATCACCTTTATCATCTCGCCTGCTTTCGAAAATCACATCCACTCCTTTATTTCCTGCAGACTTGAGTATTCCTGCGCTCCCATGGCCGGCTCCCCATGGTCCCTGCAGATTGGAAGGAGGCTAATGTGACTCCACTATTTAAGAAAGGAGAGAGAGAGAGAGAGAGAGAGGTGGGGGGGGGGGGGGGGGGGAGGGGGGTGGGGGGGGTGGGGGGTGCTGGGGTTTGGAGAGAGAGAGAGAGAAAGCAGAGAATTAGAGACCAGTTAGCCTGACATCAGTATTAGGGAAACAGCTGGGATCTATAATAAAGAATGTGATAACAGGGCACGTGGAAAATAATGGAAGGATTGGGCAGAATCGACATGGAAGTATGAAAGGAAAATCAAGTTTAGCAAACGTTTTCCTGTAGGATGCGACTATCAGAATAGATAATGGGGAACCAGAGGATGTGGTGTATTTAGATTTTTGGAAAACTTTAGATCAGATTCCAAACAAGAGGTTAATAAACAAAATTAAAGCTCATGGAACTGGGATTAATATCGTAACATGGATTGAGAACTGGCTAACGGACAGAAAATAGAGAGTAGTAATAAATGTGTCATTATCAGGCTGGCAGGCTGTGATGAGTGGGGCACTGCAAGTGTCATTGCTTGTGCAACAGCTATTCACTATCGATATCAATGCTTTGGATCTGGCGATTAAATGTAATATTTCCAAGTTTTCAGATGATTCAAAACTAAATGGGAGTGTGAGCTGTGAGGAGGATGAAAAGTGGCTTCAAAATTATTTGGAGAGTCTAAGCGAGCGGGCAAAAATTTCGCAGATGGAAGTTAATGTGGAGAGGTGCGAGGCTATCCACTTTAGTAGGTAGAACAGAAAGGCAAAATGTTTCTTAAATGGTGAGAAGTTCTGAAGTGTTTGACTTCAAAGGGACGTAGGCGTCCTTGTTCACGAGTCACCGAAAGCTAACATGCAGATAGTGCAAAGTATTAACAAGGCAAATGGTATGTTTGCCTTTATTGCAAGAGGTTCTGAGTACAGGAGTAAAGATGTCTTTCTGCAATTATGTAGAGCCTTGGTGAGGCAGCACCTGGAGCATTGTTTACTCTCCTTACTTAATGAAAAATATACTTGCTATAGAGGGAGTGCAAAAAGGCTCATTAAATGAATCCCTGGGATGGAGGTATTGTCCTATGAGGAGAGATGAAATAGGCTGGACATTTCGTCTCTGGAATTTAGAAGAACGAGAGGTGATGTCATTCAAACATACAAATATCTGACAGCGTTCGACAGGGTAGATGCAGGAAGGATGTTTTCCTTGGTTGGCGGTTCTAGAACAAGGGCACAGAGCTTCATATCAAGAGGCCGGCCATTTGGGGCAGAGCTGAAGTAGAGTTTATTCGCCCAGTGGGTGCTGAATCTTTGGAATTATCTGCACTAGAGGCGTATGAAGGGTCAATAGTTGCTTACTTTCAAGACCTAGATGGGCAGATTCTGCACATTATAAACATCAAGCGAAAGACTTGTGCAGAAAAATTGTGCTGAAATAGACAATCAGCCATGATCTGAATGAATGGCCGAGCGGGCTCGAAGGGCTGATGTTCTTTATGTTCCAACCTCTGGGAGTTTAAACTGATGTAAAACTCTCTTTCCTGCATAATAACTTGCACCGTGCCCCAATTCGCCCGCCGCCCCAGTGCTCCCTTAGCTGCCCTGAGCTAAATTCGCCAATGCTCCAGTTTGAAAATTCTTCCCTGTGTATGTGCCCACATTCCTCCACATTCTCGTCTCCCCTTCCTCCAGTTTCGTAGCCGCCCAAAATCTCTGTGCTCTTGCAGTTCTGGCCTCTTGTGCGTCCCGATTTGTAAGCCCAACTGTGTGCGTCCTGTGGGTTTTGAGATACATAGACTGAAAATGTTCCCAAGATACAAATCGTTCAACTTGTCAGCCGATACAACAGTGGCTGTGAATTGTGGCCCCGCATTTTCATCTCAGGGGAGAGTTAGGCAGTTATTTTAAACTTCAGGCTGAATCTTCGTACGCATGGCATGAAGCCTGAAGTAATGGCACAGCTCGGAGAGATGATCCGCAGGGTATTCTCCAGGCCAGCACTACAAAAAAAAACACCCACATTCCGAATGGAGGGAAGAATATTCACAGAATCACAGAACCACACAGTGCAGAAGAGGTCCTTCGGCCCATCGAGTCTGCGCGGACACGTGAGGAACACCTGACCTACCTACCTAATCCCATTTACCAGCACTTGGCCCATAGCCTTGAATGTTATGACGTGCCAAGTGCTCATCCAGGTACTTTTTAAAGGGTGTGAGGCAACCCACCTCCACCACCCTCCTAGGCAGTGCATTCCAGACCATCACCACCCTCTGGGTAGAAAAGCTTTTCCTTACATCCGCCTTAAACCCCCTGCCCCTCACCTTGAACTTATGCCCTCTCGTGACTGCCCCTTCAACTAAGGGGAACAGCTGCTCCCTATCCATCCTGTCCACGACCCTCATAATCTTGTACACCTCCATCAGGTCGCCCTTCAGTCTACTCTGCTCCAACGAAAACAACCCAAGTCTATCCAACCTTTCTTCATAACTTAAATCTTTCATCCCAGGCAACATCCTAGTGAATCTCCTCTGCACACGCTCCAACATGACCTCCCTACTTTTCTAATCTATGACTCGATTGATAAAGGCAACAGTCCCATAGGCCTTCTTCACCACCACACTAACATGCCCCTCTGCCTTCAGAGATCTATGGGCGCACACGCCAAGGTCCCTTTGTTCCTCAGAACTTCCTAGTGCCATGCTGTTCATTGAATACTTCCTTGTCAAATTACACCTTCCAAAGTGTATCACCTCACAGTTTACAGGGTTAAATTTCATCTGCCACTTATCTGCCCATTTGACCATCCCGTCTATATCTTCCTGTAGCCCAAGACACTCAACCTCACTGTTCACCACACGGCCAATCTTTGTGTCATCCGCAAACTTTCTAATCCTACCCCCCACATAGTCATCTATGCCGTTTATATAAATGACAAATAAGAGAGGACCGAGCACAGATCCCTGTGGTACGCCACTGGACACTGGCTTCCAGTCACTAAGGCATCCTTCTGTCATCACCCTCTGCCTCCTACGATTTTGAATCCACTTTATCAAATTTCCCTGTATTCATTGTGTCTTTGCCTTCTTTATAAGTCTCCCATGTGGGACTTTGTCAAAGGCTTTGCTGAAATCCATATAAACTACATCAACTGCACTACCCTCGTCTACACACCTAGTCACCTCCTCAAAAAATTCAATCAAATTTGTTAGGCATGATCTTCCTCCGACAAAGCCATGCTGCGGCGCCCAGACCCCACAAACAAAGATTTTTTTAAAAATCCCCTGTGATTGAGGGAAATGATATCCCATGTGATGTGGCAAACTCTCCAAGATGGAAGCTGTCTATTGTTGGGGGAGTTCCTGGACTATGTCATGTGGGATCCATCCGTGCAAAAGGGGGTGTCACTGAGAGAACACACTCCTATTATGTAAGAGCTGGCATCTGTCTATGCTCCCAGGTGTCTCAGTGTGTCAGGGGTGCACTGTTCTCTGGGGCCTGGGCTATTCTTGCTGGAGGATATTTCGCTGAAGTCGTGATTTGTGTAGTTTACTCTGTCCATCTAATTCATACATTGCCATTGGCTTATGCAGGGCTACATGAAGTTAGTTCGGAAATTGTTAACTCTGCTTTTCAAGATTCCAATCTATGAATGATGCTGGCCTCACTGACTGAGGTTGTCTCACGCCCAGCTGCACAGTATCGAGAAGCTGTGCCTCACTTCATTCTAGATCTATCTCAGAATCGTCTAACCTCACAATACCTCTTCAACTGCCAATAGAGAACTACATGCCGACTGTTAGAGTTCACCCAGGTTCAGTTCTCGCTCTCACATTATAAAATTAACTGGATTTGCTTTAGGATTGAGATGGCCTCCCGAATCAGCTGCAGTTGAGAAAATACTCGTCAGTTCAGTTCGGAATAACACAGGCAGGCTATTATGCCACAATAGATATTAAATGCTGAGCTGTTCAAATTCCAGAGCGAAACTTGAAACATCTGTCATAACCAATTTTTACAATTTGTTCGTTTCGAGATGCGGGTTTTGAATTTGGTAGTAATAAGGCCATCGAGTGTCAGAGGTTTTTTCTATGAAACTAAATTAAACATTTATTAATACAAGAAAGATTGGAAGCACATACAAATGTCTAAAAAATTACTACTATATTAAGTACAAAAATCCCCTAAATAATCTGATCCCTAGTTACACCTCCATTAAGGCAACAATAAAACATATAGATTTAAACAGACCCGTGGCAAAGCACACTCTGCACAGTCGCATTCAAAATGAGTTTCTTTCAGCTCTGAGTCCTTGCAGGCAGCGGCTTGAGGCTTACAGGCTGGAGCTTCAGATCTTAGAATCCCCCTCATTTTTACCAACAGCCTTCTTTTCCCTAATACATATTTTACTCATTGAATGCAAATTTTCATTGTATATGTCTTTTCAACTGCACATCTTCTAATAATAAGAGCTTTTCATAATACACATTTTATTATTCATCCTTGGGAAATATAAACAAAGGCACTCTTTCTGAGCTTCACCTGGTTAAGTGTAATATTTCACTCCCTCTCTTTGAATTCAAGCTACACTAGTTTGTTTAAAGGCGAAATGCAAATGCCTCTGTTTACCTAATTAACATTTCAAACCCACTTTTCTTCTATACATCAAAGCCTCTGGACCAGCTGTCTTTAATTCAATTACGACACACGCACACATGCAGACACACAGACACAGAAACTACAAAGCTCTATTTTAAAATAAATTCCAAAAACATTATAGACATTATTATATCTTCTTGACACAGGCTGAATCCAAGGATGTGAACATAACTGCAAAATTATTTCACATCTTTTTCTCTGAAACAGATCTGACAATCCTGCGATTGTTATGTTTATGTTGGGAGAATCCAGCCACCTGAACACAACACAAACATAAAGTTCACGATCAAACCACTCCTATGCATCTTTCTCCTAAAAACACACAAGTCAGATTACCATCGACAGAAGGCTACACAATTCAAGACGTCATTTGTACAAAGACTGTGCTGATAAAAGTGTTCAAAGATAAACCCTGAAATTGCAGGTCTGTCAATTTAACCTCGCTAGTGGGGCTATTATAATCAATAATCCTGGACAAAATTCACAGTCACTTGGACAAATGCGGGTCAATTAAGGAAAACAAGCGCAGATTCCTGAAAGGCAAATAATGTTTGACTAATTTGATTAAGTGTTTTTGCTGAGTTAATGGAGAGCGTTGACGGGGAGAATGTGGATCATGTAGTGTACATGGACCATCAGAAAGGCCACATCGAATACTTCATAGACGTGTTAAAGCTCATGGAATAAAAAATGGAGATTGTGAGGCAGGATACGAATTTGGGTGATTGCTAGAAAACAGAGGATATTGCTGAGTGGTTGTTTTTTTGGGGCTGGGTGAATATACATAAATCGGTCCAGGGGTTGATACTAGAACTAGGTACTGGTGTTTTTATTGATGAATAAGGAGGAGAGCCAATATGAACTAATGGCATGCATTCTGAAGAGGGTGGAGGAAGAGCGAAACCTGGAGGTATGTGTACGTTGCCGTCGAACATGGCAGGAAAGGTTGAGACAGTGGTTAACATGGCATGCAGGAACACGGGTATACAGATAGTGGCAATAAGAGTACAAACGCAGTAACCTGCGATTCCAAAGCATTGAGTCTCCCTCAGTTGGTGACCCTTGGATCACACTTAAAAAAGGGCGTGGGGGCTTTACAAATGGTGCTGGAAAGATTTATGTATATGGTTAGATGAGTGAGGGAAAAGATGGTTCATAAGCATTACAAAAGTAAAGTTGGGGGGATATAAGATGGAAATGTACAAAATCACAAGGAGTCTACATCGAAAGAAACGTTTTCTCTCGTCAGGCAAGTCGAGAGTTAGAAGTCACTGATTTACTGTGATTAACCAAAATATCCAACGGCGGCATAAGGAAAGCTTTTTTTAGTCAGCCGGTGGTTGGGATCTGGAAGGCCCTTCTTAAGTGTGTGATGGAGACAAATTCAATCATGTCGTTCAAAAGAGAATTAACTTAGCATCTGAGGAGAAACATAAATGCAGGGCCTTGGAGAAAGGACGGTGGAGTGGAACTGGCAGAATTGCTCGTGCAAACTGTCAGCATCGATGAGAGACAAAATTGTATCCTTCTGTGCTGTAAGTACTCCATAATTCTTTGATTTTCTTTGTTTCAGCACTGAGTTGAAAGCATCACTTCAGGAAAGTATAAATCCATTCGCCAGCATAATTACTGCACTTTGCTGAAATATATGAATCATGCTGTAAAGGTTATTATAGCATTTAATAATGAGATTGTGTTAATTATCCAGATTAATTCCCATGTTCCCTAAGGCATCGATGAGAGACAAAATTGTATCCTTCTGTGCTGTAAGTACTCCATAATTCTTTGATTTTCTCAACACCCTGGGTGTTACCATTGAAAAGGATTTTAACTGACCTGCAACAATTTTAATACTCTGGTTAAAAGAGCCGGTCAGGATTTGGGAATTCTGCGGTGGGTAACTCACTGCCTCTTTTCCCAAAGCCCATTTTTAAAATACATACGTGGGATATGGGTATCGCTGGCTAGGCCAATATTTATTGCCCATCCCTAATTGCTCATGAGAAGGTGGTATTGATTTGCCTTCTTGAACCGCTGCAGTCCATGTTATTTATGCACACCCACAGTGCTATTAGGGAGGGAGTTCCAGGATTTTGACCCAGTGATAGTGAAGGAACAGCCAATATATTTCCAAGTTGGGATGGTGAATGGCTTGGAGGGGAAATTGTAGGTGGTGGTGTTCCCATTAATCTGCTGCCCTTGTCCTTCTAAATGTTAATGGCTGTAGTTTTGGAAAGTTCTGCCCAAGGAGGCTTGCTGAGTTCCTGTAGTGCAATTTGTAGATGGTACACAGTGCTACCACTGAGCGTCGGTGGTGGAGGGAGTGAATGATCGTGGATGTGGTGCCAAACTAGCGAGCTGCTTTGATTCGTATGGTGTCAAGCTTCTTGAGTGTTTTGGGAGCTGCACTCCACCGTATTCCATCACACTCCCGACTTGTAACTTGTAGTTGGTGAGCAGGCTTTTGTGAGTCAGGTGGTGAGTTACTCGCCGCAGGATTCCTAGCCTCTGACCTGCTTTAGTAGCCACAGTATTTATATGGCTAGTCCAGCTCAGTTTCTGATCAATGGTAACACCTCTGTATGTTCATAGTGAGGAATTCAGCGACGGGGATTCATTAAATGTCAAGGAGCGATGGATCGATTCTCTCATGTTGGAGATGGTCTTGTCTGGTACTTGTGTGGCGCAAACCTCAGTATCGTCTAGGTCTTGCTGCATTTGGACATGGGCTGCTCCAGTATCTCAGGAGTCGCTAATGGTGCTGAACATTGTGCAATCAATAGCAAACACACCCATTTCTGACCTTTTGATGGAAGTAAAGTCATTCATGAAGCAGCTGAAGATGGTTGGGCCGAGGACACTACCCTGAGGAACTTCTGCAGTGATGTCCTGGATTTGAGATGACTGACCTCCAACAACCACAACCTTTGTGTTAGGTATAACTCCAACCAGTGGAGAGTTTTCCCCTGATTCCCATTGACTCCAGTTTTGCTGGGGCTCAGTAATGCCACACTTAATCAAATGCTACCTTGATATCAAGGGTCGTCACTCTCATCTCGCCTGAGCCATAGATTATCGTCTTTACTTTTATGCTGACACCTCAAGAACGGATTAAAAAATAATTGAAGCATTATTCAAAGGATGGCAAATAAAAAAATTGTTGCAATAATATAAGTCGACAATTTCCACCCTTGGAGTGATGCGGAAGACTAAGTGCTTAAAGGTTACTTGCCATTAGTCATTGCTTAATGCTTCATATATTCCCATGACACCATATTCCCTTGTTTCGAAGGCAGGTGTCAGCATGTTTGGTTTCAATGTGCTACCATTTTACATCAACTTCATTTTATATAACCCTCTCACTGTTGTCAATCGTCTCAAAGCGCTTTTATAGGAGCCTTATCAAAAACAATCTTGACGTCAGCACACAAAAGGGAATTTTCGTATGTAATGTGCAATTATTACTTCCTAAAAGTTGGTTGAAGAGCTCACCGAAGGTCGAATATAATTTTAGCTTCCCTCACTTTTGAAGGTTACCTTCGGTGGAACCTCTGAGGTGATACTTTACAAAATTCTCCACGCAAAAAAACAACGTCAGCGTTTCGAAGGAAATTGACTTGAGCTCTATAGTGGAGGAAACAGTGTCCTGTTAAAACTAAATAGGTTCACATGCTCTCTAACTAAATAGGTTCACATGCTCTTGAAAGGTAGAATTTCAAGAAAATGTGGAGTTTATTACCCCACAGTGTTAACGAAAGTCCAGAAAACAAAGGAGGGTGTGAAATTACGCCCAATAACGTGAAAGCCGTGCAAATCAAGTCGAGGAGACGGGGGTTGCATCCACTAAAACATGTCGGCGATTGACATTATCCTCAGGCGATATTAACATTTGCCCGGTTTCACCAACCTGCTTCTTAGCACCTGAAATAACGCAAAGGGAATTCCCGATGCATTTACGCTAGTTTAGAACACTTGAAACAACGCTTTCGAACGAAGGGCGGGTGGCGTGGGGGGGGGGGGGGGGGGGGTGCGGGGGCGGGGGGCGTTGGAATAGCAGAAAAAGGGAATCCAGCCGAACTTCTTAAACATTTCTCGCACAAGGCAAATTTGACTTATGATGTTTCTGCAATAAAAAGAAATAAACCAAATGAGCTGGATGTCCAGCAGAAAGGGTGATGTGGCCTTGGGTCACCAGAACTCAATTTGTGATCTGTGATTCTTTCTTCAGGATTTAAAATTCCTCTATTATTCTTATCCCCATAGACATTTAAGCATCAGCAATTGCAACGTCCACTTCAACACCAGGCTCGATACTGATGGAGGTGATCTGTTTCGCAATTTCAGATGGACTGTGTAAATCCATTAGATGCTTGTGGATTCTCATTTATAAGTGACCCCAGGTTTTGGAACTTTCACCACATGGAGTCTTTCTTGCTCTGAAACGCAGTGCCTCGGCCTTCAGATTCTTCCCTGTGGCACCACGAATTTGATCAGCACAAATTTCCCCAAGTGATTTTATATTCCGGCAGGTCCAGGTAATTCTAATGCAACCCCCTGTTACAGGTGTTTTCCAGCGCCTTTAAATGCCAGGGGCTGGGCAGCAAAGCCCCCAGCAGCTCGCTCACTCCCGGAGCTGAACCTGGTGGAATAATCCGACGCGGGCCCCGGGACTGGGGTATGGGCGCCTCCCTCTTGTGTCAAGAAGATTCAGTTGACTTGACAACATTTCGCGCCATCTAGTGACAAATTGCTGTTATTGCAGCAATACAGATGAATAGGAACAGGGGAAGGCCGCTCGCATTCCTTACCGTCTTCCTTCATTCATTGAGATCATGACTAATCTGCTGCTCGCATTCATTTACCCACCCCAGCTTTATATATATTGATAACGTTGCAGAACACATGTCTCGTGCCCTCAGTGAGGACATTTTTACTTTCCCAAAGACATTCGTTTTGGAAAAGAGTTCCAGGTTTCCACCAACTTGTGTGGTGAAACAAATGCTTCCTAATGTGATTAGCAAAACCATAATTCTATGATCTCTGTGCCGCCCAGTTCTGGGACACCCCCCCGCCCCCCGCCCCCCCAACCACTTTGAAATAATTCCATCAAACCTATTCTGTCGCACTCTTTAACTTTGGATCATATTTCGACGAGATCTCGACTCACCCTTCCAAACTTAGCAGAATCAAACGTAGGTTTCTGAAGCCTGCTCTTGTACTTTAATTATTGAAGCATCGGTACCATTTTGTAAAATGCTCACGGTACACTAACAGGTCAATGCAGGTGCAGTGACCGGAAATAGACGCAGCACAGCAGACGCTGGGCAACGCCCTCTATAATGAAACATTACTTTCTCTCCTTTCAGGCCCTTCGAGGAAAGCCAAATGCTCAATCTGGTTTATGGATGGATTATTTTAGCATGACAACCGACTTATATTTGTTTTTATACAACGTCACCTCCGTCCCTTGCCCATTTTAAGTTTCAAGTCTTTCGCTTGCAGGGGTGTAGGAAATAGGAGCAGCAGGAGGCCATTCGACCCTTAGGGCGTGCCCCGCATTTCAACTAGATTCTGACTGATCTTCTACCTCAATGCCACTTTCCCGTACTATCCCCACATCTCGTCAAATCTGTGCTAACTGGAAACCTATCCATCCCTGTGTTGAACATAATGACTGAACCTCCACAGTGCTGTGGAAGACTCCACATATTCACCATCTTTTAATTGAAGAAATTCCCCTCCATCTGGATCCTAAATTGCCTACCTCTTATTCTGAGACTGTGTCCCCTGGTTCCAATAACCATAGCCAGGGAATAATATTTCATACATCTACCATGTCGAGCCCCGTAAGAATTTTGTATGTTTTCTTTAAAGCATATGTTCACACTTTCGTTTTTCCAATCCACACTTGATATTACCACACCTCCCCATTTTGAAATACATCTGTCACAGTATTATCTATCATCTCGATCTGTCTCTGCCTCTTTGTAACCATCCGTTTCCTCCTGCACAACTTGCTGTGCCTCCTAATTAGCGCTTGAATTAGTTAATTATGATACTGCAACATATTTTCCATATCTACAGTCTAAAGAACCGAACGGACGACAGAGCTTTGTAGCTGTGGTTCTTATCAACGGGCCGCGTGTGCACCTCCGCCTTTGAAAAATAATCATTAGTAAACAATCTTAGCCAGGCTTTCTACCTTGTTCTGGATTTCGGTGTTTCCTGGTCCTCTTCAAGTCCTGTCTCTGTGCCTCTCCTGCTTTCTCACTCCCCGATCTCACTTTGGATTGCACACATTTCCTCCTTCGTCCTTCCTTCTATTCTTGAGGAACACGCAAATGAGCGTTAGGTAAATTCATTAAATACCCAAGAAGTTGAACTTTAGATCACACAACTACATCCTGCTCCCTGACTCGGGCTTTGCTTTCCGTGGATGTAATCGCCTGAACCTTTTGACAGGACCAGGCTCCGGACCCTTTCCACATTTCCAGGAAAGCCCAGGGATGGTTCTGGGAAGGCAACTTCGAGAACTGACAGGAACTAACACGGCTCCCTCGCTAACTCAAGAAAAGTGAGACAGCAAAACAATTGACTGTTTGCTAATCTCATGGATCTTTCTCACCAGGTCAGAGAGCAAGCTACTCCAGCGCCACCAGTGCAGTCTGGCCACGGATGTGGCGAATGCGAGTTGATATTGCTTGCACTTGTTTCCGTTTCCTGATTGTTTCTCCCGGGTAAACAGGCAGGTCACCCCGGGGGCGTTTAAGCAATCGCAGCTCTTTCCTCCAACGTTGCTCACAAACCTGCACTTTCTCAAATCTCTTTTCGAAGTCCATCTAGATCTCCTAAACGGCATTTTGTCTACCCTTAGTCCAACTCTATTTCCCCAAGTGACTGTTATTCCTCCCCAAGCTTTCGTTTCTATGAGATTCCTCACCACCGAGTGTAAACTCACTGGCCCGTAGTTGCTGGGCTAGCCATTGCACCATTTTATTTGAACAAAGGTACAACATTGGCGATAAAAGCAAAAAAAACTGCGGATGCTGGAAATGCAAAACAAAAATAAAAATACCTGGAAAAACTCAGCAGGTCTGAAAGCATCTGCGGAGAGGAACACAGTTAATGTTTCGAGTCCGTATGACTCTTCAACAGAACTAGTACGGACTCAAAAGGTTAACTGTGTTCCTCTCCGGAGATGCTGTCAGACCTGCTGAGTTTTTCCAGGTATTTTTATTTTTGTTTTACAACATTGGCGATTCTCTAATCCTCTGACACCTATGACTCAGGAGGATTGGAAAAGTGTGGCCACTTCCTCCGCGATATCCAACCTTTCATCCCTCACTATTATTGGATGCACCCCATCCACTGCTGGTGACTTATTAACTTTATGTGCACCCGACAGGCCTGTTACCTCCTCTTGATGATGTGTTTAGATGATGAAGTGTTTGATCTCCCCCCTCTTTCACCATGATTTGGGCAGCAACTTCTCCCTTGGTAAAAACAGGTGCAAAGTACTCCTTAGTGCTTCAGCCAAAGCCCCTTCCCCAACGCATAACCCTTTTAGGTTTGAACTCGGCTCACCCCTCCTTTTACCACCATTTTGCTATATATACACCTACAGAGGATGTTTGTATTCCCATTTTTGTTACCTGTCGATCTCTTCTCATTCTCACTCGGTGTTTTCCTTGATTGCTTTACAATTCCCCTCCAGACTTCCATTTTGATCTCAGAGGTTTGAGAATCATAAGCGATTTTGTTAGGGTAAAGGGCGAAATAGATTTCCTATGGAGGAGGAGTCATAAATGAGGGGTCATCAATTGAGGATCGTTATTACTTGACACATGAGAGAGTTTATTGGGCATCTTTTTATGAAGATGATTGTTGGAAAACACTTTAAAGTAAGTCTCATTGTATCAGAGCCCAGTGTAACTTTTAAGGATAAACTTGGTTAGGATCAGATAGAATAGAACGAACAGGCTATGGGGAGAATGGGATCAGTTTGTGGATAATACACGGTATCAAAAAGAGAGGAGGCCAGTGTGACTTGATTTGCACTGATGCTCACCCACACAGAGACAACAGGATACTTACATTAACTTGGGATTGAATGAGGCTGTTGGAGGGCAATCGGCAGTGTGTTTAGGTCGGGACTGTTAATGGGCCACATGGGGAGAGTAGGACAGTGGGATTATGTTGTCTTCCATTATTCCTTATGTGGAGAGTGCTAAAAAGTGGGATAAGTTTGAGAATGTCATACAGCTGGAGGGGAGGAATTGGGACAGGGAAGTTAGCAAGTTAGTTTACAATTGTTAAATGGGTATAAGAAGAGAGCAATGCAATGGGATTGGGTTTTGATGGGTGTAGGGCTATGTGAACCAGAGCAGGGACTCGAATTTAATTTGAATTATATGGCTCTGGTGAGAACAGTGTTAATTCATTTGAGCGCTATGGGTAACAGACCTGAATGTGGGATTAATTTTCAATTGAACACAGTTTAATTGGAGAAATAGGGATTTGGAATTAGTTGTGATTGATAATGGAGTATGATGGAGAAGTAACATTTGTGCCACGCAAGTGTCAGGCAATGACCATCTCAAACAAGACAGAATCCAACCATAGCCCCTTCATGTTCTATGGCATTATCATCGCTGAATCCCCAACTATGAACATCCTAGGGGTTACGATTGATCAGAAACTGAACTGGGCTAGACATATAAAAACTGTGGCTACTGTGGCAGGGCAGAGGCTAGGAATCCTGTAACGAATGATTCACTCCTTGACTCCCCAGAGCCTTTCCACCACCTACAAGCTACAAGTCAGGAGTGTGATGGAATATTGTTCACTTGCCTGGATGAGTGCAGCTCCCACAACACGCAAGAAGTTTGACACAGTCCAGGATAAAGCAGCCCACTTCATTGGCACCGCATCCACACACATTCACTCCCTTCACCACCGACACACAGCAGCAGCAGTGTGTACCATCTACAAGATGCACTGCAGGAATTCACCTAGGCTCCTTCGACAGCACCTTCCAAACCCACGACCACAACCATTTAGAAGGATAAGGGCAGCAGATAGATGGGAACACCACCACATGGATGTTCCCCTCCAAGCCACTCACCATCCTGACTTGGAACCTTATTGGCCGTTCCTTCACTGCCACGAGTCAAAATCCTGGAACTCACTTCCTGACAGCTCTGTGGGTGTACCTACACCATATGGACAGTAGCAGTTCAAGAAGGCAGCTCCCCACCACCTTGTCAAGGGCAACGAGGGGTGGGCAATAAATGCTGGCTCAGCCAGCGACGGCCACATCCCGTGAATGAATTAAAAAATTGAGAAGAGATAGAGAAAACTTCAGTGGGTTTAGTTTTGTGTTGACACAGGGCTACTGAGCGGGAGAAGGTTGGGGATTGGTTTGGGATTGATCTGGGGCCACTGGGGTTGCGCTGGTTTGTGAGATTAGTAGGAGACTGAAGGTGATCATACGGCCATCGAACTATTTTGTTATTGATACGAAGCTACAGATGGAAGTGGTAAAACGTGTTCAGTTTTGGATTGATAAAGGGCTACGGATACACAGTAAACCCATGAGATTGCTCCATGGTTGATGGAGGCCTGTGGGAAAAGGAAGTTATTGTGGGTTTAGTTTTTGATTGATGCTAAACGACATAGGAAAGGAATGGGCCTCTTAGCTCATAGAAGCAGTTCCATCATTCAGCGAGATTATGGCAGATACATGTCCTCCTTAGGCACAGGAGTGGTGCCAGAGAACTGGAGAATTGCGAATGTTAAACAATTGTTCAAAAACGGTTGCCAGGTTAAAGCTGGAAACTACAAACCAGTCCGTTTTAGTTCAGTGGTAGGGAAACTTTTGGAAACTGTAGATCAGGGCAAGGTCACTTGTCATTCAGACAAGTGCAGGATAATTAATGAAAGTCAACATGGATTCGTTCAGGGAAAATCATGTTTAAGTAACTTGCTGGAATTTTGTGACAAGGTAACTGAGAAGGGTGATAAGGGCAACGTTGCTGAGGTGGTGTATATAGGTTTTCAAAAGAAATATGATACAGCACCACACAACAGAATTGAGAGTCAAATTCTAGGTCATGGAATAAAAGGGGAAGTCGGCACTTGAATAAGAATTAGATGGGTGACAGGAAACAGAGAGTAGTGATAACTGGTTGCTTTTCAGATTCGAAGATGGTTTGTAGTGGCGTTCCTCAGGGGTCAGTATTGGGACCATTGCTCTTCTTGATTAATGACCTAAACTGTGATGTACAGGGCATGATTTCAAAATTTACAGATGATGCAAAGAATGGAAAAATTATCAACAGTAATGAGCATAGACTTGAACTTCAAAACAATATACACATGATTGTGGGTTGGGCAGGCAAGTGGCAGAAGAACTTGAATGCAGTGAAGTGTGAGGTGATTCATTTTGGCAGGAAGAATATGGAGGGTCAATACAAAATAAAGGGAGAAAATCTAAAGGAGAAGCAGGGACAGACAGACCTCGGTGTATATATACATAAATCAGTAGCTATGAGGATAGAATGGGGATGTTTAGACAGTTTTCCTTGGAGTAAATAGGCCTGACAGGAGACTTGATGGAGTTATTCAAGGTCATGAGTGGTGCACAGGGTATATAGTGAGAAAGTGTTCCCACTCAAGGGAGCATCACGAAGGGGAGAGGATGGCATGTCGGTATTGTCACTGGGATAGTAATCCAGAGGCCCAGGATAATCTTCCGGGGGCCCTGGCTTGAATCCCGCCAAGGCACATTGTGGAATTTGAATTCAATGAGCATGTGGAATTCGAAGTTTAATGTTGATGATGAAACTATTGTCCAATGATTTAAAAAAGTGCATCTGGTTCACCAATGTTCTTTCGGGAAGGAAATCTAATCCTTAAGGGTCAGTTAATCTAACTCCTTTTAAAGAAATCAAATCCTTAACTGGATGTGACTGCAGTCCCAGAGCAATGTGGTTGGCTCTTTAAAAATACGTCATCTGAACTAGGGGTCAACTAGGGATGTGTAATAAATGCTGGCCTGGCCAGTGACGCTCACATCCCATGAATGAATAAAAAAAGAAAGTGCACAGATTCAAAGTTCTGTCTATCCCTCCCATGATCCGCAATCACAAACTAATCCAATTTTCCTATTTCTCCACATAAAGTGTGTTGAATTTCCAGTTACACAGAGCACTCTGTCAAAATATCGCTGTTCTCCCCAGAGCCATGTAATCCAGAATCAATGAGACTCCCTGCTCCCACAAAAGGAGTAAATGTGATGTGCGGATTTTCTTTTTACCCAGAGGGTGGTTGGAGTCTGGAATGAACTTCCTGAGAGGGTGGTGCAGGCAGATTCGATCGATCTATTCAAAGAAGAATTGGATTTCTACCTGACACTAAATAACGTGCAAAGTTACGGTGATAAGGCAGGGGAGTGGGACTGGAATGCTCTTTCAGAGAGCCAGTTCAGACTCGATGGGCCGAATGGCCTCCTTCTGCACTGTAAAGTTTATGTGATTCTGTGATGTCTAGTGAATAGATAAGCCGCAGAACAGACACTTGTAGGACATCATTAGTCACCTTTTCCAATGAAAGTACGTGCCCATTACCCCTACTCTCTTTCTTGCAACGCCTAACCAAATTCCTGAACAGTTCAAACAAAGACTTTCCATTGCATGGGCTTTACTTTCCGCATACCCGTCTCCTATGTGGAATTTTGTGGAATGATTTTTAGGATTTGATAATAACCACTTCTATATGCATTTCCCGCTTAGTGCTTTAATCTCTTCTTTTTTTAAAAAAAAGCAAATATTGTCACCCTACCTGATCTTCCCTTTACAAATCCACATTGGGTATCTTTAACCAGCTAATTATTTTTCGAAGTGTTCTATCACACTGCTCTGACTGATTTATTCCAATCGCCTCCTCACAGCAGATGTTAGACTAACAGGTCTACAACTTGCTGCTCTCTCCCTCTTTCTCTCTCTCTCTCTCGCTCTCTTCCCCTCTCTCCCTCAATGCTGTTTCATAATGGAAGCACATTTGTAATGTTATCAATCTAAACCGGAAATTCCTGAATTGAAAGACTTTTCGAAAATTCTAGCTAATTTATTTGTAGTTTCTTAACCTGCCACTTATTTAAAACCATGGCGTGGAACCATTAAGACCGAATCTTTCATACTATATAAAAACAAAATAATTTTCTTGCTTACATTAACTTTAACGAACTCCAGTCCTTGATTTATTAATCATGTTCCTGGAATGTCACGTGCATTATCTTCTTCCTTTTCTGTGAACAATGTGAAAAGTAACTATTCAACAAACCCACTATAAGCTTACTTGTCGCTGTAATTTTACTTTCATTTTTTTAGGTGCATATTTTTGAATGAAGAAAAATAAAAGTATGGCGTGTGACCACCGGGTCGGTGTCAAGAACATTGTTTTTCTTGTTTCTTGATATCTTATGAGAGCCACTCATGTCTCACAGCAATTAGTCAGAGTGTGAGTCAGGGACAAAGAGAGTAAGTGTGTGTCTGTGCGCACGTGCGTGTGTGTGTGTGCGTGTGTGCATGTGTAGAAGTGTGTGTAGAAGTGTGTGTGTGTACGTCTGTTTGTGTGTGAAAGTGTGTGTGTGTGTAGAAGTGTGTGGGTATGTCTGTTTGTGTGTGTGTCTGTTTGTGTGTGCTTGTGTGAAAGTGTGTCGTTCTGTTTGTGTGTGTGTGTATGTGTGTGTAAGTGTGCATGTGTGAGTGTGTGTGTTTGTGTTTGTGTGCATGTGTGTGTAAGCGTGTGTGTGAAAATGTGTGTGTGTGCATGTGTGAGAGTGTGTGTTTCTGTTTGTGTGTCTGTTTGTGTGTGTTACTGTTTGTGTGTGTGTGCATGTGTGTGTTACTGTTTGTGTGTCTGTGTGCATGTGTGTGTGTGTGTGTGCATGTGTGTGTAAGTGCGCATGTGTGAGTGTGCGTGTTTCTGGTTGTGTGTGCGTGTGTGTAAGTGTGTCTGTCTGTGTGTGTGTGTAAGCATGTCTGTTTGTGTGTTTGCAAGTGTGTAAGTGTGTGTGTGTGAGAGAGTGTGTACTTATGTTTGCCTGTGTGAGTGTGCATGTGTGTGTATGAAAGAGAGAGGGAGCGCAGCTCACCCCAGCAACAACTTGAACAACAAACAACAATTATTTGAAGCCTTGAAAACGAACTCGTCAAAACAAAACGAAGACTCTCGTATTGAAAGAATTTACCGCTAATGTAGTGGATTTACTGTTAATGTATTGCACCAGTTTACACGGAGGGTGCAAAATATAGACGCACGTGTAAGGTTAAGCAGATATTGAAGTTACTCAGAATCAGAGATGTGATTGCCTTATAAGGCTGAAGCATTTAGAGTTTGGTAAGAATACAGTATAAAATAGCCGTGGGGATGATTGTAGGTGTGGGATTAAATTGGACAGCTCTGTCAAAGTGTTGGCACGGGTCTGACGGGCAGAATGGCCTTCCACCGTGATGTAATATCCACGTCTCTGAGATTCTATTCTGTCATTGACTACTGCTGTTGTTCAGAGGGAATTGCAAAACATTTCTGTGGCCATTTTGTTAAAAGGAACAACTTTATTTCTTACTGCCTTTTTCAGTTTTTTTCCCCCAATTTATTTGCCTTCTTTTACCGTTCCTTATATCTCTGCTAGCTCCCTGATTTACACTATTCCTTGCATCTTCATTCTACAGAATTGATTCAGGGCTTTTAGGGAAATAATTAGTTACCTGCAGAAATTTAGAATTGATACAGTTTCATGTAGATGTATTGGGCAGCGTGATTACCCCTGGAATGATGCAGGGCAGCCAGGAAAGGATTGGGATTGACAAGAGGCAAACGGGGTAAAAATGGCACAACGATATTAGTGACAGATTGATACAGCACAGGAGAAAGCGACTGATCAGTTGGAGAAGTTTGGGTATAGTGTTGTGAGTGAAGGGTGAGGCAATGACATCAAGTTGGGATTGTTACAGGACTATGGAAAATGAGGAAAGTGTGGTGATCTTGGGATTGCTACGATGCTATGGGGAGATGTGTGTCGGGTGATTCATTTAGAAATAGACCCGAGCTCTTTTGGAGATCGTGGGTGGCATGAATCATTTTCACTTCACACAAGACACTGGGGAAAGAGCGTATCACTAATATCAGCATGGATGTTATCCAGAGCCAGCTGAGAAATGTATTTAGCGTTGGACATGCAGAAGGATAAGGGGATACATTGCGCTTTTATTATTTGTTTGTGATTCAGTCTTAATGGTGAGATTAGTTTTAGATTGATAAAGGACTATGAGGCGAGCAGGTCATTGGGATGACTTAACGATTGATGCAGAACTATAAGGAGAGAGTGAGCAGGGCGTTTCTATGAGATGCATATAGGCCAAGAGGGTTAAGTAATGCAGTGTTAGGCTCGTGCTAGGATATGGAGAGAACACATCAATGTGGGATTCGTTTTCTTTTCATTGAACTAGTGTAATGGGAGAGAGCTGGTCAATGTGCTCATGTTTTCCATTAATACGGCACTATGAAGAGTGAACAGGGCTATTACAATTCAATTGAAACTGGTAACAGACTGTGGAGACAGAATGGGCAGTGGAGTAGATGATGATTGATGTGGGTTTGTAGCAAAAGAGTTAAGCAGGGAGAGCAGTTTGAGGGACGATGTTGGGCAACGGAGAGAGAGTTGGATTGTTTGGGGATGATAGAGGGGAGGGGCAAAGTGTGGAACTGTAGGGCGTTTCAGGACAATCCAGGGCAATATGGTAAGTGCGGCAGTGACTAGTTTTGGAGCCACACAGGGCCCTAGGGAAAGGACTTGACAGTGAGAGAAGTTTAAGTTTAATACAAGGCTATGGGGAGTGAACGGGGCAGAGTGTAAGTGATAAGTGTTTTCTTTTCACTAAAAAACATAAATCACATTTTTGGGCACCGTTCTGTTTCGGAACATGTCGGCGCTAATTAATGGTTTCCCAGTCAGTTTCCTGCTTTGTTTTTTTTCTTGAACAGTGAGTAACCACGGTAACCGTTCACAGCCGCTATCAGCAGCAGACAGCTTTCCTGAGCAGGCTCGCCTGCTTTCTGAAAACCTTTAGTACAAAAACACCAAACGATGAATCATTCACTGTAACCCCTGACATTTAACGGCCACAGTCAGTTCTGAGGAATATGGACCTTATGATGTGTTGTGCAAACATGCGTGAACAACATTCATTCCCACAGAGCCTCGCAAGGAGCAAAAGACAAAATCCCATGTTTCATCCCGCACATTCTGAACTTTCCTTTCCTAAATCATTGCTCCCCGTTTTATTTCACTGCCCTTGCCCAGCCTGGGTTATGTTCTATGCTTGGGAGAACACATGGACATCAGGTCACTGCTTTGCCCAAAATTTTCTTCCATGCGAAATTGAAGCCCTGACTGCTCTGTCTCTCAACACTCAGTCATCCCATATATTAGTTTTGGCACAAAAACCTGACCTCTGCAATTGGCGATTGATCACAACATACAAAGTAATACACGATCAAATCCTTGAATGGAAATTATTCTTTCCTAATTTAAGGACCTGGATGATTTTTTTTTCCTATTTTAAGGCTGAATTCGACTTTCCAGTTCTGTGAGTGAGTGTGACATCAACAGCAACAACAATAATAATGATGATGATAATAGTAATGATAATAATGACATTATTAATAGTAATAGCAGTAGTAATAATAACGATAATAAAAAATGTTATTTGTGTTATTTTGTTCCCGATTGTTAGTGCCCGAGCTACAACTTGGAAATACAAGACAATAGGGACACAGGGATTAGGAGCAAGATTAGGCTATTCGGGCCCTCAAACCTGCTCTGCCATTCTATAGGAGCATGGCTGATCCAATCATGGTTTCAATTACGCTTTCCCGCCTACCCCCATAGACCCTGACTGCCTTGTCGATCAAAAATCTATCTAACGGAGCCTTGAATATATTCAATGGCCTGGCCTCCACTGGTATCTGGGGAAGAGAATTCCACCAGTTCAGGCCCCACGAGGGGAAAAATAATCTCTTCCATCTCAGTATTAAATGGGGATTCCTAATTCATAAACTGTGTCTCCTAGTTCTAGACCTCCAGCAAGGGGGAAGATCGTGCCCGCATCCACACTGTCAATACCCCTCATGGTCTTACATGTTTCAATAAGATCACCACTCATTCCTCTAAAATCAAGTGGGTGTTGGCCCAAACTGCTGAACTTTTCTACGCAAAATAATCCCAAGAATCAGTCGAGTAAACACATTTTTATGAACTGCTTCTAAAGCAGTCATATCCTTTCCTCAATAAGGAGGCCAAAGCTGTGCACAGCACTGCAGAAGCGGTCACACTAAGGCCCTGTAGCAATTGGGTAAAATGTCACGCAACCGGCTGTTATGCATTTTAAGGGGTCATGGAGACGGGGTTATCCCATATGCTTTTGCCTTCTTTATAAGTCTCCCATTTGGGAACTTGTCAAAGGCTTTGCTGGGATCGTTCCATTAGTAATTATGTTTCAGTCCGCAATAAGCAGATGTTTAGCCCTTTGGAGTCAAGAGAAAGGCAGAGTGGGAAGGAATCAGCCTATTCAACCGTTCCTTCTTGTTATAAGGTCTGGTAAATTTTGAGAGTAATATTTATTTTTTCTCTTCCGTTCAAGACCTGACAGCAGCACAAACGGTTCAAGGGCAAAGAAATGGTGCTATTTTATCTACCAAGTTATTGCTTCAACAAAGGTTATTGCGTTAATCACTTGTCGCGACTACTTTGACTGCTTTGACTGTTTAAAAGTTGCCCATTAAGCATTTCAACTTCCGTCTGTTTGTAGCGTAAGGGCACTTATTCAGTAAACAGTCTCCACGTAAGAAATACAAGAGAAAATTTCGGCTCGCATCTTCTAATGCCACTGCTATTTTTTTTCTTTCTGTAATATTTGAGATGAAGCTACAATTCCAACATGAATAATAATTCAGATGTTTAAAAAATGTGCTGACGCCCTCGGGGAATTGAGCTACTTTGTCATGCACTGTTTGAAATATGCAATAATTTACAGCGAGAGTGACAGAGGCCTAAGGAGAGACAGGCAGATAGAAAGGAAGAGTGTCACGAATCTGGCTGATGTCTGCTCCATTTGCCATCCTAAATTTCCTGAACGACGGCAGATGAATGAAAATCAGAGAAAATTTCGAAAGCAACGGGAAAAAATTTTCGGTAACTCATAAGAAGGTGTACAAATAGTTGTTTGGTGGTACAGAACTTGAGTATTGCTGAAAACAGACACATGTCGAAGAATGAGCAATGCCAACCCGTGCTTGCAGAGATGAAAACACAGTATCCAATATTAGATGCGATTCTTCAATTGGACGACGTTTGCTGAAGAAGCAGAGTGTGCCAAAAATTACACTGACAACCAATTTACGATTATCAGTCAGGGTCGCAGAGTGGGGCACAGACTCTTGCTAGAAGCTGCATTCATTAATACACAGGGCCCTGTTCTTTTCAGGCAGAAAGAACATATGCAAACATTGCTCTTCTTCAGCCGAACAAAATTGGTGACAAACATTCACTGGTTCATTCCCCAGGGCGACGCCTTGATAAATCGGAGTCAACCTGGCTGGCTTGATTTTAAACGAAGCTTGGCAGTTAACTGTCAGTCATCAGTTAGCTTTTGCGTTTTCCATAGTAAAGCCTCAACCAATCAGAGTCCACTTGCCAACCAATGGGCACTGTCTCCTCATAAACTATACATTGTTGTTCCCTTTACATCTGATATTCCTGCGAATGCCCTGATGAGTCCATGGCTAAAAGTTCGCAGATGTATCTTTTTTCAGAGGTTCTCGTGATAATAAGGCCGGTATCGAGCTCTTTCGATTTGGAAATGACGAGGGCCATAAAGAGCAAGATTCAGACCTGGGTGGGAAAACGCCAATAATTTGTTGAGCACATCTCCTTAAGCACTCGCCAGCAACATGTGGCTTAAAAAATGTCATTCTCGTTAAAATTGCCTCCAGGAATTGTTCAGAATCCCGGCGGGTGGGTGGCGTCGGTTCGGAACAGAAGACAAACCTTTCATTCTCGTGATCAATCCAGTCAGCTTCGTTACGTACGATGATGGTGGAGGTGGAGGCAACCAATGTTATCAAAAGGAATTGGGTGTGCACATGAGGGAAGAAAGGGATACATTTTAAGACATTTGGTACGACACTATGGGTCGAAGGACGTCACACTGCACTGTAAGTACATTACGACCAGGGTTTCCTTTGGTTGCACCAAGGTCAGCTTTTCGTTTAGCTCATGCTCAGATTCATTAACTCGCCTATACCAGGTATTCAGATTAAAAAAAAATCAACGTACACAAGACACCGGCTTATTAGCTTAGGAATGTCAACAGTTAAGCTTGAAAAAGGAGACCTCGACATTTCTGAGGACTGGTTATGCGATTCCCTCAGAGGGAGAAGCCAGTTTCTCTGCCAATGGTTACCTCAGGCTACGCTTGCGAATTGCACAAGTGTTCTATGCTTATTCCGAAAGGTATCATTTCTCAAAAATCCAATTTGATACAATTGTGACAGACAGAAAACAAGACTTGTACTTGTGTCGAGCCGTTCCCCGCCTCAGGATGCCACACAGCCAGTTAAGTGCTTGCTGAAGTGTAGTCACAGTTGGAAGATAATGATAGAGTTAGAGGAAAGTGCAGATTCAGAAGATGTCTAAATGGCATGGTAAATATACCGAGAGATGGAATCTTTCTTTCCACATCTTCCCTGTGCCTGATGCACATCCGGTGCAAGTAATGATTGAATTTTAAGATGTTAATCAATTAAAATTTCACTGGTCTAGCTCTCTGCAATAGACTGGCAAAGAATCATGCCACTGAGCCGTCTCTGATCACAAACAATCTAAAAGTACTTTTTTTTTGTTATCTCTTGGTCATTTTACATATCCAGGGAAGGCTTTAACAAGTTGCACAAAAATAAATAAAACACATTGTTTTTAATTTTCCTCTTCCGTGCATCAGTGGGCGGGAGAGAGGGGATGTGGGGTGGTGCGTGGGTGGGGGGGTGCTGAGGTGGGGGCGGTAAGTGGGATTGGATCCTAACTTCCAAAATTATAGACAGAGATTCTAATGATTCGATGAATAACGATACTTAATAGCTCTCACTTTCACACACACAGCAAATTGTTAGAAAGAAAGTCAGGTCCAGTCATCAAACTGTCGAATATCTATGCACACAGATAAGCACACTCATTGCTTGGCAGTAAGGGATAGGCAACAAATTCTGGCCTTGCCAGCAACGCGCACGCCCCAGGAGAGAAGGCGAAATATAATTACTCGGCCTGCACTCTCCGATAGACCGGCAACTAGAATCAGGCCTGTAACCGTCTCTGACTAATAAAAACCACAAAGTTAATTGATTTTATTTTTACGAAACCAATGTGAACTTTAACAATCTTTACAAATTAAACAAAAACATTTTAACGATCAAAAACTTTTGCCGCCGGAGGAAGCATTGTATCTTAAGATCGAATGTGATTGACAGAGATGCGAACAATTATATAAGGATCCTTAATTGCTTTCAGTTACTGAGAGGGGTAGTAAGCAAGCGAGAAGCAGAGATCAAGTCAGAAAACTATCGAACAGATGAGCTAGACAGGCAAAGATGCAGACGCACATGAACATACAAACATATATATATATATATATGTATACATTTAACATTATTTCTGCATACATATATAGAAATATGCAGGTTTGTACCTATCGTATTTTAATAATTAATTTAGCTATGAAGAGAGGCGGACACGCTGAGAGAAATACTGCAGCTTATTTGGCTGCTTTTGGAGAAGAGGAGGCTATCAAACTTGGTAAACTTCCACCATTGTCAGGGACTCGGGAGGATGGGGATGGAATAACTCACAGGAGACTTTAGTGATGTCTCCCTAGCCTTTTACTAAAGAAACTCTGGCTCATATTTACTGAACAAACATGTGGCGCCAAATAATGACCAAGACAGTTAACCATCCAGCATGCCTAAATAAAAAGACATTCATCCACTGATTTTCGGTTTAATATTTTGTACATCAAACACACAAAAGTGCAGCCTGCATACGCCATGTGATTATGAATATCAACATCAGATGGTTGTGCGCCAAATAATTGTGAATATGAACATCAGATGCTCAGTGACTGCACCTATTACTTTTTGTTTAATCGACTGTTCAGGGTTGAAGCAATTTCTGGATTCCCATTTAGCTGCACTGGCTGCTGGTTTACTTGCTTAGAACGATGACAAAGCTACAGAGCCACAGGCAGCAAACGGCGAGGACAATTCTCAGATGACACCGTTCATAAATTCTTGCACAACAGGAGAGTCGGTATACAGGCCAGGCATTTTAAAAGCACTCTACTCAAGTCACTAAAAGCGTGTCACGAATAGTGTCAAGTTGAAATTTACAGAGTAATCACAATACAAAGCAGACTATATCATTGCTTCCAGATACTTGCTCCTTTAATTTATTAAGTGGGGGCGGGGTGTGGGTGCAGCCTTCAGGTCAGTGCAGGTTCATTTCAGAAGCAAATCGATTTTGACAAATACAACTCACAAACATAACTCTAAAAATGTAATCATGTGACATAAGTTTGAACGTTCAGTACGGAAGCGCGGGGGATGGAGGAATTAACAAGCTATGGGGCACTCAGGACTCTGGCTTCAGGGGGACAGTTGTAGATGGTGAAAGAGCTTACAATTTATGAAGAGGAAGTAAAACTACGCGCACGAGTCCGCATAGCCTCCTCAAGCTTTGCCACCTTTCCCCTGGATCTGCAGCATCTACCACCTTAGCGTTGGCCGCAGAGCTTTTTCATTAATCTGAAGTTCGGTATTTCCGGTCCCTTGCACAGAATTCCGAGCAGGTCCATTTTCATTCTTATATCCATACACTTGGTATGCGAGCGCACCTGGGAAATGGAGGCCGTGTGAGTCATGCTCAAGCAGAGAAAATGTCAGAGTTTAACGGAGAATTTAATGTTCCATTCTCCCCTTTTGAAAACGTAAACAATTTAACAAATTCGTTTAGTGGAAACCTCAGCCCATTTTTTAACTCAGCCCTAAATTTAGTCTGGGTTCCAGCGTAAATAAATGGGTTGATGCAGGAACTCAAAAGCTGGAGCATGTATCCGCTTTCCTCCAGGATAAATGACGAGTCGCTGATATCAGGAACTGAGAAATAAGGAACTTTTGCAATTCGGACATAGAGGATGGTTACAAAGAATAACGAATAGAGCAGGATGAAGCTGCCCGAGATGGCGAAGAGTAAAACAATGGACCTCCTCCGCTTCTCTATCTCTGGGTCGCTCTGATTGCCTCCATTGTTGTGGGCCCTGAGTCTCCGGCGGGAACTGTTTGCCGCTAGAATGTGTCTGACGGTCAGAGCGTTGAACAGTAAAATCAGAATGAATGGGACACAGGGCATTGAAATTGAACGAAGCAAATCATAGATGTTCCATGCGGGTGATGTATAAAAGGCGGCTTTTGTGACACAGAACCAGGGTACGTCATTAATTACGTACATTGGTTCAAATATGAAATACTGGAAGACACCTTTTAGAGAGCTTAGTATGCAGACAGCCCCTATCACCCACAACGCTGTCTTCTCCGTACAGTATTTTATTTTCAGCTTCTGGCAGCAAATGGCCACAAATCGATCAAAGGTGAAAGCGACCGTTAACCAGGCAGAACTGTCAATGGTTGCATAGATTATGGCAATATGGACACTGCATATTGGTGTAATTGAGAGGAAACTGAGTGGGAAATAAATACCAGCAATCCGGCCTAATACCACACTGGTGATAATGACCAGGAGATCCGTCACCGCCATGGAAACCACGTAGTAAGTGATACATCTGGAGAGGCCACAGCTTCTTCGATATAGAATCACAATCACTGCCAGGTTAGCTGTAATAGAGGTAAGAAGAGAGAGAAAGGCAGGGAGAATGTTTGCGTGAGAGGGCACGAGAGCAGGGAAGTTAATTCTCTGACTCCCAACACCGTGATACTTTTTACAAGATGATGCGTGAAATTTCAAGTTTTGCGATGCGATCCTGCATTGCAAGCTACCCCTTAAGCTTGGGATAAATATTTCTGTTTCGTTAAAATAATCAAATGAATTAAAAGTAAGATAGGTCAGTGAAACAGGATTGTAAGGAATTATAAGGAAATATAACAGAGAAGAAGAAGGCATCGAAAACACATCAAAACAACTTTAGGAGTAGACTGGAAAAATAACAAGTCAGCAAATAATTATGGAACATATTGAATAGTGTAGGGAGAAAGGATATTAATTGTAAAACTCAACAGGGAAGCGTCTTTTCTCTTGCTGAGTTTCAAAAGTTGCCTCCTCCAATTAATTATTGTTAAATTATTCATTGTTGGAAACCCCTGCAGTCAGGTTCACCATCGAAGCAGCTTCAGGTAGGGGAGAGAGAAAGGACAATTAGCGTTTCTCTGAAATTTCAGGGGAAATGTTGATTTGGATAAGGCAAGATATCTGAGTTCAGTAACCATCAGTTTTGGTGTGAAACACGGGAACTGACAGACGCCGACGTCACAGTCGGAGAGAATGCTGCTCTCATTGTCGGGGTCAATGATCAAATTTGACCTGTATTGGACATTTGAACTCAAAACTTTGTGGTTTAGTTGTAATAGGTGCCACCAGTTATGGGGCCTCAGTCAATATGGAGAATCGGGTGAAAAAGTGTGGGGAACAGAGCCGAGGTTCTGCAGTGAAGCTTTGGGGCTGGATGCAAAAACCCTGTGCTTTGTGAATTAGGGACAAATGCCAATCATTCACCAAGGGGCCACTGTTGCATTGCCAAGTGTCTCTACAAAACTCAGTGCCTTATAATGTCTCTTCAATAAAGCCTGACTTTGAGTGAGTCGGGATTTAGCAACGATTCAATCTATTCAAACAATGAATCATTCGCGCGAATCTCTCCGTCACTGCCAATGTCGATAACACAAAATATCTCGAGTCACATCGCGGGAACAATGCGATAATTCACCCACAGAAACAGCGAGGAGAAAACAATATATCTACATTTACACTGAGATGACAATGTAATGAATCATGCACAATAATCGTGCCAATAACTCAAAACGTCTACATTTACACCGGAATAGCAGTGTGATAATTCACCGTCAATAAAATTGCCAATAACCCAACAGGATTGTATGTCTGCTGTGATATTCCGAGTGAGAATTCACCCACAGTTACTGTGGCAATGCTGTAATGGGACTATATTTACACCATAATTAGGTTGCGGTAATCCTGGCACAACAGCATTGCCAATAAAAAAAAACACATTTGCATCGTGGGATGGTGCGGTAAATAGGGGGAAATATGGGATTAATGCAAAATAATGGCAGAGATCAGAGGCACACGGAACTCAGTTAAAGGCGGGGCATTATGAATTGTCTTCTGGAACAAGGGCGAAATGACTCTGCTGTAGGGGAGAATATTCACCATTATTTCGGAGAATTGTGTGAACTGCTGGAAGAAAGTATACGGATTAAATGAAGAATCAATATTGTTAAAGTGAGAGAAAAATATCCCTTAAAGAAGTGACATTGTATCAGATAAATGGAAGAAATTATATAGTTTAAAGGGAAAAAATATCAGTTTAAATCCTAGGAAGGAAATCCATTAAGCGGAGATGCGCTGCTGGTAAAACAGAGAAATACTGCAGCTGAGCAAACAAGTCACGCGATTGTAACTAACCATACCAATTTACCTGGAACCCCGATTACTGCAAGGAAAGGATAGTAAATGGCGAACGCCAGGCCTTTTAGCGGTACGTGCATTTCTATCAGAAGCTCTGAGCGCGTTCGCTATTACGCTGAAACCTGCAGCATTTATTCATGGTGTGAGGCACCAGGGGAATAAGTGGTGGCTTGTTTTTCGTTTTCATTATTCACATTTATTGCGACAATCAAATTAGCGCAGCTGCTGCCCAGGTGCTGTTTGTGCTGTGGTTGAACACCATGTTATTTTGATGAGATCTCACGTCCTTCGAATGTGAAATACCCAGAGAGACGGCAGAATTATCCGAGTTATCAACCGTGGCTGCCTGGATATTGGTGTCAAGACAATGCACCGCTCTTCACTTCTGACCGCGCAGGGAAATGCAAACACTCCTGGGAAAACACAAGCCAAAGAAGTTCTAACCCCTCATTAACTGATCAAGCGCAACTTAGTTCCAAATGTCTCTAAGACTCTACACCCACTTTACCCCATCTGTCTGTATATTCAATGTGGACAGGTCCAGTGGTAGTGCTAAGGCTCACTACTTCATGATTACCTTCAGTGTGGGTTTGCCAAGGCCATTGCCATTATATTCATTATGCATCGGTCCAGTTGACCATAAACGCGTCCAGTCCACCGCATTTACTTTCAGGGCTGACGGAGGTATATTTGGTGTCAGCATGTACTGTTCAGCATCTGCAAATTCAGCGTACACTGATTTAGTTCACTTCAGCTACAATCCGTGTGCGCAGGTCTAAATTGGCGTGGATCAGATCCATCACAGCAACTCCCCTTCTGCCCGAGGCACGTCGACTTTTACAAGGTTAAGTTCAGTCTGTTCCAATTTACTGCGGTTATATTCAGTGCTGTCAAGACTATCACAAGTCACTTACATTCAGCAAGGACACTTATATTTTGTGTTGCTGCGATCCGATTCAGCACGATTGTTTTTAGTGTAAAAAGGCCCAGATCATCACAGCCACTGCCATAATGGCTGAGTAACTTTGCGGAATTAAGATAAAAGCAAAATACTGCGGATACTGGAAATCTGAAGCGAAAACATAAAATGCTGGAAAAACTCAGCAGGTCCAACAACATCTGCGAAGAGAGGAACAGTTAACGTTTCAGCTCCATATGACAATTCTCCAGAGCCGAATTAATGTTTTGTTTCAAATAAAACATAAAATGCTGAAAATTTTCAACAGGTCTAGCAGTGCCTGTTACTTGGGTGCTTCTGGATCGGCGGAGAACTTCCAGAATGTTCCGTTCTTCCTTCAAGTTTACCACATCCGCTGCTTTTTCATTTGGCTTGCAAGTGTCAAAGTCTGGAAGTCTCCAGTGACTAGCCATATAAGACCATAAGACCATAAGACATAGGAGCAGAAATAAGGCCATTCGGCCCATCGAGCATGCTCCGCCATTCAATCATGGCTGATAAGTTTCTCAACTCCATTCTCCCGCCTTCTCCCCGTAACCTTTGATCCCCTTACCAATCAAGAACCTCTCTATCTCGGTCTTAAGTACAGTCAATGACCGGGCCTCCACAGCCTTCTGTGGCAATGAATTCCATAGATTCACCACTCTCTGGCTAAAGAAGTTTCTCCTCATCTCTGTTCTAAAAGGTCTTCCCTTTACTCTGAGGCTGTGCCCTCGGGTCCTAGTCTCTCCTACTAATGGAAACATCTTCCCCACGTCCACTCTATCCAGGCCTTTCAGAATTCTGTAAGTTTCAATCAGATCCCCCCTCATCCTTCTAAACTCCATTGAGTATAGACCCAGAGTCCTCCAACTTTCCTCATATGTTAAGCCTTTCATTCCTGGGATCATTCTCGTGAACCTCCTCTGGACCCTCTCCAGGACCAGCACATCCTTCCTGAGATACGGGGCCCAAAATTGCTCACAATATTCGAAATGTGGTCTGGTCAGAGCCTTATAAAGCCTCAGCAGCACATCCCTGCTTTTATATTCTAGTCCTCTCGAAATAAATGCCAACATTGCATTTGCCTACCTAACTACCGACTCAACCTGCAAGTTAACCTTAAGAGAATCCTGGACTAGGACTCCCAAGTCCCTTTGCACTACAGACTTCTGAATTCTTTCCCCATTTCGTAAATAGTCTATGCCTCTATTCTTCCTACCAAAGTGCATGAGCTCACACTTGCCCACGTAGTATTCCATCTCCCACTTCTTTGCCCATTCTCCTAACCTGTCCAAATCCTTCTGCAACCTCCCCGCCTCCTCAATACTACCTGTTCCTACACCTACCTTTGTATCATCTGCAAACTTAGCCAGGATGCCCTCAGTTCCTTCATCTAGATCATTAATGTATAAAGTGAAAAGTTGTGGTCCCGACACTGCAGAACTCCACTAGTCACCGGCCGCCATCCTGAGAAGGACCCCCTTATCCCCACTCTCTGCCTCCTGCCAGACAGCCAATCTTCTATCCATGCTAGTACCTTGCCTCTAACACCATGGGCTCTTATCTTAGTGAGCAGCCTCCAACGCGGCACCTTGTCAAAGGCCTTATGGAAGTCCAAGTAGATAACATCCATTGGCTCTCCTTTGTCTAACCTACTCATTACATCCTCCAGACTCCTAACAGATTTGTCAGGCATGACCTCCCCTTGATGAAACAATGCTGACTTTGCCCTATTTTACCATGCATTTCCAAGTAATCTGAAATCTCATACTTAATAATGGACTCTAAAATCTTACCAACGACAGAGGTCAGGCTAATCGGCCTGTAATTTCCCGCCTTTTGACTCACTCCCTTCTTAAACAGGGGGGTTACATTAGCGATTTTCCAGTCCATGAGCATATGCAGATGGTTTTATCGAGTGTGCAAGGGAGCTTTCCGTAATCCTTCATCTTCTGTGTACAGGTCTTGTTCAGCGTGCTAAGATGAACTTTTCAAACGTCCCATTCATTCTGTTCCCATCTCCATCTGTGATCTTCTAATGCTGTCCAGCGCTATTGGCTGCATCCGGTTCCCTGGCCATAAACCTCACTTATCATTGCAGCATCGAAGTTCCATTCTCCCACCATCCCCCACAAGAATGTCCTGAGGAGAGATCTCTGTTTCCTTTTCTGAATGATCTTCTGGCCGGCCTCAATGCATTGAGGATCCTCCGCCTATTTGAACTTGCTGTTAAATTGGATGACTGCTTCTTTAATTCCACTCAGTTCCTTCAAATACATTTTAAAAAATAAAACCGTGTTTACGTGCATTGGGTCGTGAAATGTCTGCACTTTTCTGGTATATGTGTTATGTACTTTATTCCACTCGCGTCCTTTGCCTCACCTCTCTTCTACGTGTGTTGATGACTCAAACAATGCCCTTTCCTGCTCTTGTGTAGAACTGGGAAAGGTAGTTAAATTTTGTTTCAAATCTTCACCCTTTCTGTGTCATCACACGCTCTACCTCCATCACTGATCATACCACCAGCCTCCACAATCAACGGATCATATACTGTATTTATACCTTGTCCAGAGTGATACAACCACCAAACATTTCTTCCCCTCCCTCCCGTTTCAGGTTTCAGGAGCGAAGATTTAGTCCTCAACCCTGGCCTAGTGATGAATCACCCCAAACAAACTAACCTCCTGAGAACATCCTTACTTGAGGAAGGATGTCGTTGCACTGGAAGTAGTTCAGAGGAGGTTCACCAGATTGATTCCAGAGATGCCCGGCTTGTCTTATGCGGAGAGATTGAGCAGTTTAGGCCTATACTCGCTAGAGTTTAGAAGGATGAGAGGAGATCTAATTGAGGTATATAAGATGCTAAAGGGAATAGACAAAGTAGACGTGGAGCGCACGTTTCCACTTCTGGGGCATTCTAGAACGAAAGGCCGTAGTTTTAGGCTAAGGGGTGGTAGATTTAAAGAAGAGATGAGGAGGAATTACTTTTCTCAAAGGATCGTAAATCTGTGGAATTCATTACCTCAGAGTGCAGTGGATGCTGGGACGCTGAATGCATTTAAGGTGGAGATAGTTAGACAGATTTTTAATTAGTAATGGGTTGAAAGGTTATGTGGAGAGGGCGGGAAATCGGAGTTGAGGCCGAAATGAGATCAGCCATGATTGTAATGAATGATGGGGCAGGCTCGAAGGGGCTGAATTGCCTACTCCTGTTCCTCGTTCTTATGTTCTTATGTTCTTACGAGCATGATTTTATGCATGGGGAGGAAATGCGACACAAGCCATTTTGCCTCCTCACTTCTCATGGGCCTCGCCTCCCTGCACCTATTCCAGGAGAAATGGTGATTTATTCGCACTTCTTTCAATTCATTGCAATGTATTCGCTGCTGCTGCTCTGGATGCCTTTCCTCCTAAATGATTCAGCTTGGCCTGCTATTGCGGGCCCCTCTTATATCAAATACCAATATTCAGCCAATTGATTCAGCCCACATGATATTGTGAAACAACTAAGGGCGCTTGATGCAGCAAAGTCTATTCACCCTGACGATATCTCAGCAGGGCTGTTTCCTAAACGAGTTACTTCCCAGTACATCTACAATACTGGTATGCCTTCCATTCTCGGTGGGCACCGCCGAGACTGGGGTTTTTTAATCACATTTTTTGTCGAATGTTTGTTAGTTTCTTTTCAATTTTTGTTTTTTGTGTTTGCACTTTCCCTTTAAGGGGTTGCCTTTTCATTTGTCCCTTGATTTGTTAACTTAGTTTGTTTTTTTTGACTTAAAAGAATTACAATACTGGTATCAACCAGAAAATGTGGAAAATTACCCAGATAAGTCTGGCCCACGAAAGACTAAAAGAAAATGAAACACGGGCAGTTCCCGGCAAAGCAGTGTCCTCTCGATAATCAGCAAAGTGATGTGAGTTCTCATTGACGGTAAGAATCAAGCAGAACTGACTCAGCAATAACGTGCTCACTGAGGCTCAGCCTTGATTTCATTATGGCCACTCAGCTCGTGGCCGCACAACAGCCGTGGTCCAGGCATGGACAAAGAGTTGAATTCAAGGGTGGAACTGACTGCCCTTGAATCAAGGCAGGATTTGACCGAGTGTGACATGAAGGAGCCCTGGCAAAACTGACATCAGTAGGAATCAGAGGCAAACTTCTCCACTGCTTTGAGACATAATGAGCAGAGAAGTCTATGGTCGCTGTTGTTGGAGGTCAATCATCTAAGACCCAGGACATGGCAGCAGCATTTCCTAAAGGTAGTGTCCCAGGAGCAATCATCGCAAGGACAGAAGTTCGCTGATGATTTCACAATGTTCAGCACCATCCCCGCTCCTCAGATACTGAAAAGGTCTATGTAAACATGTGGCAAGGCCTGCATAAAATTCAGTCTCGGGCTGATAAGTGACAAGTAACATTCTCATCGGCCAGTTGACATACAATGACCATCTCCAAAAAGGAAGTAAATAACCATCTTCCTTGACATTCAATGGCATTGCCATCGTTTATTCCCATTCTATCAACATTCTGGGGGTTACCATTGTCTGGAAACTTAACTGGAAACGCCGAGAAATGCTTTAATTACAAAAGCAAGTCACAGACGGAGAATCCTGCTGCAAGGGACTCACCTCTTGACTTCCCAAAGTCGGTACACCATCGACAAGTCATATGTGAACAATGTGAACCAATTCTCCACAATGCCTCGAAGATTTCAACCCCAAAGCACAGAGGAACCCAAACACTATTCACGACCTTAAATATTCACTCGCTCTGCTGATACTCTTTCGAGTTATCAACGGTCACAGATTGCAACTCTTTTCGAGTACAATCACAGTACTTGGTTTCCAGTAGTGGGACATGAACCCACAACCCTCTGATTCAAAGGCGAGGGTGCTATGAACTGAGCCACAGCTGACACCTCATTGGCACCCATGTCAACAATTTACGAGATGCACTTGCAGCAACTCGCCAACCCACCTTGCACAGATCATCCCAAACTTGCGATATCGACCAGGAGGAAGGATGAAGTTGCAAAAGTTCGGGAACATCGGAGCCTGCAAGCTCGCAAAATGTTTCAAATGCAACGAGTGATATTTTTCTCTGTAACCGTAGCTGATGGCAGATTAAGAAATCGTGGTTTAAATGATGCAGCATATCGAAAGTCAGTGAATTATTTGATAAACATGTTGAGCCATCATTTATGTTGCAATCACTGCATTCACTCGGAATAGATTCGCCAGCTGGCTATGCATATTTAAACATAGAATTTAAATTGCCAATATCCAGTAAAAACGTATTAGCCAACATGTTGGAGGGTATTGTGCTGTTGCTAGGTAGAATATCCATACCTTGTTTGCTAGTAGATGGTTTATCTATGTTGCTTGATATAGCTGGGTTCATAACAAGACAGGCCAATATACCAGATTGAATTTAATGACTAAACAGTGTATTTTGCACTATCAATAATTTGGTAACGATATCAAAGTCCGCTATTGGTAGTCAACAATACAATATCAATGTTGTATTGCCTGAAGAAAATGTTTGCTGTCACAAAACCATAATGATATTAAAATAAATATTTGAAAGTCTCAAAGAAGAGCGGTAAGGCAGAATATTGTAAAAAATTTGGAAACCAGCGAAGGTAACTTAAGTAATAGAGAGAGTGCAGGTAGAACGTGAGAAGAAAGTGGTAAAAAATATAAAAGTAATTGAAAATGAAAACATTTGCTCAAAAGGAAAGAACAACGTAAAACAATCATAATTGCTGGAAAAAAATATGGGGAAAGATCTTGGGGCTAAAAGAATGACATGTGTCCTGAACAAGATGGCCTGATTCCAGGGTTATTAAAACAAATCATTACCTAGATCACAGAATCACATAATCACAGAATCACAGTACAGAAGAGGCCCTTCGGCCCATCGAGTCTGCACCGACACGTGAGCAACACCTGACCTACTTACCTAACACAATTTACCAGCATTTGGTCCATAGCTTTGAATGTTATGACGTGCCAAGTGCTCATCCAGGTACTTCCTAAAGGATGTAAGAAATGTGAATATTGGTTCGGTGCACGATGTTGAAGGGTGACAGGAGCGGAATGAAGTCCCGGATTCAGGTGCCGCCGAAGCAGAATCATCAGCAGCAGATAATCAAAAAAAGTGGAAAGCCGACTTGTTAGTGAGGGTCCGAGACTGGGGGCAAAAAAGCTGTGCATTGTGAGCTGGGGGTAAACAGCAAACATTCACTTGCGGGGCCACGGTTGCATTTCTTACATATCTGCCAAGAAATCGGTGCCTTTTAGTATCTCTACTATAAATTATTTCATTAAATTCAGTCGAGAATTCTTCACCCGCAATAACAGCTACAGTAACACAACGGAATTGCATCTTTGCTCTGATATCCGAGTGCGAATTCATCCACCATTGCTGTGGGGATGCCGTCAGAGAACGGCTTCTACACCAGAATAACTTCCTGGGAATTGACCCACACCAGCAGCGCGTAAAATGCGGGAGGCAAATTGGAGAAAAAACATAATCAAACTGACCTAAAGTTACGGGTCACAGAGAGGCAGTGTGCATTTAAAGCGGAGACGTTAGAAATTGAATAAACCCCGCTGGTATAGGGTAGAAATTACATTGGTAATGGAGAGAAAGTTCGCCATTAATTCCGATTAATTGTGTTAACAGATGGAAGAAATTATACCTTTACAGGTCAGAAGCAATATTGCTAAGGGGGAAAATGAATCTGCAATGGAAGAACGGATGCGGTTTAAGGTGAAAATATATCACTTAAAATCGTCGAAAGGAATCCCGCATGGTGGAGATGCGATATTAATAAAATGGGAGACGCAATGCAGCTAGATAAACAAGTCGTGAGTTAAAAATAAACTACAAGACTTGGGGCCCCGATAGCTGCAATAACGGGATAGTAGATGGAAAACAGCAGGCCTTTTGGTGGTACATGCATTTCTATCAGAAGCTCTGCGGGCATCTGCATCGCACTGAATATTGTAACATTTATAGGTGATGTGAGGGGCTCGAGGGAATCAATTAGATGGCTTCATTTTTTTTACATTATTTACTTTAATTGGAACAAACAGGTTAGCGCAGCTGCTGCCCGCCTAATTCTTGTGTTTTGATGGAATGCAACTTTTTGATCTGACACCCCGCTGAATTGAAATACCCAGAGACTGCAGGATTAGCCCAATGACCACCCATTACTGCCTGGATATTGATGTCAGGCCAAAGCACTGCTGATCACTGTTCACCGCGCTGAGAAATGAAAAATGCCCTCGGCAAACGCAACCAACTGCTCACCCCTGATCATTATGCAGTCAGTGCGATCGCTAGTCAGGCGCCACGTGGTTGCAGATCTCCCTGAGACTGGACACCCGCTTTAGCACAACTGTCTGTGCATTTAACCTGGACAGGTCGGGTTCAGCAAGGTTAGATCGGGTGTGCACAGCCCCATTTCTTCATGGTTACACGGAAGTGGGGCTTTCAAGCTCTACATCAACCATGGAGTTAAAATGGTTCCCGGATGCCAAGCTATAGAGTATCACAAACGCATCCCCTGAGAACATCTTGCTGGATGATTGGTGATTAGCACCCACTTTGATCCAGCAAGTCTGCCCTGAGCAGACCTGGTCAGTGCTGATGTTATTTCACCAACCGAAAACAATGTATCCTACCAAGATGAGCTGTCCCTGGCTCCAAAGTTGATCTTTAAGTGAAAGATTTCTCTCCTTCCGGTGACAGGCGTGAATGGACGTTGTCTGGGGCCATTTGGCTGTGGCAATGGACTCCTCAATTTCTTAATTGGGTTAAATGATGGTAGTTATCCTGTCTCATTGTTGTGATGTCCGAAATTCCATTCTTTCTTAATGGTCTCAGTTCTGCTGTGGAAAAAATACTGTGGTTGTAACGCAATTCGAATAGTATACAAACTAATTGAAACTCTGCATTGTTAGAGAAGCCTCCGGAGTGACCAGTAGAGATTGTCTCTCCACCGGTGTAAAAATGAAGGCTGCTTGACGTTGGAACGAAGACCCTGTGTTGAGTGTTGGTTTAAAATATTCTGCAACAACATTCAGTGCGGACTTGCTCAGGTGATAGTTCTCATGTTACTGATGTATAGTTCGAGCTCACCGTGAACAGGTACTATGAAGCACAGTTACGCTGAGTGTGGCCAAGTCCGGTTTGACACAGGCACATTCGGCGTCAACATATCCTGTTCAGCATCTGCAAATTCACTGTAAACTTTCTACTGAAGCAGAGCTACAACCCCGCACGCGCCAGTTCAGATTTGCATGCTGCCGTTCAGTATGGATGTAATCCACCTTAGCAACTTCCAACATGTCCGAGACAGGTCAACTTCAGCAAGGTTAAATGCAGTGCAGTTAACTCCACAATGGTACGGTCATGACAGGTCCATCAAAAACATGCTTACATTCAACACACTTATATTCTGAGTTTACGTGGATATACTGGGCATTCTTGCTTTCAGTGTGAACATGCCCAGCTCTGCGCAGATACTGCCAGAGTGGGCTGTTCACTTTCTCAGAACTTACACTGGGTTGGAATTTCAACATAAGCTGCTGGAAAATCACAGCAGGCCTGGTATTATTTGTTATTCGAGTGCTGCTGCATCTGCTGAGTAATTGGAGGATTTCCTGTATTTTTATTTCTTCAGAGTTAACACACTCCTTATTTTCTGCTTTGCTCTTTGAAATGAAGAGGGCCAAGTTCAGTGGGTCCATAGTAATTGGATACATGACGATATGAGCACGATTCTATTGAGCTCACACAGGCATTTTGCTTTAACCCTCTCTGTTTGCACATGTCTTGTTCAGGCTTCTGGCATGTATTTCAGAAACATTCCACTCCTTATTTTCCAACCTCCGCATGTGACCCTAATGATACCTTCCAGGTTTTCTTGACAGTTTCTGGTTTGCTGGTCATAGTTCTCCGCTTATGAACGCAGATATCTAATTTGGATACCCGTCCACCACCCCTCCACCCACACCCCCAACACCCACCCACCCCAACTCCCACCAGAGAATTCGGTCACCTTTTTTGAAAAAAAAAATCCAACCTGTCTCTATCCATCCCGGCATCCTCCACCTATTTGAACTTGATCTTGAGCTGGTTAACTTCTCCTTTAAATCCACGTGTTTTAAAACTGCGGCTGAGACCAGAGTTTCAGCTTTGCAGTTCAAACTCCATTGGCCGCAGGGGCTGCTGATTTGAGTGTGCACAGTAACACTCTGGACATTTCTGACGAGGAGAGCGCTGCTCTGGTTCAGAGGGCCCCTTTGTTGGACTCTTTTCCTGACCATTACCCAGGGAAGAGGGTGAAAAATGACTGAGGCAGATGCGGTTTGTTGTTTTAGATGGAGACACAGCCTTCAGTGAGGAGGAGGGGAGGATTAGGACGAGTAGGAGGGTGAGAGGAAGAAGCTGAGATAGGGAGGCCCAGGATGCTGAGGTTCCACAGGAAGGGGGAAGCATAGTCTTAGGAGGACCCCAGCGACCCTCAGCGGTTGCGAAGACGAATTTATACCGTCCCAAGTGCCCACAGGCAGAGATCCATCTACCTGAAACTGAACCCATTAGGCCATTCAGCCTTTGGTAACATTAGGACCTAGTTCCACTCACCACTTCAACACTGATGACCTCGCCGGCCACCTCGTCCAAGGTAGCATGAGTCTGCCTGTACTTCCTTCTCTTCCCAGAGCTCGGCGTGAGTTTACGATGCCTATCATGTAGTTCAAGCAGAAAAGGGCACCAAGGGCGGCCTCACTGCATCTGGAGGCTGCTGTGCACCCTCGCTCTGAGTATGCAGACATCTCTTCATGGAAACATGTAATAAATAGACATTTACGCAATGGCAAAAGATGGGAAACCTGAGTTATATAGCTTCTGCCACCTATTCAGTTTGACATGGTTAGTGGAGAATTATTAAAGTTTTAAATCGAAAACCTAACATGCCGGAAAATGCTCCGCAAGCTGGGTAACATCTGTGGAGAGACGAACAGAGTTAACATTTTGATTCCACATGACTCTTCTTCAGAGCTGAGGAGAGGTAAAAATATGATGGGTTTTACACTGTTGAAGAGAGAGAATGGAGCAGATGGGGCCAAGTAGCAGGTCAGTGATAGGCGGGAAAGATTCGACAAAACGTCACGGGCAACAGGCAAAGGGTCTGGTAATGATAGTGTTAAAGATTAAGTCAAGTTTTTCAAAGATCAGATAACACAACATGTTGTTGCAGAACAAGGGTCAGCGCTCTCTGAAAGCAAAACATAAGAACAACTGAGAGATTGACCTTGTGGGGGGAGTGCGTTGGTAAAAAATTCCAACTATTAAGGACAGAGTCCATGGTCTGAATGCACTGCATTCGTTGTTAAGTGCAGAAGTCCGTAAAGTGTAAAGCGCCTAGTTGGAAGACGAGGTGCTCTTCCCCCCAGTTTTTTATTTTCCTTTTATTTTTCATAAAATTTAAATTGACTTAACTGACCAGATTGGAAGATGCACAAATCTTCACTATGTACAGGTTTAGTCGATTGATCATCTGATCTGTCAGCTGACACTGCCAAGTACCATCTGATCCTTTAGAATGCTGGCCATTAACTTTTTCCAGGTGCCAGAACCTTCCAAAGCTGGACATTCCGCCCTCCGGAACTCTTTGGCCATGACATTTGTCGAGTTATTCCAAACACCATTGACTTTGGCGGGAACATAAAATCCCGATGACAAAAATGTCCATCCTTTTGTCGAGATGACGGTCTGTAAACTGCCTTTGCCACTAATTCGCTGTAATTACAGTATTGTCGGGTGCACATTGATGATGGACCCAGAAGTCAGAATGCCACCGACTTCCAGGTGCAGAACCCGCCATTGGCGAGGACCATATGTGCAGCCCCATCTTATTACTGGACAAGTCAGATCTCGGGGTGGAACCTGGCTAGATAAATCCTGACTTTCATTCTTTGTTTAGAAACTGAACAGATTCACGGGAGTCTGCTGATTACCTTTTAACAAAAAGAAGGAAGCATTTATGAAATAGGTGAACTATATTAAATTACTCCTTCATCCACTGTCACGCCTTTACAGACATATAAGGATTCGTAGCATAAGTTGCAAAATATATTTAATATTCTAATGTTCACAGGTAATATACAATCCCTGTAAACCAATAGGTGAACTGTGGTCGGAAATACCACACTCCAAGGTCAAGTGACAGGTACCACCCTCACCAGATGTAATGGATCCCTCATCAACTGCCACAGTTGCTCGGCACACTGAGCCAACTGGTGTCACAGAAAACCTGTCTTTCACACGAGTGTTTCTAATCTGCACCATTGAAGAACTCGCCTTGGAATTTTCTCCCAAATTATGCTTCCTGTAAGATGTCGTCAACAATTTCCACCTCCAGGGTTTTGATCCCTCATCCCGTTGTTCCTCTCCCCTAATTGCCACATGCCTTTAAACTTCCCCTTCCACGCAGTCTCTCAGACAGTCTTCCAGGGCAGGCACCATTGCTTCATAGGCACGTAGTATGGAGACACCAACCATTGTTTGTCTCTTCAGGTCTTCTGGCTTCTCACACGCCCACCTTGTTCCACGTCTGCTCCGTGCAGCGCTGTGTCTTTAACTTGGAGGCTTCTCCTCTGCTCCTCACGCTTAATGTCACTGAACATCACTTATGTCCAGATTCCTGTATTTTTCCTTTGGCTAGAAGCCCTTTTTCGGACTCCTTTCTGTCTTACCAACTGGTTTTCGGACCAATCTTATTTATTCTCAGAACATTCTGCCTTCTCGCTGCGCTACCTACATATCAGTTGAACTAAAAGTGCTTTCTGTTTTTCAGTCTGATATGTCTCCCGTTGCTAGGCAACAGCACAGTTGTTCTACTTTGTGCGTGTGTATGTTTTTTAACGTCCCTAAACTAACAACCCCCTTGGTAACACAGCTCTTCACTTCTAGAGACGTAAAACCTCATTAAAATGCAGGTATACATACAGGCCTGAGGCTTGCCGGCTCCATCTCACATTGAAAAACTCTAAATGGAACTAGGTCCACGTTTCACCTTTTTAACACACAAATAAAAACAAGACTTGAAATATAAAGCTGTAAGTTCTTCCAAAATACGCACCAAATGCAAATATAAATTACTTAAAACTGTCCCTAATTCCTAACAAGTGTGGCCACAACACTGAAATGTACAGCACAAAGTGGAAATGTTTCTGGGTATGTTCTGTCCAGAAAATCAAGGAAAAATCGAACATCGGCAATTACCGTCCAATCAATCAATTCCCGATCATCAGCAAAGAGAATGTCTCATCAACAGTGCTATCAACGCTCTAAGCATCGACAAGGAGCTGAATTAAAGAGGTGAAGTGAGAATGACTGCCCCTGACATCAAATCTTTGGGGCTTGCGGCCTACATGAATATCATATTGCTTGCACTAAAATTCATATAGCATATTACTCATTTGGGTGATAGACAGAACATCTGTTTTGACTGAACTGCAGCATCCTGTCAGTGGTGAATACCATTTGTGTTGCGACTGTTTGATAACGACTAGTGAAACGACTAGCTTCATCTGCTGCCCAAATGTTTTGAGACACTTTACCATTCCAGGGTAACCTGAGGCAGACTGGGTACGTTTCAGGGTTGAAAGCGAAGGGCGTACGCTCCTTCATGAGGTTGCATCATCAGCGTACCCATTATCCCACAGGATGCCTTTGAAGTGCCCTATTTCAGCATCAAGCTTGCAAGGTGAGAAAATGGCTCAGGCCCTATTTACAATGTTGCCCTTAAGACCAATCTTATAGCGTGTGGAACGGTGAAGGTATATTGACCAGTGAAGGTAGGCTTGCAATAGACCATTGGAGAGGGTTCCGTGGCAGATCTCTCAACTAGTACATCAAGAATGGGCAGTTCATTTGGCTGCTCCATTTCAAAGGTGAATTTAAGCGCAGGATGGAGCCCATTAAGAGATGTATGGAAATAATTAGATGCAGCGGGGAATTAAATGTAGCAAACATATCAGAAATATGCCAGGGGCAGGAGGTTAGGTGCCATTGCATCGAAGACACGTTTCTCATGGAACCCAAGGAAAATGTTTGCAAGAGTTGGACCTAGAGGGCATCCCATGGCAACACCATTACTTGGGCGTACATGCTGCCGTTAAAACTGAACTCATCTGCGTGAGTAACCAACTTCATAAGTTCAGTGCATACTGATTCACTCAATGGTGTGGGGTCCAGGTCTCCTTGGTTTAGTGCTTCAGTGCAAATATCAATGGCTTCCTTAAGTGGTACATTGGTGAGTAGGCCAGCAATGTGAAACGAGCAGATGGACACAGCATTGCTATAGGTATGTAAGTCCTGTATGGCTTTTGCAAATATGTAGGGACCATTCATCGTGCATGTGGAATATGTGCTCAATACAGTTCCTACCAGTTCGCCCAACCATTTGGCCAATTCAAGATGTGCAGAATCAATTATTGGTAAGGTAGCACGTAAAGGGACACCACCTTTGTGTATCTTGGGCAGCCCATGCAGATGAGGACGCAGCGAGACATGAGGATGAACCACGTCATATATATCACGTGGCAGCTCATGGTTCATACGTAAGTCCAGCAAGCACTTTTTTTTAGTTTACTTTCGAGCAACGCTGTCCAGTCATGTTGAGCGCCAGGTCCAACAGACACGAATCCGGAGCCATCATTAAGAATGGGTTGCATTTAGTTGATATAGTCCCGCAAGCAGTTATGGAGGAGAATGGCATGTTGGCCTTCCTTGTGAGAGTAATTGAGTACAGGAGCAAGGATGTCTTGTTGCAGCTGCACAATGCCTTGGTGAGAACACACCTGGAGGATTTTGTGCAGTTTTGTCCACCTTGCCTAAGGAAGGATATACTTGCCATAGAGCGAGTGTAGCGAATGTTCACCGTACTTATTCCTGAGATGGCAGGATTGTCGAATGAGGAGAAATTGCGCCTACTAAGCCTCAATTCACTGGAGTTCAGACGAATGAGTGGATTTCTCATTGATACCTCTAGGTCCAACTCTTCTGACAGGGCTGGACAGACTGGATGCAGGGATGATATTTCATATTGCTAGAGGAGCCTAGAACTAGGGGTCACAGTCTCAGGATACGGGGTAGGTCATTTAGTAATGAGATGAGGAGAAACGTCTTCATTCAGAGGGTGGTGAACCTGTGGAATTCTCTACCAGAGAGGGCTATGGAGGCCAAGTGACTGAGTATATTTAACAAGGATATAGATCGATTTCTTGATTCTAAAGGCGTGGTGGGGTAAGAATGGAGAGCGGGAATAGGGCGTTGAGATGGAGGATCAGCCATGATTATATAGAATGTTGGAGCTGGCTGGAAGGGTAGAATGACCTACTCCTGCTCCTATTTTCAATGTTTCAAACCCGTCCATTTGTCGGGTTTGCTGATGTGTAAGTCCGGGTTGGCCTTCAGGCCTCACAATGCTTATGACATTCGCGTTGAATGTGGAAGTCAGACAGATCATTTTCAACCGCTCATTATGCATGCGCTGGATTGGCCAGGCTCGCTTTCAAGGATTCAGCGTCTTCAGTGATCGCTGGTTTGTGGCAGGATATTTGGGGGAAGAGGGACTAAAACTCAGCAATTACTTTTTCCTGTTTGCTTCATGATGAAGGCGCACCAAAACTGAAGCCCTGTGCAAGAACACGGTCCTTGCTTTCTGACAGTACGTGCTCAGAGATATTTGTTGCATGCTTAGGAGCACCATTAGTTGCATTGTCAAACCGCTTCAGCTTAACTGAGTTTATGGTGTGGGCGAATTTAAAATGGTGACCTTTTAAAACAATATAGTGGCATAAACGGTTCAAGTCAAAAAATGAAAGAAATTTGCGCACCTCAGCCCAAACGCAGTGTAGGGCACAGTGTAAAATTCGCAACTCCATTACCAACCTGTTCAATCTCATCTGGCATAAATGCTCATCAAACGTGTCATGGTGTCTCACTTTACCGTTATGGATATATTTGGGACTGAAATTTGGCACAACCCTGAAATTAATACACACTTGGAGAAATTCGATACACAGCTTACATGTTCTTAATTTACCTGTAAGTCGAACCATGCTATTGATAACCCGAATTTAGCCTTTGTTGTGCCTCTGCTTCACGCATACAAACAGTGGTTTGGTAATGCAGAACTTGACTATTGCTGAAAAAAGAGACATGCTGAATCTTTTCGTCTTGCACTCATCAGGCCACTTTGCAAGAAAAGGTGTCAAACAACAATTTATGCTGTGTGAGAAGTGTAATGTTCCCTGGACCGATGGCCTGTATTCTCCGGCTATAAAATAATTGACTGCGGAGATAATAGAGGTGTTGCATCCAAAATGAATTCGATCTGGAAATGTCCCACCATATTTTACGAAAGCAAATGTAACATCTCTGCTCAAGAAAGAAGGGAGACCACAAAAAAGCAGGGAAATATAGGCCAGATAGCCGAACATCTTCATTTCAAAAATGCTATGACCCATCCTTAAGGAAGTAGCAGCAAAAACAAGTTGAAAATCATCATTCGGCCATTAGATCATAAGAAATTGGAGCAGCCGAAAAAATAAATAAATCCAAAAGGCACATGTCCCTCTTCCAGATTTTTATACATTTTTCTTTCACCGTTTAATACGAAGACACAAAAAGATAGATAAACATAATTTGACATTTTTAATTTAAACAAAACCTTGTGTCCATCAGGGAATTTAACACATTTGCATAAGTTGCAGATGGGATCCTTCATTGCTTTACTCAAGCTGAGCTAATCTATTGCGCTATTGTGGTTGCCTCATAGCAGCACCTGAGCAGGAATCTTGCTGGATTATTTACCCTTGAGGGGAGGAATATTTCTCACAAAAAAGCCGATCAAAGAGAGGGAAGCAAAGGGTGAGATGGAGAATAAGATTTATGGATAGAGACGTCCCGAAACAGGCAGAAAGATAGAGAGAGAGACACACAGACAGGGTGGACACTGACAGGTGTAGATATGTCTTACAATTTCGTTTCTCTTTTCATATTTTTGTAAGATTTTGAGTTCGGGAGCCAGCGATGCTACAGGTAGCCAATTGAACATAAGTAATTTTCAAGTAGCTTATAAGAAGCAGTAGCTTACATCTGAAGCAATAGCTAAATAGACAAGAACGTTCATGGCCCATGACTGTGAGGAGAGGTTCTCTGATTGTAGAGGATGAGCAGACGATTGGCACAGAGTCTATTTCTCTCAGTAGCTTGTCCTGGCAGGATTCTGCTGTCTGGCCGAAGTGCTTGAGTACTCTTCCTCGCACTTTCTGTGTTAAAACTTGCACCTGAAAAAGGCGGCTGCCTGACTTGGGCGGCTACTTGGCGACACCAGCTGCCTGTCTCCTAAAGCTCGTTGGCACACTTTATTGGTTTGGTAATTTACCCTGTTGCCCAGCACCAGCTTGAAACTTTCGAGCCAATGATGGCAGAACCGGTGCCCCGGATGTCGGGACAGTCACCTCTGTCCCACCCATCACTTTGCTCGAGGTGAGATTTAGTTCACCTCGTGCTGAGGGCTATTTGCCAGCCCGAGGCAGAAGCGTGAACAGCTGAAAAAGGTGCTTAAGGTGGCGTCCCGCTAAGGTGGGCATGAAAAAGTTCCAGACTGAATCAGGGGAACTCGACATTTCTAAGAACTGTTTATGTGCCGACTCAGAGAAAGAAGACAGTTTCACTTCCAACGTGACCTGATGTTTAACTACTTAACACGATTTCTACACTAATTCTAAAAATCATTTAATAAAGACCAAATATCTTTCAGTTCTGACAGAGAATTTCATTTGTGCAGTGCCAGTCTCTACATCAGGGTGTCCCAATGCTATTTCTAGGGAATACAATAGTTTAGAAGTCTCATCAGGGTTGCAATGCAATGATTGAGTTATTGGAAAAATATAGATTCAGCAGGTGCCCAAAATGCATCTTGAAAATTTATAGATATGGAGTCATTCCGCCCATTTTGCGTTATTTTAATTCTTTCACGGGACGTGAGCGTCGCCGGCTGGGCCAGCATTTTCGTTGCCCATCAGTAATTTTCCTGGAGGAGGTGGTGTTGCGCTGCCTTGTTGAGCCGCTGCTGTCCATGATGCAAGTTCACCCATCGAGCTTTTAGGGAGCGAGTTCCAAGCGTTTGGTCCATCTCTTTGTTTCATGCACACGGTATATCTACAAGTTTGTTGAATTTTAAAATGCTGCTCAGTTCAAATTTCACGCGCCCAGCGGCTCTGCAAACAAACCGGGTCCAATAAACCCACTCAGATCAAGAAAAAAACTCTGACAAATGTGTATATATTTTTTGGTTGCCTGCATATCCAAGGGGGACTTTAAGAAGTTGTACAAAGGTGAAGCAAAAACTTGATATCTGAAAATTGTCCTTCCCGAGGGGGCTTTGCATCTTAATCTCTAAAGAAGCAGAAAGAGATACCAATGTCTTAATGAAGACATTTATTTAATAGTTATAGGTTCCTCACAGAGATCGAGTCAGAAAAATGTAGGAAATGTGACCCACAAAGACCACGTGTGGACCTTCAAGTGGATCAGCAGGTCGGACGGATTATTGAATCCCTTCCCACATTGGCTCCTGCCGCTGAATCCCCTTGTGAAGGATCTCAGGACAATGTGGCATTTCCCTTATGCATGTGGATCCGAAAGTCCTAATTCACCATCCGTGTGCGCTACCAACACGAGGTCCCACCTCACAGCCCAGCTAACCACTCCACACACACGCACACGCAGACACACACCTCTGTTTTGCTGCTCGTAGGTCGCTCTCTCTCTTCCTCTCTCTCTTTTTCGCTCTCTCTTTCTTTCTCTCCCTCTACCTGTGTCTCCCTTTCTCTCTCTCTTTCTCTCTCCCTCTTTCTCTCTCTCTCCTTCTCTCTCCCTCTTTCTCTCTCTCTTTCTTCATCTCTCTCTCTATCTCTCTACCCCCCTCTCTCTCTGACTCCCTCCTTCTCTCCCCACATATTGTTGCACTAGGACAATGTCACTCCATTAGCATTGACAGGTGGCGGCATTTATACCTTATAACTCAGCATTAGTTCTGGAGGAAGTGGGTTATATTTTGACGTTATTTTTATTCATTTACTGGATGTGGCCATCGCTGGCTGTGCCAGCATTTATTGCCTGTCGCAGCTGCCCATGTGAAGCTGGTGGCGAGCTGCCTTCTTAAACCGCTGCAGTCCCTGTGATGTGCATGCACCCCGACTAAAAGTACGTAGCTGGCGATCCAGGTGATCCAAAGGGAATATTGGTGAATGTACCACATATTGCGTTGTAATGATAGAATAATGGGGGCGGGGCTCGGGGGGTGGGTGGTGGAAGGGGGTGGAGGGGAGATTTGGGGGGAATGGGTTCGGAAAATACCTAATAGAATCATCAGAATTACATTTGAATATAAATCTTAATTTTCACACATCTAAAATTCTAATCGCTTTTGATGCAGATGTCAAATATTGTCACTGAGCAGCAACAAAAAATGGAATTAAATTGAAATCATAATGATTCACTGCTCTGCAGCGAGAGGTTAACCGGAGATGAAAGAGGCCAGGATTTGAGGCTGGCCCAGTAGCTACAAAACCTAAACGTTGGCACGTATACAGTGGGTGGCATGGCCGCAGGGTCTTAAGTTGGACGGTGAATGTTCTCAACGTTGTTGAATAGAGGCGGAGAGGTTGGGGAGCCGGCCAGTTATGAGTTGTGGGCGGAAGGAGGTACCAGCACATTTACGGCTTCCACTATAGTTAGAAACAGAGCAGCCAGCCTTACTTTCCAAGGCACCATCGCTGAGCGAAGCACAAGGGCTCGGAATATTTGTGGCAGGGCAGAGGGCAAAGAAATGGCTGCCCCTGGCCTCAATGATGCTCCCCCTGAGAGACCTCCCCCTACCGGTGAAGCACGAGGGGAATTCCCAGGCTATGAGTTCATGCTGGCTTGAGAAGCACAGATGTGGAGGGGCAGAGTGCTGGCCTGGCCAGCTATGCCAACATCGCATAAATTATAAATTAAGGCCCTGGGCATGACAGCGCATAGCCTCTGGAACATTTGCCAGACACACCTCCCGCTGCAAGCTCCAGCATCTGCCGCCTTAGCGATGACTCCACGGCTATTTAATCAGCCTGAAGTTGAACATAACTGGCTTGTCCCACAGTCCTCCGAGTAACAGTGGCCGCAGCTGTCACTGCCACTGTCAACTGCTTGTATTCATCTGTGCTATGTTCACCAGATTGTCCCCGTGTTGCTACCAGAGCGTGACAACCCAACAACGGGATTGGACCTAGCTGACTCATCAGCTGCTGCTTCCAACCCTGAAAAACCTCCCAGGTAATGGCAACTAACCAGGTCTGAGCCTGCATGGACAAGAGAACTGGAAACCTGCTGACCCAATGGACCATAGGGACTTGTCAGTTGATGTCATGTTCCTTATATACAGATATGTGGTAAGGGTCTAAAAGCAAATGCACCTGTGAAAGGAGGCCATGTGTGACATAGGCAAGTAGAGGAAATGTTGGAGTTTATTGTGGAATTCATGTTCTATTTTAGCATTTTTCAAAACTTCAACAACTTAACAAATAAGTTCAGTGGATGTTTTATCCCTTTCTTTAACTCAGCTAAGAATTTACTCTGGACCCCAGCATAAACAAATGGGCTGATACAGGAACTCAAAAACTGAAGCTTGTATCCGCTTTCCTCCAGGTTAAATGATGATTCAGTGGAATCAGACCTGAGAAGCAAGTATCTTTTGCAATTCGCACATAGAGGATCGTGATAAAACAATGAATAAAGCATAATGAAGCTTCCCGAGATGGCGAAGAGCAAAACCATGGACTTTCTCTGCTTCTCCATCTCTGGGTCACTCTGATTCTCCCCATCGCTGTGGGCCCTGAGCCTCCTGCGGGCTCTATTGGCTGACAGGATGTGTCTAACCGTCAGAGCATTGAGCAGTAAATTCAGAATGAATGGGAGACAGGGCATTAAAATGGAATGAATTAAATCTTATGCGTCCCATGCGGGTGATGCGTAAGTTATTAGTTTGGGGACACAGAACCACGGTACATTATTAATTATGTACATTGGCTCGAATACAAAAAACAAGAAGCTATCTTTTAGGTGGCTCAGTGTGCAGACAGTGCCTATAACCCACGACGCTGTCTTGAATGTGCAGTATTTTATTTTCAGCTTCTGGAAACAAATGTTTACACATCGATCAAAGGTGAAAGCGACTGTTAACCAGGCGGAACTGTCTATTGCTGTGTAGATTAGGACAATAGGGAGGCTGCATATTGGTGTGATGGACAGGAAACTGAATGGGAAGTAAATACCAGTGATTCGGTTTAATATGACAGTGATAATAATGACCAGGATATCTGTCACCGCCTTGGAAACCACATAGTATGTGATACATCTGGAGAGACTACAGCTTCCTCGAGAGAGGATCACAAATACTGCCAAGTTAGCTGCAATAAAGGTGAAAAGAGAGTGAATGATAGAGGGAGTGTGCGTTCGAGAATAAATGAGAGCAGTAAAATTATTTGTACGCCTCCCAGCATTATCAATCATTTTACGACGTTAATCATGGAATTTAAACATTTGAGATAGGACCCTCAGTTGGAAAGTCTCTCTTATGCTAGCGATAAATGTTTCTCTACCAATTGAAACAGTGGTTGGTTTAAAGGTAAGTTAGATCAGTGACATTGGATTGTACAATAATATCAGGAAATGAAAGGGAGAAGAAGAGGGCATCACAAACAGACCAAAACAACGATAGAATAGACGGGAAAATAACACATCAACAAACAATTATGGAACACATTAAATGATATTACAAACAAAACAAACAACCAACTTCAAGTGTGAAATCTAACAAGAAAGATATATTCTTATATTTCACAGAGTTTGAAAATGGCCACATCTAATGAATTACTATGAAATTCTATTGGAAATGCTTGCAGTCAACATGATCAACAACATCTTCAAGCAGAGAAGAGGGATTAGTGTTTTTCTGACTTTACACAGTAAATGGTGGTTAGGCCGTTTTTGCAAGCCTGATGTCTTGAAAATTACTTGGGGTGTTCGGTGTCGATCTAACCCTGCGGAGCAGACAGGTGACGAGGTCCCCATTGAGAGAGGCCCTGCTACAACGCAGCACCTCGCCGGTGCTGCACTGCATTGCCGGGTTAAATGCTCCATTTTGGGCCGTCCTGGATATTTGAAGTCAAGCTTTTGTGTGTCAGATGCGAGAGACGTCACCAGTTATGTGGCCTCAGTCAATGTGAAGAAAATGGTGAAGATGGGAACAGTGCGTGATATTGTCAGGTGATAGAAGCAGAAAGAGGATCCGGATTCATCCGTTGTCAGTGTGAGACAATCAGCAGAACTTAGTGGGAAAGAGGAGAGCCGGTCTTATGCAGGGGCGGTTTGAGGCTGAGGGCAAAAACCTGATACTTTGTGAGATGGTCAAATGCCAACCATTCACCAAAGGGCCACAGCTACTTCCCTTCCACATCTATCAACAACTCGGTGCTTTTTAATGTCTGTTCCATAGAATATTTCATTGAAACCAGGCGGGAAGAATTCAATGGTTCAATCCCCTCACACAGTGAATAATGTCTGCAAATTACTGCGATAATGAAAATATCAATCAAACAACATCGTGATAAGAATGCGATAATTCACCCACAGTAACAGTAAGAATAATATAATGCGTCTACATTTACGCCCGTATAACGGTGCAATTATTCACCCACAGTAATTCTGCCAATAACAAAATAGGTCGACGTTTACAGTGGAATAGCAATGTGATAATTCGGCGTGAGTAGCAGCGCCCATAACACAACATTTAATGCTGTGATATCGGAGTGAGAATTCGCCCATTGTGGGACAATAGCAAATGGGAGAAGTTGTGCAAGTAAAGCGGCAACGTGGTGCAGGTCAGTGGTAAATAGGACACAGTTAAAGGGAAAACATCAGCAATTGAATAAACACTGTTGGCAAAGGCGGAGGGGGGGGGGGGGTGGAATCGCATGGTACTGAGGAGAATTCTTTTACCATTAATTCTGAGAAATTGCGTCGAATAAATGAAATAAGTTGCACCATTAAAATGAAGAATAAACATGGTTAACGTGAAACAAATAATGCTGGAAAAGAGACGAGATAATAAGAGTTAAATTGAAGAATTTATGCTGTTTAAGGAGAAAATATCTCACTTGAAACCGTAGAAATGGAAGGAGCAACAGAGCTAAGCAGCTATTAACGACACCTGGAATTCCAATAGCTGCAAGGACGGGATAGTAAATGGCAAACAGCAGACCTTTTGGTGGTACATTCATTTCTATCAGAAGCTCTGAGCGTGGTCAGCATTGCAGTGAAAACTGTAACATTTATACCTAATATGAGGCTCCAGGGAAACATTTAGGCGGTGTGTTTTTTTTGCATTAATTACATTAATAGTTAAAGAAAAACAGGTTCGTGCTGCTGCTGCCAGGTGGATGGATTATGTTTCATGGACTGAAATGTTTTCTTTTTTTCTTTTTTCATGGACTCTCACACGTATCCTAATGTGAAACGTTCAGAGACAACAAAGCCAACCCCAAGTTGCATTTCTTTCAGAAACGCTCACAGCCCGGCTTTTAGAGCCAGTGCCGAAGCGTCTGTGTTCGCTAGTAACCCCGCTGTGAAGTGCAAGCTGGCACTTGTTCGTTGGCTGCAGCGTGAACTGGAATCTCTGGCCGCTGTTCGTTCCACCAAGGGAAGGATGAATGAAGCCGTCACCGGCCCAAGCCAAGCTTCTCGCTGCAGGTTTTCAGCTCAAAGGCAGCTGAGTGTTTAAATGGGAACTTATACATGTCTAAACACTTTAAAGAAATATTAAAATATTTGATTACCTCGAACACGCTTGAACACTATAAAAAACAGTTTATCTACTCCTAAAAGTCAAATGATGTGGAGGGTAAATGCCCTGCCATACAAAATGCGCCGGGCGATTATTTTCAAAAAGGAGTTCCTTTTTTTACCCTTTACCGGATGTGGGTTTCGCTGGCCGGGCCAACAGTTATTGCAAATCCTTCAATGCCCTTGAGAAGGTAGTGCTGAGTGGCACCTCTTGAATTGCTGCACTCCATCTGTTGCAGGAATACGCGCTCTCTCGGCCATCCCTTTTAGCATTCAGAAGGGGCTTATGTTTTTCTTCCATTCGACTGCCCTAATCATCCCTCGCCTCAATAACACCTTCCTCTGCAAGGGCGCCCTCCCTCGCAAGAGGACGAAAAGAGAGAAGCTGCCATTTTAGCTGCACCCGATCAGCGTCCTTGTTCCAGACAACGATTCTAGTGACACTGATTCACTTGCACATGCTTCAATTTAGCAGAGTGCACTCGGTGCTGCAGATGCATTTTCCTCTACATGATTCATATTCAACTCCGCGTGACCTCCAAAACATCACACTTGCCAGTGTTCAATTATTCCCATTCGCTCCAAATGATATCAACAGACAGTGGATGAAGGCACCGGGTAAAACAGAATCACAGCAGCAACACTGAAGACATAACCAGGCTCGTATTTATTGTGTACTTGTGCAGTCAGATCACTGCATGTACCACAGAATGTGGAACATTTCCCAGGCGTTTCCTGTCCACACAAAGCGAGCAAAATTCAACTGGGGCAATTACCACCCCATTCAATCTGCACATGATCATCAGCAAAGTGATGAATCGCGTCGTCCAGTTTTCTACCAACATAGTGATGCTCATTCGGGTTCCACCAGAGTCACTCGGATCCAGACCTCATTACAGGCTTGGTCCAGTCATAGGCAGAGAAACTGAATTCAATGTGTGTGTGAAGAGTCTCTACGCTTAACATAAAGGCAAAATTTGATCGAGTAGGACGACATCAGGTGGCCCTAGAAAACTTAAGTCAATGGGAATCCGAGCAAAATCTGCACAATTAGAGACATACCGAGCACAAAGGAAGATGATTGTGGTTGTTATAAGCCAATCGTATCAGCCTCAGGAAATAGGTACCAGAGTTGCTCAGGCCCAAAACCTATGCACAGCCGTCTGCAGCTGCTTCATCAAATGACCTCCCTCTGTTACGATCTCAGGAGTGGAGGCGCTTACTGATGATTGCACAGTGTCTACAACTATTCATGCCTTTTGAGATAATGAGGCAGTCCATGCCCATATGCAGAAAGAGCATTAACGTTCCTACTTGGGCTGATGAGTGGTAAGTAATATGCCCATCATGCACGAGCCAGAAAATTTCTTTTTCCAACATAACAGAATGGAACTCCCGTCCTTTATGAGGTTTAACCGGATTATCAGCGTCAATGGCCCAGCACAAACACGATGGAAGATGCCATTGACCAGAAACCTCACTGTAACATCCTAGAAATACTATACTTCCAAGTAAAGGTCAGAGATGGGAATTCTGTGGCGAGTGGCTCATCTCCTTCCAAGCCAAAGCCTTTCCACCATTTCTAAGGAACAGGTAACACGCCATTGGTTGACTCATTCCTCAGGGCAATGCTTTGACCTATCAGGGTTAAGCTGCCTTAATTATATTTCAATCAATGGTTGACAGTTAACTGTCAGTAGCCATCACTGATGCATTCTCCATGGCAACACCTCTACCAATCAGAGTCCACTTGCCAGACAATCAGCACTTTCTTCTCATGCAGTATAAATTGTTGTTTGGCTGTAATATTAGTATGCTTGCCACGTGTCCTGAAGAGTGCAAGGCCCAAAAGCTGTGACATCCTCTTCATTCAACAATACTCAAGGCCTGTAGAACCAAACAACTTTTCAAGGCATTGGAAACAATCCAGAGTAAAGCAGCTTGCATGATCGCTAACTTAATAATTCACTCCGTCCACCACAGGTGCACAGTAAGAGCAATGTAATCCATCTACAAAATGCATTGCAGCAGTCCTACAGCACCGATCAAAATCGCGACCTCTATCACGTAGAAGTACAAGGGCAGCAAGCCCACGGGAATACCGGCAAGATTGGGTTCAGGCCACGCAACATTTTGACTTGGAACCACTTTCTCAAAGGCAATTCTGAATGTGGAACACATTTCAAACATGGTCGGCATTTAACTCTCAGTCATGATCAGTGTTGCATTCTCCATGGCAACGCCAGAACCAATCAGAGTCCACTTGCCAAACCTTTGCATTCTATCCTGGAGTGGGCGAGGCCTCCTTCCTAAGTTGAGGCCCTTAAGTAACTAATAGTTGACAACTTCAGAGCCATTTCCCGCCCAGTTTTAATTTTTAGGCTGGCGGGAGGAGTCACGGGATTGGGGAAATAACCCGAAAATAATCGGAGGGTGGGTCGGTGGGGCGACTCCATCAGAACACATGTTTTAACTCGGGACGCCCCCCTTCGGCCAATGTCTATTAATAGCAGGACATGCCTCCACACCACCATCCGGCCCGGACTTCTCCTCGGACACCCCAAACCCTCATGGCCCACCCACCCCATGGTCACCAACCATCCCTGTCCTGAGACCGCCAAAACGCACCTCTCCCTGTAAACCCAAAACTGATGCCCTGGGGGGCTGCTTGCAGTCCCAATACTGCTCACTACAGGGACTGGTGGGTGGCCGGCCAATCAGATTGGCCACCAGCTCCCTAATGCAGGACATCCTCTTGAATGATTGGCTGAAGTCACACCTGTAGGCAACTAACGCTCATTTGAGTGTGAAATTCCTGCGGGGCAGACCGTGTCGTGGGGAATTGACTTCTGGCGACTACTCGGAGAGTGCGACAGGGAACCCCACCATCCAAAAAATCTTCGCCCAAGAATTCCATGGATTTGTTGGAAGGAGAAGCCTTTTTCCATGTGATACTATCTGTTAAAGTCCTGTAATTTCAAAATTGAATCAGCAATTTAATGACAGCAAGTAATATGCGGATCCAATACATAAAGTTTCACTCGGGAGATGCCATCCCATCATTCCAAGGAAGACAAGAATCCACTTATCCTTAGAATGGGCTGATGCAATGTTGGGGAAGCTGGAATATCAGAAGATGCATTAAACATTATGAGGTTAAAAACGTATATGAGGATTTTGTTTAACTGAACGACCAGGAACTGAGCGATACGGTCACTGTCAGTACAGGCAATGCTTACGACATCAGTATATGACAGGAGTGTTAACGACAGGGTGATCGTTAGAGCATGGTCCTGCCAACAAGGTAACTATAAAACAGGAATTTGAGCGAAAGAGTCTCAATAAAAGCAGAGTGTTCGTTGCAACATCACCTTTAGACTGAGTTCTCTATTACAAAGTCACTAATGCCGAAATTTTAACCTTCTGCAAAATTGCGCCTGTCACTACATCCCTTCCCTCACTTATCATGGGAGAGTATTCGCTAGCTTGACTTGACTCTGTCAACCCCTGCCTTCTCTCCCTATTGATGGGAAGCCTATCTTATCTTTACTTCAATTTATGTCATTAGCTATCACTGCCACAACCACGCCCCGTCACCCCCATCTCTATTGGTGGGGGCACGTCCCTCTTCTTTACTTGAATCTCTCTCACTATACACCAAAATTGCTTGATCTGGCAAAGCAACGCAACAAAACACTGGAGTGGGTAAGGACAAAAATAAGCAACAATAATTGTGGAAACGAACAAGAACACGCATTGCATCTCACTGATCATCATATTTGGTTTCCTCCAACGAATTATTGAGAAAAAAATATTCTCTGCTGGAAATACCAGCAGTGAGCGCGCTCAAAAAAAACCCAAATGTAGAAGCCGATCACAGCTAATGTTGTAAATCTGAAGTAAAAAGAGAAACTTCTGGGGGCACTGCACAGGTTCAGGAGCACCTGTGTAACAGATACTGCCAGGCCCGCTGTGAATTTCCAGCATTTTAGGTTTTATTTCAGACTTGTTATGACCTCACTGAAGTTGTCCTGCTCATTATGGAAACATCTGCATTGAGCTGGGCCTGTTCACGTTCAAAGCAACCCTGCTAAATAACATCTTGTCAACTGAAAAATATGTGTGTGTTGAAGACACCAGTGTACAGTAAATGTAAGAATTTTGTGAAGGACTTGCCAACGCTGAATATAATCGTATTGAATTGGACCTGACCTCACTGAATTTGACCTTGCTGAAATCGACCTATCTGGTGGACATGCAAAGTTGCTGGGATGGATCTGTTCCATATTGAACGGAACCACTGCAATCTGAAGACGTGCACACGGAATATGACTATTCTTAACTTGAACAGTTTATGCTGAATTGTGATTGCTGAACAGGGCACGTCGACGCCAAATGCACCTGTGCTCAACTGGACACGCCCACACTGAATGCAACTCTGCTGCACTGGACCCATCCACGGTGAACTGGTGATATCCACATAATGACAATGGCCATGGGTCGCTCCTCGCTAAATGTAATCATGAAGGCGTGGGCCTGTACGCTCCCAATTTTAGCGTACTTTACAACTGTTGTTGCCCAAAATGAAAGCTTTCAGAGTTGCGCTGAAGTTTGTGTGCAGCCTCAGAGGGATTTGAAACTACCTAACACCTGACCAGTGATCAGGCGAACTGAATAATGATCAGGAGTGAGAACCTGTTTGCGTTTCGCAAGGAGGGTTTGCAGATCTCAACAGTCAGAAGGGAACAGCAGTGTTTTGGCCTGACACCAATATCAGCATTAATATCAATAGTTTGTATAAAGGCAAGTAACTGGAATAATACTGCTGTCTCTTTGCATTACACTACAGAACTGTGTCAGTAACCATTAAAAAAAAAAATCCATCAAAACATAAACATCATCCGGGCAGCAGCTGCTTGTTCAAATAAATGTAATTAATGTAAAAAACAAAAACCTACCTTTCTTTTCCCCTGGGGACTCAGATCATGTATAAATTTTGCAATTCTCAGAGTAGCACAGAACGCGCTCAGAGCTGATAGAAATGCATATAGCACCAAGACGTCTGCTCTTTGCCATTTACTATCCCGTCCTTGCAGCTATCGGGGTTCCAGGTAAAGCATTGTAGTTACTTACCATCACGGGACTTATTTGTTTTGCTGTATTACTTCTCCCATTTCAGTAGTAGCGGTTCTCCACGAAACAGATTCTTCAATTTAAAGTGGTCACTTCTATTGCATAAATCATTCAAATTCACTGATATAATTTATACTCCTTTACAGTGTCATATTATATGCTAACTATATTAATTCGTTATATTAACGTTATAGCATCCTCTGACTATTGAGAGAATTTCAAGGAATTATTGGTAACATTTCTTCTCTTTAGGACTGTCATTTCTCCCCTTTACCAGCATGGCGTATTCGCTTTATAATGTGTTTGTCTATCTGTTAAAAACGTTACCGCTTTAATTATACATTTCTCCCATTTACGGCCACTATCTGAGTGCAAATATAGCTGTGTTGTGTGGTCTCATTGGCAATGCTGCTGGGGCAGAATTACAGCAAAGTTATTAAAGTGTTAAATGTCCTGCAGTACTTTGTGAGTGGATTAGCACACTGTTGTTTATTTCTAATTCTAGCATTTATCGCTCCTTGTTCAGGGGGCAATTAAGAGTCAACCACGTTGCTGTCGTATGTAGGTAAAACCAATAGATGGGGTTTTACAACAGTGGTTTCATCGTCACCATTAGGCTTGTTTTTCCATTGTATATTTTTATTATCGTGGAGGCAATCGAACCTGGGCCCACAGAGTATTACTGTTGGTGGTCTGGGTTATTGATCACTGCGCCATCACCTATGCTATTGTTAGAGAGATTGCGGTGCACCAATTATCCAATCGTCAGATCGGTGTAAATGTCGATATGTTCCCTTATTCCTGCAGTGGGTGAATTATCGCATCAGTGCTGTGGTGTAATTCTAGATGTATGGTGTTATTGGCATTGACAGTGACGGAGTAATCTGCACAAATGATTCACTGTTTGAAGACATCCAAGCCACCCAACACTTTTCGACCTTATTCTTATGAGAGTTTATTGAAGAGACTTATAAGGCGCCTATTCATTGACAGATATGTAAGGAATGTAACAGTGGTCCGTTGGTGAATATTTGGTACTTTCCTCTCAATGCACAATGTTTTTGCACCACCACCCAGCCATCATTGACCTAATTTACTTTTAATTCCGAAGGTGATTTTAATTAAGAATGATATAATAATTCCTAACTTAGATGACAGTTTCGCACTCAGGGTCACATCTCGAATGTGTAAATTTACTGAAAAATCTTATAAACTGAATGGTTTTGTTGGGATTCTGGCCAATAAATGTCCTGCTTTCAAACTCCCTTTCCATCCTTCTCTTTCTTCCCTTATCTCTATTACAGCTAACTTTGCCGTCGTTGTGATTCTAACTCGAAGAAGATGTGGTCTCTCCAGATGTATCATTTACTACGTGGTTTCAATGGCAGTGACGGACCTCCTGGTCATTATCACCAGTGTGATATTAAACCGGATTGCTGGTATTTATTTCCCAATCAGTTTCCTGTCCATCACACCAATATGCAGTCTCCGTACTGTTATGATCTATTCAGCAATCGACAGTTCTGCCTGGTTAACAGTCGCTTTCACCTTTGATCGATTTGTGGCCATTTGTTGCCAGAAGCTGAAAATAAAATACTGCACCGGGAAGACAGCTTCGTGGGTTATAGGGGTTGTCTGCATACTGAGCTGTGTAAAAAATAGCTTCTTCTTCTTCATATTTGAACCGTTCTATATAATTAATAATATACCCTGGCTCTGTGTCACAAAATTAGTATTTAATACATCACCAGCATGGGCCGCATATGATTTGATTCGGTCTATTCTCATGCCCTGTATTCCATTTGTGTTGATTTTACTGCTCAATGCTCTGACCATCAGACACATTCTAGCGGCCAATAGAGCCCGCAGGAGACTTAGGGCCCATAGTAATGGGGAGAATCAGAGTGATCCGGAGATGGAGAAGCGAAAAAAGTCCATGGTTTTACTCTTTGCCATCTCGGGCAGTTTCATCCTGTTATATTCGCTATTTTTTGCCACTATCCTCTATGTGCGAATTGCAAACATTCCGTATTTCTCATTTTCCGATTTCAGTGCACCCTCGTTGATCCTGGAGGAAAGTGGGTACATGCTTCAGTTTTTGAGTTCCTCTATCAACCCATTCATTTATGCAGGGGTCCAGAGTAAATTCAGAGCCGAGTTAAAGAATGTTGTGAAATATCCATCGAGTTTATTTGTTAAATTGTTTACATTTTGAGAACCCAGAGTTTCAACGTGAATTCTGCATTCAACTGCAGCAGTTCCTTTACTTGTTCATGTCACACAAATCTTCCTTTGCAAAGTCCACTACCTATTAGAATCTTGCCACACCTGTGACCATCAGGATGTAGAAGGCATTCCGCATCACTGAGCAAATCCGTAGTGCAAACTCGAACTGCATGTCTCCAGTTCTCCTGTCCATGCAGATTCAAGCCTGGGGTGTTCCCAGCAGCCTCGAGGTTGTTTCGAGTTGGAATCAGCGCGTGATGAGTCATGCAAGTACCATCGTGTTGGTGGCTTGGTACACACGGCTAGCGACAGGAGCTCAATCTGTGAGCACTGCGCAAGTGCGGCGACCAAGCAGTTGACGGTAGCAGTGACTGAAACCTAGGAACATGTAAACATAGGAACTATGAGCAGGAGTAGGCTGATCGGCCCTTCGAGCCTGATCTGGCATTCATTATGATCATCCAAATCAAAAGCCTGCTCCCACTTTCTCCCCAGATCCTTTAATCCCTTTCACCCCAAGAGCTGCATCCAACTCCTTCTTCAAAACATACAATGTTTTGGCCTGATATACTTTCTGTGGTAGCGAATTCCACAAGCTCACCACTCTCTGGGTGATGAAATTTCTCCTCATCTCAGCACTACATGGCCTACCTCATATCCTCAGACCGTGACTTCTGGTTCTGGACTTCCCCACCATCGGGAACATCCTTCCTGCATCTACTCTGTCTAGTCCTGTTAGAAATTTAGACGTTTCTATGAGTTCACCCCTCTCATGGGTGATCCTCTATCTCAACGCCATGTTCCCGCTTTCTCTTCATAACCCTTGATGCCCCTAATACCCTAATGAATTATAAATTTATTTATTGAGTATACTCAGTGACCCGGCCTCAATAGCCCTCTGTGGTAGAGAATTCCATAGGTTGACCACCCTCTGAGTGAAGATAATTTCCTCACCTGAGTCCGAAATGGCCTACCCCATACCCTGAGAATGTGCCTCTTGGGTCCAAGGCCACTGATGCTTGCAAGACTCTGGTGGGGTCCAGTGAAGTTCAGTTTTGGACTGATGAGATAGCCCTGGAGTCATCACATCTATGGGTTGACAAGGAGAATTATGGCTGGTCGAGATTTATTTATCCTTGATGGGATGTTAGTGTAGCTGGAAGGTCCAGCTCACTGTCCATCCACAAATCTGCTTCTGAAGACAGAGTCCTGATTGCACTCATTGCAAAGTATTTCCTCCAGGCTCTACGCATGACAGTGCGCAGCCTCTTGAAGTTATGGTGGTGCTCACAGATTTCCTTCTTCAGCTCCGGCATCTGCCACCTCAGTGATCAATCCAGAGCTATATACTCACCCTGAAGCTGTGCATCGCTGCACGCTCTTACCCTCTTCCAAATCTCACAGTTCTGAACCGTCACTTCTACTGTCGCCTTTTTGGCTGCCTCCGTGCTGATATTGTGCCACTGTCGCTAGTGAATATGACTAGCCAACAAAGGGATGCTGTCTTCAACGATAGGAGTCGTGCAGGGTGATGTGACTGGCAGCATCCTCAAAGATCGCCCTCCTCAGGGTTGCAGTACCGTTACACTTCTGGCTGTTGTTGTTCATGGCCTGCAACAAAGATGAAAGCGATGAGAGGCAACCTGAGCTCATGGCTATTCATTATCGACAACACTTTGCGAACAGGGTTCATACGCCAGCACGATGTTCGGTGCTCAGCAAAGGGCCTCCTGTCCCCATCCATGGGTCATTCTCTATTTCGGGGCTGCACACCCGTCTTTAAATTGGGCATTGCCAGCATACCTTCCACTTCCAGCACATCTTTCTCGACCCCCGTGAGGAAGGGCATGTATGTGATTCTACCTCAGTTCTTTCCTTTCTCTTGTGTGGTGAGCTCCAGTTTCCAGCGAGCACTTGGGTTTCCATTGCTGTTCTTCCGTCAAAGGCACGCATGATGTCAATGGAGGTGACAAACGAACGCCCCTTACATGCATTGCCAGTGACATTGCTTTTTCACTTCAATTCAGAATGCAACCAAATTCCTTAAGGACCAATCATGAGTTCCAGGGAATAAAGTCCGGTACCTGTCAATACAATGGATTGAGATTATCCAGGTGCAATAATATGTCGAGAGAGTGAGAGGTAGTGAGAGAGATGTGAGAGAGAGAAAGAGAGAGAGTGTTTTGAGCAGCTGGTGTAGTGAGGGGTGGGAGGTTGCGAGGTAGGCAAACGGTGGGTGAGTTAGAACTTTAGGATCCATGCTTATGAGGGTAACGCCTCATGTTCCTGACACCCCTGCACACAGTGTAACGGGACAGGATTGAATCCAATGCAGAAGGGCTGCTGAAATCTACCGACATGCTGAGCCACTCTTGGACCCACACTGGTGCGAGGTCGTTCGCCTCACCAGTGTGCAGGAATGAAGTTGTTCATTCCTCCGTCCTGCTGAGGTGTCAGCAGGACCGGTCGAACGGGGTGTTTCCGCTGCCAGTAGACTGCCTCCCAGTGTGGAAGGTGATCATTCAGGCCTTCTGCCAGAGGAATCAAAGCGGCGTTTGGCCCTATCACATGCTCCAAACCTCAAAGTGCCGCAAGGGCCTCCAACATGTTGACCCGTGCGCACATTCAAACCATTGAGCTGCACTTCATCTGCTCCTATTGTCGGTCACCCTACAAGAGCTTCCGCGAAGGCACATTATGAAACATTTCACCTGCTCTCAGTGGCTCACCCACAAGACCACACGTTGGAGTGCCATTTCAACTGCTCTATGTGTGGGCAGGGATTAAGCTGCTCCTCATAACTTCTGAAGCATCAACACACCCAGGTGGGAGGGAAAACATTACCCAGGTCCATCTCTAGGGCGGGATTCACAAAGTTGTTCCTCCTCATGAAACACCATTGTTGTTTCGTTCAGGAGAATGTGCATTGGAAAAACAAGTTACGTAATGTCTAAAGGAGCAAAACTGAGTGAGACGCAAATTTCACGTTTGTCTGCTTTTAAACTGCCCAGACATTGAACTTCAATCGAAGTTTACTAAAAGGAAGTAGCACGTTTTCATAAACGTAAATACAAACTAATATTCTGCCATTTCAGTGAAAGTTTGGAAGTAGTTTAGGCTCTATGTTATTGATTATTGTGAAATATACATTTGATTCTGAAATGAAACCGCGTTGACTAGAAGGCTGGCGACCACAATGAAATAAAGCAGCAAGCCGCTGGACGTTCATGTATTGCCAGTCTAGCATTGAGGTTCCTCAGGGAAATCTCAGCTTTACGTTATTTGTGACATGTTTTCAGTGACTCAGGTCGAAAACTACGACTGCTCTGTGGCTGGGAAGAATGTAAAAGCTGCGGAAATTGAAAATTCCACACGCATTTTCTTGCTGCCTGTTTCTGTCTCGGTACACTTGCAGCCTTTTAAGCAAATTAGCCAGCAATCACATGCACCGGAAAGTGAATCCAGCATTTGCTTCAGCTCTGAGGAGGCAAGTAAAGGAAGTCAAGCAAAGTAAATAAAGCATGTGCAGTTATTGAGCATGTGATCTTGATATTTATAATCATATGGCGTATGCAAGGGGAACTTACCCTTTCTGTGTATTTGTTTTCCAAAATATTAAGCCGTGAAAGACAGGGTTATGTGCTTGCATTGTCTCTTCTATTGCTCTGCTTTAATTTCATGCTCATTAAATGCCGTAAATATGAATGGAAGCAGATCTGAACTTTATTTCTGAATGAAGTTCATAATTAAAGTTAATAATTAACCCAACATTTCTTACAAATAAGTGATTGCCTCTTCCAGCTCAAGTCTTGCTCTGACGCAGCTGCGAATGAACCATGGTGGTACAATGTATTAGTTCAACTTTAGTAGAGTGTTGAAAAACTCCTTCTGGCACTTGTGCAACTGGATTCAATTAAAATTACATTTCTGTGTCCTGGTGTGTGTTCATATTACAGAGCTTCAGAAAGAAATGTATAACATTCCGCACTAGGAGCACCTGTCTGTGGGTTTTTTTTTTGTCCTGGATAGAATAGCCCGCTGAATTTCTTTTTGCCTGGTGTCCTCACCAGTGCTGTTTGACCACAATTCTCCACCTCCTGTTATCCATCTTTTTTTTTTCGCTCACGTTACATTTAAGTCTCTCACTAGAACATCCTTCCATCTCATTTTAGGTCTTCCTTTTCTCTGTGTCACAGAATCACAGAATCTGAACGGGACAGATGGAAGCCCTTCTGCCCATCGTGTCTACACCATCCCTCCAAATGCGCATTATGACCCAGTGTTATTGCCCCGCCTTTTCCCTGTGCCCTTGCACATTGTTTATATTCAAATAATCATCTGTTGTCCTCTTGAATGGCTTGATTGAACCTGCCTCCACCACACTTCCAGTCCCAAACCACTCGCTGTGTGAAAAAGTTTGTTTTTCACGTTACATTTGCTTCTTTTGCGAGTCACTTTTTACCTGCATCCTCTCGTTCTCGATCTCTTGGTGAACGGGAACAATTTCTCCACATTTACTCTGTCCAGCCTCCTCATGATTTTGATCAAATCTATCAAACCTCCTCTTAGCTCATCCTCTCCAAGGAGGACAGTCGCAACTTCTCCAGCCATTCCACAAAGCTGGAACCATTCTTGTAAAACTCTCCTGCACTTTCTCCAATGTGCTCACACCCTTCTTATAATGTGGCACCCAGGACTGTACACGATAATCCAGCTGAGGTCCAAAGAGTGTGTTATCTAAATTCAGCATAACCTCCCTGCTCTAGTACACAATGCCCCTATTAATAAAGCCCAGGTCAGCAGATACTTTATTAACTGCTCTCCACCTGTCCTGCCAACTTCAATGATCCTTGCACATACACACCCATGTCTTTCTGCTCTTGCGCGCCTTCAAGGTTTCACCCCTTATCTTATGTTGTCTGTCCATGTTCTTCCTACCAAAATGTATCACCTTTCACTTCTCCTCACTGAACTTCATCTGCCACCTATCTGCCCATTCCACCAACTTATCCATGTTCATCTGAAGCTCTACACCATCCTCTTCGCAGTTTACAACACTCGTATCATATGTAAACTGTGAAATTTTCCTCTGCACACCAAGATCTGCTTCATTAATATATATCAGGAAAAGCAAGGGTCGCAGTACCGACCCGTGGGGATCTCCAGTACAAACCTTCCCCGTGCCCGAAATATATCCATGGACCATTACTCCCTGATTCCTATTTCTCAGACAATTTTGTATCCACATGCTACAGACCCTTTCATTCCATGAGAAGCAACCTTTCTCACAAGTCTGTTGTGTGGCACTCTGTCAAATGCCTTTCGATCGTCCATGTACCCCGCATCAACAGCATTGCCCTCAGCGACCTTTTCTGCTACCACTTCAAAAGCACAACCAAGTTATTTAAACATGATTTCTTTACAAAACCATGTTGCCTCTTCCTTATTAACCTATATTTTGCCATGCGAATGCTAATTGTATGCTGTGTAATTGCTTCTAGAATCTCGCCCACCACTGAAGTTAAATTGACTGGTCTGTAATTGCTGGGCTTATCCTGACAACCGTTTCTGAACAGTGTTTGCAATTTTCCAGTCCTCTGGCATCTCCGCTGAGAGAAGGCTGAAGGATTATAGCCAGTGCCCCTGCAATTTCTACTCCCACTTCCTTCAATGCCCTTGGATGCTTCTCATCCGATCCCAGTGCCTTGTCAACTTTAAGCACCAACATTCTATTCAACATTTCCTCCTTGTCAATTTTGAACCTTTCTAGTAACAGAGTTTCCTCCTCTGTCACCGTGGCCTGGGTAGCATCTACCTCCTTGGTAAAAACGGATGCAAAGTATTCATTTAATACCTCAGCCATGGCCCCTTTGTCCATGTGTAAATTCCCTTTTATTTCCCTAATCGGTCCCGCTCCTCCATTTACCACCCTTTCTCCTTCTTCCTGGTAACCCAGCCTCCTTTGTTCGCCCCCTGTCCTCTCTCACTTCGCCACAGATGTGAAAACAATATCTTCTCTGCATTCTCTTCAATGTTTCCACAATCATTACCAAAACGCTTTTGCACTGGCTCCTAATCTTTTCCTTTTTAACCACAGCACACATGTATCTGAGCATTAGTCTTCGAAAGTTCCCCCCTCTTTATGTTGCCCATGTTTGTGCACCATATAACACAGCCAATACCAAAACCACTTGATAGAATCTACACGTCTTCCCCCAAATGCCTATTCACTTTCCTTTTGAAACCATCCTCGGCGTGGGCAGGGAGGCGCCCTTGACTGATTACCAGGACGACAGGTTTTTCCTACGTCATTCACTGCCCCAACTCAACCTCCACAAATCCGAAATAAAGCTGATGGCTAGTTTGGCAGAAAGACATTTTTATTAAAGTCACATTTCGTGTGACGTACTGAAGACGATTGACTGAATGAATAGTTGGCCCTTGCCCACGCAGGCTCGAATCCTGCTGATATGGTCTTTATCGTTTCCAAATATAATCAAGTGAACGTACGCCTTATTGTCAGTCAATGATTATTAATTCCCTCAGCTTTAAACCGCTCCGGGATGTTATTTTTACATTTCGGTTTGTCTGTCAGCTACCACGAAATTTACAGTTCTAAGTGAAACAAACATCAGCCAATTTTTCCTTCTTTCTAATTCTCTGTCTCTCTTTAGGCTTCCATTAATCTCGGTGCTTCTGTTTGCTTGATTCACACAATGCGTGGCAATATGTTCCAATACCCCGAAGGAGTAAATGCATTTCTTACGAGGATAAATTTTATTCATTTTGACTTTGTAGCACCAGCTAAAGCTATTACAGAGGATAATAGCAGAGTAAAAAGATGCAAGAGGAGATTGTCTCTTCCTTATTTTACTGAAGTGCGGACTGTTGCCCAAATAAGTGCCCCGGTGCTACAAATTGGGGATAGTTGAAATGTTAAATGGACAATATTTAAACAGATAAAGGCAGATGCGTGATCACAAGTGAGTAAGGCACTGGGGATGTCGATGGAGCAATTATATGAAATAGAAAGGACCAGATTGACTTCCTTCTGACGTTTGGAGTTATTTGCACTGTAGTCATGAGTCAATTGAAGAGAAAGAATTTTAAAGTTTCCTCGTGCCATTTCGCAGTCATGTGAGGTTACAACAAGCGGGAAAGCCTGAAGAGGTTAAGGCCCCTGAATACTGCAGACCGAAGGCTGGTGGATGACGTCATAGAGCCTGAGGAGTTTCACAGCAAGACCAGACCTGGAATGCTCTGTGCAATGTTGGACTCCCTACATAAGGATGGGCTTCCTTCCTTCGAGGTTGTTCAGAACCGGTCCACCAGGCTTTATTTTTTCCCTGGAATGAGGGGATTGTCCACTGAGGAGAGATTTATCAGAGCGGACCTATATTCCCTGGAGTATACAGGGATAAAAGAGACAGAATCAGGAGTGGGCCATACACCCTGCCAAACCTGCTCCATTATCAAAATACGATCATGAATGATCTCAGGCTTCAATTCCTCTTTCCTGCCCACGGTCCATATCGATTGATTCTGCCAGACAGAAAAAGGTCTCCAACGCAGATTTTAACAAAATTACCGATGGAGTGTCCATATTCCTTTCATTTAGAGAATTATAGTAAATTGAGTGAAGCAATTCCTCCTCACCTGAGTCCTAAATGGCCACTACCTTATACAGAGGCAGTGTCCCATGTTCTAAATGTCGAGAGGTCAACCTCTCAGTGTCCATCCTGTCAATCCCATTCGGAATGTAGTGTTTCACTAATATCACCTCTCTCTTTCTAAGATTTGGAGAATAGAGATGGGATTTAATCTGCCTGACATCATCAGACAACACTCACATGCCAGTGAAGCTTCGGTGTACAGCCTCCTGTGAAAGTATATCCTTCCTTAAACATAGTGATCAGAAATTCACACAGTATTACAGATGTGGTCGATAGCCCTGCAAAACTGGAACCACAATTATTTATTCCTGCATTCTAGCTCCCTTGAAACAAGAACCGGCATTCCATGTGATTCCTTATTGCCTGCTATTGCTTTCCTTTTGGGGGTGGGAGGGAGGGACGCTTCAGCCTCGTAAAGATGCTGTTTTTTGCCTGCGGTGCCAATCTCTGTGTTAAGAATCGCCCCGTGTGGTCTACGAGCCTCAATCTGGCAAAACATTCTCTGCTACAGAGGGAGACAGTGGGTTGAGAATAAGCAGGAACTGCTGGCTTCTGGATGATCTGGGCCATCGTCTCTGAAACATGGGGCATCGGAATGAACATGGTCAGAATCAACACCTTCAGGAATGAGAGGAAGAGGAACCCGTGAATGCAGAGCTGAACCCAGCTAGAGCCTGCACCTTCAGGGAGGATAGAACAATGAGAAACACTGAGGGCAGAATGGAACCCAAAGAGAGTCAGCACCTTCGTGGAGCAGAGGGAGAGGACTAGACATTGTAAAACTCAGGGAAATTGGAGTTAGGATCTTCAGGAGAGGAGGGAGAGAGGAACAAGTGAGTGAAGGAATGAACTGAACCAGAGACAACACCTTGAAATGAACCAAAGTTCACCTCCAGCCTCTAATTGTAACTGGAGTGTATTAGCTTGACATCATTTTGTGATGTGCTTGTGTTGGGATTTGGATTGTGGGAGAATTGGGAAAGGATCTGGGATTGAAGATAACAATCTCTTCTGCTCAACAAGGGTAAGTCACTCTTTACATCGCCCCCAACTCACAAACTCACAAACCCATCACATATCCACAGGGCCCTCACTCACTGCCAGTGCAAGGAACATCACCAGTCACTTCCTCACACACACCGTCATTGCCCTCATCCCGTCCATGGGACCCCTCACCACCCACACAGGCTAGGCATACTTATCATCTGGCCCAGCAGGTGTCCTGAGACACTCTCCCCATCTCTATCCATGTAAGGCAAATTAGCACACAACAGGAGGGAAAAGTCGAAGGCAGATGGAGGGATGCCAGAGATCGAAGTTCGTATAGAATTTGTAAACAGAGCCATCCAACTGGCCGGCGATGACTGGGATTGGGCCTCTGCTGAAAGTGAGTTCGGCCATGCCCTACAAAGTGAGGATCCGGCAGTGCAACATCCATCAGACAACCATACGTGAGTGATGTGTCCTCTTTCACAGTCCACTGCCATGCACTAATTATCTCCCCTCGCTTTCGTAGGCACGCCTGCCAAACAGCTGACAGAGTCCATGACACAGGGCCTCCAATCAAGCCCCGAAGAAAGATCTGAAGAGGAATCTGAAGGCACCCTCCCTAGTCCCACCACAGAGCTCACCCACACCTCCCACCAGCACAGAGACACACCTCGGTTGGACCAAACTATAGAGCAACCTCGGAATCACAATCCGGTGAGTGCATCACACTTTCTGACCCACCGCAGGTGGAGGCAGGGACTTCCCAGTTCCCCAGCACTCAGAGGAATACTGGAGGACAGAACGTTGCAGAGTCCGAGTCAGATGACGAGCCTCTGGACTCAGTCATGTCACTGTTGCTAGAGCTGCAAAGGAAAGCTCGGGAACATCAGGAAGGGATGTCCACTGCACTTCTCAGATTGCAAGGCGCGATCGAGGAGTCCGTCTGTATTCAGGCTGAGATGATAGCTCCGGCATTGCAATGCACCGATCAGAACTGGCACGATGGCGGCCGCCATGGAGACATTGGTCCAGGATAAAACTCCTGCGTTGCCGCGTGGGCTTAACTCCATCATTCACACCATATTTAGCCTCCGACAGTGTGCACGTGAGAGGGGTGCTGCGCAGCTCCAGCTCACTCCAGCTACCCCTTCTCCTCACGGAGTCACCCAGGGGCCCTCGGGCACCCATTGGGAGGAGGATCAGCAGGTGTACATCCGGGGCCATCCACCCAGGTGACTCTGGGAGTGACCATCTCATCTGAATCCTAACCTTCTGAGACCTCCGCAGCTCCAGCTTCACAGGTCACGGAGGGTGCCACTGCCACACAGCAGGACCTCGAAGTCAAGCCGGGGCCCTCCAAGTCTCGGCCCTCCAGAGGACGCCCGCCACAGTCATCACAGACATCACGTCACAGTTAGCAGGCTACCTTCACCTCTGCTGCAGATGTCCGGGGAGCACCAAGGTGTAGCGGAATGGTTAGGAAAGTTAAGGAGAATTAGTTGCACAGCCTGGGCATGGGTGTTGATTACTTGTACACACTGTTCACTATTGCCAATAAATTCCAAAGAATGTCACTCTGCCTGTGGCTCCTTTTGCTGCTGAAAGTGTTCTTGTCGCTCTGATGTGAAAACTTTCTGCACAAGATAAAAGGCAGGTGGCTTAGTCCAGGGCCTCTTCCATGTTCTCTGTGCAGCCTTCAGACCACAGTGAAGGTCCAGCCTTACACTCCCTGGAAGAATTACTGATGCCTGCACCTGGGCACTGCTGGCCATTGCTGCCAGAATGTAGATGGCAGGCGCCACAGAGTTCTCTCATACTCTCTGTGTGCTCTCAGCACCTTTCAGGTTGGGCTGGTCCATATCACATCAGAGACCAGTGATGCTGTGCACCATCTCCTGAAGGGCTGAGGTTCTGACGGTGGACACAGCATCAGATGTGTCTCAAGTTTCATGGCTGCGTCTCTGAGATGGCCCTCATCATGGAGCAAAAGCGAGCTGCCCTTGGCCAGACTACAGTCAGACCTTCTCAGAGGCTATGTGAAGATCTACCGAGTGTCCTCATTGCATTTTGTCATCATCCTCCTGCAACCAAGCGGCTATTAGAGCCTCCACTTCATCTCCATGACAGGAGCATTCTCACAAAGGTTATTGGCGCTGCCATAAACCAGACTGGAGTCAAACGTTCAGAACTGCGATATGAGGATCTGTGGGGTCACCTCACTGCATGTCATCATCATCTTGCACAAATATGGCAGATATGAGTGCCTCCCGAGTGGACCTGCCTCAACTTGCCTGTGTGAGTCTCATTCCCATCAACATCACTTCCGAAGACGCCCTCTCCCTCACCCCCATCAGCGTCCTCCTCATTGGAGGAGACATGCAGCTCCTCCATCTCCTTCTGAGCCAGCTCCTCTCCCTGTTGCAGTGCCAGGTTGTAAAGCACGCAGCAGATGAAGACAAAGCGTGACACCCTCTGTGGACTGTATTGCAGGGCTCCACCAGACCGTCCCAGACGCCAGAACATCATCCTCAGCATCCCGATGGTCTGCACCACCAAATTGCAAGCATGGGCCTCATAATAGCGAAGCTCTGCTGCAGTCTGAGGCTGCAGCACAAGTCTCATCAGCCATGGCCTCTGCGGTAGCCCTTGTCCCCACGGATCCAGTCCTGCATCTCTGTGGACAATGGAAAGCTGCAGTGATCTGCGAGTGACTCAGGATTTGGCATCGCGTACATCCCTGGAAAGGGTACGCACAGCTGCAGGATGTGTTTCTGGTTGTTTCATACCAGCTGCACATTCAGTGAATGGAACCTCTTGCAGTTGGTGAAGTCCACGGAGGGGTAGCGATGGAGACCTGAGCACCACATGGGTGTAGTCAATCACACCCTGTAGCTGTGGGAATCCCAAGACCTGGGTGAATCCAATGGCCCTTGCATCCTGGCTGTCCCGGTGCAAGGTGAAATACATAAATTTGTGTGCCATGGAGCAAGCATCCATGTCCACACGGATGCATATGTGGGTGGTGGATTGTGAAACCGCACAGGGGTCACGCGTGGCGCCCTGAAAGGAACCAGTGGCATAGAAATTGAGCACAGTCGTCACTTTTACAGCCACTGGAAGTGGATGCCCTCCATGTACCCTTGCAACCAAAAACTGCAGTAAGTGGCAGATATAAGCCACCAAGACCCTTAACACGTGCAGTCATCGGTGATACTCGTTCTTAGTCATCTGCAGGAGTGGCAGGCAGTATCTATAGATCCTGGGTGTCGCTAGGCAACGACCAGTCACGGTTTGCCGTCACTCCTGGGCTGCGTTTGCGGGAGCCCCTGCTGCCCCTTCTTCATGTGGTTGCTGCTCGTGCCTTTGCGTGGCCAGGTGACTCAGTCCCAGGTCCCTGTAGGCCAACAGGTTTACAGCCAGGTCATCAAGATCCATGATGCTGACGTGGTCCTCCTGCAGCATGAAAGAGAGAGAGAGACGTGTTTATGATGGCTGTGCTTAGCAGCATTTCTGGCCCTGTGTGACCGCCCCTTAGCAAGTCTCAGCGAGTTCTGGGCACTCCTCGGATGAGTTGAGTTGAGTGTGTTGCATGGCTGTGCTGTCAACCTACGACATGGGGTCACTGGTCCAAACTGGGATATTGAGATTGCAAGTGACTGTGTGCACTTCCAACAGTGACTGCTCCATGGCCTGTGTTGGTGAGGAGATTGTACAATGTGTGCAGTCCAACTGCTCCAATGTTGATTAATTTGGTGGCGGACACAATGTCTGTGCCGGGGACGTGGGGGATAGGGGTCTGGGGATTAGATATAGAGTGCGTGGTGGCCCTTTGGTGCCTCGCATTGCTCTCAAGGGTGGGCAGGCTAGGAGCCCAACCCCAATCATATCACTCTGGCACCTGAACTGTCTCAGTTGCAGAGGCATGGTCAGTTTATACAGGTACCCGAATGCGTGGCCACTTCCCTCACTTAACCAGTCGCCATCTCTATTGCCTGTGTGCGGGATGCAGTGCCAGGCTAGAACTTGCCCCCACACACTGCCACCAACTCCACCCCACCGAAAATGGTGACCTACAAGGCGGGCCAGAGCTTGCCTCCCGACTCTCCCTACCCCACTCACCAGTCGCCTCCGAGGCTGGCCAGTACTTGCCCTCGGGCACCACCCCCCTTAGCAGTTGCCTCCGAGGCTGGCCAACATTTGCCCCCTGACACCGCGCCCTTAAGCAGTCACCTCCGAGGTTGGCCAGCAATTGACCCCGGACACACCTAAACCCTCTGGTGTCGCCTCTAGGTCCGGGCATCAGTTGCCCCCAAACATAATTCCCCTTCCCCCCAATTGTCGCTTCTAGGGCCAGGCATCATTTTATCCCGTCTCTCTGATCCCCTGAGGCCTGTAAACAACAGGGGAGCTGTGGAAAATGATGTTATTCACTCACCTCGGTCCCCCCAAAGTGATGGCCACCAAGTTCACCTCCCCTGCGTGCTGTTGTGAGACACCTCACTCTGACTTCCCGCCGACGTGGACGGGCGATAGGGCGGGGTTCCAAAAGCCTGGCGGGATGGCCTTTCAATTATATGCTAATGAATTCCAATTAGCTCCGCGCTGACCGCAGGCAGGAAACTCAGATGATCGCGACCTGCATTCACGCCACCATGAAGCAGGTCGCGCCATACTTTCCATGCATGCCACCTCTCACGTCCGCTGCCAGCCGGCTCAGAAAATTCCTGCCATTGACTTTTGCTGCAGTAGAATGATTCCCTAAGACAATTCACTGACTGAGATGATGCAGCCATTGAATAATTCCAGGTTGAACTTAGTGCATTCATTGAACGAACATTATTAGGAACCGAGACAATGACAGATCTCAAAACAATGTAACAGTAGCCCTTTAAAGGTATATTGGCATGTACCCCTCACTCACAGGGCAAAGTGTCTCTCTCCTCAGTTTCATTACTTCAGCCCAGCTCTGTTCTTGCATTTTCTAAATTGAGGGCTGCTGACTGTGGGACATCATTCTGCTCCTAACACCCTGCAATACCTAGGATTGTTCGAATCTTCATTATTGTCTCCACGTTGTGTGAAGGCCCAGAACTGGTGACATATTCTCGCCTTTCAGATACAAAGTTTTCATTTCAAGTAACCACCGTAGGATGTAGTTGATCCTTTGCCCCGCGAGTGCAGTGCAGCACAGAGGAAGGGTCTGCATCTTCCTGCTCCAGAGTTTCAGATCGACACTGAGGATCCCAGGTGATTTTCAGGTGAAGGGCTCAGAATTTCCAGTGCGCTCTATGCAACTCTTCCTCTGCCAAGTTAGCGACACGCTCATTGTCCTTCCACTTCCTTCTCTGAGGACCTTTCGGAGCAGGCTGGCTGACTGCCAACTTATCCAACAGGGAATAACTTTGCAGTTATTGGTTGAAATGAGCCCATTAAATCCCGAGTGAGGAATAATTTTATTTTGGTCTCCTCACCTATGGTTGGTTGTTTGCTTATTTACCCTCTTTGATATTTATGTAATTATTTGCTGATGTGTGATTTTCTTGCACGTATGATGTTCCTGTGCTGGTTTCAATATCCTTTTGCTTTCTTCCTTTTCTCCTTTAGGTCTCACTAAAGCTCTTTACTTTCCTATGTCATTGTCCTGCCTCATTTTTAATCGGGATGACTATGTTAAATGCATGAACAATTGCCTCTACTGTAAGGGATACTTTACTATTTAGGATCAGTTTCAAACGTGTAAATTTCACACATAATTCTTTAAAACGAATGCTTGTGTTTGAGTGTGAACCCCTTCCTTCCCTATACTTGCTCTTTCTTAAAGCTAAAAAGCTCTCTCTCTCTCCATCTCTCCCTTTATGTTACAGATATCTTGGCAGTAATTGTGATCTTGTCTCGAAGAAATTGTGGTCTCTCCGGATGTATCACTAACTACCTGGTGTCCATGGCTGGTGACACATCTCCTGGTCATGGTGGCGGCTGTAAGATGGAACGGGATGGCTGGAATTTATTCCCCATTTAGCTTCCTGTGCATCACGCCAGTGTGCAGCTTCTGTTCTGCCTTAATTTATGCGGCCATAGACAGCTCTGCCTGTTTAACTGTCGCTTTCACCTTTGATCGATTTGTGGCTTTTTTTGTCAGAAGCTGAAAGTAAAATATTGCACAGAGAAAACGGTGCTGTGTGTGATAGGAACCGTGTCTGCACTGACCTGTGTAAAAAATATCTTCATGTATTTTATATTTGAACCTAGGCACATGTTAAACAATGTACCTTTGTTCTGCAGTATTAAATTGTTAATTTACATTCCACTTCTATGGGCCACTTAATGCTGGATTCACTCCATTGTAATCCCTTATCTTCCTTTCTTTCTGATCTGACTGTTGAGTGCTCTGACCTTCAGGTACATTCTAATGGCAAATAGAGCCTGAAAGTGACATTGGGCCCAGGGCAATGGACGGAATCAGAGTGACCCAGAGATGGAGAAGCGAAGAATGTCAATTGTTTTACTCTCCACCATCTCGGGCAGCTTCACCCTGTTACAAGGGTTATTTTTTGTACGGACACTGTATGATCGCTTAAGGTTCTGATTTCAGTGATGCCACTTTTATTCTCCAGCAATCCGGATGTAAATTTCAGTTTTCGACTCCCTGCATCAACCCATTTATTTATGTTGCGGCCCAGAGTAAAAACGGAGCCGAGTTAAAGAATGGGGTGAAATATCCAGTGCTTCTATTTGTTCAATTATTTAGACTTTGCAAATGAGAATCTTCAACATCATTATTTCCAAAGTTGTCCGCTTTTTGTCCATGATGCACGAGGTCCCGTTTCCCTGTGCAACCCCTGTTAAATGCTTACCCTTGGGTGAATTTAAGATGGTAGAGGAAACGCTTCGTTACTGCACAGTCCAGTCTTGCAAACAACTTCCCGTTAGTTTCCAGTTCCCTTGCCTGTGCTGACTCAGGTCTTGTGAATTGTCATTAGCCTCGAGGGCGCTGGTGACGTGAATAGACTTGGAATCAGCATTTGGTGAGCTCGTCAAGCGGATTGTATTTTTATTATCCTTCTTCCATGCGGTGTGACAATTGCTGATAAGTGCTGTACTCGGTGCCCATCCCTAATTGCCCTTCTCAAGCCAGATTCCAGGCCGCATTCGTGCCCTGGATGGACTACTCCATCGTTCACGGATGCACAATGCCTCGTGAAGGCATGCCAGTTATTCACAGGCCTCCCACAGCAGCCACCTGCCGCCTTGTTGAAGGCTTCAGATTCATGGCAGTAGCCGGGGGCTGACCACCGCCTGGTCTTGCCCTAATCTTCCCAATCTGAGTGGCCTAAACTGCTACGACCCCTGTCAGCCACTCCAGGGAGTCTGTGCCCTGCTCGCTGCATTGTGACCCTGTTCCACCTCCCATGCTGCCACCCACCACCGTAAGTGGATGGGCGCCAATGAGGGTTTGCAGGGAATGTTGTGGCGCACATCCTCTGAAATCCCCTTCTCCTCCTCAGAATTGGCGGAATGTTGCACAGTCTTTGCATCTGGCGGCTCTTGTGCATCTCTAAAAGGTAGAGAACAGCGATGAGAAGGCAGCATTTCCATCTGTCTACTCGGCATTTGGAACTTTCTCTGACAAATTGTGCACACACGAGCACGATGATTTGTGATCCACAGATTGATCCTTGTACCCATACATTCGGCCATTCACTCTGTGGTTGCTCCGCACCCATATCCCTATGAGTGTCTGCTTGCCGTGCCTCCAGGCCTCCCAGCTGCAGCACCACTTCATCCACAGCTTGTGTATTGTCTGGATATAATAATTCTCATAATGTTTTTGGAATACAATGTTAAAGAGTGTAATTGTGGGGTTTGTGTCTGTTTGTGACTTAATTGAATTAAAGGCATCTGGGCTGAAGGCTTTGATGTGTCAGGATATAATTTAAGTTTGAAATGTTAAGTAGATATATGTAAGAGGTAAAAGCAGACATATTCATTTTAAAATAAACCTGGCTAAATTGTTTGCAAAGGAGAGTTGAGGTGTCTCACCTAGCCAGTTGATGTTCAGAAACCGAGTGTTTATTTTCTTCAAAGATCACTGTTAAAATTAATACTATGAGAGATTTTTTTATGATTAGAAAGGTAAAATCCAAAAGCATAGTGAAACAATAAGAATTTGCATTTAAAGTGAAAAATATGCATAAAGGAGAGTAATCTGTGTGTAAGCTGAGGCATTCTAAGGTCTAACAAGCTTGAAAAAGGTCTGCATCTATGCCTCAAGCCTCTGTCTACAGTGAACTGCAGTCATGAAAACCCACTTTGAACTGAATTTCTCAAGGCATCATGTTTCTTTGTGTGGGTCTTTTAAAATCTATGCATCTTACTGTCGCCTTAACGAAAGTGTGACTGGGAGTATTGTTAATTAGGGGATTTGGAAGTGATCATAGTTGTAATTTGTAGATCTATGTAAACATTTAAAAACATGTGTTCTGTTAATAAAGGTTTGATTTAGTTTTGTAAGAAACCTGTACGACTTGGTGGTCTTCTTACTACTGAATTCAAGATAGGCATCTCGAAATTTATACAAATTTCAAAACAATTGGGGCAGTTCTTTCAAGTTTCCCTTTGGACTTTGAGCAGCTCAGCATTTACCATCGGCTGTGCGATAACAGTATAGTCATGCATGGCACGCCTTTCCCGGTTCTTGGCCTTTGCCCGGTATTTTAACGCTCTTCTCCTGTGGAAATATAAATGTTCATTGTTACACACCCTTAGAACACGGCCATAATGTCGACCACCCTTGCAAGCCTAAACTGTAGATGGTACTGCCCGAGGCACGATCTGGCATGTGGCTATTCAGCATTGACAGTACAGGAGTCACCAAGGCCTCACTACTGCCAGAAAGGTGACTACGCCTCTGATAATGCAGTGCTGATGCCTTAGCAATGCCTGGGCCGGCAACCCCTTCACCTTTAGTCGCACTTCAGGTAGGAAGTTTAATATCATGCGCAGCGTTATCCTTTGCTCTTCTCATTTGTCCTTTTCCAGCTCTGCAGACAATGAGACAAGTGAGGCCAGCAGATGCTTCCCATCCTCCTCTGCTATCGCAATCAATCCCTGCTCAGTATGGCCGGGCAATGTTCTTAGAACCACCCTCTGAGCCCTCCAGCCGGGAGGAGCATTCCCAAGGCGGAATCAATGAGGCAAAAGCAGAAAATGCTGGAATGATTTAGCAGGCCTAACATCATCGGTGGAGAGAAAGAGAGGGTTAACGTTAACAAGCTCTGAAGAAGAGCCATAAGAGCTCAAATTGTTGACCCTGTTGCTTTTTTCTCCCCACAGGTGCTGTTAGACATGTTGAGGTTTTCCAGCATTTTCTGCTTTTGTTTCAGATTTCCAGCATCCGCAGTATTTTGCTTTCATTTTAGTGAGGAATCAATGAGCCTGCGTAGGAAAAGCTTCAAGTGCCCCTCCAACACACTGATCTGCCGATATATTCTCATAAGATAAAAGTAAAAAAACTGCGGAAGCTGGAATTCTGAAGCCATAAAAGGAAATGCTAGAAGAATTCAGCAGTTTGGGCAGCAGTTATGGAGAGTTTGCGTATTCGAGTCCGTATGACACTTGGGCTCCGCTTGGATTCTTTCTCCATAAGTACTGCAAGACCTGCTGAGGCTTTTTTTTTCTAGCATTTTAAGTTTCTGTTTCACCCAAATTAGCGATCCAGGTGGGCTTTTAATTCCAGATATTCATTAAATTCAAATCGCACAGTCTGCCATGGGATTCGAACTCTTGTCCCCAGAGATTTAGCGTCGAGCTCTGGGTTACCAGCCGTGTGATAGTACTGCTACACCACCACCTCCCATGTGGATCGGAACTTCCATATGTTGACCACTGATGGAGAGGCCCTTCACCAGAGCGGACAGCGGGAATGTTTGAACCTGATGTCCTTCATGCTCATATACCAAACGGGAGAGAGGTGATACACATGCCTGGTGTATGCATGGGGTTTCAACCAGCAGTGAAAAACCGGCGATCTCACTTCAATCTCTAAGAGGTTCTCCTGATCATCATGCATTCTGAAATAGCAACATTTCCGCAATATTTGGAGGTGATTCGCCTGTTCCAGCTGTGAGAAGGGCCGTTTACCTGTAACACCAGTGTTCTTACATCGAGGAGAACGTGCAATGGAAAAAAGGAGTTTGGTAACGATATCAAGCAGAACAATTGCAAATGAGATCGATTCCACCTTTATGAGACTTTAGACAGACAGCTTATGGAACTTCTTCAAAATTCACTTATGGAGTTGTTTAGATTTGTACATTTAATGTCCTGTAAGATATTTTGCCCTAACTACCTGTCAAATGGTTTCAGATTTTGCCTGCTTGATCATTAAAAACTAATTCAATTGATTCTGAAATAAATCTGAACTGGCATCAATCTTGTGTTACTATCCCAGCTGATGTTCATACTGGTCAAGTCAGATCCCAGATTGAATCCTGGCTTCATGGGTCCTAAATTTGTTTTTTTTCAGAAACCGTGGAACTCAGTTACTGAACACATTCACCAGCTCTTGCCAATGTATTTTAACATGAAACATTTATTACACAAGAAAATTAATTATATTAGACGTGAAAAAAATAGCTTGAAATGTTTCAATACAAACATCAGACAATGATTCAAACTCCCGCTATTCCTTTTATCCCAGCAATGCCCTTACAGACACACGAATCTCAGTGAACATTTGCCACATGGTGGACAGGGAAGCCTTGTTGCTGGGGTGGCCCAGTTGCAAACGGTTTTTCTTCCCGTAGACTTCTGAGTCATTCACTTGATGCATTTTCCCCAGTTGGTAACAAAGAACGCATCCAAAACTCGCTATTAGTTCAAATTCGGAGCAAGCACGTGGGGCAGAATATTCACCTTGGCGGGCGGGAGCGTCAAATGACGCGCGATGACGTAGGGGGAGCGTCCCGACCTCAACGCGCAGCCGCGCGATCGTTCCGTCGGTGACCGGCGCGGGAACGGGGCCCAGTGAACGCCATTAAAGTATTAATTAACTTAATATTTTCGCGAAGCGGCCTTTGCTATCATTTGGAAGCCTCATCCACGGGCAGGGAGAGCTTTCCAACAGCAAATAAAAATAAAATAAAATAAATTACATCTCATTCATAACAAGTCTCTGCTCATGTGACAGGCACGTGAGGGTCCATGTTTCTTAACATTTAAAAATCATTTATTTTTGTTTTTTTGGAACTCGCTGAGGATGCTCTGTGTCTCAGGGAGCTTTTCCATTGGACAATCGCCCACATGCGCATGTTCCCCGCTCGCCCTCCTCCCACCCACACGCCCCTCTCCTCCCCACCATCTCCCACCCCTAACTACCCGCTCACCTGCACAGGCAGCGCTAAGCACTGCAGCATGCATTTCACGCTGGGCTGGCCTTCGTTGGACTTCCTCACAGTCCGGCCCGATCACGAGTGAGGGCCGCCCAGCCCGCCCAACAAGGGCAAAATTCAGTCCCTGAGTTCCCTGAACCCAGTTCCCCAGCAGATCTGCAGGGTGTCTTACTAGAGAGCTTGGAACCTCTGCGCCAGCTCACTCCCACACACATATTCACAGAACGGCACTTCCATATTTCTGTCTCTCTGTGTTCCACTTGATCCCTGTCGCTAGGCAAGAGCACAGTTCTTTCTACTTCCTGTTTCCCTTTCTTTCCTAAATTCATTAAACTACTAACCCCTTTTTAACCGATATTTTCACTTCAAGGGTTGTAAAACATAGTTAAAAATGCATATATCCAAAGAGGGATCCAAGGCTTTCAGGCACAGAGCTCACAAAAAAAAAACTATAAATGAAACTAAAACCATGTTCCATCTTACCTAGCACGCAAATGCAAATATCAATTAGAATTAAAAGTTACACATTCTTCCTAATACTTGCTACCACAAAACAAAGAAAAAGCCCCTGGAGGAACATGAATTGACAATTTGCAATTGCACCTACTCTGGGAAATCTCGAGTTGGCACTTCTCGGTAAATGTTTTGTGAGTGACTCGAATAGAAAGCTACTGCAAAGTCCTCGCCTGTACTGTATTCTCGGGTTTAGCAAGAATTTATAAGCTGTATAAAATGAGAATTGTACTTTTCATTTATTGCTGCAGGTTCATTCTGCTGTATCCTTATCGTTTTCAAGTAAGTGAGATAGCCACCGCATGGAGTTAATGACGAATCCATATGTGGCTGGCAACTCTGATCCGTCAGTTCAACAATGAGGAATTTAAACATTTTCTGTGTGTTTGCTTTCTGAAGAGTTAAGTCTAAAAGTTGAGCTTTGGGATCCTGGTAGCTGGTTTCCCACCTTGGTAACTGAATGGCTGTTTATGCTTGTTAAGTAAATGGGGACCTGAGATGGGTGGGGGAGGGTTGCGCCCCATCCGAAGCCCCCTTCTGACTGGGTGTGCCCTCCGCTTAAGGCACGATGACTTCCGAGCCTTCCGCCTCGCCCCTTCACCAACCACAAGCAACCGCCCGCACCCCCCAACCTTGTCCGCGGAGACCCCGATCGTCCACCTCGCGAACTCCCTGACCTGGGACCCCACTTCCCTGCCTGCTGATTGTTCCGATGAAGCATTTGGCAGCCCCCCTGCAGTACCTCTTCCGGCTACTGAAGCGTTGTGCTTGGAGTGACCGGAGTATTGCAGGCAATCAGATAGGAGGAGAGCTCTGCAAGGTGGGACTTCCTTCCAAGTGAGGGGCGGAAGTACAGCCTGATGCCAATCAACGCTCCTTGGAGCGTAATATGGCACCCGGGCTGCTGGACTCGACGTGTATCCCGCCGAAATTTCTGGTGAAACCCGGCCATCCTGAAAACCCAGGTCCATGATTTCACACTTTTCTTGCTGCCTTAGTGCGAAGTCAATATGGCGATTATTAATGCTCAGAAATTTTCTGGGGTAAAGGTCTTATTTATACGTATCTTGGAAAATTTAGCATAATTATGGTGGCAGCAGAGGACCTGGTTGCCCACTTGAAATCACGCACCAAGAAAGCAGAGATTGTTACAGAATTCGCTCATCCGCTGAAGCCAACCTTCACCCCAGGAATCAACCCCCTGAACTTTCTCTGAACTGTTTCTAATGCAGGTGCATCCCCGCCACCCCCACCCCCTTGGTTAAGGAGACCAAATCTGTACACGGTGCTATAGGTACGGGCTTAACATTTCCCTGTGCAGCTGCAAAAGGTTTCCCTAATTTTGCACTCCAGCCCTCCAACAATAAAGGCCAACATTCAATTTGCCTTCTCAAGTCCTCATTGTACCTGCATAATAACACTTTTTATTATTCATATTCAAGGGCACCCAAATCCCCGTGTAATGCAGCATTTTGCAAATCACTACCCATTTAAATAATATCCTGCTTTTCTATTCTTACTGCCAAATTGGATAACCTCACATTTTCTCATATATCTCTCCATCTGCCAATTCTTTTTGCCCATTCACTTGCCCTATCCATCTCTTTCTAGGACCTTTATTTCCTCACAAATTGATGCCTTACCTATCTTTGTGTTTTCAGCGGATTTGACTGCAACACGGCCGCTCCCTTCATTCACGACAATAATGGAGATCATGAACAGCTAGGAACTCAGCCATGATCCCTGTGGCCCTCCACTGGTTGCAGTCTTTCAACCTGGAAAGGACAAATTGACACTGAGGCTTCGTCTCCTGGTGGTTAAGCAACCCTCTAACCATATTAATGTAACAACACCACCCACCACCCCCTGCAGAACGACCCCTAACGCCCCCGGCCTCCACCCCCCCCCCCCCCCCCCCCACCCACACAGACATACACACAACCAAACCACCGCTCCCCAAAACCACGAGCTCTTGCATTTTTCAGTACCCTTTCTATGTTTTATCTTATTAACTACACTTTGGAAATTGAAACTCGCCACATCTCCTGCACCCACCCCTCCCCCGCGTCCTTTATACACTCAGCTTGGTATGTCCTGGGACATCTATAGTAAATGTCTCCATTTTCCTTTCACACAACCATGTTGATTCTAATTGCTTTATGGTTTTTTTGATGTCATGCTATTGCCTTCGTGATAATGGATTTAAGCATTTTCCGAACGACAGATGCTAGCCTAACTAGCTTATGGTTTCCTGTTTTTGTTGTTGCCTGCCTCCTTTCTTGCATAGTCGTGTTACATATATAGCTTTTCAATCTGCTGGGAAATTTCGAGAATCTAAGGAATTTTGCAAGGTTACGACCAATGCGAACACTATCCCTGCAGTCACGTCCTTTAACACCCGAGCAGGTCCAAACTGGGGGACTGGTTAGACCTTAACTCCATTAATTTTCCAATTAACGTTCTCTCTCATGATCGTGATAGTTTTACTTTCCTCTCTTTGCTTTGTCCTCTGTTCTCATAAGTATTCTTTTGGTGCCTCCTACTGTGAACTCGTAGACAAAATACTTCTTAAAAGTCTCTGCAATCCTGTTCTTTACAAATATCAATTCATTTGCCTCATCCTCTATGCAGACTACAGCCACTATCGCAACAATTCTCTTTTACATATATTTGTAGAAGATTCCCCTGCCTCCTTTTTTAATTACGTTTAGGTAGTTTTCCTACTGTACTCTAAGTTATCTATTTTTAATATTTGTTTAGTCGTATGGGCTTCTACGTGGCTCACTGCTCTGTCTCTAGCTTTCAGTAGGATGTATAAATATCTTCAACAAAAACAACATGTAAATATTTAAGTAATCGTTTAGAAGTAGAGGATTTGAGAACTGCTGAAGAAAAAAGATTTGCTATCAAATATTTTGGACTCAGCTTTATTTCTCGTGAGGAATTAGGAATTGTAACAGGGTAACAACAATATATACTGCCTGAGAAGAGAGTGCTCGGGGACTCTGGTTGATGGAGTCGTTGCCATGGAGAATGCACATGCAATACTTAACTGTCCCCTTGTATTCAAATTCAAGCAGGGCAGCTGGACTATATTTGGTCAAAGCATTGGCCTTGTGAATGAATCAAAAATAACTGACCCCCAAGCTTTTGTTTAGCTGAAAAAGGTGCGAAGTGCGAACATGTTTCTTCTGCCTGCAAAAGCCAGGACCTTGTGTGGCTCCAGCAAGTGTAAGCGAGCCGCATTGTGTGGATGATTTTTCAATTGGTTTCCAAGGTAATTCTTAGCACAATCAGGATTGTTTAGTTGTCCACTCTTGTCGCTATGGTCATGATTTTTAGGATGGCAGGGTTCCCCTTCCCGCCATCTGAAGAGTCGGCGGGGAACACGTCCCCTGATCACACTGCCTGCCCCGCAGCCATTTCACTCTCCAAGGACTGTGAATTGCCTGGAGGCGGGACATTCAACTGCCGCCCACTTTGGAGGAAGTCCCGCCTCAGAGACCTGCCGGTCAACCTGATTGGCCAGCAGGTCTCTAGTCCCTGCAGCGCCAGAAGCTGCAGTGGGCAGAGCTGAGAATGCATGTAGCCCCCACAACCAAAGTTGCTGTTCCAGGAATAGGTAAGTTTTGGTGATCTCAGGGCAGGAAGCGTAGGGGAGGCCTGGCGTGGGTGGGCAGGTGGCGTTTGGGGGCGGGTTAGAGGGGGCTTGGGGTGTCAGCGGAAAGGACCGTAGGATGGAGAGGTGCCTTGTCGTTACCTCACTGTAAAGAGGGTGGTGGGGGTGGAGGTGGGCGTGCGCGGAGCGGGTGGGGGTCGACCAATTTTAAGAGCGGCTTCTGATGGAGCTGCCCCCCACTCCAGCCTGAGGCCTGAAACCGGTTTCCTTTCGGATAGGAAATGACCCTGAAGTTGTCAATCATCGTTCATTTAAGGGCCTCAATTAGGGCAAATGCGGACGGGCTGGCTAAGGGCTCGTCCGTCGCTACATAAAGTAACAGAAAGGGCGGGGCGGGCGGGGCGGGCGGGCCCCCAACAGGAACCCGATCGGAGGAATTTTACGCTCAGCCCCACCGACAAACCTGCTGGAGAGCGAGCGTAAAATGCTGATCCATATCTAATATTGGGCGCTATGTTTTGAGTTTTGAAAGCGCGGGCTGGTTGGGCACAGGTATTGTGAAGTGCAGAAATTGAATGTTTTTTGACAAGATCTGCCAATCGTTGGGACGTGCGGCCTAATAACCTAACTCCAACCCGGCACTGAACTTCATATACAGCATTATTCACTCGTGCAATGGGCAGAACATCTTATTGGCTCGAAGGCAGCATCCGGTGGAGAGAATTACTCGTGCTGTTACTGCAGAATAACAGGTTGCAAAGTGAGCTTCACCGGTTGCTCATTTTTTTTATTATTCATGGGAAGTAGGTGTCGCTGGCTAGGCCAATTTATTGCACTTGTTCAGAGGGCATTTAAGAGTCAACCATATTGCTGTGGGCCTGGAGTCACATGCACCACACGCCAGGTAAGGACAGCAGGTTTCCTTCCCTAAAGGGCATTAGCGAGACGGATAGGTTTTTTTTTACACAAACCGGGTAGGTTTAGTACGTTTGCAGATGACATAAAGATTGGCTGGGTGGTTAACAGTGAGGTTGAGTGCCCTGGCCTACAGGAAGATATAGACAGGGTGAACAAATGGGTAGATAAGAGACAGATGGAATTTAGCCCCGAAAAGTGTGAGGTGATGCACTTTGGAAGGAAGTATTCAGTTTATGGCATGACACTAGGGAGTTTTGAGGAACAAAGGGACCTTGGCATATGTGTCCATAGATCTCTGAAGGCAGAGGGGCATGTTAGTGGGCTGGTGAAAAAGGCATATGGGACACTTGCCTTTATCAATCGAGGCATAGGTTAGAAAAGTAGGACGTCATGTTGGACTTGCATAGAACCTTGGTGAGGCCACAGCTGGAGTACTGTGTGCAGTTCTGGTCGACACATTATAGGAAGGATGTAATTGCACCGGAGGGGGTGCTGATGAGATTCACCAGGATGTAGCCTGGGATCAAATATTTAAGTTATGAAGAGAGTTTGGATAGACTTGGGTTGTTTTCGTTGGAGCAGAGAAGACTGAGGGGCGACCTGATTGAGGTGAACACGACTATGAGGGGCATGGTCAGAATGGATCGGAAGCAGCTGTTCCACTTTTTTGAAGGATTAGTCACAAGGGGACATAATTTCAAGGTGAGGGGCAGAAGGTTTAGGGGGTATGTGAGGAATAATTGTTTTATCCAGAGGGTGGTGACGGTTTGGAATGCACCGCCTGGGAGGGTGGTGGAGGCAGGTTGCCTCACATCCTTTAAAAATTACCTGGATGAGCACTTGGTACGTCATAGCATTCAAGGCTATGCGCCAAGTATTGGTAAATGGGATTAGTTAGGTAGGTCAGGTGTTTCTCACGTATTGATGCAGACTCGATGGGCCAAAGGGCCTCTTCTGCACTCTATGATTCTGTGATTTTATGACAATGGTTTCATGGTCATCATTAGACTTTTATATCCAGATTTTTATCGTATTCAAATTCCACCATCCGCCGTGGTTGCATGTCAACCCAGGTTGCCAGAGCATTACTGTTGGTCTCTGGAATACTGGTCCAGCGACAGCACCACTTTGTACCACTACGTGTATAAGATTGGCCTTATCAGCACCGCCGAATAAAGTACCTGAGTCATTTGGTCACTGTGCAACCTTCATGCTGAATTCTGGTGCAGCGAAGCAGTCCTGCTAGATAATGGCTACCTTAGTTTTAAATACTGTGAAGTCAAACCTGGGGCTAAGGCCACCACATTCAATAAGGAAAAGTTCCCAGTGCACCTTAGATTCACCAGGAACAGTAAGGTGTCTCAAAACGTTTGAGCAACTGGTGAATACAATAGTGTCCTGTCGAGATTTCCCTGAGTAAAATCAATGCTAATCGAAGAATGTTTTCTTCCCCCCAGGGGTCGCCGCTTGATTTTATTGTGGTGGGAGCATATTCGTCAACAGAGGTACATTTCAGCATCAAATAGATTGTTTCAATTGTCAAATAAGGGAGATACAAAACGATTTACAAACTCTAAAAACGAAGTTATTTAACTTAATTTGAATTTAGGCTAAGGGAGAATGGAGCATCGAGTAATTGCCAGCCTTTGAATGCACCCAGGACCCTGTCTTCAGAACTACAACTTTGGATGCAAAACGTGTGCCAGCTACGCTGATAAGGAGAGTAAAGCATGCTGCCATGCTTGAGGTTGCATAGCCTCTTGAAGGTTTGCCAGGTGTTCACAAACGCTCCGCTGCAGCTGCAGTATCTGACACCTTATTGATGATAACAGGGCCATGTCATCAATCCAAAGGTGAGCACTGCCGGACCGCCACACAGTTATCTGACTTTGAATGGCCACAACAGTCACGTCTCACTATCAGGTGTTGGATTACCCTCTGTCCTGTGCTCACCAGCTTGTGACCCTGTTGCTGCTCGAGTGTGATGAGCCAATGACGTGCGATGGTTCTTCGAGGACACAGCATGTGCTGACCCTAACCCCAAACAGCCTCGACGCTCTTGGGAACTCCGCAGACCTGAGTCGACATGGAAACTTGCTGATACAGTTTGCAAGGCAGAGTTGTTCAGTGATGCAGCTTTCTTTATAGGTTCTAACACTCTAAGTCAAGGGGAGGGGGTGGCATAATGGCATTGTCACTGGGCTTATATTCCAGAGACTCAGGGCAATCCTCAGGGCACCCTGGTTCAAATCCCACCATGGCGAATTCTGGAATTAAGAGTCCAAGAAAGCATTGCTGATTGTCGTCAAGCCTCTCTGGTTCATTTATGCCCTTTAGGAAATCAGCGGTTTTAACTGGTCTGGCCTACATGTGGCTCAAGGCCACCAGCAATGTGGTTGATTCTTAAATGGCCCCTGAAAGAGGACAGTTAGGGATAGGAAATAAATGCTGGCTGAGTGTGCACTCTGGCGTATTCTCAAAATTGAAACAATTTAACAAATAAGGCCAGTGGATGTTTAATGCCACTCTTTAACTCGGCTCTGAATTTACTCTGGACCCCAGGATAAATGAATGGGTTGATACAGGAACTGAAAAACTGGAGTATGTATCCGCCTTCCTCCAGGATAAATGACGATTCACTGATATCAGGGACTGAGAAATAAGGAACTTCTGCAATTCGGACATAGAGGATGGTTACAAAAAATTACGAATAGAGCAGGATGAAACTGCCCGAGATGGCGAAGAGTAAAACAATGGACCTCCTCCGCTTCTCCATCTCCGTGTCGTTCTGATTGTCTCCATTGTTGTGGGCCCTGAGTCTCTGGCGGGAACTATTTGCCACTAGAATGTGTCTGACGGTCAGAGCGTTGAACAGTAAAATCAGAATGAATGGGACACAGGGCATTGAAATCGAACAAAGCAAATCATAGAAGTTCCATGCGGGTGATGTATTAAAGGCGGTTTTTGTGACACAGAACCAGGGTACATCATTAATTACGTACATTGGTTCAAATATGAAATACTGGAAGATAAAATTTAGAGAGCTTAATATGCATACAGCCCCTGTTACCTATAACGCTGTCTTCTCCATACAGTACTTTATTTCCAGCTTCTGGCAACAAATGGCCACAAATTGATCAAAGGTGAAAGCGACCGTTAACCAGGCAGAACTGTCAATGGTTGCATAGATTATGGCAATATGGACACGGCATATTGGTGTAAGTGACAGGAAACTGAGTGAGAAATAAACACCTGCAATCCGGCCTAATATCATACTGGTGATAATGACGAGGAGATCCGTCACTGCCATGGAAACCACGTAGTAGTTGATACATCTGGAGAGGCCACAGCTTCTTCGAGATAGGATCACAATCACTGCAAAGTTTGTTGTAATAGAGGCAAAAGTAAAGAGAAGGACATAGAATATTTGTGTGAGATAGTTATTTGTCCTACTCCCAGAAAAATCATTATTTTTGCAGAATTATGCATGAAATGTAAACATTTGACATTTGGTCCTGCGTCGGAAACTATCCCTTATGCTTTGGGTATATGTTGCTCTCTTTTTTAAAAAACTAATCACCCGATTTAAAATTATTTCAGTGAAATATGATTGTTCGACAATATCAGGAAACAGAACACCATAGAAGGAGACATCCAAGAGATTTCAAATTAATTTCGGGAACAGCTTGGTAAAAAAAAAAACACGTTAATAAACAGCTATGGAACACATGAAAGCAAAACAACGGTAAGTGTGAAATATGACAAGGAAGCTGCTTATATTTTGCAGAGGTTAAAACGTGGCCACATGTAATAAATTAGTGTTAAATTATTCACTATTGGAAACACCTGCAGTTAAGCAGATGAAAAACAACTACAAACAGCGAAGAGGGGACAGACAATTCGTGTTTTTTCCCTGACTTGGCAGAAGTAATGTTGATTCGGACACTGTGGTAAATCCAATATCTTCAGCTGATAATGTCCTGTGACCTTCGGTGTCGAACTGAAGAATGGGAAATGATAGCTGATGAGTTCTCAATCGGAGAAAGGTCCTCCGACAAGGCAGCACTTGCTCCGTGCTGCACTGCGTTGCCAGGAGAAATGACCAACTTTGCTCTGTCTTTGATATTTGAACTCAAGCCTTTGCGTCTTAGATCCGAGAGATGTCACCAGCTACCGGCCTCGGTAATATGGAGAGAAATTTGAATATTTGTTCGGTGCGCGATATTGACAAGTGACAGGAGCAGAATGAAGTCCCGGATTCATGTGCCGCCGATGCAGAATCATCAGCAGCAGTTAATCAAAAAAAGTGGAGAAACGACTTGTGTACTGAGGGCCCGAGACTGAGGCAAAAACGCTGTGCATTGTGAGCTAGGGATAAATACCAAACATTCACTTGCGGCGCCACCGTTACATTTCTTACATATCTGTCAAATAATTGGCGTCTTTTAATGTCTCAACAATAAAAGCTTTCATTAAATTCAGTCGCGAGTTCTTCACCCGCAATAACAGCTCCAGTAACACAACAGAATTGCATCTTTGCTCTGGTATCCGAGTGAGAATCCATCCATCATTGCTGTGGGGATGCCATAAGAGAACGGCTTCTACACCAGAATAACTTCCTGGGAATTGACCCACACCAGTAGCGCGTAAAATGCGGGAGGCAAATTGGAGAAAATACATAATTAAACCGACAAAAAGTTACGGATCAGGGAGTAGCAGTGTGCATTTAAAGCAGAGGCCTTAGAAAGTGAATAAACCCCGCTGGTAAAGGAGAGAAATTACATTGGTAAAGGAGAGAAAGTTCACCATTAATTCCAATAAATTGTGTTAACAGATGGAAGAAATTATACCTTTAATAAGCAAGATTGCTAAGGGGGAAAATGAACCTGCAATGGAAGAATGGATGCGGTTTAAGGTGAAAATATATCACTTAAAATCGTCGAAAGGAATCCCGTATGGTGGAGATGCGTTATTAGTAAAATGGGAGACGCAATGCAGCTAGACAAACAAGTCGTGAGATAAAAATAAACTACAAGACCTCGGGACCCGATAGCTGCAATAACGGGATAGTAGATGGCAAACAGCAGGCCTTTTGGTGGTACATGCATTTCTATCAGAAGCTCTGCGGGCATCTGCATCGCACTAAATATTGTAACATTTATAGGTGATGTGAGGGGCTCGAGGTAATCAATTAGATGGCTTCATTTTTTTTTACATTATTTACTTTAATTGGAACAAACAGGTTAGCGCAGCTGCTGCCCGCCTAATTCTTGTGTTTTGATGGAATGCAACTTTTTGACCTGACCTGACAACCATCTGAAGTGAAATACCCAGAGACTGCAGGATTAGCTCAATGATCACCCATTACTGCCTGGATATTGTTGTCAGGCAAAAGCACTGCTGGTCGCTGTTCACCGCGCTGAGAAATGCAAAATGCTCCCGGCAAACGCAACCAACTTCTCACCCCTGATCATTATGCAGTCAGTGTGATCACTGTTCAGGTGCCACGTGGTGGCAGATCGCCCTGAGACTGTACACCCGCTTTAGCACAACTGTCTGTGCATTTAACCTGGACAGGTCGGGTTCAGCATGGTTAGAGCGGGAGTTCACAGCCCCATTTCCTCATGGTTACACTGAAGAGGGGCTTCCAAGCTCTACATCAATCATGGAGTTAAAATGGTTCCCGGTTGCAAAGCTATAGAGTATCACAAACACATCCCCTGAGAACATCTTGCTGGATGATTGGTGCTTAGCACCCACTTTGATCCAGCAAGTCTGCCCTGGGCAGACCTGGTCAGTGATGATGGTATTTCCCCAACCGAAAACAATGTATCCTACCAATATGAGTTGTCCCTGGCTCCAAACTTGATCTTAAAGTGAAAGATCTCTCTCCTTCCGGTGACAGGCGTGAATGGATGTTTTCTGGGGCCATTTGGCTGTGGCAATGGTCTCCTGCATTTCTTAACTGAGTTAAATGATGGTAGTTATCCTGTCTAATTGTTGAGATGTCCTAAATTCCATTCTTTCTAAATGGTCTTAGTTCTGTTGTAAAACAATACTGTCATTGTAACGCAATTAGAATACAAACTGCTTGAAACTCTGCATTGTTAGCGAAGCCTCTGGGGTTACCAGTAGAGATTGTCTCTCCACCGGTGTAAAAATGAAGGCTGATTGACGTTTGAACGAAAGGCCCTGTGTTGAGTGTTGGTTTAAAATACTCTACAACAACATTCAGTGTGGACTTGCTCAGGTGATAGTTCTCATGTGACTGATGCATAGTTCGAGCTCACCGTGAACAGGTCCTGTGATGCACAGTTACGCTGAGTGTGGCCAAGTCCGGTTTGACACAGGCACATATGGCGTCGACATGTCCTGTTCAGCATCTGCAAATTCAGTGTAAACTTTCTACTGAAGCATAGCTACAACCCCGCACGCGCCGGTTCAGAGTTGCATGCTGCCGTTCAGTATGCATGTAATCCACCTCAGCAACTTTCCACATGTCTGAGACAGGTCAACTTCAGCAAGGTTAAATGCAGTGCGGTTAACTCCAAAATGGTACGGTCATGACAGGTCCTTCAAAAAAATGCTTACGTTCAATGTGACCAGGTCCCGTTCTGCACATTTATATTCTGAGTTTACGTGGTTATACTGCGCATTCTTGCTTTCAGCGTGAACATGCCCAGCTCTGTGCAGATACTGCCAGAGTGGGCTGGTCACTTTCTCCGAGCTTATACTGGGCAGGAATTTCAACATAAACTGCTGGAAAATCACAGCAGGCCTGGCATTATCTGTTATTCGACTACTGCTGCATCTGCTGAGTAATTCGAGGATTTCCTGTGTTTTTATTTCTTCAGAGTTAACACACTCCTTATTTTCTGCGATAGTACTTGAAATGAAGAGGGCCAAGTTCAGTGGGTCCATAGTAATTGGATACATGATGATATGAGCACGATTCTATTGAGCTCTTGCGGGCATTTTCCTTTAATCCTCTCTGTTTGCACATGTCTTGTTCAGGCTTCTGGCATGTGTATCAGAAACATCCCACTCTTTATTTTCCCACCTCTGCACGTGACCCTAATGATACCTTCCAGGTTTTCTTGACAGTTTCTGGCTTCCTGGCCATAGCTCTCGGCTTATGAACGCAGACATCTAATTTCCGTACCCGTCCACCACCCCTCCACCTGCCCCCCCAACACCCACCACAACCCCCACCACAGATCTCGGTCAACTTATTTGAAAGAAAAATTCCAACCTGTCACGATCCATCCAGGCATCCTCCACCTATTTGAACTTGCTCTTAAATTGGTTAACTTCTCCTTTAAATCCACATGTTTTAAAACTGCGGCTGAGACCAGAGTTTCAGCTTTGCAATTCAAACTCCATTGGCCGCAGGGGCTGCTCATTTGAGTGTGCAAAGTCACAGTTTGGACATTTCTCACGAGCAGAGCGCTGCTCTGGTTCAGAGGGCCAATTTGTTGGACTCTTTTCCTGTTCATTACGCAGGGGAGAGGATGGAAAATGACTGAGACAGATGGGGTTTGTCGCCTTAGATGGAGAAACAACCTCCAGTGAGGAGGAGGGACGGAGTCTGAATGATCTCAATGCACTGCATTCGATGTTAAGTGCAAAAATCTGTAAAGTGTAAAGCGCCTAATTGGACGAGGTGCTCTTCAACCAGTTTGTTATTTTCCTTTTATTTTTTCTAAAATTTAAATTGACTTACCTGACCAGATTGGAAGATGCACAAATTTTCACTATGTATAACAGGTTTAGTCGATTGATCATCTGATATGTCAGCTGACACTGCCAAGTACCATCTGGGCCTTCAGAATGCTGGCCATTAACTTGTTCCAGGTGCTTGCACCTTCCAAAGCTGGACATCCGGCCCTCCGGCACTCTTTGGCCATGAAATTTGTCGAGTTACTCCAAACACCATTGACTTTGGCGGGACCATAAAATCCCGATGACAAAAATTTCCACCCTTTTGTCGAGATGGCAGTCTGTAAACTGCGTTTGCCACTAATTCGCTGTAATTACCGTATTTTCGGGTGAACACTGATGGCGGGCCCAGAAGTCAGAATGCCACAGACTTCAGCCCCATCTTATTACTGGACAAGTCAGATCTCGGGGTAGAACCTGGCTTGATAAATCGTGACTTTCATTCTTTGTTTAGAAACTGAACAGAGTCACGGGAGTCTGCTGATTAACTTTTAATAAAAAGAAGGAAGCATTTATGAAATAGGTGAACTATATTAAATTACTCCTTCATCCACTATCACGCCTTTACAGATATATAAGGATTCGTAGCATAAGTTGCAAAATATATTTCATATTCTAATGTTCACAGTTAATATACAATCCCTGTAAACCAACAGCTGAACTGTGGTCGGAAACACCACACTCCAAGTTCAATTGACAGGTGCCACCCAAAACAGATCCCTCATTAACTGCCACAGTTGCTCGGCACACTGTGAGCCAACTGGTCTCACAGCAAACCTGTCTTTCGCATGAGTGTTTCCAATCTGCACCATTGAAGAACTCGCCTTGGAATTTTCTCCCAAACGATGCTTCCTGCAGGATGTCGTCAACAATGATCCATCGCCAGGGTTTTGATCCCTCATCCCGTTGTTCCTCTCCCCTGATTGCCACATGTCTTTAAACTTCCCCTTCCACGCAGTCTCTCAGACAGTCTTCCAGGGCAAACACCATTGCTTCATAGGCCCGTAGTAAAGAGACACCAACCACTGTCTATCTCTTCAGGTCTTCTGGCTTCTGACAAGCCTACTTTGTTCCACTTCTGCCCCGTGCAGCGCTGTGTCTTTAACTTGGAGGCTTCCCCTCTGCTCCTCACTCTTAACGTCACTGAACAGCACTTCTGTCCAGATTCCTGTATATTTCCTTTGGCTAAAAGCCCTTTTTCGGACCCCTTTCTGCCTTACCAACTGGTTTTTGGACCATTCTTATTTGTTCTCAGAACTTTTTGCCTTCTCGCTGCGCTATCTACATATCAATTGAGCTAAAACCGCTTTCTGTTTTTCAGCTAAGCAACAGCACAGTTGTTCTACTTTGTGCGTGTGTATGTTTTTTAACTTCCCTAAACTAACAACCCCCTTGGTAACACAGCTCTTCACTTCTAGAGACGTAAAACCTCATTAAAATGCAGGTATACAAACAGGCCTGAGGCTTGCCGGCTCCATCTCACATTGAAAAACTGTGAATAGAACTCGGCCCACGTTTCACCTTTTTAACACACAAGTAAAAAACAAGACTTTAAATATAAAGCTGTAACTTCTTCCAAAACACCCACAAAATGCAAATATAAATTACTTGAATATCTCCCTAATTCCTAACAAGTGCGGCCACAACACTGACATGTACAGCACGAAGTGGAAAGGTTTCTGGGTATGTTCTGTCCAGAAAATGAAGGGAAAATCGAACATCGGCAATTACCGTCCAATCAATCAATTCCCGATCATCAGCAAAGAGAATGTCTCATCAACAGTGCTATCAACGGTCTAAGCATCGACAAGGAGCTGAATTAAAGAGGTGATGAGAGAATGAGTGCTCTTGACATCAAATCTTTGGGGCTTGCGGCCTACATACATATCGTAATGCTTGCACTAAAATTCATATAGCACATTACTCATTTGGGTGATAGAAAGAACATTTGTTTTGACTGAGCTGCAGCATCCTGTCAGTGGTGACTACCATTTGTGTTGTGTTTGTTTGATAACAGCGTGAAACGACTAGCTTCACCTGTTGTCCAAATGTTTTGAGATACCTTACTATTCCAGGGTAACCTGAGGCAGACTGGGCACTTTTCAGGGCCGAAAGCGAAGTGTGTATGCTCCTTGATGAGGTTGCATGAATAGCGTACCCATTATCCCACAGGGTGCCTTTGAAGTGCCCTATTTCAGCATCAAGCTTGCAAGGTGAGCAAATGGCTCAGACCCTATTTACAATGTTGCCGATAAGAGCAATCTTATAGCACGTGGAACAGTGAAGGTCCGCTTGCAATAGACCATGGGAGATGGTTCCGTGGCAGATCTCTCAACTAGTACATCAAGGAAGGGCAGTTTACTTGACTGCTCCATGTCAAAGGTGAATTTAAGCACAGGATGGAGCCCATTAACAGATGTATGGAAATAATTAGATGCAGCTGCGTATTTAAGTGTAGCAAACATATTATCCACATGTCAGAAATATGCCAGGGGCAGGAGGTTAGGCGCCATTCCATCGAAGACACGTTTCTCATGGAACTCAAGGAAAATGTTTGCAAGAGTTGGACCTAGAGGGGATCCCATGGCAACACCATTACTTGAGCGTACATGGTGCTGTTAAAACTGAACTCATCTGCATGAGTAACTGACTTCATCAGTTCAGTGAATACTGATCCACTCAATGGTGTGGGGTCCAGGTCTCCATGGTTTAGTGTTTCAGTGCAAATATCAATAGCTTCCTTAAGTGGTACATTGGTGAGTAGGTCAGCAATGTGAAACGAGCACATGGACACAGCATTGCTATAGGTATGTAAGTCCTGTATGGCTTTTGCAAATTTGTAGGGACCATTCATCGTGCATGTAGAATACGTGCTCAATACCGTTTCTACCAGTTTGGCCAATTCAAGCTGCGTAGAATCAGTTATTGAAAAGGTAGCACGTAAAGGGGCAGCACTTTTGTGTATCTTGGGCAGCCCATGCAGATGAGGACGCAGCGAGACATGAGGATGAACCATGTCATATATATATATCACGTGGCAGCTCATGGTTCTTACGTAAGTCCAGCAAGCACTTTTTTTTTAGTTTACTTTCAAGCAACTCTGTCCAGTCATGTTGAGTGCCAGGTCCAACGGACACGAATTCGGAGCCATCATTAAGAATGGGTTGCATTTAGTTGATATAGTCCTGCAAGAAGTTAAGGAGGAGAAAGGCGTGTTGGCCTTCCTTGTGAGAGGAATTGAGTACAGGAGCAAGGATGTCTTGCTGCAGCTGCACAGGGCCTTGGTGAGAACACACCTGGAGGATTCTGTGCTGTTTTGGCCTCCTTACCTAAGAAAGGATATACTTGACATAGAGGGACTGCAGCGTAAGTTCACCGGACTTATTCCTGGGATGGCAGGATTGTCAAATGAGGTGCAATTGCGCCGACTAAGCCTCAATTCACTGGAGTTTAGAAGAATGAGTAGATTTCTCATTGATACCACTAGGTCCAACTCTTCTGACAGGGCTGGAAAAACTGGATGCAGGGATGATATTTCATATGGCTAGGGGTGCCTAGAACTAGTGGTCACAGTCTCAGGATACGGGGTAGGTCATTTAGGAATGAGATGAAGAGAAACGTCTTCACTCAGAGGGTGGTGAAACTGTAGAATTCTCTACCAGAGAGGGCTATGGAGGCCAAGTGACTGAGTATATTTAACAAGGAAATCGATCGATTTCTCGATTCTAAAGGCGTGGAGGGGTAAGAATGGAAAGCGGGAATAGGGCGTCGAGATGGAGGATCAGCCATGATAATATAGAATGGTGGAGCTGGCTGGAAGGGTAGAATGACCTACTCCTTCTCCTATTTTCTATGTTTCTATGTTAATGCTTGTTATGGATGGTTCTTCCCATCCCTTTGTCGGGTTTGCTGATCTGTACGTCCGGGTGATCCTTCAGGCCTCACGACGCTTACGACATTCGCGTTGAATGTGCAAGTCAGACAGATCATTTTCAACCGCTCATTATGCATGCGCTGGATCAGCCAGGCTCGCTTTCAAGGATTCAGCGTCTTCAGTGATCGCTGGTTTGTGGTGGGATATTTGGGGGAAGAGGGATTAAAACTCAGCAGTTACATCTTCCTGTTTGATTGGTGATGAAGGCGCACCAAAACTGAAGCCCTGTGCAAGAACACGGTCCTTGCTTTCTGACGGTACGTGCTCAGAGATATTTGTTGCATGCTTAGGAGCACCATTAGTTGCATTGTCAAACCGCTTCAGCTTAAATGAGTTTCTGGTGTGGGTGAGTTTCAAACGGTGACCTTTTAAAACAATATAGTGGCATAAATGGATCAAGTCAAAAAAATGAAAGAAATTTGCGCCCCTCAGACCAAACGCAGTGTAGGGCACAGTGTAAAATTCGCAACTCCATTACCAACCTGTTCAATCTCATCTGGCATAAATGCTCATTGATCATGTCACGGTGTCTCACTTTACCATTATCGATATGTTTGGGACTGAAATTTGGCACAACCCTGGAATTAATAAACGCTTGGAGAAATTCGATAGACAGCTTACCTGTTCTTAATTTACCTGTAAGTCGAACCATGTTATTGATAACCCGAATTTGGTCTTTGTTGTGCCTCTGCCTCACGCATACAAACAGTGGTTTGGTAATGCAGAACTTGACTAACGCTGAAAAAAGAGACATTCCAAAGCTTTTCATTTTGCACTATTCAGGCCACTTTGGAAGAATACCAATGAAAGGGGTCAAACAGCAATTTATGCTGTGTGAGAAGTGTAATGTTCCCTGGACCGATGGCCTGCATTCTCGGGCTATAAAAGAATTGACTGCGGAGATAATAGAAGAGTTGGTTCCAAAATGAATTCAATCTGGAAATGTCCCACCGTATTTTACGATTGCAAATGTAACATATCTGCTCAAGAAAGAAGGGAGACCACAAAAAAGGAGGAAACTATAGGCCAGATAGCCGAACATCTTCATTTCGAAAATGCTGTGATCCATCCTTAAGGAAGTAGCAGCAAAACAAGTTCAAAATCATCATAGGGCCATTAGATCATAAGAAATTGGAGCAGCCGAAAAAAAATAATAAATCCTAAAGGCACATGTCCCTCTTCCAGATTTTATACATTTTTCTGTCACTGTTTAATACGAAGACAAAAAAAAGATAGATAAACATAATTTGACATTTTTAATTTAAAAAAAAAACCTTGTGTCCATCAGGGAATTTAACGCATTTGCATAAGTTGCAGATGGGATCCTTCATCGCTTTACTCAAGCATAGCTAATCTATTGCGCTACTGTGGTTGCCTCATAGCAATGCCTGAGCAGGAATCTTGCTGGGTTATTTACTCTTGAGGGGAGGAATACTTCTCACAAAAAGAACGATCAAGGAGAGGGAAGCAAAGGGCGAGATGGAGAATAAGATTTACGGATAGAGACGTCCCGAAACAGGCAGACAGATAGAGAGAGAGAGAGAGACAGACAGAGTGGACACTGACAGGCGTAGATATGTCTTACAATTTCACTTCTCTTTTAATATTTTTGTAAGATTTTGAGTTCGGGAGCCAGCAATACTTCAGGTAGCCAGTTGAGCATAAGTAATTTTAAAGTAGTTTATAAGAAGCAGTAGCTTACATCTGATGCAATAGCTAAATAGACAAGAACGTTTATGGCCAATGACTGTGGGGAGAGGTTCTCTGATTGCAGAGGATGAGCAGACGGTTGGCACAGAGTCTGTTTTTCTCAGTAGCTTGTCCTGGCAGGATTCCGCTGTCTGGCCGAAGTGCTTGAGAATTCTTCCTCGCACTTTCTGTGTTTAAACTTGCGCCTGAAGAAGGCAGCTGCCTGAGTAGGGGGACTACTTAGCGACACCAGCTGTCTGTCTCCTGAAGCTCGTTGGCACATTTTATTGGTTTGGTAGTTTATCCTGTTGCCCAGCACCTGCTTGAACCTTTCGAGCCAATGAAGGCAGAATTGGTGCCCCGGATGTCGGGACAGTCACCTCTGTCCCGCCCATCACTTAGCTCGAGGTGAGATTTAGTTCACCTCGTGCTGAGGGCTATTTTCCAGTCCGAAGCAGAAGTTTGAACAGATGAAAAAGGTGCTTAAGGTAGCACTGACGTGGGCATTAAAATGTGCCAGACTGAATCAGGGGAACTCGACATTTCTAAGAACTGTTTATGCGCCGACTCAGAGAAAGAGGTCAGTTTCACTCCCAACGTGATCTGATGGTGTGTTTAACTTCTTAACACGACTTCTACACTTATTCTAAAAATCATTTATTAAAGACACAATATCTTAGAGTTCTGACAGACAGAATTTCATTTGTACAGTGCCAGTCTCTACATCAGGGTGTCCCAATGTTCTTTCGAGGGAATACAGTAGTTTTGAAGTCTCATCACGGTTGCAATGCAATAGTTGAGTTATTGGAAAAATATAGATTCAGCAGGTTCTCAAACAGCATCTTGAAAATTTATAGATATGGAGTCATTCCGCTCATTTTGCATTATTTTAATTCTTTCATGGGACGTGAGCGTCGCCGGCTGGGCCAACAGTTTCGTTGCCCATCAGTAATTTTCCTGGAGGAGGCGGTGTTGCACCGCCTTGTTAAACCACTGCTGTCCATGATGCAGCTTCACCCACCGAATGACTGTTGATAACTCGAAAAGAGTTTCGCCCACCGAGCTTTTAGGGAGCGAGTTCCAAGCATTTGGTCCATCTCTTTGTTTCATGCACACAGTATATCTACAAGGTTGTTTAATTTTAAAATGCTGCTCAGTTTAAATTTCACTCGCCCAGCAGCTCTGCAAACAAACCGGGTCCAATAAACCCACTCAGATCAAGAAAAAAAATCTGACAAATGCGTATATTTTTTTTGGTTGTCTGCGTATCCAAGGAGGACTTGAAGAAGTTGTACAAAGGTGAAGCAAAAACTTGATATCTGAAAATTGTCCTTCCCGAGGGGGCTGTAAAGAAGCAGAAAGAGTTACCAACGTTTTTATGAAGACATTTATTTAATAGTTATAGGTTCCTCACAGAGATCGAGTCAGAAAAATGTAGAAAATGTGACCCACAAAGACCACGTATGGACCTTCAAATGGATCAGCAGGTCAGACGGATTATTGAATCCCTTCCCACATTGGCTCCTTCTGCTGAATCCCCTTGTGAAGGATATCAGGACAATGTGGTATTTCCCTCACACATGTGGATCCAAAAGTCCTAATTCACCATCCGTGTGCTCTACCAACACGAGGTCCCACCTCACAGCCCAACTAACCACTCCACACACACGCAAACACAGAGCTCTGTTTTGCTGCTCATAGGTCGCTCTCTTTTTTCATCTCTCTCTCTTTCGCTCTCTCTTTCTTTCTCTCCCTCTACCTGTCTCTCTCTTTCTCTCTCTCTTTCTCTCTCCCTCTTTCTCTCTCTCTCCTTCTCTCTCCCTCTTTCTCTCTCTCTCTCTCTTTCGCTCTCTCCCTCTCTCTCTCTCTCTCTACCCCCTCTCTCTCTCTGACTCCCTCCTTATCTCTCCACATATTATTGCACTAGGACAATCTCACTCCATTAGCATTGACAGGTGGCGGCATTTATACCTTATAACTCAGCATTAGTTCTGGAGGAACTGGGTTATATTTTGAGGTTATTTTTATTCATTTACTGGATGTGGCCGTCGCTGGCTGTGCCAGCATTTATTGCCTGTCCCAGCTGCCCATGTGAAGCTGGTGGCGAGCTGCCTTCTTGAACCGCTGCAGTCCCTGTGATGTGCATGCACCCCGATGAAAAGCACGTAGCTGGCGATCCAGGTGATCCAAAGGGAATATTGGTTAATGTACCACATATTGCGTTGTAATGATAGAATAATGGGGGCGGGGAGGGGGGTGGTGGAAGGGGGTGGAGGGGGGATTTGGGGGGAACGGGTTCGGAAAATGCCAAATAGAACCATCAGAATTGCATTTGAATATAAATCTTAATATTCACATATCTAAAATTCTAATCGCTTTTGATGCAGGTGTCAAATATTGTCACTGAGCAGCAACAAAAAATGGAATTAAATTGAAATCATAATGATTCACTGCTCTGCAGCGAGAGGTTACCATGAAATGAAAGAGGCCAGGATTTGAGGCTCGCCCAGCAGCTACAAAACCTAAACGTTAGCACGTATACAGCGGGTGGCGTGGCCGCAGGGTCTTAAGTTGGACGGTGAATGTTCGCAACACTGTTGAATAGAGGCGGAGAGGTTGGGGAACGGCCAGTTATGAGTTGTGGGCGGAAGGAGGTACCAGCGCATTTTCGGCCTCCACTATAGTTAGAAACAGAGCAGCCAGCCTTACTTTCCAATGCACCATCGCTGAGCGAAGCACCAGGGCTTGGGATATTTGTGGCATGGCAGAGGGCAAAGAAATGCCTGTCCCAGGCCTCACTAATAGTCCCCCTAGGAGGTATCCACCAGCCAGTGAAGCACGAGGATAATTCACAGGCTATAAGTTCGCACTGGCTTGAGAAGCACAGTTGTAGGGGCAGTTTGCTGGCCTGGTCAGCTATGCCAATGCCGCATGTGTTATAAATAAAGGCCCCGGGCATGACAGCGCATAGCCTCTGGATGATTTGCCAGGCACACCTCCCGCTGCAAGCTCCAGCATCTGCCGCCTTAGCGATTACTCCAGGGCTATTTAATCAGCCTGAAGTTGAACATAACTGGCTTGTCCCACAGTCCTCCGAGTAACAGTGGCCGCAGCTGTCACTGCCACTGTCAACTGCTTGTATTCATCTGTGCTATGTTCACCAGATTGTCCCCGTGTTGCTACCAGAGCGTGACTATCCAACAACGGGATTGGACCTACCTGACTCATCAGCTGCTGCTTCCAACCCTGAAAAACCTCCCAGGTGATGGAAACTAACCAGGCCTCAGCCTGCACGGCCAAGAGAACTGGCAACCTGCTGATCCAATGTACCATAGGGACTTGTCAGTCGATGTCATGTTCCTTATATACAGATATGTGGTAAGGGTCTAAAAGCAAATGCACCTGGGAAGGGAGGCCACGTGTGACACAGACAAGTAGAGGAAATGTTAGAGTTCATTGTGGAATTCATGTTCCATTTTAGCATTTTTCAAAACTTCAACAACTTAACAAATAACTTCAGTGGATGTTTTATCCCTTTCTTTAACTCAGCTTGGAATTTACTCTGGACCCCAGCATAAATAAATGGGTTGATACAGGAACTCAAAAACTGAAGCATGTATCCGCTTTCCTCCAGGTTAAATGATGATTCAATGGAATCAGAACCTGAGAGGTAAGTAACTTTTGCAATTCGCACATAGAGGATCGTGACACAAATAATGAATAAAGCATAATGAAGCTTCCCGAGATGGTGAAGAACAAAACCATGGACTTTGTCTGCTGCTCCATCTCTGGGTCACTCTGATTCTCCCCATCGCTGTGGGTCCTGAGCCTCCTGCGGGCTCTATTGGCTGACAGGATGTGTCTAACCGTCAGAGCATTGAGCAGTAAAATCAGAATGAATGGGAGACAGGGCATTAAAATGGAATGAATTAAATTTAATGCGTCCCATGCGGGTGATGTGTAAGTTATTAGTTTGGGGACACAGAACCACGGTACATTATTAATTATTTACATAGGCTCGAATACAAAAAAACAAGAAGCTATATTTTAGGTGGCTCAGTATGCAGACAGTGCCTATAACCCACGACGCTGTCTTGAATGTGCAGTATTTTATTTTCAGCTTCTGGCAACAAACGTTCACAAAGCGATCAAAGGTGAAAGCGACAGTTAACCAGGCAGAACTGTCTATTGCTGTGTAGATTAGGACAATAGGAAGGCTGCATATTGGTGTGATGGACAGGAAACTGAATGGGAAGTAAATACCAGCCATCCGGTTTAATATGACAGTGATGATAATGACCAGGAGATCTGTCACCGCCATGGAAACCACGTACTATGTGATATATCTGGAGAGACCACAACTTCCTCGAGAGAGGATCACAACCACTGCCAAGTTAGCTGCAATAAAGGTGAAAAGAGAGTGAATGATAGAGGGAGTGTGTGTTCGAGAATAAATGAGAGCAGGAAAGTTATTTGTACACCTCCCAGCATTATCAATCATTTTACAACGTTAAGCATGGAATTTAAACATTTGAGATGGGACCCTCAGTTGGAAAGTCTCTCTTCTGCTAGCGATAAATGTTTCTCTACCAATTGAAACGGTGGTTGGTTTAAAGGAAAGTTAGATCAGTGACATTGGATTGTACAATAATATCAGGCAATGAAAGAGAGAAGAAGAGGGCATCACAAACAGACCAAAACAACGACAGGAATAGACGGAAAAATAACACATTAACAAACAATTATGGAACACATTAAATGATGTTACAAACAAAACAAACAACCAACTTCAAGCGTGTAATCTAACAAGAAACATATATTCTTATATTTCACAGAGTTTGAAAATTGGCCACATCTAATGAATTACTATGAAATTATGTTGGAAATGTTTGCAGTCAACATGATCAACAACCTCTTCAAGCAGAGAAGAGGGATTAGTGTTTTTCTGACTTTACACAGTAAATGGCGGTTAGGCCGTTTTTGTAAGCCTGATATCTTGAAAATAACTTGGGGTGTTCGGTGTCGATCCAACCCTTCGGAACTGATAGGTGACGAGGTCCCCATTGAAGAGAGGCCCTGCTACAATGCAGCACCGCGCCGGTGCTGCACTGCATTGCCGGGTTAAATGCTCCACTTTGAGCCGTCCTGGATATTTGAAGTCAAGCCTTTGTGCGTCAGCTGCGAGAGACGTCACCAGTTATTTAGCCTCAGTCAATATAAAGAAAGTGGTGAAGATGGGAACAGTGCGTGATATTGTCAGGTGATAGAAGCAGAAAGATGGGCCGGATTCAGCCGTTGTCAATGTGGAATAATCAGCAGTACTTAGTGGGAAAGAGGTGAGCCGGGCTTATGCAGGGACAGTTTGAGGCTGAGGGCAAAAACAAGATATTTTGTGAGATGGGCAAATGCCAAACATTCACCGAAGGGCCACAGCTACTTCCCTTCCACATCTATCAACAACTCGGTGCCTTATAAAGTCTGTTCCATAGAATATTTCATTGAAGCCAGGTGGGAATTATTCAGTGGTTCAATCCCTTCACACAGTGAATAATGTCTGCAAATTACTGCGATAATGAAAATATCAATCAAACAACATCGTGATAAGAATGCGATAATTCACCCACAGTAACAGTAAGAATAATATAATGCGTCTACATTTACGCCCGTATAACAGTGCAATTATTCACCCACAGTAATTGTGCCAATAACAAAATAGGTCGACGTTTACACTGGAATAGCAAAGTGATAATTCGGCGTGTGTAGCAGCGCCCATAACACAACAGAATTGCATTTAATGCTGTGATATCGGAGTGAGAATTCGCCCATAGTCACTGTGGCAATTCTGTAATGGACCGGCATTTCCACCATAGTCACTTTGTGCTAATTCCTCCCCGACCCCACCAACCTCCAACCCCGGAAGCATCGTGGGACGATAGCAAATGGGAGAAGTTGTGCAAGTAAAGTGGCAAAGTTTTTACAGGTCATAGGTAAATAGTACACAGTTAAAGGGAAAACATAATCAATTGAATAAACACTGTTGGCAAAGGGGGGGAAATCGCATGGGTACTGGGGAGAATTCTTTTACCATTAACTCTGAGAAATTGCGTCGAATAAATGAAATAAGTTGCACCGTTAAAATCAAGAATAAACATGGTTAATGTGAAACAAATTATGCTGTAAAAGAGACGAGAGAATAAGAGTTCAATTGAAGAATTTATACGATTTAAGGAGACAATATCTCACTTGAAACCATAGAAATGGAAGGAGTAACAGAGCTAAGCAGCTCCTAACGACACCTGGAATTCCGATAGCTGCATGGACGGGATAGTAAATGGCAAACAGCAGACCTTTTGGTGGTACATGCATTTCTATCAGAAGCTCTGAGCGTGATCAGCATTACAGTGAAAACTGCAACATTTATACCTAATATGAGGCTCCAGGGAAACATTTAGGCGGTGTGTTTTTTTTTTACGTTAATTACATTAATGATTAAAGAAAAACAAATTTGTGCAGCTGCTGCCCGGTGGATGGATTATGTTTCATGGACTGAAATGTTTTCTTTTTTTCTTTTTTCATGAACTCTCACACGTATCCGAATATGAAACGTTCAGCGACAACGAAGTCACCCCCCAAGTTGCATTTCTTTCAGAAACGCTCACAGCCCGGCTTTTGGAGTCAGGGCCGAAGCAGCAGTGTTCGCTAGTAACCCCGCTGTGAAGTGCAAGTTGGTCCTTGTTCATTGGCTGCAGCCTGAACTGGAATCTCTGGCTGCTGTTCGTTCCACCAAGGGAAGGATGAATGAAGCCGCCACCCGCCTAAGCAAAGCTTCTTGCTGTAGGGTTTCAGCTCATAGGCAGCTGAGTGTTTAAATGGGAATTTATACATGTCTAAACACTTTAAAGAAATGTTAAGCCATTTGATTACCTCGAACATGCTTGAACACTATAAAAAACAGTTTATCTACTCCTAAACGTCAAATGATGTGGAGGGTACACGCCCTACGATACAAAATGCGCCGGGCGATTATTTTCAAAAAGGAGTTCCTTTTTTTACCCTTTACCGGATGTGGGTTTCGCTGGCCAGGCCAACATTTATTGCAAACCCTTCATTGCCCTTGAGAAGGTGCTGCTGAGTGGTGCCTCTTGAATCACTGCACTCCATCTGTTGCAGGAACACCCACTCTCTCGGCCATCCCTTTTAGTGCGACTGGTCTAATTATTCCTCGCCCCAATGACAACTTCCTCTACAAGGACACCCTCACTTGCAAGAGAAGGAAAAGAGAAAAGCTGCCATTTTAGCTACACCCATTCAGCGTCCAGGTTCCAGACACCGATTCTAGTGACACTGATTCACTTGCACATGCTTCAATTTAGCAGAGTGCACTCGGTGCTGTAGATGCATTTTCCTCTACATGATTCATATCCACCTCCGCCTGACCTCCAAAACATGACACTTACCAATGTTCAATTATTCCCATTCGCTCCAACTGACATCAACAGACAGCAGATGAAGGCACCGGGTAAAACAAAATCACAGCAGCAACACTGAAGACATAACCAGGCTCGTATTTATTGTGTACTTGTGCAGTCACATCACTGCATGTACCACAGAATGTGGAACATTGCCCAGGTGTTTCCTGTCCACACAAAGCGAGCAAAATCCAATTGGGGCAATTACCACCCCATTCAATCTGCTCATGATTATCAGCAAAGTGATGACTCGTGTCGTCCACTTTGCTACCAGCAGAGTGATGCTCATTCTGGGTTCCAGCAGAGTCACTCGGCTCCAGACCTCATTACGGGCTTGGTTCAGTCATTGGCAGAGAAACTGACTACAATGTGTGCGTGAAGGGTGTCCACGCTTAACATAAAGGCAAAATTTGATTGAGTAGGACGATATCACATAGCCAGAGAAAACTTAAGTCAATGGGAATCCGAGGAAAATCTGCACAATGAGAGACATACCGAGCACAAAGGAAGACGATTGTGGTTGTTATAAGTCAATCGTCTCAGCCTCAGGCAATAGGTACCAGAGTTGCTCAGGCCCAAAACCAATACACTGTCGTCTGCAGCTGCCTCATGAAATGACATCCCTTTGTTATGATCTCAGGAGTGGAGGCGCTTACTGATGATTCCACAGTGTCTACAACTATTCATGCCTTTTGAGATAATGAGGCAGTCCATGCCCATATGCAGAAAGAGCGTTAAAGTTCCTACTTTTGCTGATAAGTGGCAAGTAATATGCCCGCCATGCACGAACCAGAAAATTACTATTTTCAACATAACAGAATCGAACTCCCGTCCTTTATGACGTTTAACCGGATTATGAACGTCAATGGCCCAGCACAAACAAGCTGGAAGATGCCATTGACCAGAAACCTCACTGGAACAGCCTAGAAATACTATACCTCCAAGAAAAGATCAGAGATGGGAATTCTGTGGCGAGTGGCTCATCTACTTCCAAACCAAAGCTTTTCTACCATCTATAAGGAACAAGTAACAAGCCATTGGCTGACTCATTCCTCAGGGCAATGCTTTGACCTATCAGGGTCAAGCTGCTTAATTACATTTCAATCAATGGTTGGCAGTTAACTGTCAGTAGCCATCACTGACGCATTCTCCATGGCAACGCCTCTACCAATCAGAGTCCACTTGCCAGACATTCAGCATTTTCTTCTCATACAGTATAAATTGTTGTTTGGCCGTAATATTGGTAAGCTTGCCACGTATCCTGAAGAGTGCAAGGTCCAAAAGCTGTGACATCCTATTCTTTCAAGAATACTCAAGGCCTGTACTGCCAAACAACTTTTCAAGGCGTTGGTAACAATCCAGAATAAAACAGCTTGCATGATCGCTAACTTAATAATTCACTCCGTCCACCACAGGTGCACAGTAAGAGCAATGTGATCCGTCTGCAAAATGCATTGCAGCAGTTCTACAGCACCGATCAAAATCGCGACGTCTATCACCTAGAAGTACAAGGGCAGCAAGCCCACGGGAATACCGGTAAGATTGGGTTCAGGCCACGCAACATTTTGACTTGGAACCGCTTTCTCAAATGCAATTCGGACTGTGGAACACATTTCAAACATGGTCGGCATTTAACTGTCAGTCACGATCAGTGGTGCATTCTCCATGGCAACGTTAGATCCAATCAGAGTCCACTTGCCAAACCCTTCAATTCTATCCTGTAGCGGGCGAGGGCTCCTTCCTAAATTGAGGCCCTTATGTAACAAATAGTTGACAACTTCAGAGCCGTTTCCCACCCAGTTTTAATTTTTAGGCTGGCGGTAGGAGTCACGGGATTGGGGAAATAACCCGAAAATAATCGGGGGGTGGGTCGGTAGGGCGCCTCCATCAGAACACATCTTTTAACTTGGGGCGCCCCCCTCCGCCCAATGTCTATTAATAGCAGGACATCCCTCCACACCACCCTCCGGCCTGGACCTCTCCCAAGACACCCCAATCCCTCATGGCCCACCCACCCCATGGTCCCCCACCATCCCTGTCCTGAGACCGCCAACACGCCCCTCTTCCTATAATCCCAAGACTGATGCCCCGGGGGGCTGCTTGCAGTCCCAATCCTGCTTGCTACAGGGACTGGTGGGTGGCCGGACAATCAGATTGGCCACCGGCTTACTAATGCAGGACTTCCTCTTGAGTGATTGGGTGAAGCCCCATCTACAGGCAACTACCTCTCAGTTAAGTGTGAAATTCCTGCAGGGCAGACCGTGCCATGGGGGATTGACTTCTGGTGACTCATCGGAGAGCGCGATGGGAAACCCCACCGTCCAAAATATCCTCGCCCATGCATTCCATGGATTTGTTGGGGGGAGGAGCCTTTCTCCATGTGATAATATCTGTTAAAGTTTTGTAATTTCAAAATTGAATCAGCAACTAAATGACAGTATGTAATATGCGGATCCAGTACATAAAGTTTCACTAGGGAGATGCCATCCCATCATTCCAAGGAAGACAAGAATCCACTTATCCTTAGGATGGGCTGATGCAATGTTGGGGAAGCTGGAATATCAGAAGATGCTTTAAACATTATGACCTTAAAAACGTATCTGAGCATTTTGTTTAACTGAACGACCAGGAACTGAGCGATAAGGTCACTGTCAGTACAGGCAATGTTTATGACATCAGTATATGACGGGCGTGTTAACGACAGGGTGACCGTTAGACCATGGTCCTGCCAACAAGGTAACTATAAAACAGGAATTTGAGCGAAAGAGTCTCAATTACAGCAGCGTGTTCATTGCAACGCCACCTTTAGGCTGAGTTCTCTATTACAAAGTCACTACTGCACTTGCTTATCAGCCGAAATGTTAACCTTCTGCAAAATTGCGCCTGTCACTACATCCCTTCTCTCACTCATTATGGGAGAGTATTCGCTAGCTTGACTTGATTCTGTCAACCCCTGCCTTCTCTCCCTATTGATGGGAAGCCTTTCTTATCTTTACTTCAATCTATGTCATTACCGACCACTGCCACAACCAAGCCCCGTATCCCCCATATCTAATGGTAGGGGCACGTCCCTCTTCTTTACTTGAATCTCTCTCACTATACACCAAAGTTGATTGATCTGGCAAAGAATTGTACAAAATACTGGAGTGGGTAAGGACAAAAATAACCAACAATAATTGTGGAAATGAACAAGAACACGGATTGCACCTCACTGATCATCATATTTGGTTTCCTCCAACGAATTATTGAGAAAAGAAATATTCTCTGCTGGAAATACCAGCAGTGAGCGTGCTCAAAAAAAACCCTCCACAGAGGGAAGTGAGATGACAATTTGCCGTTTCTCAGACTATGGGGTGGAAATGCAGTGGTGGCTCAAGATCGTCTCGTGATAATCAGCTCGACATTCGGTTTCACTCTGACAGTCTGAAAGAGGCAGATGATGAGCTGCCATGAACCCGTTAGTCAGTGGAGTAACCCAGGGAATTAACAATTACACAAAGGGGGAATAGGGAGATAGATGGAGAAATAGACAGAATGCAATAACGGCAGGAGGCACATAAGTATTTACAATTGATACGATTACGAACTCAAAACATTATTAAATCAGTAGATTTATTAAGTTCCTAATGACGACAGAGCGCACAAGGTCAAAGTGCTTTAAATTGCTCAGTATTCCCTCAGTTGAAAGTTCTGGTCTAATTAACGTTAGGCGGATTTCACAGCTGATGTCAGATGAGGGGCATTATAAAGACGCATAATGCAATGCCCTGTCAGAACAATTTTCAAAGAGAACAATTCACATGGCTCGAGAAAAGAGTGCTAATGGGCTGGAAAGCGGACCCTGATTGGTCTCGGCGTTGCCTAGGAGAATGCACCCGGGAAAACAAACCTCCAAAATTTGTTGTTTGAATACAAAAAAGGCAAGTTGAACCTGATTTGTTGAGGATTTGGCAATGGAAATGTACAAGTAAACAAGTGTCATCCAGGCTTGTAATCGAAAATTGCACAAGACCTGCATATATTGTTTCTATACACAGAGAACCGGGCCCAGTGAATGAACATGTGCACATTTTAGCAAGTATAAGTGAGCCGCTTTGTGAGAATGGTCTGAGGCCTTAAATTAGGTGTTCATCTAATTCTTAGCATACTTGGGATTTTTCAGTAAGTGCTGTCCAATCGGGGAACCATGTCTAATATTGGACACGATACTATGAGTTTAGCAAGCTTGCATTGCTTGAGTAAAGTCTTTGCTCTGTCTTTTGTGAGCAGCCCAAGTGACATGGTTTTTATTGATATCCGCCAGTATTTGGGGCGTATTCACAGACTCAAAGAATCACAGAATCAGACAGTGCAGAAGCGGCCCTTCGGACCATCGACCTTCACCAACACACGAGAAACACCTGGCCTACCTACCTAATCACCTTTACCAGCACTTGGCCCATAGCCTTGAATGTTATGATGTGCCAAGTGCTCATCTAGGTACTTTTAAAGAATGTGAGGCAACCCGCATCTAGCAACCTCCCAGGCAGTGTATTCCAGACCGTCACCACCCTCTGGGTCAAATGTTTTTCTCACATCCCCGCTAAACATCCTGACCCTCACTTTGAACTTGTGTCCCCTCGTGACTGACCCTTCAACTAAGGGGAGCAGCTGCTTTCTATCCACCCTGCCCATGCCCTTCATAAACTTGTACACCTCGGTCAGGTCACCCCTCAGTCTTCTCTGCTCCAAAGAAAATAACCCAAGCCTATCCAACCTGTCTTCATAACTTAAAGGTTTCATCCCAGACAACATCTTGGTGAATCTCCTCTGCACCCCTTCCTTTGAAATCACATCCTTCCTATAATGGGGCGACCAGAACTGCACACAATACTCCATCAGCTGCCTTACCAAAGTTCTATAGAACTCCAACATGACGTCCCTACTTTTGTATCTATGCTTCGATTGATAAAGGCAAGTGTCCCATATCCCTTTTTCACCACCCCATTAACATGACCCTGCGCCTTCAGAGATCTATGGACACACACGCCAAGGTCCTTTTGTTCCTCAAGACTTCCTAGTGTCCTGCCGTTCATTGAATACTTCCTTATCAAATTACTCCTTCCAAAGTGCATCATCTCACATTTTTCAGGGTTAAATTCCATTTGCCACTTATCTGCCCATTTGACCATCCCATCTATATCTTCCAGTAGCCCAAGACGATCAACCTCATTGTTAACCACGTGGTCAATCTTTGTGTCATCCGCAAGTTTACTAATCCTATGCCCCACATAATCATCTATGTCGTTTATGTAAATTACGAATAATAGGGGTCCCAGCACAGATCATTGTGGTATGCCACTGGAAACGGAATTCCAGTCACTAAAGCAGCCTTCTGTCATCAGCCTCTGTCTCTTATAACTAAGCCAATTTTGAATCCACCTTATCAAATTACCCTGTATCCCATGTGCATTTGCATTCTTTCTAAGTCTCCCATGTGGGACCTTGTCAAAGGCTTTTGCTGGAATCCATATAAAATGCATCAACTGCACTACCCCCATCTACACATCTAGTCACCTCCTCAAAAAATTCAATCAAATTTGGTAGGTATGACCTCCCTCTGACATAGCCATGCTGACTACACCTCATCAAACCTTGCCTCTCCAATTGGAGATCGAGTTTCTCCTTCAGAATTTTCTCCAATATTTTCTCTGCCACTGACGTGAGACTTACTGGCCTGTAGTTCCCTGGCTTACCTCTACAACCTTCTTCAATAGCAGAACTACATTTGCTGCCCTCCAGTCCTATGGCACCTCCCCCGTGACCAGGGAGGAATTAAAGATTTGGGTCAGAGTCTCTGTGATCTCCTCCCTTGCCTACTTCAGCAGTCTGGGGCAAAAATCATCCGGACCTGGAGATTTGTGCAATTTTAAGCCTGTAAACACCTCCAATACCTTGTCACTCCCTTTTTCAGTTTGTTCAAGAACCTCGCATCCTCTCTCTCCCCGACTTCCATACCATCATCCTCATTCTCTTGGGTGAAGACGGATGTGAAGTATTCATTCAAAACTCTACCGATGTCCTCTGGCTCCAATCATAGATTTCTCCCTTGGTCCCGAATAGGCCTACTCTTTCCCTGGTTCTCCTCTTCCCATTGATATACTTCGTCTCTTCAGACCTGGCACCAAACTGGAACTGTGATACATACACCAGACTAATCATTTTTGTCGCAGGCAGAACGCCTTTCTGGCACGATGTTAGTGTCCTGCTAGTGGAGAAGGTTACTCCCATCGTTACAGCACAGCAGAAACGCGAAATGTCTAGCTTTACATTTTGCTCAAATTGTTCTGGTAGCTGTCGTGCCCTGGATCATTTGAGGCAGACTGGACACGTTTCAGCATGGAAAGGGGTGCCCATAGACCCGTTCAGTAGCCTGTGTGATATACAGTGAGAAATGACCTGGTTAGCGTCGCCATTATCCCTCAGGATCGCTTTGATGTAAACTATGCATCATCAAGAATACCAGTGGGATATAACGCCCTGATTGAAGAATCAAAATTCGTGACGATTTGAAGGAGCCTGGAAGATTTGCCGAGCTTTAGCTAAATGGAATAATTATCAACGAAACATACACAGTGGAATTTGTGTGATCAGAAGTTTTCGGACTGGAAAAGGAGAATGAAAAAAAAAAGCAAGTAGCAAGTTCGGGAGGTGAGAATAAATTCTGTCTAGTAGCTAGAGAATAAATTACGGCTTTGAGAGACAGTGTCAAGTCGAAGTTTATTAAGGGGTTTTCTGTTGTGTTAAACTTTAAATGTAGGACCTTGTATTCTGTCATTTAAAGTATTAGTATTCTAGCCCAATCTATTTCGTTAATGTTACTTTTAACTTGCTTGCCACAATAAAATCTTAAAATTTGAAATCTACCAATCTATGAAATCTAAGATAAAATTATCACTATTGTTGCAGTCTACCAGGATAGTAAAAACAGCATTAAATGTCAATGTTCTTTCAATTTGATACCATCCTTAACTTCTTTAGTGAGCCAGGGCTGGTGCATGTTTTTCACAGAGCCCTTCCTTTTCAAGTGAATTGATGTTTGCTGGGACTTATAAGGTGTCCCCTTAAATGCCTCCAAATTCTTCTCTAAGATATTAACTTTTTAAGATATTTTCATGTCCACAGTAGCTAATTCTGTCATCACACCCTTGTAATTGCATTTGTTTAAGTTTTTGACATTAGGTTCAGACCCATGATTATCGCTCTCAACTGAGTGTGATATTCTATAATGTTAAGATCAATCTTGCCTGGAACATCCTTTTCGTTTGATCATATCATAATTTCTGTAAGGCAGAACATCCAAAGCGGATTATTAGTGGATGCAAATCTTCGAAATTTCATGGCTGGAGACGTGGTATAAAGAATGAACACAAAACTGCCTTCATTTAAATGGCGCTTTCAACGCAGTAAAACATCCTTTGGCTCTTCAGAAGAGGTCTATCAAATACCTGTCCATTGCTGGCCTCCGTTTCTGAAGAAATAGAACGTGGCAACTAAGGAGGTTCAAGATTCGCTGAAGCAAAAGCATGTGAAAATCCAATGCGCAGAAAAAGTTTATCCAACGTAGATTTTCTTTCGCTTTTAAATAATGCAGACATTTTGCAATAAAAATAAATCTAAGACAATTACCAAAAATCTCATTCTGAGCATTAATTTCTTTCCACTGTGATGATTTTATCGTCAAGAGTTGACTAATGCTTATGCACATAGCCAGCAATTTGTTTCATGCAGTACAATATTAATTTCATATCACAGACTACTAATAACGGACATTGATATCAGTACAACATCATTGAAAGTGAAAAATCTGCTTATGCACCCTTTAGTAAATAAATTAATTGTATTATGTTTGCCTACCATGCTTTGTACACGAGAAAAACAGGTACTGGGGATTAAAAGAGGCATTTCTTAACAGTCAGTGGAGGGATGTTCTCCCTCGTAACAATGCATCACCCTCTAACGTGTCGAATAATTCATTTTGCTGGATCTAGAAGTTTTCTTTTCTAAGGTTACGTCTGCATAGCCAGCCGAGGAGCATGAAGTAATTTGAGCAGATACAATAGCGGATATGAACATGCCAAATAATTGCTTGTCATTTCTTCAGCAGCCTGATATTAACCATTTTATCACAACCTTCCGTGAACACTCGGTTGCCACTGAGGCGTTCATCAGCTGCTGGATTTGAAATATGTTGGTTGACTTAAAGGCGAGCTTGCAGGTTATTGCGTTCCTGTGCATTCACACCTTTGCCCCTCTCGATGGGAGATATCGCAGGGTTGGATGTTCCTGCGGAATGGAGTTGGTGAGTTGCTGCAGTGCATCTTGTAGATGGTTCACACGACTGCCACTGTAGACGGGTACTGGGGGAAGTGAAATGTTAAGCTGGTGGATGGGGCCAAATCAAGCGGGCTGTTATTTTTTTACTGAACCGTATTGACCTCTTTATTTGTTGATTGGATACTATTTTCCAGGCAAGCCGCGGAAATTGGTTTACATTTTACATATATGCCTAATAGATGGTGGCCAGGTTTGCAGCTGCCAAGAGGTGGCTTGGTCGCTGCAGAATTCCCAAACTATGGCCTGCAACGTAATCATAGCATTTCAGCGATTCCTGCTAAGCTTCCTGTCAATTGACAGCCCCAAGGAGGTTGATGGTGCTGACTATGCCATTGAATGTCAAGGGTCAGTGGTTCGCTTCCTCCGTGTTGGAGATAGCCATTGAATGGCACTTAGGTGGCGCGAATATCTCTTGCGACGTTTCCAGTGAAGCCTGCATACTGTCCAGGGATTGCTGCGCATGGGCACATTCTCTTTCAGTATCCGAGGAGTCAGGAATGGTGCTGAGCATTGTGGAATCATCAGCGAACATCCCCGCTTCTGAACTGATGTTATTGATGCTAGCAAACTATCCTGTGATATTTCTGCAGCGATGCCCTGCAGGTTGGCCTCGAACAATCACACCCATCCCCCTTCGTGCTGGGCATTACACAAGCCACTAGAGAATTTCCCACGATTCCTAATTACTACAGATTTGCCAAGGGCTCGTAAAGGGCTCTATAGGTCAAATCCAGCCTTGATATCAGGGGCAATCATTCTCACCTCACCTCATTAATTCAGCTCTTGCCCACATTCGGGCCAAGGTTGTAATGGGACCAGGGGCTCAGAGGCCTGAGTGGAAGACAAGCTGAGTATCATTGAGCAGGTTATTGATGAATCAGTGCCGCTTAGTAGCACTGCTGATGAGGCTTTCCATCACTTTGGTGATGGTTGAGTTTAGCCTGTTTGGGCGGTAACTGTGCATGTTGGATTTTTTTTCTGCTTTTTGCTGGAAGAACACAGCTGTGCAATTTTCCATATTTTCTGATATATACCAGTATTTAGGCATGGTACAACAGCTTAGATCCGAGTGCGACTAGTTATGGCTCACAACTCTTTAGAGCTGTGGCATGGAGGTTATTCGGGCTGAGAGATGTTGCTATTGCTGAATCCAATACCGTCAACCGAGTATTGAATATCACCTGGACTGAATGCAATTGGCTGAAGGTTGACATTTGTGTCATAGGGGCCCGAAGGAAGAGGCCACAATGGATCATTTCGGGCAGAGGGCACCTTCAGGAGCAGATAATATAGTGTGCAAAAATTGAAAGAGGTGCACGCAAATTATTATTTGTCCATGGGGGCTGGAACGTGGAGGCAAAAAGTCCGATGCTGCATTTCCTCCGCTTAACTTGATAGTAGTTAACTTTTTCTGGTATTGGTGGGGGGCGGGGGGTGGTTATTGATAACTATACCAGAGTTGAGGACGAAACCCTCGCCCCTGAAATACCCCAGGGAAGGTAGAGGAAGAAATGTTACGTGGTGTATCACCTTGGATGTGGTGGTAAAGTGCACTGGTTTATTTGCTAATGGTTGTGGCCGGTGGAGCGTTGGGTGAGGTGAAGCGGTAAGATACTATTGTTCTTGGAGGGCAGAAGCGCTGAGAGCAGAGGTCAATGTAATGGGGTGAACACGGACCTGGGATCTTTCACCCAAACATGTGGTGGAAATTCCAAGCTGAGGTAAATGAAGGCCTAACAAAATCACTGATAAGGAAGGTGTCATCACCAGAGCAGTTGCAACCTAGATTGAGAAAATGGGCGATTAGAATAAAACGGTTACAGTATGCAAATGGGATGAATTGAAGTTAATTCGGTCCGGGAGTTAGTGTGTTTCTAGTGAACATTCATTGTCCATCCCCAGAAACTGACAAAGCACATTCGAGGAAGGAAATTGGGGAAAGTCCTGAAATGGAGCATGTGAAGCCGTGGGGGGAGGTGGGGGTGGGGGGGGGGGTTGAAAATTGAGGGATGGGGGGGAAGTTAACCACCTTCACCAGGTCTGTGTGAGACCAGGGAGCACCACTATTAGAGCCTTAGACAGGCCTGAAAGGGATGTGAGGGAGAGGGCATGATGATGATATCAAGAAGAAAACAGTTCTCCAAAGTGGGAGCAAATTCTAACAGGCAGGGGATACTGCGATGGTTAGAGGCATGTTGAAACTTAGTTCAAAAAATAAACAGGGATCTCTCACACCATCTTGGCGTGTGATGGAGGGGTAGAGCGACTTGATGCCAGTGTTGATAAGCGGAGGTTTAGGGCCAGTGAACCGGAAACGGTCAACGTGGTGGAGGGCATCAGAAGTGTCACGAATGGAGGTGGGAAGAGAATGAATGGGGCGGCTCCAAATCACATGTAAACACTCTTAACCGGGTGCGTGGAGACAGAATGAATCAGTAAGGAAATGCCCTGTGACCACATAATGAAACGGTGCCCATATAGGCATGTGCCGAATTACTGGAGACTTATTGAACTTGTCCCTCAGCTACTAAATATAGAAGCTGATCACAGCTAATGTTGTAAATCTGAAGTAAAAAGAGAAAATTCTGGGGGCACTGCGCAGGTTCAGGAGCACCTGTGTAACAGATACTGCCAGGCCCGCTGTGAATTTCCAGCATTTTAGGTTTTATTTCAGACTTGTTATGACCTCACTGAAGTTGTCCTGCTCATTATGGCAACATCTGCATTGAGCTGGGACTGTTCACGTTCAAAGCAACCCTGCTAAATAGCATATTGTCAACTAAAAAATATGTGTGTGTTGAAGACAGCAGTGTACAGTGAATGTAAGAATTTTGTGAAGGACTTGCCAACGCTGGATATAATCGTTTTGAATTGGACCTGACCTCACTGAATTTAACCTTGGTGAAATCGACCTATCTGGCTGACATGCAAAGTTGGTGGGATGGATCTGTCCCACATTGAACGGAACCACTGCAGTCTGAACACGTGACATGGAATATGACTATTCTTAACTTGAACAGTTTACAATGAATTTATGAATGCTGAACAGGGCACGTCGAAGCCAAATGCACCTGTGCTCAACTGGACATGCCCACACTGAATGCAAATCTGCTGCACTGGACCCATCCACGGTGAACTGGTGATATCCACATAATGACAATGGCCATGGGTCGGTCCTTGGTAAATTTAATCATGAAGGCGTGGGCCTGTGAGCTCCCAATTTAAGCGTACTTTACTGTTCCTGCCCAAAATGAATGCATTCAGAGTTGCTCTAACGTTGGTGTGCAGCCTCAGAGGGATTTGAATCTACCTAACACCTGACTAGTGATCAGGCGAACTGAATAATGATCAGGAGTGAGAACGTGTTTGTGTTTCCCAAGGAGGGTTTGCAGATCTCAACAGTCAGAAGTGAACAGCAGTGTTTTGGCCTGACACTAATATCAGCATTAAGATCAATAGTTTGTATAAAGGAGGGTAACTGGAATAATACTGCTGTCTCTTTGCGTTACACTACAGAACTGTGTCAGTCACCATTAAATAAAAAATCCATCAAAACATAAACATCATCCGGGCCGCAGCTGTTTGTTCAAATAAATGTAATTAATGTAAAAGAAAGCCTAACTTTCTTTTCCCCTGGGCACTCAGATCATGTATAAATGTTGTAATTCTCAGAGTAGCGCAGAACACGCTCAGAGCTGATAGAAATGCATATAGCGCCAAGAGGTCTGCTCTTTGCCATTTACTATCCCGTCCTTGCAGCTATCGGGGTTCCAGGTAACGCATTGTTAACTTACCATCACGGGACTTATTTGTTTTGCTGTATTACTTCTCCCATTTTAGCAGTAGCGGTTCTCCACGAAACAGATTCTTCAATTTAAAGCGGTCTCTTCTGCTGCAGAAATCATTCAAATTCACTGACATAATTTATACTCCTTTACAGTGTCATATTATATGCTAAGTATATTAATTCATTATATTAACGTTATAGCATCCTCCGACTATTGAGAGAATTTCTAGGAATTATTATTAACATTTCTGCTCTTTAGGACTGTCATTTCCCCCCTTTACCAGCATGGCGTATTCGTTTCATAATGTGTTTGTCTAACTGTTAAAAACGTTACCGCTTTAATTATACATTTTCTCCCATTTACGGCTACTACCTGGGTGCAAATGAAGCCGTGTTGTATGGTTTCATTGGCAATGCTGCTGGGGCAGAATTACAGCAAAGTTATTAAAGTGTTAAATGTCCTGTCTGTGAGTGGATTAGCACACTGTTATTTATTTCTAATTCTAGCATTTATTGCTCCTTGTTCAGGGGGAAATTAAGAGTCAACCACATTGCTGTCGTATGTCGGTAAGACCGATAGATGTGGTTTTTACAACAGTGGTGTCATAGTCACCATTAGGCTTTTTTTTTCCCATTGTATATTTTTATTATCGTGGTGGGAATCAAACCTGGACCCTCAGAGTATTATTGTTGGTGGTCTGGGTTATTAATCACTATGCCATCACCTATGCTGTTGTAAGAGCCTTTGCTGTGCGTCAATTATCCAATCGTCAGATCGGTGTAAATGTTGATATGTTCCCTTATTCCTGCAGTGAGTGAATTATCGCATCAGTGCTATGGTGTAATTCTAGATGTATGGTGTTATTGGCATTGACAGTGACGGAGTAATCCACACAAATGATTCACTGTTTGAAGAGATCCAAGCCACTCAACACTTTTCGACCTAATTTTTATGAGAGTTTATTGAAGATAATTATAAGGCGCCTAGTTGTTGACCGATGTGTAAGAATGTAACAGTGGCCCGTTGGTGAATATTTGGTACTTTCCTCTCAATGCACAATGTTTTTGTACCACCACCCAGCCATCACTGACCTAATTTACTTTTAATTCCGAAGATTATTTTAATTCAGATGGATATAATCATTCCTAAATTAGGTGACAGTTTCCAACTCAGGGTCACATCTCGAATGTTTAGATTTCATGAAAAATCTTAGAAAATGAATGGTTGTGTTGGGATTCTGGACAATAAATTTCCTGCTTTCAAACTCCCTTTCCATCCTTCTCTCTCTCCCCTTACCTCTATTACAGCTAACTTGGCCGTCGTTGTGATTCTAGCTCGAAGAAGATGTGGTCTCTCCAGATGTATCATTTACTACATGGTTTCAATGGCAGTGACGGACCTCCTGGTCATTATCACCAGCGTGATATTAAACCGGATTGCTGGTATTTATTTCCCAATCAGTTTCCTGTCCATCACACTAATATGCAGTCTCCGTACTGTCATGATCTATTCAGCAATCGACAGTTCTGCCTGGTTAACAGTCGCTTTCACCTTTGATCGATTTGTGGCAATTTGTTGCCAGAAGCTGAAAATAAAATATTGCACCGGGAAGACAGCTTCATGGGTTATAGGGGTTGTCTGCATATTGAGCTGTGTAAAAAATAGCTTCTTGTTCTTCATATTTGAACCGTTGTACATAGTTAATAATATACCCTGGTTCTGTGTCACAAAATTAATATTTAATACATCACCAGCATGGGCCGCATATGATTTGATTCGTTCTATTCTCATGCCCTGTATTCCATTTGTGTTGATTTTACTGCTCAATGCTCTGACTGTCAGACACATTCTAGTGGCCAATGGAGCCCGCAGGAGACTCAGGGCCCAGAGTAATAGGGAGAATAAGAGTGATCTGGAGGTGGAGAAGCGAAAAAAGTCCATGGCTTTACTCTTTGCCATCTCGGGTAGTTTCATCCTGTTATATTCGCTATTTTTTGCCACTATCCTCTATGTGCGAATTGCAAAAGTTCCGTATTTCTCAGGTTCCGATTTCAGTGCGCCCTCATTCATTCTGGAGGAAAGCGGGTATATGCTTCAGTTTTTGAGTTCCTCTATCAACCCATTCATTTATGCTGGGGTCCAGAGTAAATTCAAAGCTGAGTTAAAGAATGTCGTGAAGTATCCACTGAGGTTATTTGTTAAATTGTTTACATTTTGAGAACCCAGACTTTAAACGTGAATTCTGCATTCAACTGCAACAGTTCCTTTACTTGTTCATGTCACACAAAACATCCTTTGCAAAGTCCACTGCCTGTTGGAATCTTACCACACCTGTGACCATCAGGATGTAGAAGGCATTCCGCATCACTGAACAAATCCGTAGTGCAAACTCGAACTGCAGGTTTCCAGTTCTCCTGCCCATGCAGATTCAAGCCTGGGGTGTTCCCAGCAGCCTCGAGGTTGTTTCGAGTTTGAATCAGCATGTGATGAGTCATGCAAGGACCATCGTGTTGGTGGCTTGGTACACTCGGCTAGCGACAGGAACACAATCTGGTGAGCACTGCGCAGCGGCGACGAAGCAGTTGACGGTAGCAGTGACTGAAACCTAGGAACATGTAAACATAGGAACTATGAGCAGGAGTAGGCCGCTCGGCCCTTCGAGCCTGCTCTTCCGTTCATTATGATCATCCAAATCAAAAGCCTGCTCCCGATTTCTCCCCATATCCTTTGATCCCGTTCACCCCAAGAGCTGCATCCAACTCCTTCTTCAAAACATACAATGTTTTGGCCTGAACTACTTTCTGTGGTAGCGAATTCCACAGCCTCACCACTCTCTGGGTGAAGAAATTTCTCCTCATCTCAGCACTACATGGTTTACCTAATATCCTCAGACCGTGACCTCTGGTTCTCGGCTCCCCCACCATCGGGAACATCCTTCCTGCATCTACCCTGTCTAGTCCTGTTAGAATGTTAGACGTTTCTATGAGTTCCCCCCTCTCATTGCTGACCCTCTATCTCAACGCCATGTTCCCGCTTTCTCTTCATAACCTTTGATGCCCCTAATATCCTAATAAATTATAAATTTATTTATTGAGTATACTCAGTGACCCGGCCTCAATAGCCCTCTGTGGTAGAGAATTCCATAGGTTGACCACCCTCTGAGTGAAGATAATTTCCTCACCTGAGTCAGAAATGGCCTACCCCGTATCCTGAGAATGTGCCCCTTGGTTCCAAGGCCACTGATGCTCGCAAGTTTCTGTTAGGGTCCAGTGATATTGAGTTTTGGACTGATGACATAGCCCTGGAGTCATCGCATCTATGGCTTGACAAGGAGAATTATGGCTGGTCGAGATTTATTTATCCTTGATGGGATGTTAGCGTAGCTGGAAGGTCCAGTTCAGTGTCCATCCGCAAATCTCCTTCTGAAGACAGAGTCCTGATGGCATTCATAGCAAAGGATTCCCTCCATGCTCCAAGCACGACAGTGCGCAGCCTCCTGATGTTATGGCGGTGCTCACAGATCTCCTTCTGCAACACCAGCATCTGCCACCTCAGTGATCAATCCAGAGTTCTATACTCACCCTGAAGCTGAGCATCGCTGCACGCTCCTACCGTCTTCCAAATCTCACTGTTCCGAACCGTCACTTCTACTGTCGCCTTTTTGGCTGCCTCTGTGCTGATACTGTGGCACTGTCGCTAGTGAATATGATTAGCCAACAAAGGGATGCTGTCTTCAACGATAGGAGTCGTGCAGGGTGATGTGACGGGCAGCATCCTCACAGACCGCCCTCCTCAGGGTTGCAGTACCGTTACACTTCTGGCTGTTGTTGTTCATGGCCTGCAACAAAGATGAAAGTGATGAGAGGCAACCTGCGCTCATGGCTATTCATTATCGACAACACTTTGCGAACAGGGTTCATATGCCAGCACTATGCTCGGTGCTCAGCAAAGGGCCTCCTGTCCCCATCCATGGGTCATTCTCTATTTCGGGGCTGCACACCCGTCTTTAAATTGGGCATTGCCAGCATACCTTCCACTTCCAGCACGTCTTTCTCGACCCCTGTGAAGAAGTGCACGTATGTGATTCCACCTCAGTTCTTTCCTTTCCCTTGTGCGGTGAGCTCCGTTTTCCGGCGAGTACTTGGGTTTCCATTGTTGTTCTTCCGTCAAAGGCATGCATGATGTCAATGGAGCTGGCAAACGCACTGCCCATTACATGCATTGCCAGTGACATTGCTTTTTTGCTTTAATTCAAAATGCAACCAAATTCCTTAAGGACCAATCATGAGTTCCAGGGAATAAAGTCCGGTACCTGTAAATAAAATGGATTGAGATTATCCCAGTGCAATAATATGTCGAGAGAGTGAGAGGGAGTGAGAGAGATGTGAGAGAGAGAAAGAGAGAGAGTGTTTTGAGCAGCTAGTGTAGTGAGGGGTGGGGGGTTGCGAGGCAGGCAAACGGTGGGTGAGTTAGGACTTTAGGATCCATGCTTATGAGGGTAACGCCTCATGTTCCTGACACCCTGCACACAGTGTAATGGGACAGGATTGAATCCAATGCAGAAGGGATGCTGAAATCTACCGACATGCTGAGCCACTCTTGGACCCAAATCGGGGCGAGGTCTTTGGCCTGCCCAGTGTGCAGGAATGAAGTTGTTCATTCCTCCGGCCTGCTGAGGCATCAGCAGGACCGGTCGAACGGGGTGTTGCCGCTGCCAGTAGACTGCCTCTCAGTGTGGAAGGTGATCATTCAGGCCTTCTGTCTATGGAATCAGAGCGGCGTTTGGCCCTATCACATGCTCCAAACCTCAAAGTGCCGCAAGGGCCTCCAACATGTTGACCCATGCGCACATTCAAACCATTGAGCTGCACTCCATCTGCTCCTATTTTCAGTCACCCTACAAGAGTTTCCGCGAAGGCACATTATGAAACATTTCACCTGCTCTCAGTGGCTCACCCACAAGACCACACGTTGGAGTGACATTTCAACTGCTCTATGTGTGGGCAGGGATTAAGCTGCTCTTCATAACTTCGGAAGCATCAACACACCCAGGTGGGAGGGAAACATTACCCAGGTCCATCTCTCGAGCGGGCTTCACAAAGTTGTTCCTCCTCATGAAACACCATTGTTGTTTCGTTCAGGAGAATGTGCATTGGAAAAACAAGTTTCGTATTGTCTAAAGGAGCAAAACTGAGTGAGACGAAAATTTCACGTTTGTCTGCTTTTAAACTGCCCAGACATTGAACTTCAATCGAAGTTTACTAAAAGGAAGTAGCACGTTTTCATAAACGTAAATACAAACTAATATTCTGCCATTTCAGTGAATGTTTGGAAGTAGTTTAGGCTCTATGTTATTGATTATTGTGAAATATACATTTGATTCTGAAATGAAACCACATTGACCAGAAGGCTGGCGACCACAATGAAATAAAGCAGCAAGCTGCTGGACGTTCATGTATTGTCAGTCTAGCATTGAGGTTCCTCAGGGAAGTCTCAGCTTTACGTTATTTGTGACATGTTTTCAGTGACTCAGGTCGAAAACTACGACGGCTCTGTTTCTGGGAAGAATGTAAAAGCTGCGGAAATTGAAAATTCCACACGCCTTTTCTTGCTGCCTGTTTCTGGTTCAGTACACTTGAAGCTATTTTAAGAAAATTAGCCAGCAATCACATGCACTGGAAAGTGAATCCAGCATTTGCTTCAGCTCTGAGGAGGAAAGTAAAGGAAGTCAAGCAAAGTAAATAAAGCATGTGCAGTTATTGAGCATGTGATCTTGATATTTATAATCATATGGCGTATGCAAGGGGAACTTACCCTTTCTGTGTATTTGTTTTCCAAAATATTAAGCCGTGAAAGAGAGGGTTATGTGCTTGCATTGTCCCTTCTACTGCTCTGCTTTACTTTCATGCTCATTAAATGTCGTAAATATGAATGGAAGAATATCTGAACATTTTTTCTGAATGAAGTTCATAATTAAAGTTTATAATTAACCCAACATTACTTACAAATAATTGAGTGCTACTTCCAGCGCAAGTCTTGCTCTGACGCAGCTGTGAATGAACTGCGGTAGTACAATATATTAGTTCAGCTTTAGTAGAGTGTTGGAAAACTCCATCTGGCACTTGTGCAACTGGGTTCATTTAAAATTATATTTCTGTGTCCTGGTGTGTGTTCATATTACAGAGCTGCAGAAAGAAATGTATGACATTCCGCACTAGGAGCACCTGTCTGTGGGTTTTTTTTTGCCCTCGATAGAATAGCCCACTCAATTTCTTTTTGCTTGGTGCCCTCGCCAGTGTTGTTTGACCACTATTCTTCACCTCCTGTTATCCATCTTTTTTTTTTTCGCTCACGTTACATTTAAGTCTCTCGCAACAACATCCTTCCATCTCATTTTAGACCTTTTTCTCTGTATCACAGAATCACAGAATCTGAACGGGACAGATGGAAGCCCTTCGGCCCATCGTGTCTGCACCATCCCTCCAAATGGGTATTATGACCCAGTGCTATTGCCCCGCCTTTTCCCCGCACCCTTGCACGTTGTTTATATTCAAATAATCATCTGTTGTCCTCTTGCATGGCTTGATTGAACCTGCCTCCATCACACTTCCAGACCCGAACCACTCGCTGTGTGAAAAAGTTTGTTTTTCACGTTACATTTGTTTCTTTTGCGAATCACTTATAACCTGCATCCTCTCGTTCTCAATCCCTTGGCGAACGGGAACAATTTCTCCTCATTTACTCTGTCCAGCCCCCTCATGATTTTAAAGATCTCTTTCAAACCTCTTCTTAGCTCCTCCTCTCCAAGGAAGACAGTCCCAACTTCTCCAGCCTTTCCTCATAGCTGAAGTTTCACATCCATGGAACCATTCTTTTAAAACTCTCCTGCACTCTCTCCAATGTGCTCACACCCTTCTTATAATGTGGCACCCAGAACCGTACACAATAATCCAACTGAAGTCCAAAGAGTGTCTTATATAAATTCGGCATAACCTCCCTGCTCTTGTACCTAATGCCCCTATTAATAAAGCCCAGGTCAGCAGGTACTTTATTAACTGCTCTCCACCTGTCCTGCCGACTTCAATGATCCTTGCACATACACACCCATGTCTTTCTGCTCCTGTGTGCCTTCAAAATTTCACCCCTTATCTTATGTTGTCTGTCCATATTCTTCCTACCAAAAGGTATCACCTTTCACTTATCCTCATTGAACTTCATCTGCCACCTATCTGCCCATTCCACCAACTTGTCTATGTCCATCTGAAGCTCCACACCATCCTCTTCGCAGTTTACAACACTCGTATCATCCGTAAACTTCGAAATTTTCCCCTGCACACCAAGGTCTGCTTCATTAATATATATCAGGAAAAGTAGGGGTCGCAATAGCGAACCCTGGGGATCTCCACTACAAACCTTCCTCATGCCCGAAAAATATCCATAGACCATTACTCCCTGCTTCCTATTTCTCAGACAATTTTGTATCCACGTGCTACTGTCCCTTTCATTCCATGAGCAATAACTTTTCTCACAAGTCTGCTGTGTGGCATTGTGTCAAATGCCTTTCGAACCAATGCATCAACAGCATTGCCCTCAGTGACCTTTTCTGCTACCGCTTCAAAAGCACCACCAGGTTATTTAAACACGTTTTCTTTAGAAATCTACGCTGGCTCTTCCTTATTAACCTATATTTTTCCATGTGAATGCTAATTGTATGCTGAGTAATTGCTTCTAGAAACTCGCCCACCACTGAAGTTAAATGTACTGGTCTGTAATTGCTGGGCTTATCCTTACAACCTTTTTTGAACTATGTTTGCAATTTTCCAGTCCTCTGGCATCTCCGCTGAGGGAAGGCTGAAAGATTATAGCCAGTGCCCCTGCAATTTCTACTCTCACTTCCTTCAATGCCATTGGATGCATCTGATCCAATCCCAGTGCCTTGTCAACTTTAAACACCAACATTCTATTCAACATTTCCTCCATGTCAATTTTGAACCTTTCTAGTAACAGAGTTTCCTCCTCTGTCACCGTGGCCTGGGTAGCATCTACCTCCTTCGTAAAGACCGATGCAAAGTATTCATTTAATACCTCAGCCATGGCCCCTTCGTACATGTGTAAATTCTCTTTTAGGTCCCTACTCGGCCCCGCTCCTCCATTTACCACCCTTTCTCCTTCTTCCTGGTAACCCAGCCTCCATCACTTTGTTCACCCCGTGTCCTCTCTCACTTCACCACAGATGTGAAAACAATGTCTTTTCGGCATTTTCTTCAATGTTTCCACAATCATTACCAAAAGGCTTTTGCACTGGCTCCTAATGTTTTCCTTTTCAACCAGATCAGACATGTATCTGAGCATTAGTCTTCGAAATTTCCCCCTTCTGTATGTTGCCCATGTTTCTGCAGCATATAACACAGCCAATACCAAAACCATTTGATAGAATCGACATGTCTTCCCCCAAGTGCCCATTCACTTTCCTTTTGAAAGCATCCTCATCGTGGGCATGGAGGCGCCCTTGACTGATTAACAGGACGGCTGGTTTTTCCTACGTCATTCACCGCCCCAACTCACCCTCCACAAATCCGAAAAAAAGCTGATGGCCAGTTTGGCGGAAAGACATTTTTATCAAAGCCACATTTCGTGTAAAGTGCTGAAGGCGATTGACTGAATGAATTGTTGGTCTTTGCCCAGGCAGACTCGAATCCTGCTGATATGGCCTTTATCATTTCCTAATATAATCAAGTGAACGGAGACGTTATTGTCAGTCAATGATTATCAATTCCCTCAGCTTTAAACCGCTCCGGGATGTTATTTTTACATTTCGGTTTGTCTGTAACTTCCACGAAATTTACAGTTCTAAGTGGAACCAGCCAATTTCGTGACAGTCCATCTTTCTAATTCTCTGTCTCTCTGTACGCTTCCATCAATCTCGGTGTTTCTGTTTGCTTGATTCACACAATGTTCCAATATCCCGAAGGAGTAAATGCATTTCTTACGAGGATAAATTTTAATCGTTTTGACTTTGTAGCACCAGCTAAAGCTACTACAGAAGATTAAAGCAGAGTAAAAAGATGCAAGAGGAGATTGTCTCTTCCTTATTTTACTGAAGTGCGGACTGTTTCCCGAATAAATGCCCCTGTGCTACAAATTGGGGATAGTTGAAATGTTTAATGGGCAAGATTTAAACAGATAAAGGCAGATGCGAGATCACAAGTGAGTAAGGCACTGGGAATGTCGATGGAGCAATTATATGAAATAGAAAGGACCAGATTGACTTCCTTCTGACGTTTGGAGTTATTTGGACTGATGTCATGTGTCAAATAAAGAGAAAGAATTTAAAAGTTTCCTCGTGCCATTTCGCAGTCATGTGAGGTTACAACAAGCGGGAAAGCCTGAAGTGGTTAAGGCCCCTGAATTCTGCACATCGAGGGCTGGTGGATGACGTCATAGAACCTGAGGAGTCTCACAGCAAGACCAGGCCTGGAATGCTCTGTGCAATGTTGGACTCCCTACATAAGTTTGGGCTTCCTTCCTTAGAGGTTGTTCAGACCCGGTCCAGCAGGCTTTTTTTTTCCTCTGGAATGAGGGGATTGTCCTCTGAGGAGAGATTTATCAGAGCAGACCTATATTCCCTGGCGTATACAGGGATAAAAGAGACAGAAGCAGGAGTGGGCCATCCCCCAACCAAACCTGCTCCATTATCCAAATACGATCATGAATGATCTCAGGCTTCAATTCCTCTTTCCCGCCCACGGTCCATATCGATTGACTCTGCCAGACAGAAAAAGGTCTCCAACACATATTTAAACAAAATCACTGATGGAGTATCCATATACCTTTCATTTAGAGAATTACAAAGATAGACAGCAAATTGAGGGAAGCAATTCCTCCTCACCTCAGTCCTAAATGGCCACTCCCTTATGCAGAGGCGGTGCCCCATGTTCTAAATGTCGAGAGGTCAACCTCTCAGTGTCCATCCTGTCAATCCCATTCGGAATCATGTGTTTCACTAATTCCACCTCTCTCTTTCAAAGATTTGGAGAATAGAGACGGAATTTAATCAGCCTGTCATAATCAGGCAACACTCACAAGCCAGTCATTCCTCTAGTGAAGCTCCGGTGTACAGCCTCCTGTGAAAGTATATCCTTCCTTAAACATGGTGATCAGAAATTCACACAGTATTTCAGATGTGGTCGATAGCCCTGCAAAACTGGAACCACAATTATTTATTCCTGCACTCTAGCTCCCTTGAAACAAAAACCGGCATTCCATGTGATTCCTTATTGCCTGCTATTGTTTTTCTTTTGGGGGTGGGAGGGAGGGACGCTTCAGCCTCGTAAGATGCTGTGTTTTCACCACGGTGCCAATGTCTGTGTTAAGCATCGCCCCATGTGGGCCACGAGCCTCAATCTGGCAAAACATTCTCTGCTACAGAGGGAGACAGTGGGTTGAGAATAAGCAGGAACCGCTGACTTCTGGAAGATCTGGGCCATCCTCTCTGAAACATGGGGCATCGGAATGAACATGGTCAGAAGCAACACCTTCAGGAATGAGAGGAAGAGGAACCTGTGAATGCAGAACTGAACCCAGCCAGAGCCTGAACCTTCAGGGAGGATAGAAGAATGAGAAACAATGGGGGCAGAATAGAACCCAAAGAGAGTCAGCATCTTCGTGGAGCAGAGGGAGAGGACCAGTCATTGTAAAACTCAGGGAAATTAGAGTTAGGACCTGCAGGAGAGAAGGGAGAGAGGAACAAGTGAGTGAAAGACTGAACCGAGCCAGAGACAGCATCTTGAATTGAACCAAAGTTCACATCCAGCCTCTAATTGTAACTGGAGTGTACTAGCTTGACTTCATTTTTGTGATGTGCCTGTGTTTGGATTGGGATCGTGGGAGAATGAGGAATGGATCTGGGATTGAAGAAAACAATGTTAAGAATAAGGTGATGAGCTTGGATTTCAGTTTGAAAACGTGCTAGGGATTTTGTGACATGGGGACTTGAAGCTGTGGGAGGAGCAGAGAGGAAATAATTTGTACTAGAATCTGCAGTTGTGGATTAGAAAAACTGATGCCTGCCCGGAAAGTGGCGATTCAAGGATGAGTCCCTCGAGCGACTGCTGGATGCTGTGGACGCCTGACGAGATATGCTGTACCCCCGCTCTGGCCGCAGAATGGGCAGCAACTTGACCAACCCAGCTTGGGAGGCGATGGCAGCAGTGGTCAGCGTAAATGCCCTGCAGAAGGTAACACCCACCCAGTGACACAAGAGGATGAATGATCTCTTCCGTTCAAAAAGGGTAAGTCACTCTTTTCATCACTCCAAACTCACACACTCACAAAACCATCACACATCCACAGGGCCCTCACTCACTGCCAGTGCAAAGGACATCACCAGTCACTCTCTCACACACACCGTCATTGCCCTCATCCCGTCCATGGGACCACTCACCACCCACACAGACTAGGCATACTTATCGTCTGGCCCGGCAGGTGTCCTGCGACACTCTCCCCATCTCTTTCCACGCAAAGGCAAATTGGCACACAACAGGAGGGGAAAGTCGAAAGCAGGTGGAGGGATGCCAGAGATCGAAGTTCGGACAGAATTTGTAAACAGAGCCATCCAGCTGGCCGGCAATGTCCGGGATTAGTCCTCTGCTGAAGGTGAGTTCGGCCGTGCTTTCCAAAGTGAGCATCCGGCAGTGCAACATCCATCAGACAACCATACCGTGAGTGATGTGTCCTCTTTCACAGGCCACTGCCATGCACTAATTACCTCCGCTTGCTTTCGTAGGCACGCCTGCCAAACAGCTGACAGAGTCCATGACACAGGGCCTCCAATCAAGCCCCGAAGAAAGATCTGAAGAGGAATCTGAAGGCACCCTCCCTACTCCCACCACAGCGCTCACCCACACCTCCCACCAGCGCAGAGACACACCTCGGTTGGACCAAACTTTAGAGCAACCTCGGAATCACAATCCGGTGAGTGCATCACACTTTCTGACCCACCGCAGGTGGAGGCAGGGACTTCCCAGTTCCCCAGCACTCAGAGGAATACAGGAGGACAGAACGTTGCTGAGTCCGAGTCAGATGTCTGGACTCAGTCATGTCACTGTTGCTAGAGCTGCAAAGGCAAGCTCTGGAACATCAGGAAGGGATGTCCACTGCACTCCTCAGATTGCAAGGCGCGATGGAGGAGTCCGTCTGTATTCAGGCTGAGATGATAGCTCCGGCATTGCAATGCACCGATAAAAACTGGCACGATGGCGGCCGCCATGGAGACATTAGTCCAGGATAAAACTCTTGCGTTGCTGCGTGGGCTTAACTCCATCATTGACTCCATAATTGGCCTTCAACAGTGTGCACGTGAGAGGGGTGCTGGGCAGCTCCAGCTCACTCCAGCTACCCCTTCTGCTCACGGAGTCAGCCAGGGGCCCTCGGGCAGCCGTTGGGAGGAGGATCAGCAGGTGTACATCCGGGGCCATCCACCCAGGTGACTCTGGGAGTGACCATCTCATCTGAATCCTAACCTTCTGAGACCTCCGCAGCTCCAGGTTCACAGGCCATAGAGAGTGCCACTGCCACACAGCAGGACCTCGAATGCAGGCCGGGGCCCTCCAAGTCTCGGCCTTCCAGAGGACGCCCGCCAAAGCCATCACAGACATTGCGTCACAGTCAGCAGGCTGCCTTCACCTCTGCTGTAGATGTCCGGGGAGCACCAAGGCGTAGCGGAATGGTTAGGAAAGTTAAGGAGAATTAGTTGCACAGCCTGGGCATGGGTGTTGATCATTTGTACACACTGTTCACTATTGTCAATAAACTCCAAAGAATGTCAATCTGCCTGTGGCTCCTTTTTCCGATGAACAGTGTTCTTGTCGCTCTGATGTGAAAACTTTCTGCACAAGATAAAAGGCAGGTGGCTTAGTCCAGGGCCTCTTCCCTGTGCTCTGTGCAGCCTTCAGACCACAGTGATGGTCCAGCCTCACACTCCCTGGAAGCATTTCTGATGCCTGCACCTGGGCACAGCTGGCCATTGCTTCCAGAATGTAGATGGCAGGCGCCACAGAGTTTTCTCATACCTCTGTGTGATCTCAGCACCATTAAGGTTGGGCTGGTCCATATCACATCAGAGACCAGTGATGCTGTGCAGAAGCTCCTGAAGGGCTGAGGTTCTGACGGTGGACACAGCATCAGATGTGTCTCAAGTTTCATGGCTGCGTCTCTGAGATGGCCCTCATCAAGGAGCAAAAGCGAGATGCCCTTGGCCAGACTACAGTCAGACCTTCTCAGAGGCTATGTGAAGATCTACCGAGTGTCCCCATTGCATTTTGTCATCATCCTCCTGCAACCAAGCGGCTATTAAAGCCTCCACTGCATCTCCATGACAGGAGCATTGTCACAAAGGATATTGGCGCTGCCATAAACCAGACTGGAGTCAAACGTTCACAAATGCGATGTGAGGATCTATGGGGTCACCTCACTGCATGTCATCATCATCCTGCACAAATATGGCAGCTAGGAGTGCCTCCCGAGTGGACCTGCCTCAACTTGCCTGTGTGAGTCTCATTCCCGTCAATGTCACCACCAAAGACGCTCTCTCCCTCACCCCCATCAGCCGTCCTCCTCATTGGATGAGACATGCAGCTCCTCCATCTCCTTCTGAGCCAGCTCCTCTCCCTGTTGCAGTGCCAGGTTGTAAAGCGCGCGGCAGATGAAGACAATGTGTGACACCCTCTGTGGACTGTATTGCAGGGCTCCACCAGACCGTCCCAGACGCCAGAACATCATCCTCAGCATCCCGATGGTCTGCACCACCAAATTGCAAGCATGGGCCTCATAATAGCGAAGCTCTGCTGCAGTCTGAGGCCGCAACAAAAGTCTCATCAGCCATGGCCTCTGCGGTAGCCCTTGTCCCCACGGATCCAGTCCTGCACCTCTGTGGACCCTGGAAAGTTGCAGTGATCTGCGAGTGACTCAGGATTTGGCATCACGTACATCCCTGGAAAGGGTACGCACACCTGCAGAATGTGTTTCTGGTTGTTGCATAGCAGCTGCACATTCAGTGAATGGAACCTCTTGTGGTTGGTGAAGTCCACGGAGCGTAGCGATGGAGACCTGAGCACAACATGGGTGTAGTCAATCACACCCTGTAGCTGTGGGAATCCCAAGACCTGGGTGAATCCAATGGCCCTTGCATCCTGGCTGTCCCAGTGCAAGGTTAAATACATAAAGTTGTGTGCCATGGAGAAGCAAGCATCCATGTTCACACGGATGCTTATGTGGGTGGTGGATTGTGAAACCCCACAGGGGTCACGCGTGGAGCCCTGAACGGAGCCAGAGGCATAGAAATTGAGCACCGTGGTCACTTTTACAGCCACTGGAAGTGGATGCCCTCCATGTACGCTTAGCACCAAAAACTGCAGTAAGTAGCAGATATAAGCCACCAAGACCCATAACACGTGCAGTCATGGGTGATACTCGTTCTTAGTCATCTGTAGGACTGGCAGGCAGTATCTATAGACCCTGGGTGTCGCTAGGCAACGACCAGTCACGGTTTGCCGTCACTCCTGGGCTGCGTTTGCGGGAGCCCCTGCTGCCCCTTCTTCATGAGGTTGCTACTCGTGCCTTTGCGTGGCCAGGTGATTCAGTCCCAGGTCCCTGTAGGCCAACAGGTATACAGCCAGTTCATCAAGATCCATGATACTGACGTGGTCCTCCTGCAGCATGAAAGAGAGAGAGACGTGGTTATGATGGCTGTGCTTCGCACCTTTCCTGGCCCTGTGTGACCGCCCCTGAGCAAGTCTCAGCGAGTGCTCATAACTCCTCGGATGAGTTGAGTTGAGTGTGTTGCATGGCTGTGCTGTCAACCTGCGACATGGGGTCACTGGTCCAAACCGGGATACTGAGATTGCAAGTGACTGTGTGCACTTCCAACAGTGACTGCTCCATGGCCTTTGTTGGTGAGGAGATTGTACAATGTGTGCAGTCCAACGGCTCCAATGTCGATTAAAGTGGTGGCGGACACAATATCTGTATCAGGGACGTGGGGGACAGGGGTGTGGGGATTAGATATAGAGTGCGTGGTGGCCCTTTGGTGCCTCGCGTTGCTCGCATGGGTGGGCAGGCTAGGAGACAACCCCAATCATATTACTCAGTTGCAGAGGCATGGTCAGTTTATACAAGTATCCAAATGCATGGCCACTTCCCTCACTTAACCAGTCCCCATCTCTATCGCCTGTGTGCGGGATGCAGTGCCAGGCTAGAACTTGCCCCCACACACCGCCACCACCTCCACCCCACCGCCAATGGTGACCTAAAAGGCTGGCCAGAGCTTGCCTCCGGACTCTCCCTACCCCCTCACCAGTCGCTTCCGAGGCTGGCCAATGCTTGCCCTCGGGCACCACCCCCCTTAACAGTTGCCTCCGAGGCTGGCCAACATTTGCCCCCTGACACCGCGCCCTTAATCAGTCACCTCCGAGGTTGGCCAGCAATTGACCCCAGACACCCCTAAACCCTCTGGTGTCGCCTCTAGGTCCACGCATCAGTTGCCCACAAACATTATTCCCCCTTCCCCCAACAGTTGCTTCTAGGGCCAGGCTTCATTTTATCCCGTCCCTCGGCGCCCCTGAGGCCTGTAAACAATAGGGGAGCTGTGGAAAACGATGCTATTCACTCACATCGGTCCCCCCAATGTGATGGCCGCCAAGTTCACATCCCCTGCTTGCTGTTGTCAGACACCTCACACTGATTTCCAGCTGACGTGGCCGGGCAATAGGACGGGGTTCCAAGATCTCGGTGGGATGGCCTTTCAATTATATGCTAATGAATTCCAATTAGCTCCGTGCCAACCGTAGGCAGGAAACTCAGACGATCGCGATCTGCATTCACGCCACCATGAATCAGGTCACGCCATACTTTCCATGCATGCCACCTCTCACGTCCGCTGCCAGCCAGCTCAGAAAATTCCTGCCATTGACTTTGGCTGCAGTGGAATGATTCCCTAAGACAATTCACTGACTGAGATGATGCAGCCATTGAATAATTCCCGGTTGAACTTAGTTCATTTATTGAACGAACATTATTAGGAACCGAGACAATGACAGATCTCAAAACAATGTAACAGTAGCCCTTTAAAGGTACATTGGCATGTACCCCTCACTCACAGGGCAAAGTGTCTCTCTCCTCAGTCTCACTGCTTCAGCCCAGCTCTGCTCTTGCATGTTCTAAATTGAGGGCTGCTGGGTCCGGGACATCCTTCTGCTCCTAACACCCTGAAATGCCTAGGATTGTTCGAATCTTCATTATTGTCTCCACATTGTGTGAAGGCCCAGAACTGGTGACATATTCTCGCCTTTCAGATACAAAGTTTTCATTTCAAGCAACCACAGTAGGATGTAATTGATCCTTCGCACCGCGAGTACAGTGCAGCACAGAGGAAGGGTCTGCATCTTCCTGCTCCAGAGTTTCAGATCGACACTGAGGATCCCAGGCGATTTTCAGGTGAAGGGCTCAGACTTTCCAGTGCGCTCTACGCAACTCTTCCTCTGCCAAGTTAGAGACACGCTCATTGTCCTTCCATTTCCTTCTCTGAGGACATTTCTGAGCAGGCTGGCTGACTGCCAACTTATCCAACAGGGAATAATTTTGCAGTTATTGGTTGAAATAAGCCCATTCAATCCTGAGTGAGGAATAATTATATTTTGTTCTCCTCACTTATGGTTGGTTGTTTGCTTATTTACCCTCTTTGATATTTATGTAATTATTTGCTGATGTGTGATTTTCTTGCAAGTACGATGTTCCTGTGCTGGTTTCAATATGATTTTGCTTTCTTCCTTTTCTCCTTTAGGTCTCACCAAAGCTCTTTACTTTCCTGTGTCATTGTCCTGCCTCATTTTTAATTGTGATGACTACGTTAAATGCACAAACAATTGCCTCTAGCGTAAGGGATACTTTACTATTTAGGATCAGTTTCAAACGTGTAAATTTCACACATAATTCTTTAAAACGAATGCTTGTGTTTGAGCGTGAACCCCTTCCTTCCCTATACTTGCTTTTTTTAAAGATAAAAAGCTCTCTCTCTCTCTCTCCATCTCTCCCTTTCTGTTACAGATATCTTGGCAGTAATTGTGATCTTGTCTCGAAGAAATTGTGGTCTCTCCGGATGTATCACTAACTATCTGGTGTCCATGGCCGGTGACACATCTCCTGGTCATGGTGGCGGCTGTAAGATGGAACGGGGTGGCTGGAATTTATTTCCCATTCAGTTTCCTGTCCATCACGCCAGTGTGCAGCTTCCATTCTGCCTTAATTTATGTGGGCATAGAAAGCTCTGCCTGGTTAACTGTCGCTTTCACCTTTGATCGATTTGTGGCTTTTTACTGTCAGAAGCTGAAAGTAAAATATTGCACCGAGAAAACGGTGCTGTGTGTGATAGAAACCGTGCCTGCACTGACCTGCGTAAAAAATATCTTCACGTATTTTATATTTGAACCTAGGCACATATTAAACAATGTACCTTTGTTCTTCAGTATTAAATTGTTAATTTACATTCCACTTGCATTGGCCACTTATTGCTGGGTTCAGTCCATTGTAATCCCTTCTCTTCCTTTCTTTCTGATTTGACTGTTGAGTGCTCTGAGCTTCAGGTACATTCTAATGGCAAATAGAGCCTGAAAGTGACATTGGGCCCAGGGTAATGGACGGAATCAGAGTGACGCAGAGTTGGAGAAGCGAAGAATGTCAATTGTTTTACTCTCTACCATCTCGGGCAGCTTCATCCTGTTACAATGGTTATTTTTTGTACGGACACTCTATGTCCGCTTAAGCTTCTGATTTCAGTGATCCCACTTACATTCACCAGCAATCCGGATGTATGTTTCAGTTTTCAGCTCCTTGCAGCAACCCATTCATTTATGCTGCGACCCAGAGTCAAATCGGAGCCGAGTTAAAGAATGGGGTGAAATATCCAGTGATTCTATTTGTTCAATTATTTAGACTTTGCAAATGAGAATCTTCAACATCAACTGTCATTATTTCCAAAGTTGTCCGCTTGTTGTCCATGATGCACGAGGTCCCATTTCCCTGTTGCAACCCCTTTTAAATGCTTACCCTTGGGTGAATTTAAGATAGTAGAGGAAACACTTCGTTACTGCACAGTCCAGTCTTGCGAACAACTTCCCGTTAGTTTCCAGTTCCCTTGCCTGTGCTGACTCAGGTCTTGTGAATTGTCATTAGCCTCGAGGGCACTGGTGACGTGAATAGACTTGGAATCAGCATTTGGTGAGCTCGTCAGGCGGATTGTTTTTTATTATCCCTCTTCCATGCGGTTTGACAATTGCTGACAACTGCTGTACTCGGTGCCCATCCCTAATTGACCTTATCAAGCCAGATTCCAGGCCGCGCTCGTGCCCTGGATGGACTACTCCATCGTTCACGGATGCGCAATGCCTCGTGAAGGCATGCCAGTTATTCACAGGCCTCCCACAGCAACCACCTGCCGCCTTGTTGAATGCTTCAGATTCATGGCAGTAGCCTGGGGCTGAGCATCGCCTGGCCTTGCCATAATCTTCCCAATCTGAGTGGCCTAAACTGCTACTACCCCAGTCAGCCACTCCAGGGAGCCTGTGCTCTGCTCGCTGCATTGTGACCCGGTTCCACCTCCCATGCTGCCACCCACCACCGTAAGTGGATGGGCGCCAATGAGGGTTGGCAAGGAATGTTGTGGCGCACAGCCTCTGAAATCCCCTTCTCCTCCTCAGAATTGGAGGAATGTTGCACAGTCTTTGCATCTGGCGGCTCTTGTGCATCTCTTACAAGGTAGAGATCAGCGATGAGAAGGCAGCATTTCCATCTGTCTACTCGGCATTTGGGACTTTCTCTGACAAATTGTGCACACGTGAGCACGATGATTTGTGATCCACAGAGTGACCCTTGTACCCATACATTCGGCCATTCACTCTGTGGTTGCTCCGCACCCATATCCCTATGAGTGTCTGCTTGCCGTGCCTCCAGGCCTCCCAGCTGCAGCACCACTTCATCCACAGCTTGTTTATTGTCTGGATATAATAATTCTCATAATGTTTTTGGAATGCAATGTTAAAGAGTGTAGTTGTGGGGTTTGTGTCTCTTTGTCTATATCTGTTTGTGACTTAATTGAATTAAATGAATCTGGGCTGAAGGCTTTGATGTGTCAGGATATAATTTAAGTTTGAAATATTAAATAGATATATGTAAGATGTAAAGGCAGACATATGCATTTTAAAATAAACCTGACTAGATTGTTTGTAAAGGAGGGTTGAAGTGTCTCACCTAGCCAGTTGATGTTCGGAAACCATGTGTTTATTTTCTCCAAAGATCACTGTTAAAATTAATACTATGAGAGATGTTTTTTATGATTAGAAAGGTAAAATCCAAAAGCATAGTGAAACAATAAGAATTTGCATTTAAAGTGAAAAATATGCATAAAGGAGAGAAATCTGTGTGTACGTTGAGGCATTTTAAGGTCTAACAAGCTTGAAAAAGGTCTGCATCTATGCCTCAAGCCTCTGTTTACAATGAACTGAAGTTATGAAAACCCACTTTAAACTGAATTTCTCAAGGCATCTCCTGTTTCTTTGTGTGGGTCTTTTAAAACCTATGCGTCTTAATGTTGCCTTAACGAAAGTGTAACTGGGAGTATTGTTAATTAGGTGACTTGAAAGTGATCATAGTAGTACTTTGTAGATCTATGTAAACATTTAAGAACATGTGTTCTGTTAATAAAGGTTTGATTTAGTTTTGTAAGAAACCTGTACGACTTGGTGGTCTTCTTACTACTTAATTCGAGACACGCATCTCAAAATATATACAAATTTCAAAACCGTTGTGGCAGTTCTTTCAAGTTTCCCTTTGGACTTTGAGCAGCCCAGCATTTACCATCGGCTGTGCCATAACAGTATAGTCATGCATGGCACGCCTTTTCCAGTTCTTGGCCTTTGCCATGTATATTAACGCTCTTCTCCAGCAGAAGTATAAATGTTCATTGTTACATGCCCTTAGAACACGCCCACAAAGTCGACCACCCTTGCAAGCCTATACTGTAGATGGTACTGCCCGAAGCACGATCTGGCATGTGGCTATTGAGCATTGACAGTACAGGGGTCACCAAGGCCTCACTACTGACTTTCACAGAAAGGTGACTACGCCTCTGATAATGCAGTGCTGATGCCTTAGCAATGCCTGGGCAGACAACCCCTTCACCTTTACTCGCACTTAAGGTAGGAAGTTTAATATCATGCGAAGCGTTATCCTTTCCTCCTCTCATTTGGCCTTTTCCAGCTCTGCAGCCAATGACACAAGTGAGGTCAGCAGATGATTCCCATCCTCCTCTGCTATCGCCATCTATTCCTGCTCAGTATGGCGGGGCAATGTTCTTAGAACCACCCTCTGAGTCCTCCAGCCGGGAGGAGCATTCCCAAGCAGGAATCAGCGAGGCAAAAGCAAAAAATGCTGGAAAAATTCAGCAGGCCTAACATCATCGGTGGAGAGTAAGAGAGATTTAACGTTAATGAGCTCTGAAGAAGAGCCATAAGGGCTCAAAATGTTAACCCTGTTGCTTTCTTTCTCACCACAGATGCTGTTAGACATGCTGAGTTTTTCCAGCATTTTCTGCTTTTGTTTCAGATTTCCAGCATCCGCAGTATTTTGCTTTCATTTTAGAGAGGAATCAGTGAGCCTGCGTAGGAAAAGCTTCAAGTGCCCCTCCAACACACTGATCCGCCGATATATTCTTAAAAGATAAACGTTAAAAAAACTGCGGGAGCTGGAATTCTGACGGCAAAACAGGAAATGCTGGAAGAAGTCAGCAGGTTGGGCAGCTGCTATAGAGAGTTCGCGTTTTGAGTCCGTATGACACTTAGGGTCCGCTTGGATTCTTTCTCCACAAATACTGCTAGACCTGCTGAGCTTTTTTTCTAGCATTTTAAGTTTCTGTTTCACCCAAATTAGCAAACCAGGTAGGCTTTTAATTCCAGATATTCACTCAATTCAAATCGCACAACCTGCCATGGGATTCGAACTCTAGTCCCCAGAGATGTACTGTGGAACACTGGGTTACCAGCCCAGTGATAATACAGCTACACCACCACCTCACATGTGGATTGGAACTTTCATATGCTAACCCACTGATGGAGCGGCCCTTCACCAGAGCGGCCAGCGGGGATGCTTGAACCTGATGTCCCTCATTCTCATGTACCAAACTAGAGAGAGGTGATACACATGCCCGGTGTATGCATGGGGTTTCAACCAGCAGTGAAAAACCGGCGATCTCACTTCAACCTCCAAGAGGTTCTCTTGATCATCATGCATTCTGAAATACCAACACTTCCGCACTTTTTGGAGGTCATTCGCCTTTTCCATCTGTGAGAAGGGCCGTTTACCTGTCCTTCCCAATGAAACACCGGTGTTCTTACATCGAGGAGAACGTGCAATGGAGAAAAGGAGTTTGGTAACATCTCAAGGAGAACAATTGCAAATGAGATCGATTCCACTTTTATATGACTTTAGCCAGAGAGCTTCTGGAACTTCTTCAAAATTCACTTATGGAGCTGTTTCAATGCTGTACATTTATTGTGCTGTAATGTATTTTGCCCTAACTACCTGTCAAATGGCTTCAGATTTTGGCAGCTTTATCATTAAAAAATAATTCAATTGATTCTGAAATAAACCTGAATTGGCATCAACCTTGATGTCCAGCTGATCCCAGCTGATGTTAATACTGGACAAGAAAGATCCCAGAGTGAAACCTGGCTTCATGGACCCTAAATTTGTTTTTTTCAGAAACCGTGGAACTCAGTTACTGAACACATTCACCAGCCCTTGCCAATGTATTTTAACATGAAACAGTTATTAAACAAGAAAATTAAGTATATTACACTAGAAAAAAATAGTTTGAAATATTTCAATACAAACTCCAGATAATGATTCAAGCTCCCGCTATTCCTTTTATCCCAGCAATGCCCTTACAGACACAAGGATCTCAGTGAACATTTGCCACAAGGTGAACAGAGAGACCTTGTTGCTGGGGTGGCCCAGTTGCAAACGGTTTTTCTTCCCGTAGACTTCTGAGTCATTCACTTGATACTTTTTCCCCAGTTGGTAACAAAAAAACGCATCCCAAACTCGCTAATACTTCAAATTCGGAGCAAGCACATGGGGCAGAATTTTCACCTGGGCGGACAGGAGAGGGAAATGACGCGCGATGACGTAGGGGGAGCGTCCCGACCTCAATGCGCAGCCGCGCGATCGTTCCGTTGGTGACCGGCGCGGGAACCGGGCCCGGTGAAGGCCATTAAAGTATTAATTAACTTAATATTTTCGCCAAGCGGCCTTTGCGCTCATTAGGAAGCCTCATCCACGGGCGGGGTGAGCTTTCCAACAGCAAATAAAAATAAAATAAATTACATCTCATTCATAACAAGTCCCTGCTCATGTGACAGTCACGTGAGGGTTCATGTTTCTTAACATTTAAAAATCATTTATTTTTGTTTTTTAGAACTCGCTGAGGATGCTCTGTGCAATCGCCCACATGCGCATGTTCCCCGCTCGCCCTCCTCCCACCCACACGCCCCCTCCCCACACACCATCTCCCACCCCTAACTACCCGCCCACCTGCACAGGCAGCGCTGAGCACTGCAGCATGCATTTCACGCTGGGCTGGCCTTCGTTGGACTGCCTCACAGTCCGGCACCATCACGGGTGACGGCCGCCCAGCCCGCCCAACAAGGGCAGAATTCAGCCCATGAGTTCCCTGAACCCAGTTCCCCAGCAGCCTTGCAGGGTTTCTTACTTGAGAGCTTGGAACCTCTGCGCCAGCTCACTCCAACACACATACTCACAGAACGGCACTTCCATCTTTGTCTCTCTGTGTGCCACTGGATCCTTGTCGCTAGGCAACAGCACAGTTGTTTCTACTTCCTGTTTCCCTTTCTTTCCTAAATTCACTAATCTACTAACCCCTTTTTAATCCATGTTTTCACTTCAAGGGTTGTAAAACATCGTTAAAAATGCATGTATCCAAAGAGGGGTCCCAGGCTTCCCGGCACAGAGCTCACACAAAAAAAACTATAAATGAAACTAAAACCATGTTCCATCTTACTTAGCACACAAATGCAAATATAAATTAAAATTAAAAGTTACACATTCTTCCTAATACTTGCTACCACAAAAACAAAGAACAAGCCCCTGGAGGAACATGGATTGACAATTTGCAATTGCACCTACTCTGGGAAATCTCGAGTTGGCATTTTTCGGTAAATGGTTTGTGAGTGGCTCGAATAGAAAGCTACTGCAAAGTCCACGCCTGTGTCTGGACTCTCGGGTTTATTAAGAATTTGTAAACTGTGTAAAATGAAAATTGTACTTTTCATTTATTGCTACAGGTTCATTCTGCTGTAACCTTATCGTTTTCAAATAAGTGAGATAGCCACGGCATGAAGTTAATGACGCATCCATATGCGGCTGGTAACCCTGATCCGTCAGTTCAACAATGAGTAATAGGTACTCACAGGGGGTGCAACCTTGACATTGATAAACACACTGTCTTTGAATGAGGAATTTAAACATTTCCTGTTGGTTTGTTTTCTGAAGTGTTAAGTCTAAAAGTTGTGCTTTGGTATCCTGGTGGCTGGTTTCCCACCTTGGTAACTGAATGGCTGTTTACGCTTGTTAAGTAAATGGGGACCTGAGATGGGGGGTGGGTTGCGCCCCATCTGAAGCCCCCTTCTGACTGGGTGCGCCCTCCGCTTAAGGCACGATGACTTCCGGGCCTCCCGCCTCGCCCCCTCACCAACCACCAGCAACCGCCCCCACCCCCCCAACTTTGTCCGCGGAGACCCCGATCGTCCACTTCGCGAACTCCCAGACGTTCCGTACCCACCCCGCCCTGGGACCCCACTTCCCTGCCTTCTGATTGCTCCGACGAAGTATTTGGCAGCTCCCTGCAGTACCTCTTCTGACCACTGAAACGCTTTGCTTGGAGCGACTGGAGTACTGCAGGCAATCAGATTGGACGGCCGCTCTGCAAGGTGGGACTTCCTTCCAAGTGAGGGGCGGAAGCGCAGCCTGATGCCAATCAACGCTCGTTGGAGCGTAACGTGGCATCGGGGCTGCTGGACTCGACGTGTACCCCGCAGAAATTTCTGGCGAAACCCGGCCATCCTGAAAAGCCAGGCCCATGATTTCACACTTTCTCTTGCTGCCTTAGTGCGACGTCAATATGGCGATTGTTAATGCTCAGAAATTTTCTGGGGGTAAAGGACATATTTATTGGTATCTTGGAAAATTTAGCATAATTATGGCTGCAGCAGAAGATCTGGTTGCCCACTTGAAATCACGTACCAAGAAAGCAGAGATTGTTACAGAATTGGCTCATCCGCTGAAGCCCAACTTTCACCCCAGGAATCCGCCCCCTGAACTTTCTCTGAACTGTTTCTAATGCAGGTGGATCCCACCCCCCCCCCCCCCCCCCCCACCCCACCCTCCCCCAACTTGGTTAAAGAGACCAAATCTGTACACGGTGCTATAGGTACGGGGTCAACATTTCCCTGTGTAGCTGCAAAAGGTTTCCTACTTTTGCACTCCAGCCCTCCATCAATAAAGGCCAACATTCAATTTGCCTTCTCAAGTCCTCATTGTACCTGCATAATAACACTTTTTATTATTCATATACAAGGGCACCCAAGTCCCCGTGTAATGCAGCATTTTTCAAATCTCTACCCATTTAAATAATATTCTGCTTTTCTATTCCTACTGCCAAATTGGATAACCTTACATTTTCTCACATTTCACTCCATCTGCCAATTCTTTTTGCCCATTCACTTGCCCTATCCATCTCTTTCTCGGACCTTTATTTCCTCACAAATTGATGCCTTACTTATCTTTGTGTCTTCAGCGGATTTGACTGCAACACGGCCACTCCCTTCATTCACGACAATAATGGAGATCATGAACAGCTAAGAACTCAGCCATGATCCATGTGACCCTCCACTAGTTGCAGTCTTTCAACTTGAAAAGAGCAATTTGACACTGAGGCTTCGTCTCCTGGTGGTTAAGCAACCCTCTAACCATGTTAATGTAACAACACCAACCCCTGAAGAAAGACCTCCAAGGCCCCCGCCCCCCACCACCCCCTCCCACACATACATACACACAACCAAACCGCCGCTCGCCAAAACCACGTGCTCTTGTCTTTTTCAGGACCCTTTCTATGTGTTATCTTATTAACTACACTTTGGAAATTGAAACGCACCACATCTCCTGCACCCACCCCTCCCCCGCGTCCTTTATACATTCAGCTTGGTATATCCTGGGACATCTCAAGTAAATATCTCCAGTTTCCTTTCACACAACCATGTTGATTCTTATTGCTTTATGGTTTTTTTGATGTCATGCTATTGCCTTCGTGATAATAGATTCAAACATTTTCCGAATGACATACGCTAGCCTAACTAGCTTATGGTTTCCTGTTTTTTTTGTTGCCTGCCTCCTTTCTTGCATAGTGGTGTTACACATATGGCTTTTCAATCCGCTGGGAAATTTCGAGAATCTAAGGAATTTTGCAAGGTTACGACCAATGCGACCACTATCCCTGCAGTCACTTCCTTTAACACCCGAGCAGGTCAAAACTAGGGGACTGGTTAGACCTTATCTCCATTAATTTTCCAATTAACTTTCTCTCTCATGATCGTGATAGTTTTACTTTCCGCTCTTTCCTTTGCCCTTTGTGCTCTTAAGTATTCTTTTGGTGCCTCCTATTGTGAACTCGTATACAAAATACTTATTAAAAGTCTCTGCTATCCTTTTCTTTACAATTATCAATTCCTTTGCCTCATCCTCTCTGCACAAAACAATTTTCTTTTAAATTTATTTGTAGAAGATTCCCCTGACTCTTCTTTTTTAATTATGTTTTGTTAGTTTTCCTGCTGTACTCTAAGTTATCCATCTTTAATATTTGTTCAGTCGTCTGGGCTTCTACGTGGCTCAGTGCTCTGTCTCTAGCTTTTACTAGGACGTATTAATGTCTTCAACGTAGGTTCCGGGGTCATGGTTAAAATGTGTCCAAATGATATAAGATCGTTCTTGTGGTTGAGAGTGTGGATGCTTGCAGACTTCAGATTATATCAATGGGCTGATGAGCTGAGTAGCAAATTCCTCATGGAATTCAGTTCTGGGAATCATGAACCAATTCATTTTGGGGAGGGTAAACGGGGCAAGGGAGTAGACAATAAATGGCTGGATATTGAAAAGAATAGAGGAACATAGGGATCTTGGTGCGCATGTCCACAGATCCCTGAATATAGCAGGACAAGTAGATAACCTGGTTGAGAAGGCTTACAGGATACGTTCCTTTATTTAGCACATAGAATTCATAGAACATAAGAATAGGGAGTAGCCGAGTGTTTTCTGTGGGCGATACCGGAGAGGGTCTGTGGTTGGCATGGGAGAGGCGATGTATGACAAACGAGTACTGGAGAGTAAGCCCTTATCTTTTCCACAGTGGCTACTATCCGAGAACGGTTCACAAACTCGGTGGTAACAAAAAAATGAATTCCACAAAAGCAAAAACAACTTCATTCAGGGAAACGGCCAAACTCGTACACTTCTGTCTTTTTTGTTTGTTCATGGAATGGCTGGGCTTAACTGGACATTTTAGATAGAACTACATTGCTGTGGGTCTGAAGCCACATGTAAGTAAGGACGGCATATTTCATTTGGTGACCCAGATGAGTACACAAAATCGGCTTGGTTGTAAAGTCATCATCAAACTTCAAAATTTCGCTACTGGCCGTGGGGGTATTCGAACCTCAGTCATTCAGAAAATCACGGTGGATTACCAGCCCACGAACTGCATCATTAAGCCGCCACTTCCCCTGAACAGTCATCTTCAAAGAGTTCCACGTGGAGTTCAATAATTGCCTGTTTGGTTATCGACCAAACACTGCTCTTTGCCACTTCTGTTCGGACACTTTGTGTGGCCATGCAAATCATTTCAGGACTGAAGTGAAAAACAGTGGAGGACGCGGCCATTATCTTCGGTAGGTGCCACGTCCACAGGGAATTGATAGATGGAATATAATGGGAGGGAAATGCGATGTAGACCGGCTTTCTCAGGAAGACTGGAAGAGAATTGCTTTTTTTTTTCAAAGGTGAAAGGCTGAGTGGTGTTGGTATTCGTAGAGACCTGCGTGCCCATGTACACAGACACAGGAACCCAACGTGCTAGTATGACAAACAATTAGGAAAGAAATGGCATGCCAACGGTTATTACAAAGGGGCGGGAGTTAGGTTTTGCTCTGTTAATGAACTTAAAACCTGCTTCACATTCATTAAATTGAAGGTAAGTTTCCAAAATGGTACGTCTCTAAACGGCTCACCGCGCCAGTGACCAGTGCTGGAGTAGCCAATTAGAACACGGGTCCTTTCTTTTATTCACTGGCCAATGGGGGTTTTGGGAAGGGAAGTTTGGCGGGTTTAAAATTGGCGGTTCAATCATTCATTTGAGTTGCAATACAGGACCAATTCCACCCTCATGCTGGCCTTCGTACCGGATGGCTCTCGGTGTCTGCACCCGTCTCTACTCAACATTACTTCAAAAAGACTTCCCTTCAAGGATGTGTTGGAGAAAATTCTGCCGAATTTACCCATAACCAAGTTCGATTGCTGATGGCACTTACAGATTGGGGTGCAAAGTCTCAGTGTAGGGGACTGAATCAATAATTATTGTTTGAACGATGAGTGAAACATAGGCATTTTCTACAAAGGGTTCAGATAGGTTTGATGCAGAATAAAACGCCAATTCTTTGCAACACCACGCGAGGCACCTGGAGAACTGTAGAGTTAGAATTAAACAAGAACAGCGATTTGCCACTGCAAATCATTTATCATTATAAACCCGCACGTGCCTTGGTCCAATGTTGCTGGAACAGATTATCTGGTTAGTGTCACATATCTGTGGGAGATCGCTGTGTGAGAATTGCCGACCGCATTTCTAACATTGTAACAGGGACTGCATTTGAATATGTATTGCATGGGCTACAAAACGATCCGGGGAGTCCTTAGGCCGTGAAAGCGGTTATAGAAATTAAATATATTGTTCTCTTAAAAATATTCAGCTCCTGTTCTACGCTCATCTGAGGCAAAATGCAGGATTGCGTGAAAATATTTACACAAAGCTAACACATTTCGGAGGATCGAGGCTGATGATGACCATAAGGTGAGTTATTACGAATTACTTTAAGCTACCGATTCGATTGGCAAAGAAAGGCTCTGCTATCGATAATCTAATACTTACACGCGCAAGACTTTACTATCTAAACACTGTGTAGCTAATTTCAGATCAATGCACCATGGGATCACGGAATATTCCAGAAGGTAGTCAGTTGGCCCATTGTCATCTGTGCTGACTAATTTACAAAGAAATAACAAATAACGTACATTCATGTTGCACCTCTCATGATCTGAGAATGCCAAAAGCGAGTTAATTTTAGATCGATCGTTGAATCTAATACAATTCCCATTGTGTCATACCATCAGTAAATGTATAAGTAGGAACTATGTTCTCGTGAGAGAGTTTGAAGAGTTAAGCTCAAAGGTAAAATTCAGAACATCACTGCTAATCAGTTCTGAGTTGATAATTGGTCTACGTGCCAATTGGAATAGAGTCAAGCAAATTCGAGAATTAAACACGTGTCTCAAAGAGCGTGAGGGAAGTGGGGTTTTTGATTGATAGGCCACTGGCACCAGTGTTCGGGAGGGAAACAGAGAGCTGTTCCATTGCGATGGGATCCACTTAAACCGAGCAGGCATCCTGGAGAATCGTATAACTAGGGTTTTGGTTAGGGCATTAAAGCAACAGGGGAAAGATTCGGGGGCAGGGAGATATGGAAATCCAAAGAAAGTAAATTGAGGCAGCAGAACTGCCTGGTAATGCAGGGAAAAGGTAAGCAGAGTGGGACAGGAAGGGACGTATGGTCAGATATTCCGATCTCCAGGGCAGTGCATCTGGGGCATTCCCAAAAGATGCGCTGAGCAAATCCCACACCCTCACCGCCCCAATCGCGCCACCCCTTTCCTCCGTGGCGCCTCATATTTCTCAGGAAAGGATCCAACAGCAAAATTCCTTCGGGCAATTGACCTGGACTGTGAACGATAGAGAAGATCGATTTAAATCACAAAATTCGTCGGATTATTCCCAATAATTGCCCAGGAAATGTTAGAAGAGTTACAACCACCTCCCCCTTCTGGGTAACTATGGCATTTACTTCCCCAGACCTCACACAGGACTCACCACACACCTCCTGAGCTCCCAAGTGATTACCTCCATCCACTAACCACACCCACATAGGACATACCGGGAATCCCACATACCACCGCAAATATTCCCCGTCTACCCTCCCCCCACTCAACCCGTCGAGACACCCTGCAGACATTTCCCAAAGCTGCCCAGGAGCCACGAGCCGACCCACCCCCGGGCCTGAGCTTACCCCGCCCCACTCCCAGGACTAACCCAGCCCGAAACCCCCTCCAGGTTGGAACCGTCGTGACCCGTGCCCCAAACGCCAGACTCGAACTGACCTCTGTAGGGCTGCCCCAACCCGATCACACACAAGCCGAGCATTACCCAATTCAAAGACCCGTCCTGCCCCCCCTCCGCACCTGGCCCGACCAAACTCCACACATCAAGGCCCGACCGGCCCAATACGACCCTACCCGTGCCCGACCCAACCCAGACGACCACCGCTGCATGGTCCCAACCGACACACCACCTCAAGCCCGATCCAACACGACTGGATCACTCAGACGCAGCCCCCACCGACCTGTCACATCCGCACTGAGGCTTGAACATACCCAACTCCTCCAGACCCTAACCGAAGCAACACATTTCCAAGACGGCACCCCCCCCACCCCCCACCGACAAGCCAGACCTGACACGAACAGAGGCCTCACCCGACGGGGTCACCTATCCCTCCAGGCCCGAAACAAAACTATTCGATACCCCGCCACCACCACCTCACCACTCCAGGCCCCACCTGACCTCTACTCCCCGCCCCAAATCCTATACTTCGACTAATGCGCTTACCTTCTCTCTGGCTTATCATGGTGGTTGGACCTTGAAGCCTGCCTGCTTTAGGGCAGCTAGTTCCGCAGAAAAGTAGGCATGGCTTTCTTACCTTCTACTGAGCTGCCTTCGTCTGTCATCCACGGGAACCCGCTACGCTGGAGTGAACTTGCCCAGCCTGAATCAGAAGTTTTGGCGATGTAGGAGAGGCTAGATTGAACGGTGAATAATTACGACCAGGGTGGCATTGCAACTCATTTGCCGATCCATCAGAACTTACAGCCCATAGGCCAGGCTTTGACTGCCCTGCTGCAGTGTGTCTCCCACCAGCAGATGCGACCGGCCATTTGAATCTCCATTCAGCTTGGACCATAAATCCCGCCGGGCGGGAGGGGCTGTAAAACCCAAGCCATGGGTCAGAATGCTGTGTCTGGTGGGTGGTCGGGCGGGCGCCGGACCCGAATGGACCTGAAATAGCCCGAGATGACGTCGGACAAACGAGCTCTCTGATCTCTCACCCGCACCCTCAGTCATGTCAGCGCCTGCCCTCTCCCCACCTCCAACCCCGGCAGCGCTGAGCATATTAGCGCAATTTTCCCTCTGGCTGGCAGCTATTTGGCCAGCCAGGGCGGAATTTAATGCTGGCGGGATTCCACTTAAGCGGACAGCTATTTGGCTTTTGAACGGCTCGCCTCAATTTGCAGCCACAACCTCGCCATGACGGGGCCGTGAATTTCCGCCCATATGTTTCTGCCCCTTAAAGAATCAAGTGGCATGGGGAGCGGCCGGGAAAGTGGAATTTATACCCAACTCAGCCCTGATAATATTGAATAGTGGAGCAGGCTCGACGGGCCATGACACCTGCTCCTGTTCCTATCTCTTGTGTTCTAGCAGATTTGTAATCTGACTGCAATGTTCTCACCCCCAAATTGATCTCACCGCCCCCGCTCTTTCCCTATAGCACTGGACTAATCCCAGTTGAATTATTGTATTACACTGTGCTTAAAACGCGAAAATGGTTTGGCTATCCCGCTCTCTGTCAAGAGCCCTGTCCCTGTATCAACCCTAAACTAATCTCATTATTGCACTTGCTCCCGGTGAGAATTCGAAACTAGTCACACTTCCTCTCACTTTTCCCATAACTTTCTTTCCACAAACCAGACTAATTCAGACTACACAGCTCCCCCTCCAAGCCCATCAACCTGTATCATTCATAGAGGTATCCCTCTATCCCACTTTTCCTCCACAGGCCTGCGGCTATCCTAGTGCATTCCCACCTCCCCAATCACTCTCCCGATCGCATTGGGGAATTCCCAAACCCATTCCAGCCTGAGGCACGATGCGCGATTGTGCTGCACAGAGATATCCAAGTATTTATGTTGCATAGAAAACGAACAGTACTAAATCAGCAAATCAGTGATTTTTCAAGTTTATTCCAGATTTAACAAACGGCGACCGCTCTATATCAAACAGTAAATTAACAGCAAGTTTGGGATTCCTGCTGTCACTGGAGCAGGAAGGTTCCATTGTCGCGGGACAAGACTTGCGACATTCTGGGACAGACATTAAGGTCAACTCTGTTTCTCTCTCCACAGAGGTTGCCAGGCCTGCTGAGATATTTCCAGCATTTTCTGTCTCTGTTACAGATTTCCAGCATCCGCAGTGTTTTGCTTTTATCTTAAGATCACGCCTTTTTGAAGATTCCCGTCCTTCGCGCTGAAATTCAAGGCCCAACAGCTGCAAAACCCTTGTCAAGTGATAGGGAAATTGATGCTTAACGATGAGCAAATTGTGAAAAAAAATCCATCAACGATACAGGAAGTACAGTTTGCTGTAGGTGCGGACGTTTGTGACACTCTGGTAAGGAACATTACCCGGCAGCAAATGGGGATGTTTCTGCCAATAGGGGAGGAAAGTCACCAGTGAGCAATTTGGGGCGTCGGTATTTTTGGTCTGGAGAGGTCAGCTGTTGGTCAGTTGGGATATTCCCTTCTCTATGGTAGAGCAGTGTCACTGTAGGAAAGTCACCCACCAGTAAATTGGGATAATTTCCTTTTTGGCACAGGAAAACCAGCAGTCAGTCAATTGGGAACCTAGTGTCACGAGTGCAGGAAAGCCACGTGTCAGGAAATGGAGCTTTAAGATCATCTGGTGTAATTCAAAGCAGGTGGAAAAATCAATACCGCCAATCCATTCAATCCAATGGCCATTATTTATAATATTATTGATAATAATAATGTTATTACTATTTCACTCATTTACCTAATAAATTCAGCGGATATCGCACTATTTCTTTTAACTGCTCCCTGAATTTACTCTGAGTCACTGCATAAATAAACGTGTTTGTGCAGCAACTGAGTAGCTGAAGCATATTTGCACTTTCTTGGAGAATAAATTTGGGGTCAGTGAAGCTTTTGATTTTATAATCACTTGTAAATCGGTCATAAAAGAACTGCACAACATACGTTATCCACAACAGAATGAAACTTCCGGAGATGGCAAAGAGTAAAACAATGGACTTTCTCCGGCTCTCCAGCTCTGGGTCACTCTGCTTCTCTGCACTCCTCTGGGCTCGGAGTCTCTTCCGGGTCTTACTGGTCGCTAGAATGTGCCTGACAGTCAGAGCATTGAAGAAAAAAATCAGGAAGAACGAGAGGCAAGGGGTTAAAATACGGTCAGACCAATCGAACACTGTCCACAGGTTTGAAGTATAGCGGGTTTTCTTCTGTCTGCAATACCAGGGGACATTATCGATAACATAGATGGGCTCGTGTATAAAATACCAGGGAACACTTTTGAAACATCCAAGCGCACAAACAATAGAGATGATAACTGCTGCAGTTTTCTCAGTGCAATATTTTGCTTTCAGATTCTGGCAGCAAATGGCCACAAAACGGTCAAAAGTGAAAGCGACCGTTAACCAGACGGAGCTGTCTCTGGACGCATGAATTAATGCAATGTTGAGGCTGCACACGGGAGTAATGAATACAAAACAATCTGGAAAATAAATACCAGGAATCCGGTTCATTATCACGGCTGTGATGATCACGAGGAGATCCGTCACTGCCATGGATACCAGATACTGAGTGATACATCTGGAGAGACCACACCTTCCTCGGGATAGGATCACAATCGCCACGAGGTTAACTGCAAGGGAGAGGGATAAACAGAGAAAGAGGAAGGAGTCACGGAATGCATCCCAGCATGAACAATAGCTTTATCAGAAATATGCATAATGCTTTGGGCTGTGATTATTGAAGTGGCGGGGGCTGATATAGGGTGAGATCTTGGGGGAGCAGAGACATTTTCAAAATAATCGGGAAACAAGCTGCATTGAAATAAATTGAAATGTCAAATACGCAAAAGAATCAATGTTATAATGAAGAATTAAATGGACCAATAAGCAATATATTCAGATTTAAGGTAATGATTTAAATGACAAAATCAACAAAGTATCAAACGGAATGCAAGTGAAAACAAATTTAAAGTTAATATTGCAACGATGGAAAGAAAGTTGTAGGAGCCTTGTATTGATCTGACCGCTGACGGTTATTCCAATGGAAAATAAGAGCTTTCCATTGCCGTATGCAGCAGGGAGATTTTGTTTATAGACATAGCCCAACAAACTACAATGTGACAACTAACCAGTTGGTCTAGAACTGACGAAATTGGCTATGAAACAGTTGATGTACAAAGAATAAGGAGGTCCCTTGCTCAATTAACTTCTCTCTAAGCAGAACATCGTTCCATAACAAACTACAGTTTCAGCAAAACAGTGCCCCCTTAACAATCCCTAATGTCAGACTACATTATGGACCATCGTCTTCGACAGTGCATTCCAGCCGATAACTCAGGGACTAAGGGCCCTACTGAGCTAAAATTAAGCAACTTTATATAAATGCACCAAATTGAATGGATATTCGAAGAATGTCCACAGTGACCGCGACAATGGCAAATGGAGATCCAGTCAGGTGTTCGCAAAAAAAATAATGAATTGCCCTTGAATCTAAAGGAGGAATCCAAGGGCCAAAATGGATGTTTGAGGCCGCGGACGAGTTTGGACGAGTTAGAATTGGAAATGTCAAGGACCGTGAAGGGTGCAAACATCAGGAGGAGTGCTCAGGGTGAGTGGAAGCTTCAGCGGGAAAAGTAGAAAAAAACCGGAGCAGCGGGTTTGGAAGGGAAGCGAGAGGTTGAAAAGAACGGAGGCATTCGGGAGACTGGAATGGATGTTCCTGGGAAATGGATATTAATGATTGCGACACACATGCATCATTGTTGTGAACGATCAATGAGACTTTGAGCTGTCAGTTACCTTCAATAAATTCATTCTTCATAACGACTACGATTTCATCACTTAACGCATTAAGTCAGTAATTGTTCACTATTATTTACTTAAACAAAACAGTTGATGTTTAAATCATTTGGGAAGAATACACAATATCAAAGTATTTCTGAACCCAAGGGTCTCAATGACTATTCATTAGGTCCAGTTCAGTAATTGTTAATGGAAGGAAACTAGCATTTCCATATCATTCCTACACGAACGTGTACAATTATCCCCTTTGTTTCCATGTTATTCGAACAGGCATGTCCGTTAATTAATGTCCCCGTGTTTTCCCATGGGGGTCTGTGCAATTCTGTGAGCGTCAATAGGCCGAGCTCCACATCATCATCCTCCTTCCAATTATTGGAAATTCTTTCAGTTGAATGCTGGGTTTGTATTTGAAAAGTCAAATTGTTTCCGCGTTTTACACAGCATATTATCTGTTGGAGTTCACTACATGTGCACAGTCGATGAATAGGTTACATATAAATGAAACGTAGTAGGGCTTTCAACCTTTCGAGACCGTTTGACTATTGAATTAGATAAAGAGTGATGTATATTTTAACTCCATTCGCACACCTATTCCCATATCCCTGGCCCCTCCTTCTCATAGCATGCCCGAAGAGAGCGCTGACGACGATGAACTCGGATTAGACTGGTCCATGGTTACGCTTGGAAAAGGGCTGCAGTCATTTTCTATTCCCTCCTGCAGGATGCCCCCCCAGCTCTGCCTGCCAGCCATTATTGGAACGAGTCATAGGTTGCAAATCAACCTGTTTGACCCTGTGATGAAGGCACTTTCTGTGGTCATCCGGTCCTGAAGTGGGACTAGAAACCGGAGCATCTAGTCCCGAGGTAGTGACGCTCCGGCAGTATCACAAGATGTCTCTTATCCCTTTGCTGCACTTGTCTAACAAAGATCTATCAACCTGAGTTGTAGCATTGTCAATTGAGCCTCCAGCTTCAACATCCTTTTCATTTGGGGAAGAGGCCAGATATACAACAGCTTTCTTGTGAAAAAGCATCTGCTGCCGTCACGCCTGGTCAGCATATTCTAATTTTAAGGTAATGACGCCGACTCCTGGGATTATCCAGCATCAGAAAAAAAAATCCTTTATCTCCCTGATTATTTCTTTTAATTGTCTCTTCTCTCACGTCATGTATTACCCTCACTGTCCGATTGTTTGTAACCATGGCGTTTCCCATCTTATCACTAGGGGACAAGACCAGGAGGAAAGCGCCAAAACTTCTCCAGCAGTTACGGGGTTTGAGTGGACGGTGTTGGCGATAGGTTGCACCAGACTCTCCTGTCCAGCCAACTCGACTAGCCAACTCCTTTAGCCCCCAATCATTGCATACATCTCTTAAACTTTTATATTCGGGGGTGCATATCACGTTCGTTTCCTGATAATAAAACCCTCTCATCCAGGGATCATTCTGGTAAATCATCCTGTCCTAGGTCGGTAGTGTATTTCTGAAGTGCGAAACTCAGAGCTGGATGCAGTCTAGACAGAGCTTCCGGACTGAAATAAAAACTACAATTCAGTCAAACAATTACCAGCTTGCTGCAATACCTTACCTGGAACAGCGATGGATGCAAGGGCGGTGTAGTAAATGGCATATACCAGGCCTCTTGGTGGTGCGTGCATTTTCTATGAGAAGCAGCAATGACAGTTCGAAATACCACGAGTGCTCTGCTTGGTATTTCAGGGCTCCTTTATTACACTCGATGTTAAATACCAAGAGACACAATTAGGTAACATTCCCAGAAAAGTCAGTTACAGTCACTGAACAAACATGTTAAGGTGACATCATCATTTACATTAGTTAAAGTCATTTGAACAAACAAGTTAATGATGGCTGTTTGATGTTCACTTTTTGTACAATAAGATGCATGTATCGCAATATCTAAAGCAAAGGTTGTGCCAGTTAAAGAAGAAAGTATTTTCCTCTTACCTGAACTGCCCTTTATGTGACTCCAATCCCACACGGACTTGGTTGGAACTTAACTGGTCACTGCTGTAACCGTGAAAGCCAATCAATTGTATCAAACAGCTGGACAGGAACAAAATAATTTATACAGGTAGGCAATGAGGCTAAGAACTGAACACAGATTTCGGAGATAACAACAACACATCCAGACCAGTGGACCCTGCAAATCCACCCTCAATCATATCTGGAGGCTGACGCCACAATTTGGAGAGCTGCTTCACAAACTAGATCAGCAACAGCCTGACACAGTCATACTCCGAGAGTCCTGCTATCAGCTGAGGTCCCAAACTCCTTTGTCGGAATCCGTGGATATACCCTGCCCACCAGTTGGACAAACCTGGGAAATATGTGAATACAGTGGCATATAGTCAGGGATGAGTGACCTTAAAAGCCCTCGATTTAGGCGGTGCACACAAGCCAGCTAATGGATTTAGATCAAACATGTGAATGGAAATTTCCCGCTACGTGCTATCAACCATCGCCCACCACCACAGCTCATATATCAACATTAACATTAGGCAAAGTAATTGAACCCAAACTAGACAGGGTAGATGCAGGAAGGATGTTCCCGATGGTGGGGGAGTCCAGAGCCAGGCGTCACAGTCTGAGGATACGGGATAGACCATTTAGGACAGAGAAGAAGATAAATTTCTTCACCCAGAGAGTGGTGAGCCTGTGGAATTCGCTACCACAGGAAGGAGTTGAGGCCAAAATATTGTATGTTTTCAAGAAGGAGTTAGATATAGCTCTTAGGGCGAAAGGGATCAAAGGATATGGGGAGAAAACGGGAGCAGGCTATTAAGTTGAATGAACATAATGAATGCCAGAGCAGGCTCGAAGGGCCGAATGGTCTATTCCTGCTCCTATTTTCTATGTTTCTATGCATCTTTACTTAGTCGATATAAATTCACCTGGGGAATGCAATGAAGGCAGAAAAAGGCAAAGAGTATACAATAAACGGGGGCTTCATTGCCCATTACTAAAATTGTCGTGTTACCATCAACCATGTCCGTGATAATAGGTCCTGAAAGACATTTCTCTCAGTTTAAGCTTGTGGCAGGTTGAGGGAGAAGTGACGGGAGATTAAAAACCAGCGAATCTACCTATCTCAGGTGCAGCTTTCCATGACATCTTTCAGTGGGAGTAGCCATTAAGCGGTACTCATAGAGGCCAAGTTCAGTTGGGAGATGGACGCCCGGTGCTTTGTATTGCCGTACCACTGAGCGGAGCGGGATATATTAAGAACAGATTCAAAAGTTGCAAGATGCGTTGGAGCCAACAGCAGAAGCAAAATTATATTCACCACAACCTGTAACCTCATTACCCATGTCCCCCTTTCCTCTATCAGGTCAAGTTATCAATCCTGTTTCTGGGGCAGGGGTTGGGCAGGAGTGGTGATGTGGTAGGGGAGTGGTGGGGGGGGGGGGGGATGGCGGTGGGAGGGGGCGGGGGGGGGGTGGGGGGCGGGGTGTAGAAAAGCATTCTGAAGAACAACGAATGTGCAACTGAAATTGCAGCATGAAAGAGACAAAGCAACAACATTGGACGACACGGATATGAACCCAAGGACTGAGGTAGGTGCCTCAATCCGCACAGTCCGATGGGCTCTGGATATAGCATCACAGTTATGACATGGGGAGACGTTAGCTTGGTGGCAAAGTCACTGGATTAATAATCCAGAAGGCCACGTGACTGTCCTGGGAAAATTAATGGACGATGCACGACAGCTGGTGGAATTCAAATTTAATCAATCACCTGCAATCAAAAAAAAGAGGCTCAGTGACGGTCACCACGAAAACTGTCATCGATTGTCGTAAAAGCCCATCTGGGTCATTGAGAGCCCTTTAAGGAAGGAAGTTTATCATCCTTACACAGCCTGGCGCACATGTGAATCCGGATGCCGCCGAAGTGGGTGACTCTTAACTGCCCCCTGAAATGTTGCCACTCAGTCCAAGGGAAAATAGGGGTGTGCAACAAACTTTGGCCTTGCCAGCGATACACACACATCCCATGAAACACTAAAGAAAAAATGTATATTGTAATTGGAAGATCTACAGCGTGCATCTCATAGAAAGTTACGGGGCTAAAAGGGTTAAGTATTTAAGAAAGGTTACACTGACCAGTCTTGCATTGCCCTGAATATACAAGAGAAAGTTGTCACCTAATTTTGCTCTTGAAGGAATGAACGGATTTCATAAGTTACTTAGAGGCAAACAGTTTGCCTGGTGGCGAATCCAGGGCATGCGGCAGGAGCTTAAAATTAATGTGCGGCCAGGTAGGTGAAAAACCACTTTTTCACACAAAGCCAGAATATTCTGTCCAAAAATCAGTGGCGTTTCAGTCAATCGGACATTTTAAAAATTGAGTTACACACATCTTTGTTAGGCAAAGTTACGAATTGCAATGAAAGGCAGTTGGGTAAATGCTGGTAAAAGACAGCTCAGCCGTGGTGTAAATGAATGTTGCAATCGTTTCGACGGGCTGAATGGTTTGCTCCTGTTCCTGTGTTCCAATGTCTCCCTAAGTAATTGACACAGACAATATGCAAAATCCCCCAGGGATATGTGTCCGCAAAAGGCTGGAGAAACTCTTCAGACAACTACCACAGCACGCGCCTGCACCCAATCGCTAACCAAGTAATATAAGAAGTCATGTTATTAAGTAATTGGGTTGACACGGGAACTCCAAAATTGAAACTTAACTCTGCTTTCCTCCAAAATGAAACTTGACTCATTGAAATTTGAACCTGGAAAATAACTCCCACCCCCACTTTGGAGGTTGAAGAAAGTTGGTTCGACTGAGAAGTGAGAGTGTTAAACACTGAGCCACGGCTGCGAAAGCTAAAGGGGATAAAGGAAAATGTCAGAAAAAACAAAGAAAGATTAGAAACTAACAGCAAAAACTCAAAAAGGACAGAAGGAGAGAGCTGAATCCTGCATAGCGACTGAGAACCAGATGCAAAATTGCACAGTGTGGCTGTCCATTACCGGTTACATGCGGAGAGATATACGAACATACATCCGAACATATGAATTATGAGCAGGAGTAGGCCATTCTGCCCCTCGAGCCTGACCCGCCATTCAATAAGATCCTTGATAATCTGATTGTGGCCTCATCCGTCTACTACCCGAAAGCCTTTGCCTTCCTTCTTAGTCACTAATCTATCTACCTATGCCTTGTAAATATTCATTGACCCTACATCCACCGCTCTCTGAGGAAGAAAGTTCCAAAGAACCATAACCCCCTCAGAGAGAAAAATAAATCCTCTCATTTCCTTCTTAAATGGGAGACCATTGATTTTTTTTAACCATTTCCCCCATTCTAGCCTCTCTCACACAGGAAACGTCCTTTCAGTATCCTCCATGTCTAGTCTGGGATACTTGCCTTTATCAGCCGAGGCATAAGATACAAGAAAAGGGAGGTTATTTTGCAACTGTATAAAACGCTGGTTTGGCCAGCACTGGAGTAATGCATGCAGGTCTGGTCACCAAAGAATACGAAGGGTGTGATTTCAATGGAGAGGGTGCAGAGGAGATTTATCAGTGTGCTGCCTGGGCTGGTGGGTATGAGCTATAAGGAAAGATAGGATAGGCTGGAGTTGTTTTCCTTGGAGCAGCGAAGCTTGAGAGGGGACATGATAAAGGTGTATAAGATTATGAGGGGCAGAGATAGGTTATATAGAAAGACACTTTTTCTTTTAGTCGAGGGGTCAATAATCAGGGAACATAGATTTAATGTAAGAGGTAGGATGCTAAGAGGGGACTTGCAGAGATATTTTTTTCACCCAGGGGATGGTGGGAGTCTGGAACTCATTGCCTGACAGGGTAGTTGAATAATAAACTCTCGTAATATTTACGAAGTATTTAGATGTTCACTTGTGTTGCCATAGCCTCAAGGGCTTTGGGCCAAGCGCTGGAAGAAGCGATTAGCATAGTCAGATCTTTGCTGATCAAACGGCCTCCTTCTGTGCTTTGGATGCTTATGGGTCTAAGGCTGGCTACGAATCCAATGTTCTCCTCTCAACTCTCCCCAATTAAGCAGGCGAATATGCGAGTCTGTAACGAAATTCATGAAGCTTTGACAAGCTTCGCTGTGAAGGATCTGATAGCTGGAGACCAAGGCACAAAGCCTGAGATGGAGAGAAAGGTGTTTGGAACTGTGAGCAGCTGAAAAGGGAGGGGAGCGTTGACTTGAAGCAAATTTCTCGGCCGGTGAGAAAGGGAGCAGGGATGGGTTAGCTGAGAAAGAATATGGCGGAGGAGAGTGCGGAGATGGGTGAGTAGATGGTGGGATTGAAGAGCTGGGAAAAGGCATGGAAAGAGCGCGGAGGGGTGGAGAATTTTCCATTATCAGGCAGGTCAATAATCGCGAGGCATTGGTTTAAAGAAGTCTATGATGTGTGTAGGGGGGAGGGGGGAGCAGTGTGGGTGGGGGGAAGTTGAGGATAATTTTATTTCTCCTTGCTGTGAATGATTAATGACGGAGCTAAAGGCGAGTGACATTGCTTCAATTGTGAGCAGGAGATTTTGCAAGTAATGTTCAGGGAGAAACCACAGATCCAAATAATTTTTAAAACATAGGATAATAGTTTATTTTCCCAGGTCCACAGCCACGTGTTCGAGCCTACCTGACCTCTGGCCTGGAACAACGAGTGACTCATCTGAACCAAATTGCTACTGAAAAATAGCACTGTAGGAGCATCTTCAAGCTATTCGTTGCTAGGGCTACCCCAGGGATTTCACACCGCGCCCACTTTCTTTTATCAGTGCTTGTTGCACATGCTGTAATTATGCTCACAGGCTGACGATGTGATCCCATAAATGTTGATATTTTTTGTTGCAGTCAAAATGGATGGAGGAGCATTACCTGCTCCTGGAGGAAGTTTTGTTTCTTTCAGAAGATACTAAGTCATAGAGTTATACAGCACAGAAACAGGCCCTTCGGCCCATCGTGTCCGTGCTGGCCATCAAGCACCTATATATTCTAATCCCATTTTTCCAGCACTTGGCCCGTAGCCCTGTATGCTGTGGCGTTTCAAGTGCTCATCTAGCTATTTCTTAAATGTTGTGAAGTTTCCTACCTCTACCATCCCCTCAGGCAGTGTGTTCCAGACTCCAACCACCCTCTGGGTCAAAATAAAATCCTCAAATCCCCTATAAACCTCCTTCCCCTTACCTTAAATCTATGACTCCGGTTACTGAAACCTCCACTAAGGGGAAAAGTTTGTCCTATCCACCCTATCTATGCCCCTCAAAATTTTGTGTACTTCTATCAGGTCCCATCTCAGGCTTCTCTGCTCTTAAGGAAAACAACTCCAGCCTATCCAGTCTCCCTTCATAGCTGAAACGCTCCAGCCCAGACAACATCCTGGTGAATCTCCTCTACATCCTCTCCAGTGCAATCACATCCTTCCTATAGTGTGGCGACCAGAATTGCACAGTACTCCAGCTGTGGCCTAACTCGTGTTTTATTTAGCTCCAGCATAACCTACCTGCTTTTATCTTCTATGCCTCGGCTAATAAAGGCAAATATCCCAGATGCCTTCTTAACATCGTTATCGACCTGTGCTTCTGCCTTCTGGGGTCTATGGACATGTACACTAATATCCCTTTGTGCTTCCTAGAGTCCTACAATTCATTGTGTATTCCATTGTCATGTTAGCCCCCTCAAAATGCATCACCTCACAATTCTCAGGATTAAATAACATTTGCCACTGCTCTACCCATTTTACCAGCCGATCTACATCTTCCTGTAATCTAAGGCTTCCCTCCTCACTATTTAAAGCACCACCAATTTTCTTATCATCTGCAAACTTACTGATCATGCCTCCTATATTCATGTCTAAATCATTAATGTACACTACAAACAGCAAGAGTCCCAACACCGATCCCTGAGGTACAGCAATTGTCACAGGCTTCCAGTCACAAAAACAACGTTCGACCATCACAGTCTGTCTTCTGCCACTAAACCAATTTTAGATTAAATTTGCCAAATTGCCCTGGATCGAACGGGCTCTTACCGTCTTGACCAGTCTTCCATGCAGGGCCTTGTCAAAAGCCTTACTGAAGTCCATGTAGACTACATCAACTGCACTACCCTTCTCTACACAACTAGTCACCTCCTCGAAAAATTCAGTCAAATTTGTTGGACATGATCTCCCCTTATAAAGCCATGCTGACTATCGCTCATTAATCCCTGCCTCTCCAAGTGGAGATTAACCCTGTCCCTCAGAATTTTTTTTCCAATATTTTCCCTACCACTGATGTTAGACTCACTGACATGCCCTAATCACCTGATTCATTCTTTAAGCCCTTCTTGATTAATAGCACCACATTCGCTGTCTCCAGCCCTCTGGCATCTCTCCAGTGGCCAGAGAGGATTTGTAATTAGTGTCAGCCTCCGCAATCTCCTCCCTTGATTAACGCAGCAGCCTGGGATACATCTCATCTGGGCCTGGGGGTTTATCCACTTTTAATCTCGCTAAAACCGCTAATATCTCCTCCCTTTCAATACTAATTTGTTCAAGTACATCACAGTCCCCCTCCCTGATTTCTATACCTGCACCACCCTTCCCCATAATGAACACAGATGAAAAGTTCAAAACCTCACCTACGTCTTCAGGCTCCATGCACTGATTGCGACTTTCGTAAAGAATGGGCTCTAATCATTTCCTGGTTATCCTCTTGCCTGTAATATATTTATGAAATGCATTGGGATTTTACTTTATCTTGCCTGCCAGTGTTTATTCATTCCCCTTCTTTGCTCTCCGAATTACTTTTTTATGTGCCCCCCCCACCCCCCACCGCCCCAGCACTCTCTACACTCGTCTAAGGCTTCCGATTTTTTGAGTCCTCTGTATCTGCCATAAGCCTCCTTTTTTTTGCTTATCCAATCCTCTGTATCCCTTGACATCAAGGGTTCCCTGGACTTGGTGGTCCTACCCTTCACCTATCCTGATGCAATGGGACAGGCACTCCAAAGAGTAGTGAACGTTAAGAGGCCAGGGCGTAAAGGGGAAAATTAATCATTTCTGCAGTACAGGAGGAGAAACTGGGAAGCAGCAGCCCACGGTCTAGCCTCCATCTCCGCTGGTTCGCACCGTCACCCCTCCACGTTGCCCACACCCTCCTTGCACCACCCACCCCCTCTGCCCTCATTAGCTACCCTGCCCCTCTTTCGCTCTTAATTCCTGAGTCAGGCCTTTCATGTGTGGGTTTCGTGTTTGGACAAGTGCAAGAACAGCCAAGCAACTGGAGTGGGAAATGGAGATCCAGGTGAATGAGTGGGGCTAAGGCTCAGGACCGGATACGGAAGTCTGGCGCCCCGCCTGGTGGGTGCTCGAGTGGACAGTACTGAGAACATTTCTCACCCTTCCTGACGCCCTTCTTCCTGTAAGAACCCCATTCCATTCTGTCAGTTCCTCTGTCTCCATCGCATCTTTTCTTACGTGCTGCTTTGCACAGTGGTGCTTCGGGAATTTTGTCCTTTTTTTCCCCAAACCGAGCATTCCATCCCACCATCACCCGAACTGAGGTGGACAGGACCCGCAACCATGTCGGATTCATTTTCCGCACTTCTGCCCTCACCCCAACCCCCTCTCTCGCAGAACCACAATGGGTTCCCCTTGCCCTCACTTTACAGTGGCCTCCATCATCAAATGGTGTTCCTTGGCCACCTCCAGCATGCTGCCACCACCAAACACATCTTCCCCTCCCCGTCAAAATTCCGAAGGTTCCATTCCCTCCACAACACTCTGGGCCAATCCTCCATTCACCCCCAATACTTCAGCCGCTTCCCAATGCACCTCCCCCTGCAATCACAGGAGGTGTAACTGCTGACCCTTTCCCTCCTCTCTCCTCACTGTCCAAGGCCACCAAGTCTCCTTTGGGGTTAAACAGCGATTTATTTATACTTCTATTAATTTAGTTTACTGCATTCTCTGCCCACAATGTGGTCCCCTCTACACCGGCCAAGGCCAAACTGAGACGAACCTCACAGAATGCGGAGGGCAAACCTACCTTTGAAAACAGAGATGGGGCCCTCAGGCGTTTGGGAACTGAAGTCCCCAGTGTGCCTTAGGACTTCTGCACAAATACCCAGGTCATTTATTTTCCTGTTGATTTAGGTTTCATTAGCATGTGCTGTCCGGACACTGGCCGCATATGCACAGCTGGTGCACATTCTCGTTGCTAAGCCGGTAAAGGCCACTGCGCACCTGTGCAGTTTGTTTCTTTTGGACTTATGAAGCAGTGGTGTTCTGGTGGCGCAGCTGAGGATCTTAGAGGGTGCTTGGAAGGTGAAGCTTGAATTCAGGTGGCGATCCAAGGGAGAAGGACATTGGAAGGAGAGATCGAAGTCCTGGAGGTGGATCCTTGTTGAAGACGTCCAAGTGAAAGCCAGAGAGTCTATGAGACTGCTTGGCTCACAGCATGAAGAGCATCTGCGGGGAGTTGATGAGAGATCCTTAGCATCTGCTTTGGGTGGCAACTGTCACTTGGTTTCAGAATGCGGCGCGCCTGGCCACAGGTCACCTGTTGGTTTACATCCATTGTGAACATTAGAACATGAGGTAGATTTTGCAAATTGTATTGTTCTTATGATTCTGCATATATTTGTAGAGGTAACGGCTGTGGGTGGGGCAATGTAATATTGTTCATAGGTTCTTATTTGATATATGTTGTGCCCTTTTATTAAAAATAAACAGCCGCCCTGTGAGTCAGTTCAGTAAATGCTCTCCACTGTTTTACAAATAGAAAAAGGAAACAGTGATAAATCAAGCCAGGTTCCATTTGGGATCTGACTTGTCCAGTACCAACATCAGCTGGGATCATAACAAAGTCAGTAACCTTTGCGGGACCAATAATTCTTGAATTTAAGTGGGACCTGTGAGTTCATAATAAAGCGAGTGCATGGAGCTGGAGTTAGTGTCCGTCGGAACAGGATTTGCTGTGAAATAGCACAGGAGTTTGGACATAAAATGGCTTTGAGTGACTTTCCTGGGAGTGGAAGATGTTACAATGGGTCTTCTGGAATCTTTGACTAAGGCTAAACTGAGCGAGTTGGCAGATAAGGTGATGGTAGAAATATAAGCAGAATTTCGTAAAGAAAATATGATTAACGTACTTACCCAACATTTAAAATCAAAGGCAGAGATGCCCGATGTCAATATATCACAGCTGGAGTTCACTACAATTCAATTGCAAATGAAAAAAAAAGATTTGGAACAAAAAGGAGTGAGACAGGGAGAAGAAAAGAAGAGTGAATTATAAAGAAAGCAAAATGGGATATTGAATGGAATAGGCTTGAATAGGGAAAGAAGGGGGAAAAGAGAGAAAAAAAGAGAAAGGAATGGAAATGAGAGAGCTTGAACTTGTACTCCAGAATGAGCAGTTAGAGAGGGAGGGAAGGGATAAGCCTGGATTGTCTAAAGAAATGCTTTGGATAAATGAATAAAGAGGGGATAGTAGTTCGGAAGATGATTCTGAATTCCCTGAGGAATTTGCTTTACCTAAAAATCTTCGTTTGGATCCTAAATTTTCAGAGGATGGATTTGAAAGATATTGCACCTAATTTGAAAAGATAGCATGAAGTTGAATTGGCTAAAAGATGTTTGGACTTTAATTTTATAACCCGTGCTGTCAGGTGCAGCTATGAAAGTTTATGCTAGCTTGTCAGAAGAGCAATCTGCAGACAACGAACTGGTTAAAAAGGGCAATACAGAATGGATATGAGCTTGTCCCTGAAGCTTATCAATGAAAGCTTAGGACCACAAGAAAGAAACCTAATAAGAAATTTGTGGATTTTTAAGCAGAAAATAAATGTTAAGGGATCAATGGTTTTGATCATTGAAGTTAGAGAAAACGTTTGGGAATGTGAGGGAAATCATGATTATGGAAGAATTTAGAAATAGCATTCCAGTAACCTTTAAGACTTACTTGGATGAGAGCAAATATCAAAGGTCCGAGAAGCAGCAGCTTTGGCTGATATCTATGATATCTCACACATACAGTTACATTGGAGGAAATGGTCATATGAGAATCAATATAAAAATTGAAGGAATAGAAAATATGGCAGCGGAATAGAGAATAGTTCAAGAGAGCAAATAGAAGGATGCCAAATTAATAACAGGTATAGGTTAGAAACTAAAAGTGATGTAAATAAAATGTTATGCTTCCATTGTAATAAACCTGGATATATTAAATCTAATTGCTGGAAATTAAATAGGATACTTATTGCAGTAATAGGAATGCTCAAGGAATCCTCAGAAAAGGTAGCACCAGAAAAGGAAATTGTTGTTAAAACTGTAGCAGTGGTACAGTTGAAACGTGTTCCATCAGAATCTAGGGGGGTGGGGTGGTTGGGGGCGGGGTATACAGCTCAAGATAGTCCAGTTATTTCTTCTTTGATTACTGGTGAAGGAAGTCCGTCTACTGGGGGTTCTGGGTGTTTTGTCTGAAAGGGAGGAGTATCCCTCTTACCCCTCTAACAAAATAACGAAACAAATTAAAACTTTGAGAGATCCTGGGCTAGATCAATCATTAATGGTGGCTGATAATACAATATGTGTTCCAGATAGTTATATAAAGGCCGAAGTATTAATAAGGGGTGTTATTTGAATTTATGAAACTGTTTCTTTGTGTGAAGTCAGTTTACGAAATGACTGCTTAAATAGAATTTTTACTTTGGGAATTATTCTTAAATCACCTATTGAAAGAGGTGGATTTTTTTGTGGGTAATGATTTGGCTCGTGGAGTCAGTAATATGCCAATGAGTGCATTACAGCTGGCTGTTGAACATGCTGCCCTTAATCAAACCCTGACATCTACTGTGGCCGAAAATGAGATTTTTACTGCTGAAAAAAAGCAATTGAAAGAAAATCTGATCAATGTAGAGAACAAACTTTCAGATGTAAAAGAGGAGTTTGCTAATGGAAAGTGGGAATTGTTGAGAACAATTTAATATCAGTCACAGAAGGTAAAACACTTGACTGAGGATTTGAAATGATGAAATGATAAACTTGTGGAAGCAAATTCAACATAGGTCGACCCTCAGTTAACACTTGATGAACTTCAAGCATCAGAAGTCTCTATAAAGTATCGTGAAAAATGCCTCGAACAGGGACAGCTGGTGAATCAGAACAATTTATTAAATACTGGGTTAAGAAACAAAATTAGGGAACTGAAAGAAATTCGTCGTGAAAAGAATAATATGGTTCCTGAATCCCGGTGCAAACTGAGAAAATGCAAGAGAAGATGTGTGCTATGGAATGTCGCAGTTCTCAAGTTGCCCCTGTGAATGAAAACTCCTGGCCGAATTGTGAGCCACCTGAGCAAAGGCCTCATCGAAGTAACATTACCAATGTATCAACCTCAGTAATGAGCAGTACGGAAGCAATTGGGGTCCCTGCAAAATTGGGAATTAAGAAGTGTCAGCAAAAAGGACTGAAATTGAAAAATGGTCTGGAAGGGCCAATGACCGGAGAAGCTGATTTACAGATGCCTGCCAGTGCAAAATACTGCAGATGCTGGAATCTGAAACAAAAACTGGAAATGCAGGGGGGAGGGGGGTGGAATCTTCAGCAGGTCCGGCAGCATCTGTGGAGGGAGGAACAGAGTTGACGTTTCGACTCCGTATGACCCTTCTTCAGAGCTCTGATATGCCCCTGAACCCCCATAATCTCAAGGGCTACGCACCAAGTGCTGAAAAATGTTTTACATTTTTGAAATGTATTTGACATTTCCATTTATTTCATTGCAGCTTGTTTCCCAATTACTTTAAAAATGTTTCTGTTTCCCCCATGATCTCACCCTAAATCAACCCCCGCCACTTCAATAACTGCAGCCCGAAGCATTATGCATATTTCTGATCAATGTACTATTCATGCTGGGAGTGCATTCCATGACTCCTCCCTCTTTCTCTCTTTATCTCCCTCCCTTGCAGTTAATCTCGTGGCGATTGTGATCCTATCCCGAGGAAGGTGTAGTCTCACCAGATGTATCACTCGGTATCTGGTGTCCATGGCTGTGAAAGATCTCCTGGTCATCATCAAAGTGGTCATAATGAACCGGATTCCCGGTATTTATTTTCCAGATTGTTTTGTATTCATTACACTCGTATGCAGCCTCAACATTGAATTAATTCATGCGTCCAGAGACAGCTCCGTCTGGTTAACGGTTACTTTCACCTTTGATCATTTTGTGGCCATTTGCTGCCAGTATCTGAAAAAATTGCACAGAGAAAACTGTACATTGGTCATCTCTATTGCTTGTGCGCTTGGATGTTCCAGAAGTGTTCCCTGGTATTTTATACACGAACCCGTCTATGTTATCGATAATATCCCCTGATATTGCATGCAGAAGAAAACCCGCTATACTTCACACCTCTGGACAGTGTTTGATTGGTCTGACCGTATTTTAACCACTTGCTTCTCGTACTTCTTGATTTTTTTCTTCAATGCTCTGACTGTCAGGCACATTCTAAGGATCAGCAATGCACGGAAGAGACTCCGAACCCAGAGGAGTGCAGAGAAGCAGAGTGACCCAGAGCTGGAGAACCGGAGAAAGTCCATTGTTTTACTCTTTGCCATCTCCGGAAGTTTCATCCTGTTGTGGATAATGTATGTTGTTCAGTTTTTTTATGACCGATTTACAAGTGATTATAAAATCAAAAGCTTCACTGACCCTAAATTTATTCTCCAAGAAATTGCAAACATGCTTCCGCTACTCAGTTGCTGCACAAACAAATTTATTATGCAGTGACTCAGAGTAAATTCAGGGAGCAGTTAAAAGATATAGTGCAATATGTCGTGAACATATTAGGAAAACCATGACCATAATAACAATAATAATCATCATCATTATCATTAGCATCATCATCATCATCATCATCAAAATCATCACCATCATTATCATCATCATTATCATCATTGTAATCAGCATTCCAAATCGGAATAGCTCTCCTCTTCTTTACTCTATACATAAGATTCGCCATCGGATTGAATAGAGTAGCCTCATTGATTGTTCCAATTGCTTTGAATTACACGAGGCGATCTCTAAAGCTCCATTTCCTGACACGTGGCTTTCCAGGACTCGTGACTCTAGATTCCTAATTTCCTGACTGCTGGCCTTCCTGTGGCAAAAAGGAAATTAACCCAATTTACTGGTGGTTGATTTTCCTGTAGTGGAGAGGCACTGACTCTCGGCATCCCGAGTTACTGACAGGTGACTTTTCTATACCATGGAGATGGAAATATCCCAGCTGACCAACAGCTGAATTCCCAGGACCAAAAATACAGACTCCGCAATTTGCTCACTGGTGACTTTCCTCTCCTGGGGGCAGAAACATTCTCATTTGCTGTCGGATGACCTTCCCTACCGTAGTGTCACAAACATCCGCATCTATGGCATACTGTACTTCCTGTGTCGTTGATAAATTTTTTTTTTTACAATTTGCTCATCGTTGAGCATCAATTTCCCAATCTCCTGACAAGAGTTTTACAGCTGGTGGGCCTTGATTTAGCGCCAAGTACTGGAATCTTCAAAACGGCATGATCATAAGATAAAACCAAAACACTGCGGATGCTGGAAATCTGTAACAGAGACAGAAAAAGCTGGAAAATATCTCTGCAGGCCTGGCAACCTCTGTGGAGAGAGAAACAGAGTTGATCTTAATGTCCGTCCCACAATGTCGCAAGTCTTGGCCCGCGACAATGGAACTTTCCTGCTCTAGTGACAACAGAAATCCCAATCTTGCTGCTATTTTACTGTTTGACATAGAGCGGTCGCCGTTTGTTAACTCTAGAATAAACTTGAAAGAAAACCGGTTTGCTGATTTAGTCCTGTTCGTTTTCTATGTAACAGAAATACTTGGATATCTCTGTGCAGCACAATCGTGCATCGTGCCTCAGACTGGAATGGGTTTGGGAATGTCACACTACGATCGGGAGAGCAATTGGGGAGGTGGGAATGCACCAGGACAGCCGCAGAGCTGTGGAAAAAATGTGGGACAGAGGGATACATTTATGAATTATACAGGTAGATGGGTTTGTAGGGGGAGCTGTGTAGTCTGAATTAGTCTGGTCTGTGGGAAAGAAAGCTGTGGGAACAGTCGTTAAGTGTGGTTAGTTTTGTATTGTCACTGGGGGCAAGTGTGATAATGAGATTAGTTTTGCATTGATACAGTGTCCTTGATAGATAGCGAGATAGCCAAAAGAATTTCGAGATTTAAGCTAATAATTTAGCTGGGATAAGTCCAGTGCGATAGAGAAAGAGTGGGGTGGGGGTGGGGGTTTGGGGGTGGGGGGGGTGGTGGGGGGGTGATGGTGGTGGTGGTGAGATCAATTTGGGGGCGAGAACGTTGCAGTCAGATTACAAATCTGCCAGAACACAAGAGATAGGAGCAGGAGCAGGTCGCATGGCCCGTGGAGTCTGCTCCACTACTCAATATTATCATGGGTGTATGAACTCCAATCTCCTGGCCGCCGCCCACCCCCCATACCCCTTGATTGCTTAAGAGACAGAAACACTCTCTGTGCCTATTCTGTCAAGTTTATTCAGAGTATTTTATGTTTCAATGTGAACACCTCTGATCCTCTGTACTTCAGAGAATAAAAGCCGATTTCTTCTGCCTCTCATTATACAACAATCCTCCAATCCCATGGATCATTCCCTCCAATCCCATGGATCATTCTAGCCACGTTTCATTATAATCCTTCCATCGAAAGTATAAGTTTCCTGAACTATGAGGACTAAAACTGCATATAACACTCTGGCCGTGTTCTCAACAATGTTCTGTACAATTGTGGAAAGACTTCTTTATTCGTGTGCTCCAATCGCCTGGCAATAAAGGACAACAGGCCATTTGCCATCGCAATTACTTGCTGTGCCTGCATGCCTGATTTTGTTTTCTTTGTACAGTAACACTCGTCACTCTGCGCGTGAACACTTACAATTTTCACATCTTTTAAAAACATTATGATCTACTATTCTTACGACCAAAGTGATGAAGCTCAGACATCCCCACGTTATATTACATAGAAACATACATACAAACTAGGAGCAGGAGTAGGCCATTCAGCGCTTCAAGTTTGCTCTGCCAATGATTATGATCATGGCTGATCATCCAACTCAATCCCGCTTTCTCCCCATACCCTTTGATCCCTTTCGCCCCAAGAGCGACATCTAACTCCTTCTTCAAAATAGACAATGTTTTGGCTTCAACTGCTTTCTGTGGTCACAATTTCCACAGGCTCACCACTGTCTGGGTGAAGAAATTTCTCCTCATCTCAGTCACAAAGGGTCTACCCCGTATCCTCACACTGTGACCCCTGATTCTGGACTCCCCTACCATCGGGAACATCCTTCCTGCATCTACCCTGGCTAGTCCTGTTAGAATTAAATGGTTTCTATGAGATCCCCCCTCATTCTTCTGAACTGCAGCGAATATAATCCTAGCCGACTCAGTCTCTCCTCATATGTCAGTCCCGCCATCCCAGGAATTAGTCTGGTAAGCCTTCGCTGCATTCCCTCTATAGCAAGAACATCCTTCCTCAGATAAGGAGGCCAAAACTACACACAATATTCCAGGTGTGGCCTCACCAAGGCCCTATATAATTGCAGCAAGATATCCCCGCTCCTCTACTCGAATCCTCTCGCTATGAAGGCCAGCATACCACTTGCCATCTTTACCGACTGCTGCACCTGCATACTTACCTTCAGCGACTGGTGTACGAGGACAGCCAGGTCTCGTTGTACATTCCCCTTTCTAAATTTATAGCCATTCAGATAATAATCTGCCTTCCTGTTTTTGTGGATAACCTCACATTTATCCACATTATACTGCATCTTCCATGCATTTGCCACTCACTCAGCTTGTCCAAATCACACTGAAGCATCTCTGCATCCTCTTCACAGCTCACCCTCCCACCCAGCTTTGTGTCATCCACAAATTTGGAGATATTACATTTAGTTCCCTCAGCTAAATCATTAATATGTATTGTGAATAGCTGGGTTCCCAGCACTGATCCCTGCGGTACCCCACTAGTCACTGCCTGCCATTCGGAAAAAGACCCGTTTATTCCTTCTCTTTGTTTCCTCTCCACAAACCAGTTTTCTATCCATCTCAATACACTACCCCCAATCCCATGTGCTTTCATTTTAGAAGCCAACTGCCATTTTTTTTCTCACTGCTGAACCTGGCTCAATATCTTTGCCGTGTCTTTGTGTCCTCCACGCAGCATCTTTCTCTTTATTGTTCCATGGGATGTGAGAGTCGCTGGCCAGGACAGCATTTGTCCATCACTAACTGGACTTGAGAAGGTGGTGGTGAGGTGCCTTCTTGAAGCGCTGTAATTCATGTGGTGTCGGTGAAACCACAGTGCATTTAGGGAGCGGATGCTGGGTTTTGACCCAGTGACAGTGAAGGATCTGAGGTATTGGCCCATCTGAAGATGTTGTGTGTCTGGGAGGGGAGCATGCAGGTGCTGATGTATACATGCATCTGTAGCCCTTTAATTTGAAGTGGTAGAAGCCGCAAGTTCGGAAGGTGCTGTCCGCGGAACCTTGTTGACTTCCTGCAGTGCATCTTGCACGAAGCACACACTGCTACCATTGTTTGTCGGTGGGGGAGGGAGTCAATGGTGGGTTGCCATCAAGCGGGCTGCTTTGTCCAGGATGGTATCAAGCGTTCTTACTGTTGTTGGAGCTGATCTCATCAGGAAAATGGAGAGCATTCCTCCTGACCTGACCTGTTAATGTTTGGCAGACTTTGGAAGTCAGGAGGTGGGTTATGCACCACAGAAATCCCAGCCTCTAACCTTCTCTTTTGGCCACATTATTTATATATCTAGTCCAGTTAACCTCTGGTCAGTTCTACTCCCTAGGATGGTGATGGAGGACGATTCAGTGATGGTGATGACATTAAATATCAAGGGGAGATTATTGCTTCTTGCTTGAGAATATTATTGCCTGTTCATTGTGTGGTGTGAGTGTTGCCTCCCGCTTATCAGACCAAGGCTGAATATCATCTGTCCTTTGCTTCATACGAGCATGGGCTGCATCAGTATCTCAGCAGTTTTAGATGGTGCTGAACATTGTGTGATCTTCAACGATCATCACCACCTCTGAGCTTATGATGGAAGGAAGGCCATTGATGAAGCAGCTGACTATACTTGGGCCTGGAACACCACCCTGAGGAACTCCTGCTGTGGAACTGAGATTACTGACATACAATTAACACAATCATCTTCCTTTGTGGTACGTATGACTCCAAGCCATGCAGCTTCCCATTGACTTCGGTTTTGCGAGGGCTCCTTGATGTCTCACTCAATCAAATGCTGCCTTGAAATCAAGGGCAGTCACGCTCACACCACACATTGAGTTCAGTTCTTTAGCCCGCGTTCGAACCAGGACCACAATGAGGTCAGGAGCTGAGTGGCCCTGGTAGAACCCAAACTGTAAGTCAGTGAGCAGGCTATTGCTGAATATGTGCTGCTTGATAGCGGGGTGGAGGACCCCTTCGATCACTTTGATAACGATCGAGAGTAGATTGATGGGGCGCTCATTGGTTGGATTCGATTTGTTTATGAACAAGACGTACCTGAGCAATTTTCCACATTGCCAGGTAGATATGTCTTGTAGCTGGGCTGGAAAAAACTTGGCTATGAAAGCGACATGCATTTCCACCTAGTTTTGTACCTACAGCCAACCGAGGTATATTGCCTTTGTCCATTTCTCTAGGCCACCAATAAATATGTGGAATGGCTGACTCACAGCATTGATCCTTGCAGCACTCCACTAGTCAAAGCCTACCAAATTGAGAATGCCCCGTTGATGCCTATTCTTTGCTTCCTGTCCATAACAAATCCCCTCATGTCATGCCTGGCCTGTCGAAAGTCTCTTGCCCATTGTCCGCTGGTGTGCCAAACTGAGACACTTTTCTGGCAGAATTGGGCAAGGGTGATTTTCCATTGACTTCCACTCTCATGCTGAGAGGCTGCAGAAATCAATTCTACCTCAGACAGACTGATGTCGGAGCCACATTGTCAGCAGTGTTCCGAACCACGCGCTCGGCATTTAGCCAACTGAGCAAACAGACCATAACCAAGCCTGTATCCATGCATTATAATGCGCAAATGGCATGGGAACTTACCTTGCCTTTTAAGCGTTTGCATGGCACGTTTTTTGTCGAGGCAGAAATCTTGCATCTAAAGGTTCCGCTTTATCTTTTTTATACATATTCATTCATGGGATGTGGGCTTCGCTGGCTGGGCCAGCATTTATTACCCCTCCCTAATTGCCCCTTGAGAAGCTGGTGGTAAGCTGGCTTCTTGAACCGCTGCAGCCCTTGTGGTGTAGGTACACCCACATTGCTATTCGAAAAATTACATGCTCAAAACACTGAAAAGGTGGTCAATAAATATTTCCTTTTCATAAAACTAAGTCGCCTTTGCCTGAACATATTATGATTTTCCAAGTGCATTGTGACGTTTTCCATAATATTAGATTCCAACACTTTCCTGACGATTGATACCAGGGTAACCACTCTGTAGCTTCCTGAATTCTCTTCCCATCCTTTCCTCAATAGCGCTGTCAGATTTGCTAACTTCGAGCCTGCTGAATCTGGGGAATTTATGTTGAATATTTTGATTTGTCTCTTTAAATGATTTTTTCTGTTGAATTATGGTCATACCTTTCAGTCTATTTGCCCTATAGTCCTTAGCTATATCCCGTCTCATACCTCTGCAACTGACTTTGTTTAAGTTTAGGATTCTTGTTTGTGATTGGACTATGTCTCTTACAGACTTAGTATGGAATTCGAATATATTATGATCACCAGTTCCCCACTGCCTTTTACTATGACATGGCTAATTAAACCTGCTTCACTACCCAATATCAGATATAAAATACCTTTATGGCTGGCTGCTTCCACAACATGCTGCTCCAGAAAACACACTGAAACATTGTACAAACTCATCTTCTAGACCACCCTTGGCAATTAGATTGTTCCAGTTTATATGACGATTAGAATGCCCACCATGATTACATTGCCTTTGTTACCAGGCCCTTTTTTATGCGCTGTCCAACAGTATAATTTCTGTTTGGGGCCCTATAGGCTACGGCCACCAGCGTTTTCTACTTGTGCTTTTCCAAATCTTCATCCCACTGTTTCAGCTTCATGATCTTCTGAGCCAAGTTCATTCCTACTTAATCCCCTTATCTCACCCTTTACTACCATGGCAATCCCTCCTCCTTTGCCATTTTGTCCATCTTCTTGAAATATTATGTAGCATGTAATATTTATTTCGTGACGTTTTACGCTGTGTAACTATGGCCCAAGTTTTTCAGTGTCGTTGGGCGCACACGCTCGGCGGGCCCGGGAGCGGATGGGAGATGGGTCACTGGGTACAATCGCCCCCCCACCCATCTCCCACTGCAATTTTGTCCTGGCTGGCCAATTAACGGCCAGCCAGCCTGAAATGTGCGCTGAAATGCTAGGGTGCGGGCGGGAAGAGGGCAGGTGCTGACGTGACTGAAGGTGCGGCTCGGCGCTTCAGAGATCTCCCTGAGGGCAGACACCTGCACCAGGAAGCTGTAGATGGCTTCAGACGAATGGCCAAGACAGAAATTCTGCAAAATGTGTCCATGCAGCACAATCAATCACCTGAAAGCATACCTCATTAAAAAAAAACAGTGCCCATATATCTCTATTTTGTTTTTTTTACCCATGGTGATTTCATCCTGAGGTTTGAGCAAAATTGGGAATGCCACCTGGGAGATTTGGCTGTCTGCCAACCATAAATGTGGACGGCCCATGGAAAATCGCTGTTGATTGGATCATTAATGCGCTTAGGTGGCCAATTAATTGTCGGTGGCGCGCTTCCGGCTGCCGCACGCCTCTGCAGAGTGAAATCTCGCGGGAGTGGGGGATGACGTCAAGACATTCTTTGGGGCCGGGCGTGCGCCTGCTTGCCTGCCGCAAAATTCATATTACAATCCAATGAGCATTGATTGGCCTCAGGCTGCGCTTCCGCCCCTTACTTGGCGGGGAAGTCCCACCTTGCAGAGCTGCCCACCAATCTGATTGCCTGCAGTACTCTGGTCCCTCCAGGCACAGCGCTGCAGTGCTCGGAAGAGGCATTGTAGGGAGCTGCCAAACACCGTGTTGGGGCAACCAGAAGGCAGGTGAGTGGCAGGGTTCCCAGGTCGGGGAGGATTAGGGAGTAACTGGGGGTTCGCCAGGGAGATGATCAGAGTCCGTGGGTAGGCCGGAGGGAGTGGGGTGTGGGGGGGCCGAGTCGGGTGGTCTGCAGGTCACCGTGCCTTAAGCAAATGGCGCAGCCAGTCTGAAGGGGACCCCTGATGCCCCCGCCCCGCACCCCCTCCCCCACTTCAACTGACATAGAAATTTACTTTCTTCTCGCGTTTCCCCCCTGACTTGTCATCCACCCGCCAGCCTAAAAATTGAAGTTACGTGGAAAACAGCCCTTCAGTGGCTGTAATTAGGGCAAGGTGATGACCTAATGGCATTGTCACTGCGTTATCAAACTAGAGACTTGGGGTAATTCTCTGGAAACGTGGGTTCAAATCCCACCATGGTAGATAGTGAAATTTGGATTCACTTTGAGTTATGAGTCTGGTGTTCAATATGAAACCATTGTCATGCAGATTTAAACATTAACTCTGCTTTTCCCCCACAGGTGCTGTTGGATCTGCTGAGCTTTCCATCATTTTTTGCTTTTGTTTCGGATTTACAGCATCGGCAATATTTTGCCTTTAACTTTGTGAGAAATATTGTCGCTAATTTCTCAGATTTGGATAAAACGTACTTCACCAAACTGGAAAGACTGGCAACGTTGACACTGTGTGAGGAGGATGGAACTTGGCATAGCTCACAACACATGTGATGTCAGAACCACTTGTTGGCTGTGGTGGTGGCTCTACAGCTGTTCCCTCAGCCATCCCATGTCCCCATTTACTGAACAAGCATAAATAGGCATTCAGTTACCAAGGTGGAAAGCCAGCCACAAGGATCCCAAAGCACAGATTTTAGACTTACCTCGTCAGAAAGCAAACACACAGAAAATGTTTAAATTCCTCATTCATAGACTGTGTGTTAGTCAATGTAAAGGCTGCATCCCCTCTGAGTGTATCTATTACTCATTGTTGAACTGACGGATCAGAGTTGCCATCCAAATATGGATTTGCCATTAACTCCATGCGGTGGCTATCTCATTTACTTGAAAACGACAAGGTTACATCAGAATGAACATGCAGCAATAAATGAAAAGTACAATTCTCATTTTATACAGTTTATAAATTCTCGCTAAACCCGAGAGTCCAGACACAGGCGAGGACTTTGCAGTAGCTTTCCATTCGAGCCACTCACAAAACATTTACCGAAAAATGCCAACTCGAGATTTCCCAGAGTAGGTGCAATGGCAAATTGTCAATTCATGTTCCTCCAAGGGCTTGTTCTTTGTTTTGTGGTAGCAAGTATTAGGAAGAATGTGTAACTTTTAATTTTAATTTACATGTGTATTTGCGTGTTAACAAAGATGGAACATGGTTCTAGTTTCATTTATAGTTATTTTTATGAGCTTAGTGCCAGAAAGTCTTTGAACCCTCTTTGGATACATACATTTTTAATAATGATTTACAACCCTTGAAGTGAAAAGATGGGTTGCAAAGGGGTTAGTAGTTTAGCGAATTTAGGGAAAAGAAAGAGAAACAAGTAGAAAGAATTGTGTTGTTGCCTAGCGACAGGTATCCAAGGGCATACAGAGAGACAAAGATGGGTTCAAAGTTCAGTGAGTATGTGTGTTGGAGGGAGTGGGAGTAGAAGTTGTAAACTCTCTTGTAAGAAACCCTGCAAGATTGCTGGGGAACTGAATTCAGGGAACTCATGGGCTGAATTTTGCCCTTGTTGGGCGGGCTGGGCGGCCTCTAGCCGTGATCGGGCCGGACCGCAAGGCAGTCCAATTAAGGCCAGCCCAGCATGAAATTCATGCTGCAGTGCTCAGTGCTGCCTGTGCTGGGGTTGGGGGGGTGGGGGTAGGGGGGTGGGGGTGGGGAGGGAGGGGCGCTGGTGTGTGGGTTGATGGATAGCAGAGGGAGCGTGTGGGGGGGAGAGATTTAACGGGGAGCTTGTGATTGCCCAATGGAAAAATATAAATAATTTTCTTGTTTAATAAACGTTTTATGTTAAAAATACAGTCACAAGAGCTGGTGAATGTGTTCACTAACTGACTTCCACGATTTCTGAAAAATCAAAGTTAGGATCCATCAAGCCAGGTTTCACTCTGGGACCTGACTTGTCCAGTATTAATATCAGCTGGGACAGTAACAAAAGATTGATGCCAATTCAGGTTTATTTCAGAATCAATTGAATTATTTTTTAGTGATCAAGCAGGTAAAATCTGAAGCCATTTTACAGCTAGTTAGGGCAAAATATCTAACAGCACATTAAATGTACAAATCGAAACATTTCCATAAGTGAATTTTGAAGAATTTCCATATGCTCTCTGTCAAAAATCATATAAAAGTGGAATCGATCTCATTTGCAATTGTTGTCCTTGAGTTGTGACCAAACGCCCTTTTTCCATTGCACCTTGAAGAATGCTGGTGTTTCATTGGGAAGGACAAATAAGGGGCTCTTCTCACAGGTGTATCACCTGTCACCCGTGTGGTACATGAGCATGAAGGACATCAGGTTCAAATATCCCCGCTGGCCGCTCTGGCGAAGGGCCACTCCTCAGTTTGGCTGCACCAGTGGCTGAGCATGTGAAAGTTACGACGGAAGCCATTGCCTCACCTGGAGCATCAGAGGGATTGCTCAGCGGTATGTATATGTGGGTGTAACAAAAACAGGAAATGGTGGAAAAACTCAGCCGGTCTAACATCATCTGTGGAGAGAGAAACAGAGTTAACGCTTTGAGTCTGTATGACCCGAGTGTACCCTAAGTTTCATAGTGACCCGAAACGTTAACAATCTTTCTCTCGTCACAGATGCTGCCAGACCTGCCGAGTTTTCCACCATTTCCTGTTTTTGTTTCAGATTCCCAGCATCCGCAGTTTTTTACTTTTATCTTATAGGAATATGTGAGTGGGTTAGTTTGTGGGAAGTTGAAGCTCTTCCTACACTGCTTTTCCTTTATCATTTCATGTATTTTGGGTGTCATTGGCAAGGCCAGCATTTGTTGCTCATCCCGAATTGTCCTTGAACTGATTTACTTGCCAGGCCATTACAGAAGACACTTCAGGGTCAACCACTTTCCTGTGGCTCTGGAGTCACGTGTAGGCCAGGCCAGGTAAGGCTGGCAGATTTCCTTCGCTCAAGGGCATTATTGAATCAGATGGGTTTTCAAAAGGGTTGATGATTATTTCATGATCATCATTACGGAAATGACTTTTATATTCCAGATTTATACTCATTGAATATAAATTTCACTGGCTAGCATGGTGAGATTTGAACCCACGCCCCAGATCCTTAACCCAGCCCTCTGGACAAATAGCCCCGTGACAATGCCGCTCTGCAACCATCTTCCCATTTCCCACTCAGGGTTTGCGAGGGGCACCACGTCATTGTAGATCATCCGATGGAAAGCGTGAGTGGATGCTGACCAATACTGGGGACAGGCCGAAAGTCCCACCTTCCCCTTGTCTGCCTGGACCCGCTGGTGCATCAGCAGGTTGGAGGACTGAGGAAATTCCTTTCCTTCATATGAGGCAGGCGAATGGCCTCGCCCCTTTGGTGTGTTAACAGGCCGGGGAGTGAACTGAACTTATTTCCAAAGGAAAATTGAATTAAATCAAAACTCACCATTATACAAATCCCTGTTGAGAATCGTGATGCAATAGACGTGGATTTTACTGATAATAACGCGTGAAGCAGTAGTGGCGATGGAAGTGGGAATGTGGCCTATAAATTAAGGGCTGGTAGCTGGGCGGGCTGAACAGTTAAGAGTTGCGACAGGGGTTGTGCACCACTGACAACATGGTTACCATCGTCTTTATATGGCAACCAACATTAGTTTCAAAGGAAGCAGCCACGAAACAACATCAAGGGGTAGCGATGGGGCAGAACGCAGAGTAAATGTTGAGCCCAAGCTCATTGATTCCTCCTTGGGGATGATTATCCAGACTGGAGGGCTCAGGGGTTGGGTCGTTGGTGGCAGAGTAAGGGGAGTGGTCCTAAAGACATTGCCTCGCCAAACCGGGCAGACATCGATGGCAATAGTGGAGGAAGTTCAGAACCATCTGTTGGCCATACTTGTCTAAATGGCGGCAGAGCTGGAAAAGGACAAATGAGAAGAGGCGCGCTGGAAAAGATAGCGCCGCGCATGATATTAAACTTCCTACTTAAAGTGCGACTATAGGTGAAGAGGTTGCCGGTCCAGACACCGCTGAGGCATCAGCACTGGCTATCAGGGGCATAGTGAAGTGCCTGTGAAAGGGAATGGGGAGGCAGTGGTGACTCATGCACTGTCAGTCTGAATAGCCACATGCCAGAATCGACTCTTGGGCAGCATGATGAACAGTTAGGCTTGCAATCTTGGTCGATGCTGTTTGCCTGTTCTAAGATCGTGCAACAATGGGCATTTATATTTCTGCAGGATTAGAGCGTTCCAATATAGGGCAATGCCCATGAACAGGAAAAGCCATGCCATGCATGATCATACTCTTATGACACAGCTGATGGTAAATGCTGGGCTGCTCAAATCCCAGGGAAAACTTGAAACAACTGCCACAACTTATTTTCCAATTTGTACAAATTTCGAAATGTGTGCTTGAGCTCAGTAGCAATATTACCACCAAGTCTTATAGGTTTATTGCAAAAATAAATCAAACCATTATTAATAGAACAAATACTTTTAAATGCATACATAGATCTACAAATTACTGCTATGGTAATTTCTAAATACCCTAATTAACTTTACTCCCAGTTACACTTTCGTTAAGGCAACAGTAAGACACATAGATTTTAAAAGGCCCAGGCAAAGAAATATGATACCCTGAGCAATCCAATTCAAAGTGAGTTTTCTTAACTTCAGTTCATTGCAGACAGCAGCTTGAGGCCTAGATACTTTTCACACTTGTTAGATCTTAAAATGCCTAAACTTACGCAGAGTCTTCGTTCCTTTATACATATTTTCCCGATTTGATTTCAAATTCCCAGTGTTTTACTATATCTTTGGACTTTACCATTCTCATAATAAAAAATCTCTCATAGCGCTAATTTTACCGGTGATGTTTGGGAAAAATATATACACAGGTTTTGAACATCAACTGGCTAAGTGAGACACTTCACCCTTCCTTTCCAAACAATCTGGCCTGGTTTATTTTAAAATGCAAATGTTTACTTTTACCTCTGCCATCTACCTACTTAACATCTCAAACCTAGATTATCTCCTGACACAGCAAAGATTTCAGCCCGGATGTCTTTAATTCAATTAAGTCACACACAGATATAGGCCCATAGACATAGACCCCACCACTACTCTACTTAGCAATACACTCCAATAACATTATGAGACTTAGTATATCTTCCTGACAATATGCACGCGGATGAAGTGGTGCTGGAGCTGGGAGGCCTGGAAGCACAGCAAGCAGGCACTCATAGGGATATGGGCGCAGAGCACCCACAGAGTGAATGGCTAAAACGATGGGTACAAGGGGCACTCTGTGGATGACAAATCATCGTGCTCGTGTGTGCACAATTTGTCAGGTCAATGTCCAAACCCCGAGTCATCAGACGGAAATCCTGCCGACTCATCGCTCTTCTCTCCCTTGTAAGAGATGCACAAGTGCGCCAGATGCAGATGTGCAACATTCCTCCAATTCTGAGGAGGAGAAGGGGATTTCAGAGGATATGAGCCACAACATTCCTCCCCGCCCCTCATTGATCCACTCATCACATGTTGCTTCCAAATCTATAAACGTCACCAGCGCCCTCGAGGCTAATGGGAATCCCCCAGGCCTGAGTCAGCAAAGGCAAGGGAACTGGAAACTAACAGGCAGCTGTTTGCAAGACTGGACTGTGCAGTAATGAAGCGTTTCTTCTCCAATCTTAAATTCACCCATGGGTAAGTGTTTAATAGGGACTGCACGTGGCAAACGGGACCACGTGTGCCATGGACAAGAAGTGGAAATGTTTGCAAATAATGCGCAGCTCATGTTGAAGTTCCTCATTTGCTAAGTCTAAATAAGTGAACAAGTAGATGCGGTGGATATTTCACCCTATTCTTTAACTCGACTCTGATTTTACTCTGAGTCTCATCATAAATGAATCTGTTGATGCAGAAAGTGGAAAACTCAAACGTAAATCCGAATTGCTGGAGAATTAAGGTGGGCTCACTGATATCAGAACCTGAAACATAAGGGGCATTCACAATGCGGACATAGAGGATCTGCACAAAAAATTATAGATGGGACTGCCCGAGGTGGCGAAGAGTAAAACAATTGACATTATTGTTCTTTACATTTCTCTGGGCCCGGGGTCAACTGGGGCTGATATTTGCCATTAGAATGTGCCTGACAGTCAGGGCATTGAGCAGTAAAATCAGAATGAATGGGAAGCAAGGGATTACAATGGAACAAATCCAGTCATAAGTGACCCATGCAAGTGACGTGTAAATTAACAATTTTATATTGCAGAACCAAGGTATATTGTTTAATATGTACCTAGGTTCAAATATAAAATATATGAAGATATTTTTACGCAGGTCAGTGCAGGCAGGGTTCCTATCACACATTCCGCCATTTTCTCGGTGCAATATTTTGCATTCAGATTCCGACAACAAAAAGGCACAAATCGATCAAAGGCGAAACGACCGTTAACCAGGAAGAGCTTTCTATGTCTGCATAATTTAAGGCAGAATCGAAGCTGCACACTGGTATGATGGACCAGAAACTGAATGTGAAATAAATCCAGCCATCACGTTCCATATTACAGCTGCCGTCATGACCAGGAGATTTGTCGCTGCCATGGACACCATGTAATTAGAGATGCATCCAGAGAGACCACAAGTTCTTCGAGACAAGGTCACAATTACTGCCAAGATATCTGTAATGGAAAGGGAGAGATGGAGACAGAGAGCTTCTTGTGTTTCAGAAGGAACGAGAATAGAGAAGCTGGGGGTTCACACACAAACATATGCATTCGTGTTACAGAATTGTGTGTGAAATTTAATCTTTTGAGCTGTGACCCTTAAAAGTAAAATATCCCTTATGGTAGCGGCAATTATTCGGGCATTTAAAATAGTCATCTCGATTAAAAATGAGGCAGGGCAATGACATGGGAATGTAAAGTGCTTCAGTGAGACCTAAAGGAGAAAATGAAGAAATTGAAGACATATTGAAACCAGCACGGGGACATCGTATGTGCAAGAAAATCACACATCAGCAAATAATTACAGAAATGTCAAAGAGGGTAAATAAACAAACAACCAACCATAGATGTGGAGACGAAAATAAAATTGTTCCTCACTCAGGATAAAATGGTCTCCTTTCAACGAATGACCGCAAAGTTATTCGCTGATGGCAAAGTCGGCAGTCAGCCAGCCTGCTCAGAAATATACTCAGAGAAGGAAGTGAAAGGACAATGAGCGTGTCTCTGGCTTGGTGAAGGAAGAGTTGCGCAGAGTGCACTAAAAAGTCCGAGCCCTTCAACTGAAAATCACTTGGGATCCTCAGTGTCGATCTGAAACTCTGGAGCAGGAAGATGCAGACCCTTCCTCTGTGCTGCACTGCACTGGTGGGGCGAAGGATCAACTACATCCTACGGTGGTTACTTGAAATAAACACTTTGCACCTGAAAGGCGAGAATATGTCACCAGTTCTGGGCCTTCACTCAATGCGGGGACAATAATGAATATTCGAACAATCCTAGGCATTGCCGGGTGTTAGGAGCAGAAAGATGTCCCGCACTCAGCAGCCCTCAATTTAGGACATGCAAGAGCAAAGCTGGGCTCAAGCAGAGAAACTGAGGAGAGAAACACTTTGCCCTGTGAGTGAGGGGTACATGCCAATGTACCATTAAAGGGCTACTTTTACATTGTTTTGAGATCAGTCATCGTCTCTGTTCCTAATAAAGTTCCTTCAATAAATACATTAAGTTCAACCGGGAATTATTCAATGGCTGAATCACCTCAGTCAGTGAATTGTCTTTGGGAATCATTCTACCGCAGCCAAAATCAATGGCAGGAATATTCTGAGCTGGCTGGTGGCGGACGTGAGAGGTGGCCTTCGTGGAAATTATCGGACGGCTTGCGTCATGGTGGCGTGAATGCATGTTGCTATCATCTGAGTTTCCTGCCTACGGTTGGCGGGGAGCTAATTGTAAAAAAATTAGCATATAATTGAAAGGCCATCCCGCCAGGCTCGTGGAACCCCGCCGAATCGCCCGCCCACGTCGCCGGGAAAGCAGAGTGAGGTGTTTCACAACAGCACGCAGGGGATGTGAACTTGGCGGCCATCACTTTGGGGGAACTGAGGTCAGTGAATAGCATCGTTTTGCACAGCTCCCCTGTTGTTGATAGGCCTCAGGGGCGCCGAGGGGTGGAGGCAATTGAGGCCTGGCCTCGGGGCAACTGGTGAGGCATGAGGGGTGTCCATGGGCAAGTGTTGTCCAGCCTTGTTGGTGACCGTTGTTTGTTTTGGGGTTGTTAAGTGCTACCCTGGTGCTGCATAACTCCCACAGGCGATAGAGTTGGGAGCAGGGCAAGCGAGGGAAGTGGCTACTCATTAAGGACACCTGTATAAACTGCCCATCCCTCCGCAACTAAGACAGTGCAAGCACCACAGTGATGATTGGGATCGGGCTCCTAGCCTGTCCGCCCTTGGAATCAACGCGGAGACACCGAAAGGCCACCAAGCGCTCCATATCTTATCCCCACACCCCCGTCCCCCACTTCCCCTGGCAAAGACATTGAGTCCGCCACCACTTTATTGGGCCGTGGAACAGTTGGTCTGCACACGTTGTTCAATCTCCTCAACAACACAGGCCATGTAGCAGTCGCTGCTGGAGGCGCCCACTGCCCCTTGCACTCTCAGCATCCCCGTTTGGACCAGTGTCCCCCATGTCGCAGGTTGACATCACAGCCATGCACTGCACTCATCTCTGTGCATCCGAGGAGTGACCAGCCCTCTCCGGTAATTGCTGAGGGCCAGTCACACAGGGCCAGGAAAGGTGCTAAGCACAGCCCTCATAAACATGTCTCTCTCTCTTTCATGCGGCAGGAGGGCCCCATCAGCATTATGGATCTTGGTGACCTGGCTGTATACCTGTTGTCCTACAGGAACTTGGGACTGAGGCACCTGCTCATGCAAAGGCACGAGCAGCAAACTAATGAAGAAGGGGCAGCAGGGGCTCCCGCACACACTGCCCAGGAGCGACAGGGAGCCGTGGCTGGTCGGCGCCTAGCGACACCCAGGGTCTATAGACACTGCCTGCCGTCCCTGCAGATGACTCAGGGCAAATGTCGCCGACGACTGCGCATGTTTAGGAACCTGGTGGCTCACAGGACTTGGCGCCAAGGGGAGATGGAGGGCATCCACTGCCAGTGGCTGTGAAAGTGATCCCGGTGCTCAATTTCAAAGCCAGTGGTTAATTTCAGGGCTGCACAGGTGACCTTTGTGGGATTTCACAATCCACCACCCACAAAAAATCCAAAAGGTCATGGATGCCATCTTCTCCATGGTGCGCAAATTTATGCATTTCACCCTGGACCGGGACAGCCAGGATGCAAGGGCCATTGGATTCGTACTTTGGTCTCCATTGCTACACTCGGCAGACTTCATCAACCACAAGGGTGCAACTGAACGTGCAGCTGGTATGCGATCACTAGAAATGCATCCTGCAGGTGTGCACACGGTATCCAGGGAGTGTGCACGACACCTATATCCTGAGTCGCTCGCAGATCCCTGCAGTTTTCCAGGTTCCACTGAGATTGCAGGGTTAGCTCCTTGGGGACGAGGCCGTGGCTGATGACATCCGTGCGGGGGCCTCAGACTGCAGCAGAGTGACACTATAATGAAGCTCATGCAGCAGCTCGCAACTTGGTGGAGCAGACCATTGGGATGCTAAATATGCGGTTCCGGAGCCTGGTGCCTGGTGGAGCCCTGCAGTACAATCCACAGCGGGTGTCACATATAATCTTCATCTGCTGCATACTTTTCAACCTGGCGCTGCAATGGGGAGACGAGCTGACTGAGGAAGAGATGGAGGAGCTGCCTGTCTCCTCCTGTGAGGAGGACGCCAATGGGGATGAGGATAAGGCGGTCCTCGGTGTTGACGTTGACGAGATTGAGGCTCTCGCTATGGCCAGACGAGGCAGGCGCGCTGGGGAGACACTCATAGCTGCCAGATTTGTGGAGGATGATGACGACATGCAGTGGGGACACTCCATAGATCTTCACATAGCCTCTGAGAATGTCTGACTCCTGTCTGGCCAAGGGCAACTTGCTTGCGCTCTGTGATCAGGACCATCTGAAAGATGCAGCCATGAAACTTTAGATGCATCTGATGTTGTGTCCGCCTTCAGCTCCTCAGCCCTTCAGGAGCAGGCGCACAGAATCACTGGTCACAGATGCTGGTATGATGGGGGCCAAACCCACATTAAATGTGCTGAGTGCATACAGAGAGTATGAGAGAACTCTGTGCGCCTGCCCACTACATTCTGGCAGCAATGGCCAGCAATGACCAGGTGCAGGCATCAGTAATATTTCTAGTGAGTGTGAGGCTGGACCATCACTTTGGTCTCATGGCTGCACAGAGAACATGGAAGAGGCCCTGGACTGGGACACCTGCCTTTTATCTTGTGCAGAAAGATTTCACATCTGAGTGGCAGGAACACTGCTCGCCAGAGCAAGGAGCCATAGGCAGGGAGACAATCTTAGGAGTTTATTGACAATAGTGAACAGTATGTACAAGTAATCAACAGCCGTTGCCAGGCTGTGCAACTATTTTTACCTAACTTTCTTAACCCTGCTGCTACGTCTTGTTGCTCCCCAGACATGCACAGTAGATGTGGAGGCAGCCTGTTGACTGTGACATCCTGTCTGAGGACTTTGGCGGGCGTCCTCTGCAGGGCCTAGACTTGGAGGGCCCCAGCCTGCTTTCAGGCTCCTGCTTTGTGGCAGTGCCACCCTCCTCGGCCTGTGGAGTTGGAACTGCATAGGCCACAGGCAGTTAGGATTCCGATGGGCCAGTCACTCCCAGTGTCATCTGTTTGGATGGCCCCGGAGTGTACACCTGCTGACCCTCCTCCCGATGGGTGCCCGAGGGCCCCTGGCCGACTCCGTGAGCAGAAGGGGTAGATGTAGTGAGCTTCTGCTGCCCAGCACCCCTCTCACGTGCACACTGTTTAAGGCCAAGTGTGGTGTCAGTGATGGAGTTAAGCCTGCGCAACAGTGGAGGAGTGACGTTCTGGACCAAGGTTTCCATGGCGGCCGCCAGCCTTCCAGTGTTCACCTCGGTGCATTGCAATGTTGTCGCTATCACCTCAGCCTGAAGACGGACAGACTCCTCCATCTTGCCTTGCCATCTGAGGAGTGCAGTGAACATCCCTTCCTGATATTCCCTAGCTTGCATTTGCACCCCAAGCAACTGTGACACGACCGAGTCCAGAGGCTCATCATCTGTCTCGGACTCAGAAATTTTCTGTCCTCCTGCTATAATCTGAGTGCGGGGGAACTGGGAAGGCCCAGCCACCGCCTACCATGGAGCAGACATTGCGATGCACTCACCAGATTGTGACCCCGAGGATACTCTAAAGTTCGGTCCCACTGAGGTGTGTATCTCTGCAGTGGTGTAGGATGTTGGCGAGCTCTGTGGTGGCTCTCCAGATTCCGCCCCAGAGGTTTCTTCGGAGCTTGATCGGAGGCCCTGGGACGTGGACTCTGTTGTCTGTTTGGCAGATGTGTCTGCGAAAGCAAAGAGAGATAATTAGTGCCTGGCAGTGGCCTGTGAAATACGAGACAGCACTCACGGCATGGTTGACTGATGGATGTTGCACTGCCGGATCCTCACTTGGTAGAGCAATGCCGGCCTTACCATCAGCACAGGGCGGGCCCTGGTCATCGCCGGGGAGCTGGACGGCTTTGTTTTCGAATCCTGTCAGAACTTTGATCTCCAGCATCCCTCCACCTGTCCCCAATCTTTCCCTGCTGCTGTGACCCAGTTTTCCCTGCATGGATAGAGATGGGGAGAGTGCATCAGGACACCTGCTGGGTCAGATGTTAAGTATGCCTGGCCTATGGGGGTGGTGAGTGGTTCCATGGATGGGCTGAGGACAATGGCAGTGTTTTTGAAAGAGTGAATAGTGATGTCCCTTGCACTGGCAGTGAGTTAGGGCCCTGTGGATGTGTGATTGGTTTGTGAGTTTGTGAGTTGGAAGTGATGAATGGAGTGACTTATCCTGGCAGAATGGGTGGCACTGGGTGGCAGCCCTCTTCTGCAGGGTTTGTATTGACCATGGCTGCTACCACCTCTCAAGCTGGGTTGGTGACTTTGCTACCCATCTTGCGGCCAGAGCGGGGGGAGACCACATCCTGGCGGGTCTCCACGGCATCCAGCATTCGCTCGACGGAACCGTCGTTCAAGCAGGGGTGGGGGGGTGGGTGCTGCAGTCTTTTTTCCATTGCTGGCCATCTCCCAGGCAGCGGTGGTGAGCTGGTGGCGATGAGCGCTTTGCTGGCGGTGGCCTTTTAAAGATGACTGCCCGTGTGATGCAATAATGGGGTGATACCTGGCAGGCAAATGAGAGCCCGCCATGCAAATGGCGTACCTCGTGGCAGTGAATAAATAATGAGGCGGGATCGGGACAATACGGCGTGAAAACCCGCCAGTTTCATCGGCGGATGGGCCTCCATTTTACCCGCCCGCTACCGACCTTACTGCAATTCTGGAAAATTCCCCCATTGTGTCACCGCCACCTTTTAAGTTCCCACCTTTTTTTGTGTCATCCACAAACTTGGCGATAGTACATTCACTTCTCTCATCTATGTCATTAATATATATTGTGAATAACTGTAGCCCACACACAGAGCACATGTTTGTCTCTCTCCTGTTGCGCATTCCCCTTTCGCATTCAATGGCCGATGATATGCAAGACCCAATGGATCAAGGTGCTCTGTCAGATATTGATATGATGTTTGGTTTGAGATCTGGATCACCAAATTCTCCCTTCTAATGTCCTAGAAATGGATTTTACACAAGTCGCCACTTTCCAGGCAGGCACTAGTTTTCAAATCCACAACTGTAGATTCTAGTACATCTTATTTCTTCTCTGCTTCTCCCATAGCTTCAGATCCCCATGTCAGAAAATCCACAGCCCGTATTCAAACTGAAATCCAAACCTATCGCGTTATCCTTAACATCGTTTTCTTCAATCCCAGATCCATTCCCTGTTCTGCCACAATCCCAATCCTAAAACAAGCATATCACAAAAATGAAGCCAAGCCAATACACTTCAGTTACAATTAGAGGCTGGATGTGAACTTTGGCTCATTTCAAGTTGCTGTCTCTGGCTCGGTTCAGCTCTTCACTCACTTGTTCCACTCCCCCTCCTCTCCTGAGTATCCTGACTCTAATTTCCCTGAGTTTTACAATGACTGGTCCTCTCCCTCTGCTCCCTGATGGTGCTGATTCTCGCTGGGTTCAATTCTACCCTCACTGTTTCCCATTGCTCTATCCTCACGGAAGGTTCAGACTCTGAATCGGTTCAGATCAGCATTCACGGGTTCCTCTTCCTCTCATTCCAAAGATGTTGATTTTGACTGTGTTCAGTCCGATGCCCCATGATCCAGAGACGATGGCCCAGATCACCCAGAAGACAGCGGTTGCGGCGCATTTTCAACCCACTGCCTTCCTCTGTACCAGAGAATGTTTTGCCAGATTGAGGCTCATGGCCCACAGGAGGCGATGCTCAACACACAGATTGGCACCACAGTGAAAAACAGCATCTCACGGTATTGAAACGTTCCTCCTCACCTCCTCCCCTCCCCCATTCCCCGTCCCCCGCTCAGCCCCCGCTCTCCCGCCCCACCCCCCGACGCCCTCCAAAAAAGAAAAACAACAGCAGGAAATGAGGAATCAAATGGCATGTCAGTCTTTGTTTCAAGGGAACTGGAGCACAGGAATAAATAATTGTGTTTCCAGTTTTCCAGGGCTATAGGCCACAGCTGTGATACCGTGTAAATTTCTGATCACCATGGTTAAGGAAGGATATGCTTTCATGGGAGGCCCTACAGCGAAGCTTCACTGAAGGAATCACTGGCATGAGAGTGTTGTCCGGTGATGACAGGCTGATTAAATTTCATCCATATTCGCCAACGTGATATTAATGACACACAAGATTCCAAATGTGATTGACAGGATGGACACTAAGAGCTTGACCCCGCTGGTCACGACATTTGGAACATAGGACACCGCCCCTGCATAAGGGCACGGCTATTTAGGGCTGAGGTGAGGAGCAATTGCTTACTCAATTTATTGTCAATCTCTGTAATTCTCTAACCGAGAGGGTTAGGGATGCTCCATCGTTGATTTTGTTTTAATCTGTGTTGGAGACATTTTTCTGTGAGGCAGAATCAATCGATATGGACCGTGGGTGGGAAAATAGTGTTGAAGCCTGAGATCATTCATGATCGGATTTGAATAATGGAGCAGGTTTGGCTGGGTGTATTGTCCACTCCTGCTTCTGTCTCTTTTATTCCTGTATAGTCCAGGGAATATAGGCCTGCTCTGATAAATCTCTCTTCAGAGGACAATCCCCTCATTCCAGGGGAATCAAACTGGTGAACTGGGTCTGAACTACCTCAAAGGAAGGAAGGTTATGTAAGGAGTCCAACATTGCACAGAGCATCCCAGGCCTGGTCTTGTTGTGAGACTCCGCAGATTCTAAGACAACATTCACAAGCCTTCGGTCTGCAGTATTCGGGGGCCTCAACCTTTTCAGTCTTTCCCGCTTGCTGTAACCTCATATGACTGCGAAATGGCGCGAAGAAACTTTTAGATTCTTTCTCTTGAACTGACTCATGACATCAGTGCAAATAACTCCAAACATAAGGAGGAATCAGTCTGGTCCTCCCTAATACATATAATGTCTCCACCGAGATTCCCATTGCCTTACTCACTTGTGACCACTCATCTGCCTTTAACTGTTTAAATATTGCCCATTTAGAATTTAAACTACCATCAATTTTTAGCACAGGGGCAGTTATTCGAAAAACAGTCCACACTTCAGTACATTAAGGAAGAGACAATCGCCTCTTGCATCTTTTTACCCTGTTATTATTCTCTGCAATATCTTTAGCTCGTGCTACAAAGTCATAACGATTAAAAATTCTGCTGGTAAAAATGAGTTTACTCCTTTGGCTTACTGGAACATATTGACAGACATTGTGTGAATCAGACAAATAGAACCACCGAGATTGACAGAGACAGAGAGCTAGAAAGAAAGATTGTCACGAAATTGGCTGATGTTTGTTCCACTTAGAAATGTAAATTTCATGGATGCCATCAGGCAAATAGAAATAAAAATAAAAGACATCCCGGAGCGGTTGAAAGGCGAGTGAATTAGTAAACATTGACTGATAATAAGGCCTACGTTCACCCAGTTATATTCATAAATGATAAAGGCCACATCAGCAGGATTCTAAACTGCGTGGGCAAAGGCCAACGATTCCTTCAGCCAATCGCCTTCAGCACTCCGGCACCAAATGTGAATTGCTTACCAAATTGAATAAAAATGTCCTTCTGGTAAACTGGCCATCAGGCTTTGTTCGGAATTGTGGAGGGTGCGTTGGGGACGTGAATGACGTAGGAAAAACCTGTCACCCTGGTAATCAGACAAAGGCGCCTCCCTGCCCACGAGGATGGTGGTGGCGAAGACCTTCAATGATTTCAAAATGAAAGTGAATGGGCATTTGGGGACGACATGCAGATTCTAACAGACGGTTTTGGTATTGGCTTTGTTATGTGGTGCACAAACATGGACAACATAAAGAGGAGGGAGGGGGTGGGTTCGAAATAAGACTAATGCTCAGATACATGTGTGATGTGTTGAAAAAGGAAAACATTAGGGGCCGGTGCATGAGTGGTTCAGTGACCATTGTGGAAACATCGAAGAAAATGGCGAGAAGACATTGTTTTCATATCTGTGGCAAAGTGAGAGAGGACACGGGGTGAACAAAGTGATGGAGGCTGGGTTAACAAGAAGAAGGAGAAAGGGTGGAAAAAGGAGGGGGGCCGATTAGGGACTTAAAATGGAATTTACACATGGATGAAAGGGCTATTGCTGATATATTAAATGAACACTTTGCATCCGGCTTTACCAAGGAGGTAGATGCTACCCAGGCCATGGTGGCAGACGAGGAAACTCTGTCATGGAAGGGTTCAAAGTTGATAAGGAGGAAGTGTTGAATAGATCGTCGGTACTTAAAGTTGACAAGGTACCTAGATCGGATGAGATGCATCCAAGGGTATTGAAGGAAGTGAGAGTAGAAATTTCAGGGGCACTGGTCATAATCTTTCAGTTTCCTTGGACTCAGGGGAGGTGCCAGAGGACTGGAGAATAGCAAACATTTTCAAAAAAGGTTGTATCAATAATACCATCAATTACAGACGAGTCAGTTTAACTTCAGTGGTGAGCGATATTCTAGAAACAATTATTCGTGTATAGAATTAATAGTTACATGGACAAATATAGGTTGATAAGGGAGACCCAGCATCGATTTCTAAAGGGGAAATCGTGTTTAACTAACTTGCTGGAGTTTTTTGAAGAGACAACAGAAAAGGTCAATGAGGGTATTGCTGTTTATGTGGTGTACATGGAGTTTCAAAAGGCATTTGACACAGGGCCAGACAACAGACTTGTGAGAAAAGCAATTCTCATGGAATAAAAGGGACAGTGGCAATGTGGATACAAAATTGGCTGAAAAATAGGAAACGGAGAGCAATGGTCAGTTTGTACTTTTTTGTGTGGGAGGGGGGTTTGAAGTGGAGCATCCCAGGAGTCAGTATTGGGACCCTTGCTTATCCTGATATATATTAATAATGTAGATCTTGGTTTGCAAGGGACAACTTCAAATTTTGCGAATGAGACGAAGCCTCGAATCATTGTAAACTGTGAGGAGGAGGATGTAGAACTTCAAAAGAACATTGACAAGTTAGTGGAGTGGGCAGATAGTTGGCAGGTGAAGTTGAATGCGGAGAAGTGAAAGATGATACATTTTGGTAGGAAGAAGATTGACAGACAATTTAAAACAAGGGGTGAAAATTTGAAGGGGGTGCAGCAGCAGAAAGACATGCGTGTATATGTGCAAAGATCATCGAAGTTGGCAGGACAGGTAGAGGGAGCAGTTAATGAAACATCTGCTGACCTGGGCTTTATTAATGGGGGCATTGGGTACAAGAGCAGGGAGGTTAGTCTGAATTTATATAAGACATTCTTTCGGCCTCAGCTGGATTATTGTGTACATTTCTGGGTGCTACATGATAGGAAAGATGTGAACTCATGTCAGAGAGTGCAGGAGAGGTTTAAGAGATGGTTTCAGGGATGAGACACTTCAGCTTTGAGGATAGATTGGAGAGGTTGGGGCTGTTCACCATGGAGAGAAGAAAATCTTCAAAATGATGACGAGGCTGGACGGCGCAGTTGGGGAGAAATTGTTCCCGTTGGCCGAGGGGTCGAGAATAAGGGGACACAGATTAAGAGTGATTTACAGAAGAAGCAAATGTGGATGCAAGATCAAGACAACGTTATCACACAGCGAGAGGTTCGGGTATGGAATGCACTGCCTGGAATTGTGGTGGAGGCAGGTTCAATCGAGGCCTTCAAGAAGGCAATAGATGATTAATTGAAGAGAAAAATGTTAACAAGGGCACGGGGAAAAGGGGGGGAATGGCACTGGGTCACAAAGCCTATTTGGAGCGATGGTGCAGATACGATGGGCCGAATGGCATCCTCCTGTGCAGTTCAGATTCTGTGATTCTGTGATACTGAGAAAAGAAAAGATTAAAACCAGATAGAAGGATGTGCTAGTGAGAGACTTAAACATAGCGCGTGCGAAAAGAAGAATTATGATGGACAACCGGTGGTGGAGAATAACATAACCCTAACCATAAACCCAAACAGCACTTTGAGGGCACCAAGCAAAGAGCAATTCAGGGGACTATTCTATCCAGTGCTGCGGGATAGAGTGGGAGAAAGAGACTGACTGCATTGTATTCCACTGTGTGTTGAATAGCCTCATTCTGTGCTGTAGTGAAGCTATGAATCGCGGGAAACTTGGTTGCAACCAGTTCACTTTTTAGTTTAAATCATGCTGAGAGTTATATGCAAGCCGTGAGCAGATGCTCATATAGATGAAAGTGTTCATCAGTCGCCATCTTATTTATTTAGGAATGGCAACATGGAAGCCTGAATCTGCAGACCTGGACATTTCTAAGTACTGTCTCTGTGTTTCTTTCAGAGAAACAATGAAGAAAGGTTTTCTGCCAATGTGGCCCTTGTGCTGCGCTGACCAATGTCACAATATTTCTATACCTACTTTGAAACTGTTAATTTGTGGATGATTTAATTTGTTACAATTCTGCCTGTCAGGAAACATGCCTTGTACTTGTGCAGCACCCTGCTCTACCACATGATGTTGCACAGATAATTCCAGCCAATTAACTGCTTTCGAACTTTCGTCACTGTTGTGATGTGATGATCGAGTTAGAGGGAAAAGGCAGATACAGCAGGTGTTGGAATAACATCTTAAATACAGATGAACATGGAATATTTCTTTTCAAGTTACCTCTTAGCTTGCTGTGCATCTGGTATATGTAAAGACTGAATTTTTAAAATTTGGTCAGTTAAAATTACAGTTGTCCAGCGCTCTGCACTAGACTGGCAGCAAGGAAAAGGCCTTTATGTTGACTCTGAGCGAGAAAGATTAAAAGTTGTTGTTTGCTTTTATATGGTTGTCATTCTGCGTATCCAAGGAGGGATTTAAGAAGTTATACAAAAGTTTGAAATAAAGCATAAATTACTCCCTACAAGGACAGATCTTTACCTTCAGTTCTAACGTGAAAGACAGAGATTACTAACGACCCTATGTAGGCAGGTACTTAATATTTCTCAGTTTCCCACACACAGCGACTCTAAGGGAGAATGTGAGATCCAGTTCGAAAAAAAGACCAACATCTGTGCCCCACAGGCAAACACACTCATTTCAAGGGCAATTAGGGATGGGCAACACATGCTGGCCTTGACAGCGGCTCCCATATCCCAGGGAAGAATAAATTTAAAAAATCACTCAGCCTGCGCTCGACCACAGACTGGCATTGAGAATCAGGCCTGTAACCGTCTCTGATTAATAAAGGTAACGCAGTTATTTGTTTTTATTTCCTACGGATTAATGAGAACTGCAATGAGCTTTTCGAATGTTACAACATACACTGCAATGAGCAACATTATTCCCTGCCTGAGGGGACATTGTTTCTAAAGCTCTAACGCTATTGACAGAGATACGAACAACCAAATGATGACGGGGGCGTAATAGCGCTCAGTTACCTACAGACAACATCTGTAAGCGAGAAGCGGGACCCAGAGAGAAACATTTCGAACATATGAGCTGCACAGGCAAACACACAGACACACACGTACACAAAGACAGACATATGCATTCAACATTATTTATGTACATGCATACAAATCGACATATATCTACCTACCTATGTATATTCTATATAATTTAGCCAGAAAGAGAGACGGACAAGCTGAGACAAACTCTGCTGATAATTTATCCTTTTGGAAAAGAGGAGGCTCCCAAACTTGATAAAATTCCAGCATTGTCAGGAAGTAGGAAGGATGGAGATGGCATAATTCACAAGAGATGAGCTGGCAGGACTGGCTTTACTGGCGCCGCCTAAGTCATTTCCATAATCAAATCTGATTCATAATTACTTAACAACCATGTACCGAGAAATAATGACCGAGACAGTTAACCATCCATCAGGTAAGAAAAGATGAACTCATGAATACCTTACGATTTTCGGTTTAATAGGCCGTAAATCAAAACCACAGAAAAGTTAATTTGAACATTCAAACGCCATGTGATTATCAATATTAAGATCAGATGCTGAATGACTGTAACTGTTATTATTTGTTTTATTGCCTGATCAGAGGTTAAGCAATTTCTGGGATCCCATGCAGCTGCAAGTGGTTGGTGGCTCATTTGCTTAAAGTGAGGACAGATATACAAGAGCCATGAACAGACAGCAATAAACGGCGAGCACAATCCTCAAATGACACAGTTTATTAATATCTTGCAAAGCACGAGAGTCAAGACACGGAGCAGGCATTTTTTAATATTTTCCTATTTAATTCTCTGAAAACTTGCACAATCTACCTAAGTTACAAAAATATCAGGGCGAAACGGACAATAGATGTGCCTCCAGAGACATGCTCCTGTACTTTACCAGGGAAGGCTCCTGTGCCAGCCTTCAGGTCAATGCTGCTTCATTTAAGAATCAAATGGATTTTTAACCAATATTTAAATAAGACACATCTTAAACATTTAACAAGTCTAAAAGTGAAATTGCAGGACATTTTATTGCACTGACTGGAAGGCAGCATGTCAGCTGGAGGTATCACCAAGCTATGTTTTCACCCAGGACTCTGGCTTGAGAAGCATAGTTGCGGATGCTCAAAGAGTGCTGGCCTTGCCAGCTAAATTTCCAATTTAGGAAGGGTAAATAACAGATCGTGCATGAGTCCGCATTGCCTCTTGGAGCATTGCCAGCCTTTCCCTGGATCTGTTACATCTGCCAGCTTAGCGATGACCCTTTGGCTCTTTGATCAATCTGAACCTGAGATTCGCTGGTCTCTGGTTACAGGATTCCGAATCGGTCCTTTTACAGTTTTGTATACATACACCTGGTAAGCGTCTGAAAGCGAGTGCAACTTGGAAGGGAGGCCATACGAGACATAGAGAAGTGGAGAAAATGTTGGATTTTGATGCATAATTCATGTTCCACTCCCGCCCTTTCAAAATTTGAACAATTTAACAAATAAACTCAGGGGAGATTTCACTCCATTCTTGAACTCCTCCCTGAATTTACTCTGGGTCCCAGCATAAATAAATGGATTGATACAGGAACTTAAAAACTGAAGCATATATCCGCTTTCCTCCAGGATAAATGATGATTCACTGATATCAGCAATTGCAAAATAACGAACTTTTGCAATGCGGACATAGAGGATGGTTGCAAAAAATAACGAATATAGCAGGATGAAACTGCCGGAGATGGCAAAGAGTAAAACAATGGACTTTCTCCGCTTCTCCATCTCTGGGTCTCTCTGATTCTCCCCCATGTTAAGGGCCTTGAGCCTCCTGCGGGCTCTATTAGCTGCGAGAATGTGTCTGACGGTCAGAGCATTGAACAATAAAATCAGAAATAAAGGGGCACAGGGCAGTGAAATGGAACGAAGCCAATCATAGATGTTCCATGCAGGTGATGTATAAAAGGCGGATTTTATGACACAGAACCAGGGTACATCATTAATTACGTACATTGGTTCAAATATAAAATACTGGAAGATACTTTTTAGACAACTCAGTGTGCATAAAATCGCTATCATCCAAGACGCTGTCTTCTCTGTGCAGTATTTTATTTTCAGTTTCTGGCAACAAATGGCCACAAATCGGTCAAAGGTGAAAGCGACTGTTAACCAGGCAGAACTGTCAATGGCCGCAGAGATTAAGGCAGAATGGACACTACATATTGGCGTGATTGACAAGAAACTGTTTGGTAAATAAATACCAGCAATCCGACTTAATATCACGCTGGTGATAATGGCCAGGAGATCAGTCGCCGCCATGGAAACCGCGTAGTAAGTGATACATCTGGAGAGACCACAACATCTTCGTGACAGTATCACAATCACTGCCAGGTTAGCTGTAACAGAGGTCAGAAGAGAGAGAAAGAGAGGGAGAGCGTTTGCATGAGACAGCATGAGAACATGAAAGTTAATTCTCTGACTCCCAACACAATAATGCTTCTGCAAGTTTATGCGTGAAATTTAAACATGTGAGACACGATCCCACATTGTAAACTATTTCTTTTGCTAAAGAGAGATCTTTCTGTATGGTTCAAAGTAATCATAAGTTCAAAGTTAATCAGAAATACCTTCAATCATGGAAGTGGGAACGGGCAGTTAGCCTTTCTGTGAATTTTCGGTGGAAATGTTTATGAGGGCAGAGTGGTAAGTCCGATCACTTAACGTGACAATTAGCTGAACTGGCACATTTTAAGCTCTCAATCGGAGAGAGTGCTGCTCTGCATTGTTGGGATAAATAACCAAATTTTACCCTGCAGTCGACATTTGAACTGTAATCTTTGAATATTAGATGCAAAGGGCGCCACCGGTGACGGGGCCGCCATGAATATGCAGAACAGAACTAAAAGAGTGGAGGAAAGGGTGGAAGAGAGTTCGAGCCCTGGGGGCGATAACCCAGTGCTTTGTGAATTAGGGGCGAATAACAATCATTCGCCAAAGGGCCACCCCTGCATTCCTCACATATTTGTCAAAAACGCAGTGCCTTCTTATGACTCTTCAGTGAACTCTTTCATTAAATTCAATGGCGAATTACTGAACGTTTCAAGCTATTTACAAAATGAATTACTTTTGTGAATCAATCCGTCTCTGTCATAGTCAATAACACTAAATATCTAGGCATACAAAGTGATAGCATCGCGGTAGTTCATCCACAGTAAAAGCGAGGTTAATATAATAGTTCTACACTTACCCTGGAATGACAACGTCATAATTCACACACAGCAATAGCACCAGCAACACAAAAGGTCTGCATTTACACAGGATTAACCATGTGATACTTCAGGTTCATTCACCGTGCTAATGACACAGCATGCTGTGAAACCCAGGTGAGCGTACATCACAGTCACTGTGACAATGCCACAATAGAACCAATACTTACAACATAATACTTTTGCTGTAATCCTCCCAACGCAGTATTGCCAAGAGCAGAACTGCATTTCCAACGGGAGATTGTGGCGGTAAATGGGAGAAAATATAAACTTAAAACAAAATAATGCTACACGTCATGAACAGACAGAATGCAATTGAAGGGGAGACAAGATAAACGATTAAACACTGGTGGTAAGTGGAAGGCATGACACTGGTAAAGGTGAGAATATTCACCATTAATTCCGAGAAATTATTTGAACTGCTGGAAGAAATGTCACCGTTAAAATTGAGAATCAGCATAGTTAAAGTGAAAAAGTAAGTGATCCTGCAAAAAACGCAGACATTTTGCAGTTAAATGGGAGAAATTATACCGTTTAAGGGGGCAATATGTCACTTTCAACCGTAGAAAGGGAATACAAATCGTGGAGATGCGCCACTGATAAAATAAGAGAAATAATATACCTAACCCACCATTCACGCGATAATATCTAACTACAATACGTTACCTGGAACCCCGATTACCGCAATGACGGGATAATAAATGGCAAACAGCAGGTCTGTCGGTGGTACATGCATTTCTATCAGAAGGTCTGAGCGCATTGTGCATTAAACTGAAAAGTGCAACATTTATACAGGATGTGAGGCTCCAGGGAAACAATTAGATAGTTTTTTGTTTATATTATTTTCACTTATTGTAACAAACAAATCAGTGCAGCTGCTGTCCGCTTGATGTTTCTTTGTTTTGATGGGAAACAATGTTTTTGTTGAGTTCTGATACCGTCCAAATGTGAAACGCCCAGACTACAGAATTATCACAGTTATCGTTCTTTATGAAAACTATAATTAGCCGGATATTGGTGTCAGGACAGGGCACAACTGCTCATTCAGACCTCATTGAGAAAGGCAAATTGTCCGAGGAAAACACAAACCAAGTTCTTGCTCCTGATCGTTGTTCAGTCAGTGTGTTTACTGATTAGGGGCCACGCAGTCCCAACTCTCTCTCAGATTGTAAACACACTTTGACCCATCTACCTGTGTGTTTGTTTTGGACAGCTCCAGTTAAATATGGTTACATTAGGAGTGCACGTCTCGCTTCTTCAGGGTTACAATCAGTGCAGGATTGTCCCAGTCATTATTATCATATCCATTGTGCATCTGCCCAGTTGACAATAAACGGGTCCAGTACATCACAGTTACAATCAGTGTGAATTTGTCCAGTTTTACACAGTACATTTGATATCGCCATGTCCTATTCAACATCTGTTAATTCAGTCCATCAGCCCAGCAGAGCCCAATTACAATCCATGTGTTTAGGTTCAGATTGACGCGCTGCCGTTCACTCTGGACCTTATCAATCCCAGCCCGGGGCAGGAACGTTTCTGGAAGGTTCAGTTCGGTGTGGTCAGCTCCCATTCAGTATGGTTACATTCAGAGTTGACAGGGTCTTCACAATGTGCTTCAATTCAGCAAACACACTCAGAGTTGACAAGATCCGATTCAGCCCGATTGATTTCAACGGGGACAGGTCCAGCTCAACACAACCAATCTCTTAACGGCCTGGGAGACTTCACTGAGATAATGTTAAAGGTATTCAATGACCCCGCCTCCACCACCTTCTTAGGCAAAGAGTTCCAAAATCGCACAAGCCTCTGAGAGACGATAATTTCTCCTCATCTGTGTCCTAAAAGGGGGACTTTTAATTTTAAAAAAGTGTCCCTTAGTTCTGTACTCATCCACAAGAGGAAACATCCTTTCGTCGCCTAACTTGTCGAGGCCGTTCAGGATCGTGTATACTTCAATCAAATCACCCCTCACTCTTCTAAACTCCAATGAAAGCAAATCCAGACAGTCCAACATTTTCTTGTAAGGAAACCCACTCATTCCCGATATCAATCTAGTAAACCTTCTTGGAACTGCCTCCAATGCATTTACATCCTTCCTCAAATAAGGAGATCAAAACTGCTCACAGTGTTCAAGGTATGGTCTCACCAATGCTCTGTATAACAGAAGCATAACATCCTTAGTTTAATGTTCATTCCCTGTCATGAAAATGGATAGCATTCCGTTAGCATTCTTAATTACTTGCTGTACCTTCATACTAACTTTTTGTGACTCATGCACTAGAACATCTGGATCCCTCTGCACCTCAGAATTATGCAGCCATTATCCATTTAAGTAATACTTGCTTTTTGTCCTTCCTGCCATAGTGAACAACTTCACATTTTCCCACATTAAACTCCATTTTCCAGATCTTTGCCCCTTCACTCAGCCTATCTATATCCATCTGCAGCCTCCTCATGTCCTCTCACAACTTACTTTCCTGCGTGTCTTTGTGTCATCTGCCAATTTAGCAATTATGTCTTCACTACCCTCATCTCCGACATTGATGTAATCGCAAAAATTTGAGGCCTGAGTACAGATCCCTGTGGGATTCCACTGGCACCCTCCTGCTAATCAGAAAAAGACTAGCCAACATCCTATCCGTGCTAAGGTGTCACTCACTACACCATGCGCTTTCATTTTCTATAATATTCATTGATGTGGCACCTTATAAAATGCCTTCTGGAAATCCAAGTACACTACGTCTACAGGCTCCCCTTTATCGTTCAAATAACGCCAATATCGACTCAACATCGACTCTGGACCCCGTGACATCGCATGGCATCAGGTCAAACATGGGCAAGGAAACATCTTGCTTCCTGTTGGCAAGAGTGGCTCTGTAGCACCACCATTGGCTGAATCCTAAATTACATCGCTGCCAGGCTGGATCTGCGGCATGTGGGGAGTGAATCAACAAAAGAGAAAAACGTCCATGACCTCATGCTCACTAAATTTCCTCCCTCAGATACACCTGCCCATGATAGTATCGGGAGCAGTTACCACAGCATTTCGCCTCTGCATGTGGAGCCCCGCCTTCACATTGAGGATACACTCGATCGTGTTGTGTGGCACCTCCACCTTATTAAATGGGATAGATTTTGAACAGCTCTTGCAACTCAAGACTGTGCATTCATGAGGCGCTGTGGGCCATAAGCAGCAGCAGAACTGTACTAGAGAACAATCTGTAACCTCATGGCCCGGCATCTCCACTACTCTACCATTACCATAGTCCAGGAAATTAAACCTGGTTCAATGAAGAGAGGAGGGGGGCATGCCAGGGCAACACCAGGCGTACCTTAAAATGAAGTGTCAACCTGGTGAATCCATAACACACGACTATTTGCGTGCCAAGCAGCATAAGCAGCAAGCGATAGACAGAGAAAAGTGCTCACACAAGCAACGGAACAGATCTAAACTCTACGGTCCTGCCCAATCCAGTGGTGAATGATGGTGGACAATGAAACAACTCACTAGAGGAGGGAGAGGCTCCACAAATATCCCCACCCTCAATGATTGGGGAGCACAGCACATCAATGCAAAAGATAAAGTTAAAGCATTTGTAAACATCTTCAGCAGAATTGCAGAGTAGGTTATTCATCTCGGCCTCCTCCAGAGGTCCCTAGAATCACAGGTGCCAGCCTCCCGTTAATTTCATTCACTCCACGTAACACCAAGAAACGGCTGAAGACACTGGATGCTGCAAAGGCTATGGCCCTGACATTATACTGGCAATAGTACTGAATGCCTGTGCTCCAGAACTTGTCATGTATCTTCCCAAGCCGATCCAGTACAGCTACAACACTGGCGTCTACCCGACTACGTAGATAATTGCCCAGTTATGTCCTTTACACAAAAAGCAAGGGAATTCCTCATCAGCCCCATCAGTCCACTCTCCATCAGCAGTAAAGTAATGGAAATGTTCATCAACAGTGATATCAAGCAACACTTGCTTAGCAATAACCTTTTCACTAAGCGGAGCGTGGGTTCTGCCAGGGCCACTCATCTCCTCTCCTCATTACATCCTTGGTTCAAACATGGTGTCATAAAGGTATAATCATGTCGATAATGTTATTCAGAATAATTTTATAATCGAGTTTAGTGGTGCCTGTTTCCATGTATCCATATGTGTGTGTGCCTTAATTGGATTAATGCCAGCTAGTCCAGAGGCTTTGGTGTAGAGAAGAGAAGAAGGTTTGAAATGGTAATTCGATAACATAGGGAAATAGAAGGTGATGCTTAAAAGGGACAATTTGGATTTTTAAATACACTATTCAAAGGAGCAGGTGAAATATTACACTTAACCAGGTGAAGCTCAGAAAATAAATCTGTTTATTTTTAAGGCTTACCAGTAATGCACGCATTACGAAAGGGTCTTATTGTTAGAAGACTTAAAGTCAAACCAAAAAACCTAGTGACAATGAGAATTTACATTCAAAGAGGAAAATGTATAAAGGAAGAGAAGGCTGTTTGTAAAAGGAGGAGGGGTTCGAAGATATAAAGCTTCAAACATGTAAGCCTCAAGTCTGCCTGCAAGGACCCAGAGATGAAGGAAACTCATTTTGATAATGTGGCAGTCCAGGGTGTGCTTTGCCAGGGAGCGATTTATATGTATGTGTTTTACTGTTGCTTTACCGGAGGTGTAAAATGAGAGTGGATTTTTATAGTTATTATGGTAGTAATTTCGTAGACATATGTATGTGCTTACAATCATTCTTGTATTAATAAATGTTTAATTTAGTTCTATAAAAAACCTCTTCAGACTCAGTGGCCTTATCACTACTGAATTCAAAGCCTGCATCTTTATGCATACAAATTGCAAAAATGGGTCTTGACAGTTTTTAAAATTTTCACTCTGGCTTTGAACAACTCAGCCTTAACCATCGGCTGTGTGATAATAATCAGGGATTCTTTGTGGGATTTATTTGTCATTCCAAAATCTTTTGTAATTGGTGAATATTAAGGTTATGAGTACGAGAAGCGCTTTGAATTATGGGGTGGGTGTGAGTTATTTATGAAGTGGTGAGACTGCCAGATGGTTTTGGTAATTGCTAAGACTTGTCTGGGAGGAGAATATGTAACCTGATTATGTTACAAACTAGATCCAGGAATAAGCTGACAGAGTTGGTGGAATAATTAGAGATGGGATTACCTGCAGGGGCTAGGAAATTAGACATAATTGAAGTGATAGCACAGCATTGGAAATTGGAAGGAATACCTGACAGGCAGACTTCTCCAAGGTGTGGTTCATTGGAAAGTGCTCACATTCATCTGCAAATGAAAACTATTGAATTGGAAGAAAAGGAACGAGAAAGGGCATTCCAAAACGAGCAGAGAGAAAGTCACAGGAGGGAAATAACAGGAATGGAAATTAGAAATTGTGAAGATAAAGAAGGAGGAAATAGAAATATATATATATATATAGAGAGAGAGAGAGAGAGAGAGAATTCCATCTGAAAAACGTTGGCTGTTAAAAAAAAAAGAGACGCCAGGAGGTGAGGAAGGACACATCCAGAATCCAGTGGATGATATTTAAATTACTACAAGCTCTTCCAAAGCTTGGGAAAAGGGATGTTGAGTCATTCTTTATTTCAGTTGGGATTATAGTTAATCAGATGAAATGGCTGCAAGAGAACTTGACATTATTGTTACAATCAAGGTTGGTGGGTAGATTACATGAAGTATATGCTTTTGCTGTCTGAAAAAGTATCGGTGAATTATGATATGTTTAGAGAAGGTTATTTTGAGTGCACATTATTTGGTAGCTGAAACATACAGGCAGAAATTTAGGATTATGAGAAAACAGCCTGGGCAAACATAGTGAGATTGACAGAGTAAACCAAATTAATTTTGACTGGCGGATACGGGTGTTGAAAATAGAGAGACCCTTGGCAGCTCTTGGAGAAGTAACTCTTTTCCATCAATTTAAAGATTCAATTCCTTTGGTGGTGAGAATTTATCGGGAGGAACAAAGGTTTGATCCAGAAGGCAAGCAGCAGAGGTGGCTGATGACCATGAGTTAGTGCAGTGAGCTAAACCTTTGCCTCAGCACCCTTTCAAATCCTAAAAGGATAGACGTGAGAAGGTGAAAGGAAGGTGGGGAAGAGGATGAGTAGCTGGAAATTACCAGGAAGTTTTCTTTCTCAGAATAAAGAGGATGGTGCTGAAGGTAGAGGTGACATTGGAAAGTTGAAGTGTTTTCATTGTAATAAGGGTGGGGGGTGGTGGGGTGGGGGTGCATAAGACGTCAGTGTTGGAGATTGCAGGAAAAATCTGTTGGAATTATAGGGTTGAAGAAAAGTTCCGGAGGTAAAGTAACCTGGGTTCTGAGGTTCAGGCACAGGATAAAGCAACGTTTTGTACACAAGTAAAACAGGATCAGTGATAGGTAAAGGAGTAAGAATGTGTTCACTGTATACCCAAGAGAATTCTGAGGAGCAGGTAACAGAAATGCTTAAAGATTTTGTGTGTGAGCAGAATGACTTTCTATGTGTGCAGCGTAGAATAGGTGAAGATGTTAACTTTTAAGAGACACAGAGGTTAGTCAGCCCTTAATATTGTCAGATAGTGATATTTGTTGTTCAAAGGGAGTATTGCAGAAACAGCATTCATGGAGATGTTAAACATATACCCTTGTGAAAGGCAAATTTAAAAAGTAAGAGGAAAACTGGAGAAGTGACTCTTGAGGTGGTGGAAAAATTGCCCATTGCAAGCCTTCAATTTATTCTGGATAATTAAAAAACTGGATCACAAATCTGGGTGATGCCTATGGAGTTGATCAGCCCATAGAAATGTTTTCAACAGATTTGTTACAAGAGGAGCATTCTGGATTGTTTCCAGGTTGTGTGCTAATGGGATCAGAGGCACACAGGTTGAAGCAAGAAAAACAAGAAAGACAGGCAGTTCAAAGGCAGGAAGAAGGTATTCAAATCGCATTAGCAGGCACTGTGCTTGGAAACATTGCTCATAAAGACACAGGAGAGGACAAATTAACTGAAGTGTTTAACTCAAAGTAGTTAATTGAGTTGCCTCAGAAGGATTTGCAATTAAAACAGTTATATCAGACAGCTTACACAGAAACAGAGGCAAAATGTATCCCAGAATGTTATTACCTGCAGGGTGATATTTTAAGAGGAAATGGAGACCGGGTCATGTCTCAGCAAATGGAAGCTGGAGGGAGGTACATCAGATTGTTATTACATTAGAGTATAGAAATGACTTTCTCATGATTGCTCATTAAGTTGAATGGGGGCATTTAAAAATTAGAAAGACACAAGAAAAGGTAAAGAAAGATTTTACTGGGCCAGGATTGCACAGAGATATAGTCAAAGACTGCAGAACATGTAACACATGTCAGGCAATAGGGCAACCACAAGCGGTGATTAAGCCAGCACCTTAATCCCAATATGAACATTGAAGAAACGTTTACTCAGGTCATGATTGATTGAGTACGACCCCTCCCTTAGTCGAAGAGTTCAAATCAGTACTTACTAACAATATTGGATGTGGCTACCAGGTTTTCTGAAGCCATACCTTGAAGAAATATTACAAGTAAGATTGTGTAAGATTTACTTTTTACAAGATATGGGCTTCAAGTTTTACGTGACAGCCGTTTATGGAAGCAATGAAGAGTTTGGTGATAAATAGTTTCATTCAACATCTTATCAGCGGAGTCACAAGAAGCTTTGTAAGGATGGATGAAACAATATAAACTATTATGAGAGTGCACCATCACGATTATCCACGGGATTAGTATGGGGAAGTTCAATTCTTGTTGTTTTCTATTAGGCGCGCCTAATGCATTGAACTGTTTTACTCTTTTTGAAATAGTTCATGGCCTTGAGGTAAGGGGACCACTGAAACTAATTTATGAGAAATTGGTGGGTCAAAATCCAGGAAGTACTCTCCTGGATTATGTATCAAACTTCAGACAGAGGTTAGACAGAACATGTGAGTTGGCTAGGGAACATTAAACGATATCACAGCAAGTGATGAGAGTGAAAGCAGACAGGAAGACTAAAGCTCGGAGATTTTTTTGCAGGAAGGAATGTGCTACTTCTGTTACCAGTGCTGAGTGACTCATTAAAGGCAAGGTTTATTGCGCCTTACATGACTGAAGAGAAATTTTGTGAAGTAAATTAATTAATAAATAATCCAGACACAAGAAAGAAGCAGAGGGTGTGTCATGGGATATGCTTAAAAAGTCTTTGGCAGGGAAGAGAATCAAATAGATTTATTAGTAGTGGTAAATAATAATAAAGGGATAGAAAGGCAGGATTCTGAAATGTATTTTCCTCTCATCAGATTGGATAATGAGGGTGCATTTGAAAACTTAAATGTAACATTGAGTTACCTTCCAGACAAGTGTCAAAGTGATTTGTGAAAGCTATTGCAGTCACACAAAACCATTTGTGGAAACAAATTGGGGAGGACAGATTTAGCTATCCATGATCTCTCTGTAGAAGTTTCATCTTCAATAAGGCAACATTCTTATAGTTGAAATCCGGAAGGCTTATCACATGTACAGAAAGAAATTGATTTCATGCTCTAAAACAGTATCATTGAGTCTAGCTGCAATAACTGGAGTTCGCCTGTTGTACCAGATGGATCACAAATACTCTGTGTGGACTCTTGAAAGGTGAATTCTGTGACAAAAGCAGATTCGTTTCCCATATCATGGTTTGAGGATTACGTTGAGAAAGTGGGACAATCAAAATTTTTCACAAAGTTTGACTTGCTAAAGGGATGTTGGCAAGTCCCAGTATCAGACATAGCAAAATAGGTATTGGCTTTTCTGTCGCCAAATGGACTAAATCAGTTTAAAGTCATGCCATTTGGTATGAAGAATGGACCTGCGACATTTTCAAAGACTGACAAAGAAAGTAATTGCAGGTCCAAGCAATTGTGCTGTTTATATTGATGACTTAATACTTTTCAGCCAGAGGTGGGATGAGCATTTACTACATCTGGAAAAATTATTTACTCGATTACAAGGAGCTAATTTGGCGACGAAATTGGCTGGAAGTGAATTTACAAAAGAGCAAGTTACGTATCAAGGCCATAACATTGGACATGGTAAGGTGGCTCTGAGAGATGTGAAAGTCGAGGCTTTCGTGGATTTCCCAGTACCTGCAACAAAGAGAAAAGTTTTGAGATTTCTGGACATAAGTGGGTTTTACTGGAAATTTGTACCAAATTTTAGACATGTGGTTGCTCCACTGACTTAACTATTGAACAAGAGCAAAAAGTTTGAATGGACACTGGAGTGTCAGAGGGCACTTCATATTGTGATCACTGTTGTAACTAGGACATTAGTTTTGGCAATACTCAATTACGCCAAGAAATTATAATTGGCCATTGATGCAGGAGATATTGATATTGGGGCCATCCTGTTTCAAGAAGATGACACTGGAACTGAAAAACCTGTACAGTATTTTTCACGGAATTTGAATGCACAACAGAGAAGATATTCAACGGTTGAAAAGGAGGCGTTGGGTTTGGTGTTAGCATTGCAACCTTTTGAAATCTGTGTGGAAAACAATTCTTCAGAAACTATTGTTGCTACAGACCACAAACCTTTAAAGTTCGTGTAAAATTTCGAGACAGAAGTGCAAGGCTAAACAGGTTGAGTTAATTCATGCAACCACTTAATTGACTGATAAGACAAGTTTCTGCATGAGGATCTGATTGCAGATGCGTTATGATGGGTTTCAAGGTTAAATGGAAAAACTGGATATTTTGAAACCTGGACATTGAATTTGAATGATTGCTGCAGATACCAATGATTTGTATTTACATATGGAGATATATATATATAGTTATGATAACACAAGTGTCTGTTAATGTAATAGTACTGAGATGAAGAGAAATTTCTTCAGCCAGAGAGTGGTGAGCCTGTTGAATTCGTGACTGCAGAAAGTGGTTGAGAGTAAAACATTGTATGTTTTCAAGAAGGAGTTGGATATAGCTCTTGGGGTGAAAGGGATAAAAGGGTATGGGGTGAAAGCGGGAGCAGGCTATTGAGTTCGATGATCAGCCATGACCATAATGAATGGCGGAGCACGCTCGAAGGGCCGAATGACCTACTCCTGCTCCAAGTTTCTATGCTTCTATATAAATATGTACTTACGTATAGGAGGTAGTGCATGATGGGTTAATAAATATGAAGCTATCTTTTGGAACTATGATGCTTCATTTTTATGTAAGGAAGCCGATGTCGACAGACGTAATAATGTCTATAATGTTATTGGATATTATTTTAAAATAGTGCTTAGTAGTGTCTGTGTCTATGTGTATGTATGTGTGGGTGTGTCTTAATTGGATTTAAGCCAGCTGATCTTGGGTTTTTCTGTATAGAAGAGAAGTATGTTCGAAAGGGTAATTAGGTAAACATGGGGAGATGGAGGGTGATGTGTAAAGGGGGCAATTTGCATTTGGAAATAGGCCATTCAAAAGAGCGGGTGAAATATTACACCTAACCAGGTGCAGCTCAGAAAAAATGTGTTTATTGTTTTAAAAAGCTTACTGGTAAAGCGTGTATAATGAAAGAGTGCTATTGTTAGAAGGCCTAAAGTAAAAGAAAAACACCGAGTGACAATGAGAATTTGCATTCAAAGAGGAAAATTTTTAATGTAAGAGAAAGCTGTTGGTAAAATGAGGAGGGATTCTGAAATCAAAAGCCTCCAGCCTGTAAGCCTCAAGTCCCAGAGCTGAAAGTAATTAATTTTGAATGTGACTGTTCGGGGTGTGCTTTGCCATGGGTCTATTTAAACTTACGTGTTTTGCAGTTGCCTTACCGGGGGTGTAAATGAGATTCAGATTAATTAGGGGGGTTTTGTGTTTATTAGAGCAGAAATTTTGTAGGCATATGTATGTGCTTACAATCTTTCTTATCTTAATTAAAATTTACTGTAGATTTATAAAAAATCTCTTGAGACTCGTTGGTCTTATTACTACTGAACTCAAAGCTTGCATCTCGAAAGATACAAATTGCCAAAATAGGCTATGACAGTTATTTCACGTTGCCCTATGGGATTTTAACAACTCAGCCTTTACCATCGGCGGTGTGATATTACATGGACAAAATGGTTGAACTCCTAAGGTGAGGTGAGAGTGACCTTGGTATCAAGGCAGCATGTGATTGAGTGTGGCAACAAGGGACCCCAGAAAAACGGGAGTCAATGTGAATCAGGGGGTAAAATTTCCACTGGATGGATTCAAAGGAAGATGGATGTAGTTATTGGAGGTCAGCCAACTCAGCTCGAGGATATCACTGTCAGAGATAGTTAGGTTAGTGTCCTGGCCCACAGCAGCTTCATCAATGACCTCCCTTCAATCATATGGTCAAAACTGGGGATGTTCGCTGAAGATTGCACAATGTTCAGCACCATTCGCGACTCCTCAGATACTGAAGCAGTCCCTGCCCAAATGCAGCAAGACCTGGAAAATATCCAGGCTTAATAAAAATAAAAATACCTGGATAAACTCAACAGGTCCGGCAGCATTTGCGGAGAGGAGCACAGTTAACGTTTCGAGTCGGCATGACTCTTCAACAGAACTAAGAAAAAATAGAAAAGAGGTGAAATATAAGCTGGTTTAAGGTGGGGGGTGGGGGGTGGGGGGACAAGAAGAGCTGGATAGAGGGCCAGTGATTGTTGATCTTTTTGTTGTTATATTTTGACTTCAACCGTTATAAATGTAAAATAAAGACACAGTAATAGTCTGCTTTGAGAATTTTGACGTTCACGGTGTCCTTTTTCTGAAGTTATGAAATTATGTTATGAACTCATAGTGAAGGATGTTCTGGACGCGTTTAATCCAAACATGATAGAATATCTCATTCAGATTCAAGGCGAGAAACATGGGTCTGAAACTAGTGTATTAACCTTAAGCAAAGACAATCACAAGACTGTGAAGGCAGAATTGGCTACAGTAGACCTGAAAATATGTTATAAGGTAATGTTAGAGAAGAAGTGAGATGCATTTAAGGGGTTGCCTTACAAGTCTCAACAAACATACATTCCATAGAGATGGAAGCACTCTGTGAGTGTGATGGACCATCGGCGGCTAACTATAAAAGCTCAGAGTGCTATCAGATTGAAAGAAAATCCATGCATTGTTGCTTTTGCTACCCCACGGACACCAATAACATTTTCAGTAATATTTCAAATTTCAGTCACTCATCGTAAGGATCACACAACAAGATTTCAAGTTTCAACTTTTTACCTTTAAAAACAAACTAGACATGACATTTGTTCAAAAACGCGCAGTAATAGAGGTATACTCTAAATATTCGAAAAAAAACTAACATTCTCCATTTAATTTTTAATACAGTTAAAAATCTGACATCACATTTCTAATATACATTTGAACTTTAAGAGGGTATTTTATTCTCCATCGACCCTCCTCAAGCTTATTCTCAACTCGCAATCTTGCATCCTTCATTTTCCATGTTCCTGCCTGGAAACTTCGAATTACAGAACTGACTTTCGCTCAGAAGGGTTCGTTGGACAGAATTTCATCGAGCTAGGGCACTAGACAAAACTTACAGCCTCGTTTAAACCATCAACAATGTTGTCTCCTTATTCCAAGAGCTATCTATGACCCATATTCTGCGTGAAGAACTACTAGATAATAGGAGTCTCTGTCTCTCCCTGATCTCTCTCTCCCTCTCTCCCTCTCTGTCTTTCACCATTCCTGAGATTCTGAAAGAGGGGCTTATGACCTGAGAGGGGCAACGATGCCTTTGGAACACTGTAATCTGCGATCACTAGGGCTCACATTGGACTGTTTTCTTCTCAAAGTATTTGCATGTCAACGTGTATACAGGTTGAAATGTTATTTGGATTGTCGTTGCCAATCCAAATCCTAATTAGAGCAGATTTGTGATGGAACGTTCTAACCAGCTTCCTTTCCTTGATTGGAGTAAAGTTGATCAATACGATCTTGTGTTCCTTAAAGATGTGTATCACAAGTCTACAACACTGATCAATATTTGCATTTGGCTTCCCCTGCACCACAACCTATATGATTGGCCTGATTGGAAAACTTGTAATTAGGGCCCGAGCTAAGCTTACCGTTCAAGTCTGATTCTGCAGTAGGGTGGATCAAAGCTATCCTGCTGGATAATGGACACCCTGATCGTAGCATTATTCGCTGCATGTGATGCCAGCACTTGAAATGTTAAAGCCATCGCTTTTGGGCATGAAAATATGCCGGTCCACCTCTGAATGATTTGAGGAAAAGGTGAAGATTGTGGCTTCCCATTGTTACATTGCAAGAGAAATACAAATGCCTTTCTCCACTAATAGGATGTTAACTTCATACCAAAAAGATGTTCTGCTCACCACACAATTGAGTCATGAGGCATTTGAATTTCAGTTTCACTGTGTTGCCAGGAATGTAGGACATATGTCCTAACGACTGGTCGATTGCAACAAAAGCCTCGTTTCTGGCTGCTCACAACAGGGATAGTACTGACCATTTGCAACCAATCTATGCTTTCTAAATTCAGAACATTATGTCCAACATTTGATGCGATTGCATGATTGGACGTCACTTAGTAAACAATCCCAAGTGGCTAAGACTGAGATTAACAACCTTATACCGTGCCTCCAAACATTGCATTTTGAATGTTTGCGTCCAATAATAATCCACTTTGAAAGTTCTGAATTACAGAAATTATGGTACGATCAAACAAGAAAAATGTTCACGATTGATCTTAACATGATAGAATATCACACTCAGTTTGAAGGCGAGAATCGTGGGTCTGAACCTAGTGTTGAAAACTCAAACATATGCAATTACAAGAGTGTGATGATAGAATTGCCTACAATGGACGTGCAAATATGTTAAAAGTTAATACCTTAGAGAAGAATCTGGAGGCATTTATGCAGATACTTTTATTTACTTTTAAGTGTCAACAAACATCAATTCACTTGAAAAGGGAGGACTCTGAAAACGATGTACCACCTGTGGCTAACTAAAGACATTAAGGATGGTATCAAATTGAAAGAATATTGACATATAATGTTGCTTTTACTATCCTGGTGGATAGCAACAATAGTGATAATTATATCTTAAGTTTCATAGATTGGCAGATTTCAATTTTTAAGATTTTATTGCAACAAGAAAGATAAAAGTAACATTCATGAAATAGAATGCACTAGAATACTTATGCTTTAAATAACAGAATACAATTTCCTACATTTAAAATTTAACACAACAAAAAATCCCACAACACATTTCTACTTGACACTGTCTCCTAAGGCTGTGATTTATTCTCCGGCTACAAGGCCGAACTTATTCTCACCTCCCTGGCTTGCTACTTGTTTTTTCATTCTCCTTTTCCAGTCTGGAAACTTCTAAGCACAGAGCTTTCACTGTGTCTGTTTCTTTGTTAACTAATCAATCTAGCTAAAGCTCGGAAAATCTTTCAGATTCCTTTAAATCCACACGAATTTTGTCTCTTCATTCAGAGCATTATATCCCACTGGTATTCTTTATGATGAATAGTTTCCATTAAAGCAATCCTGAGGGATAATGGCTACGCTAACCAGATCACTTCTCATTGCATATCACGCAAACTCATGAACTCTAAGGCCGCCACTTTCAGTCCTGAAACGTGTCCACTCTACCTCAAATGAACCAGGGCATGATAGGCGCCTGAACATTAAAGCTAGATATTTTGCATTTCTGCTGTGCTGTAACAATGGGAGTGGCATTCTCCATTAGCAGGATACTGACTTTATGCCAAAAGGGCGGTCTGCCTGCGACAAAAGTGATTAGCCTGTGTATGTATCTCAGTTCCAGTGTGGTGCCAGGTATGAAGACAATACGCCCCAAAGGCTGGTGAATTTAGACAAAAACCATGTCACTTGGACTGCTCACAACAGGCAGAGCACTGACTGTACTCAAGCAACGCATGCTTGTTAAACTCATAACATCACATCCAATAATAGACATGATTTCGTGATTGGACAGCACTTACTGAAAAACCCCAAGTGTGCTAAGAATTAGATGAACATTCAATTTAAGGCCGCAAGTCATTCTCACAAGGCGGCTCACTTAAACTTGGTATAAGGTGCATATGTTCAGTCACTGGGCGCTGTACTCCGTCAACAGGAACAATATATGCAGATATTGTGCATTTTTCGATTTATGAAACGCCTGGCTGACAATTGTTTCCTGGCACATTTCCGTTGTCAAACCCTCAAACAATCAGGTTCGACTTGTCTTGTTTTTAATTAAAACAAAAAATTTTGGGGGTTTGTTTTCGCCGGTACATTTTCCTTGGCAATGCTGCGGCCAATCAGGGCCCACTTTCCAGCCAACTAACACCCTTTTCTCGAGCCATATAAATTTGTCTCATTGAAAATTGTTCTGGCAGGGCATTGCATCATGCGTCTTTATAATGTCCCTCATCTGACATCCGCTGTGACATCCATCCAACATTAATTAGACCAGAACTGTCAACTGAGGGAATGCTGAACAATTTAAAGCACTTTGACCTTGTGCACTCTGTCATCATTAGCAACATAACAAATCTAGTGATTTAACAGAGATTTGACATCTACCTATCAATCATAAATACTCATGTGCCTCCTGCCGTTATGGCATTTTGTCAATTTCTTCGCCTGTCTCCCTATTGCCCCTTTGTGTAATTGTTAACTACCTGCGTGACTCCACTGACTAACGGTTTCATGGCAACTCATCACCTGCTTCTTCCAGGCTGTCAGATTGAAACCGAAGGTCCAGCTGATTATCACGAGACGATCTTGAGCTAGCACTGCATTTCATCCCTAAAATCTGAGAAAAGGCAAATTGTCGCCTCACTTTCCTCTGTTGAAGGTTGTTTTTTTTAGAGCGCTCACTGCTGGAATTTCCAGCAGTGAATATTTTTTTCTCATTAATTCATTCGAAGAAACCAAGTGTGATGCTCAGTGAGGTGCAATCCATGTTCTTGTTAGTTTCCACAATTATTGTTGGTTATTTTTCCCCTTGCCCAGTCCAGTGTTTTGTACAATTCTTTGCCAGATCAAGCAATTTTGGCGTAGAGTGAGAGAGATTCAACTAAAGAAGACGGAGGTACCCCCACCAATAGAGGTGGGGGAGAAGGGTATGGTTGTCATAGGTAATGACATAGATTGAAGTAAAGATAGGATAGGCTTCCCATCAATAGAGAGAGAAGGCAGAGGATGACAGAGTCAAGTAAAGCTTGCGAATACTCTCCCATAAAGAGTGAGAGAAGGGATGTAGTGACTGACACAATTTTACAGAAGGTTAACATTTCCTCTGATAACCAAGCGCATTAGTGACTTTGTAGTGGAAAACTCAGCGTTAAGGTGATGTTGCAACTAATGCCTTGCTTTAATTGCGACTGTTTAGTTGAGATTCCTGTTTTATAGTTACCTTGTTGGCAGAACTATGGCCTAACAGTCACCCTGTCGTTAACACTCCCATCATAAACTGATCTTGTAAGCGTTGCCTGTACTGGCAGTGACTTATCGCTCATTTCCTGGTCGTGCTGTTAAACAGAAATCCCAGTGTGCGGTATTAACCTAACACTATTTAATGCATTTTCTGATATTCCAGCATCCTCAACATTGTGTCAATGCATTGTAAGGATAAGTGGATTCTGGTCTTCATTAAAATTATGAGATGGCAACTTCCTAGTGATACTTCATGTAACGGGCCCCGATATTACAAGCTGTCATTTAGTTGCTGATTCATTTTTGACATTATAGAACTTTCATAGATATTAAGAGATAGAAAGAGGCTCTTTCCCCCAACAAGACCGTGTCAGTGTTCTGCTCCATTGAATGATTGGGCTAGGATTTTTAGGACGGTGGGATTTCCCGCCCCGCTCTCTGAAGAGTCACCGGAAATCATTTCCCCCCTAAACCGTCCGCCCCGCAGGCATTTCACGCTCAAATGAGCGTTAGTTGGCTACAAGTGGTGCTGAAGCCACTCACTCGAGAGGAAGTCGCATTAGAGAGCTGACGGCCAACCTGATTGGCTAGCTGGGTATGAGCCCCTGCAGCGAGCAGAATTGGGACTGCAAGCAGCCCCCTAGGGCATCAGTCTTGGGATTAGAGAAAGAGGAGCGTTTTGGCGGTCTCAGGACAGTGATGGTGGGGGGCCATGGGGCGGATGGGCCATGAGGGGTTACGGTGTCCAGGGAGAGGCCTGGCTTGGAGGGAGGTCCTGCTATTACGAGACATTGGGGGAGGGGGGCGCCCAAATTTAAAACAGGGATTCTGATTGAGGTGCCCCATCGCCCAGTTTCACCTTTGATCGATTTGTAGCCATTTGTTCCCAGAAGCAATTGACTGTTTTATCTGCTAACATTGAAGGGTTCGCTGTAGCTACACAAAACATCCTCGCTACTTTATGCAATGAGTAGATATGTGATGTCCTCTGCTTGCAGGAGACACACGGAGCAAGTGAGAACAACCGCCCAAAAATACCAGGAATGTTCCTGGTTATTGAAAGACCTCATCAACAACATGGCAGTGCTGTATTTGTTAGAGCTGGTTCAGTTGTAGAAGCCACTTCTAAAACAGACGATGACAACATCGAAGTTCTAACTGTAGAGCTGAGCAAAGTAGTGACCTCAGTGTACAAGCCACCTGGCACAGGTTTCAGCTTCTCTAACCCTGTACCCATCCTGCACAGTAAACCACAGATCATTATTGGAGACTTTAATAGCCACAGTACACAATGGGGGGGTACAAGGAGTCTAACAACGACGGAGGAGCAGTCGAAGAATGGATGTACGCTAACCAGCTTACTCTCATCCACGATCCGAAAGTACCAGCCTCCTTCTACAGTGCCCACTGGAAGTGTAGTTATAACCCAGGTCTTGCCATTGTCAGCAACAACATCGCTGGTTTCTGCAAGAAGCTTGTCACAGATCCAATACCACAGACACAACACCGTCCTATTGATATCCAGGTAAAGGAAACAGTGTTACCAACCGTCATACCATTCGAAAGGCGCTTCAACTTCAAGAAGGCCGATTGGAACAGGTTCACACGAGTACTTGGCCGTAAGGTTAAATGCATTATACCATTACCTGAGCACTGCAACCTGTTTGCAAAAGCTGTACAGAAAACAGCCAGAAGGAAGATACCCCGATGTTGTAGAGCACACTACATCTCTGGTCTCAACAAGGAGAATGCTGAAATCTACTGGGAGTATGTCTCAATGTTTGAATCTGAACCCTTCTCGGAGGAAACAATATTTACCTGTGAGAGGGTGATGTTAAGTGTCTCTCAAGAGCTTCAAGCACCTGAGACACCTTGATAGAGAGAACAGATCTTACGAAAAGCAGCAAGAAGGCATGGTCTCTCATAAGCAAACTTGAGGCGATCCCAAGAAATCTGCCCAACATCCAAATATGTCAGCAAACTAAGTTGCCGACCAGTTGCTCCTAAATGGAAAAATCAATAAGAAACAACCAAGATCACAACTAGATAGGAAGAGGTACAGCAATGACCCTGGCTTCACTGGACCATGCACCATGGAAGAGCTGGAAACTGATATATCTAGTCTAAAACACGGGAAAGCAATTGGTCTTGACAACATAGCAACGGAGCAGATAAAGAACTTTGGACAGCAAGCAAAGAAAAGGCTCCAACAATTGTTCAACCACTGTCTGGCAACACACAAACTACCTAATATTTGGCAGTAGGCACATGTAATAGCACTATTAAAGCCCGGAAAAGACCCCTCAGATCCTAAAAACTTTCAGCCAATTTCACTGCTTTGCCACACTAAGAAGCTGTTTGAACGCCTGATACTCAATAGGATAGCAGCAACTGTAGATGAGAAGATCATTCCACTGCAAGCAGGTTTCCGCCCCGGCAGATCAACAACAAGCCAACTGCTCAAACTCATACAACATATCGAAGGTGGTTTTGAGCAAGCGATGATAACAGGTACTGTTTTTGTAGACCTGTCAGCAGCATACGATACAGTGATCCTTAGACATCTCCTCTGCAAGATCCTAGAGATGACAAAATATATACACTTAACAGAGCAGTTACAAAGCATGCTTCAGAATCGCTGGTTCTATGTTTAACTAAGTGTGAAGCGCAGCAGGTGGCCTATTCAGAAGAATGGTCTTCCTCAGGGAAGCGTGCTTGCACCGCTGCTGTACATCCTCTACACGAATGACCAACCTATAGACGGTGTCACACGCCCTTTTACATATGCTGATGACTTATGTGACACTGCCCAAATCACTGATTTTAATACAGTGGAGAAAACGCTTTCTGAGGACTTGGAGGGACTAACATCCCACTCTGAAGTAAAGCACATTCGCGCAAACCCATAAAAGACGCATCTTTGTGCATTCCACCTCAGAAACCGAGAAGCCAAACGCCAGCTTAAAGTAACCTGGTGTGGGGCAGCACTGACGCATTGTGAGCACCCTATCGACCTAGGAGTCACCCTTGACAGATGCCTCACCTTCATGAACCACATCAAAAAGACAAAGGCAAAAGTGAGCGCACGAAACAACATCCTCAATAAGCTCACGAACACAAAATGGGGAGCCAGCTCGAAAACATTACGAACAAGTGCACTTACTCTTTGCTATTCCACTGCCGAATACGCCTGCCCTGCATGGGAAAGATCTACTCATGCTAAGAAGATGGATGCCGTTCTGAATGCAACTTGCCGAATTATCACAGGTTGTTTAAAGCCAACAAACACCAACAGCTTATATATCCTGGCGGGTATCACTCCCCCTGATATAAGAAGAGCAATAGCCAGCAAGAAAGAGCAACTCCATCAAACATCAGATGAGAGGCACCCTCTACATGGTCATACACCTACACCCAGCCGCCTAAAGTCAAGGAAGAGCTTGATGAACAGTTTTGTTCCATGACAATCAACCCCACCTGAAGCCCGCATCGCCTTGTGGAAAGACCGGCTCACCAGTCTCGAACAATCCCGAGCAATGGAAATTCTACCAGATGAAAGCCTTCCCCCAGGAGCTAATTGTAACTGGGCAACCTGGAAGTGCCTCAACAGACTTATGACAGGTGTAGGTCGTTCAAAGGTGTCATTAAGCAAATGGGGATATACAACCTGCCCGACAACTTGTGAATGTGGAACTGAGCCATAGACTATGCAACATCTCCTGCAAAGTCTATCGCTGGAGGAAACCTGCACTGTTGCAGATCTTGCCGAATTCAACAACAAGGCGCAAAAATGTATCCAGTTCTGGCAGGGCCATGTATAGACTGTCTGTGGACACAATAAGAAGAAGCCAAAAGCTGAAAATAAAATACTGCACCGGGAAGACAGCTTCGTGGGTTATAGGCACTGCCCGTCTCCTGAGCTGTCTAAAAAATAGTTTTTTTTTGTATTCGAGCCTATGTACATAATTAATAATGTACAGTGGTTCTGTGTCCCCATACCAATAACTTACAAATCACCTGCATGGGACGCATATGATTTGATTCGTTCCATTTTACTAACCTGTCCCCCATTCATTCTGAATTTACTGCTCAATGCTCTGACTGTCAGACACATCCTATCAACAAATAGAGCCCGCAGGAGACTCAGGACCCAAAGCAATGGAGAGAATCAGAGTGACCCAGAGATGGAGAAGCGTAGGAAGTCCATGGTTTTACTCGTCGCCATCTCAGGCAGCTTCATCCTGCTTTATTCGTTACTTTTTGTCATGATCCTCTATATGCGAATTGCAAAAGTTACTTATTTCTCAGGTTCTAAATCCACTGAATTATCATTTAACCTGGCGGAAAGCGGATATTTGCTTCAGTTTTTGAGTTTCTGTATCAACACATTTATTTATGCTGGGGTCCAGATTAAATTCCGAGCTGAGTTAAAGAAAGGGATAAAATATCCAGTGAAATTATTTGTTAAGTTGTTTAAGTTTTGTAAAATGCTAAAATGGCACATGAATTCCACAACAAACTCCAACATTTCCTCTACTTGCCTATGTCACACGTGGCCTCGCTACCCAGGTGCATTTGCTTTCAGACCCTTACCACATTTATAAATATAAGTAACACGATAATAACGTTTGAAGCAGTAGCGGCAATGGAAGTGGGAATGTGGCCTATAAATTAAGGGCTGGTAGCTGGGCGGGCTGAACAGTTAAGAATTGCGAGAGGGGTTGTGCACCACTGACAACATGGTTACCATCGTCTTTATATGGCAGCCAACATTAGTTTCAAAGGAAGCAGCCACGAAACAACATAAAGGGGTAGCGATGGGGCAGAACGCAGAGTAAGTGTTGCGCCCAAGCTCATTGATTCCTCCTTGGGGATGATTGTCCAGACTGGAGGGCTCGGGGGTTGGGGGCGGGGTCGTTGGTGGCATGGTAAAGGGAGTGGTCCTAAAGACATTGCCTCGCCAAACCGGGCAGACATCGATGGCGATAGTGGAGCAAGTTGAGAACCATCTGTTGGCCACACTTGTCTAAATGGCGGCAGAGCTGGAAAAGGACAAATGAGAAGCTGGAAAGGATAGCGCCGTGGATGATATTAAACTTGCTACTTTAAGTGCGACTATATGTGAAGGGGTTGCTGGTCCAGGCACTGCTGAGGCATCAGCACTGGCTATCAGGGGCGTAGTGAAGTGCCTGTGAAAGGGAATGGGGAGGCAGTGGTGACTCATGCACTGTCAGTCTGAATAGCCACATGCCAGAATCGACGCTTGGGCAGCATGATGAACAGTTAGGCTTGCAAGCTTGGTCGATGTTGTGTGCCTGTTCTAAGATCGTGCAGCAATGGGCATTTATATTTCTGCAGGAGTAGAGCGTTCCAATATAGGGCAAAGGACATGAACAGGAAAAGCCGTGCCATGCATGATCATACTCTTATGACACAGCTGATGGTAAATGCTGGGCTGCTCAAATCCCAGGGAAAACTTGAAACAACTGCCACAACTTATTTTCCAATCTGTACAAATTTCGAAATGTGTGCTTGAGTTCAGTAGCAGTATTACCACCAAGTCTTATAGGTTTATTGCAAAAATAAATCAAACCACTATTAATAGAAGAAATACTTTTAAATGCATACATAGATCTACAAATTACTGCTATGGTAATTTCTAAATACCCTAATTAACTTTACTCCCAGTTACACTTTCGTTAAGGCAACAGTAAGACACATAGATTTTAAAAGGCCCAGGCAAAGAAACATGATACCCTGAGCAATCCAATTCAAATTGAGTTTTCTTAACTTCAGTTCATTGCAGACAGCAGCTTGAGGCCTAGATGCTTTTCACACTTGTTAGATCTTAAAATGCCTAAACATACGCAGAGTCTTCGTTCCTTTATACATATTTTCCCGATTTGATTTCAAATTCCCAGTGTTTTACTATATCTTTGGACTTTACCATTCTGATAATAAAAAATCTCTCATAGCGCTAATTTTACCGGTGATGTTTGGGAAAAATATATACACAGGTTTTGAACATCAACTGGCTAAGTGAGACACTTCACCCTTCCTTTCCAAACAATCTGGCCTGGTTTATTTTAAAATGCAAATGTTTACTTTTACCTCTGCCATCTACCTACTTAACATCTCAAACCTAGATTATCTCCTGACACAACAAAGATTTCAGCCCGGATGTCTTTAATTCAATTAGTTCACACACAGATATAGGCCCATAGACATAGACCCCACCACTACTCTACTTAGCAATACACTCCAATAACATTATGAGACTTAGTATATCTTCCTGACAATATGCACGCGGATGAAGTGGTGCTGGAGCTGGGAGGCCTGGAGGCACAGCAAGCAGGCACTCATAGGGATATGGGCGCAGAGCACCCACAGAGTGAATGGCTAAAACGATGGGTACAAGGGGCACTCTGTGGATGACAAATCATCGTGCTCGTGTGTGCACAATTTGTCAGGTCAATGTCCAAACCCCGAGTCATCAGACGGAAATCCTGCCGACTCATCGCTCTTCTCTCCCTTGTAAGAGATGCACAAGTGCGCCAGATGCAGATGTGCAACATTCCTCCAATTCTGAGGAGGAGAAGGGGATTTCAGAGGATATGAGCCACAACATTCCTCCCCGCCCCTCATTGATCCACTCATCACATGTTGCTTCCAAATCTATAAACGTCACCAGCGCCCTCGAGGCTAATGGGAATCCCCCAGGCCTGAGTCAGCAAAGGCAAGGGAACTGGAAACTAACAGGCAGCTGTTTGCAAGACTGGACTGTGCAGTAATGAAGCGTTTCTTCTCCAATCTTAAATTCACCCATGGGTAAGTGTTTAATAGGGACTGCACGTGGCAAACGGGACCACGTGTGCCATGGACAAGAAGTGGAAATGTTTGCAAATAATGCGCAGCTCATGTTGAAGTTCCTCATTTGCTAAGTCTAAATAAGTGAACAAGTAGATGCGGTGGATATTTCACCCTATTCTTTAACTCGACTCTGATTTTACTCTGAGTCTCATCATAAATGAATCTGTTGATGCAGAAAGTGGAAAACTCAAACGTAAATCCGAATTGCTGGAGAATTAAGGTGGGCTCACTGATATCAGAACTGAAACATAAGGGGCATTCACAATGCGGACATAGAGGATCTGCACAAAAAAATTATAGATGGGACTGCCCGAGGTGGCGAAGAGTAAAACAATTGACATTATTGTTCTTTACATTTCTCTGGGCCCGGGGTCAACTGGGGCTGATATTTGCCATTAGAATGTGCCTGACAGTCAGGGCATTGAGCAGTAAAATCAGAATGAATGGGAAGCAAGGGATTACAATGGAACAAATCCAGTCATAAGTGACCCATGCAAGTGACGTGTAAATTCACAATTTTATATTGCAGAACCAAGGTATATTGTTTAATATGTACCTAGGTTCAAATATAAAATATATGAAGATATTTTTACGCAGGTCAGTGCAGGCAGGGTTCCTATCACACATTCCGCCATTTTCTCGGTGCAATATTTTGCATTCAGATTCTGACAACAAAAAGGCACAAATCGATCAAAGGTGAAAGCGACCGTTAACCAGGAAGAGCTTTCTATGTCTGCATAATTTAAGGCAGAATCGAAGCTGCACACTGGTAATGTGGACCAGAAACTGAATGTGAAATAAATCCAGCCATCACGTTCCATATTACAGCTGCCGTCATGACCAGGAGATTTGACGCTGCCATGGACACCATGTAATTAGAGATGCATCCAGAGAGACCACAAGTTCTTCGAGACAAGGTCACAATTACTGCCAAGATATCTGTAATGGAAAGGGAGAGATGGAGACAGAGAGCTTCTTGTGTTTCAGAAGGAACGAGAATAGAGAAGCTGGGGGTTCACACACAAACATATGCATTCGTGTTACAGAATTATGTGTGAAATTTAATCTTTTGAGCTATGACCCTTAAAAGTAAAATACCCCTTATGGTAGCGGCAATTATTCGGGCTTTTAAAATAGTCATCCCGATTAAAAATGAGGCAGGGCAATGACATGGGAATGTAAAGTGCTTCAGTGAGACCTAAAGGAGAAAATGAAGAAATTGAAGACATATTGAAACCAGCACGGGAACATCGTATGTGCAAGAAAATCACACATCAGCAAATAATTACAGAAATGTCAAAGAGGGTAAATAAACAAACAACCAACCATAGATGTGGAGACGAAAGTAAAATTGTTCCTCACTCAGGATAAAATGGGCTCCTTTCAACCAATGACCGCAAAGTTAGTCGCTGATGGCAAAGTCGGCAGTCAGCCAGCCTGCTCAGAAATATACTCAGAGAAGGAAGTGAAAGGACAATGAGCGTTTCTCTGGCTTGGTGAAGGAAGAGTTGCGTAGAGTGCACTAAAAAGTCCGAGCCCTTCAACTGAAAATCACTTGGGATCCTCAGTGTCGATCTGAAACTCTGGAGCAGGAAGATGCAGACCCTTCCTCTGTGCTGCACTGCACTGGTGGGGCGAAGGATCAATTACATCCTACGGTGGTTACTTGAAATAAAAACTTTGCACCTGAAAGGCGAGAATATGTCACCAGTTCTGGGCCTTCACTCAATGTGGAGACAATAATGAATATTTGAACAATCCTAGGCATTGCCGGGTGTTAGGAGCAGAAGGATGACCCGCACTCAGCAGCCCTCAATTTAGGACATGCAAGAGCAAAGCTGGGCTCAAGCAGAGAAACTGAGGAGAGAAACACTTTGCCCTGTGAGTGAGGGGTACATGCCAATGTACCATTAAAGGGCTACTTTTACATTGTTTTGAGATCAGTCATCGTCTCTGTTCCTAATAAAGTTCCTTCAATAAATACATTAAGTTCAACCGGGAATTATTCAATGGCTGAATCACCTCAGTCAGTGAATTGTCTTTGGGAATCATTCTACCGCAGCCAAAATCAATGGCAGGAATATTCTGAGCTGGCTGGTGGCGGACGTGAGAGGTGGCCTTCGTGGAAATTATCGGACGGCTTGCGTCATGGTGGCGTGAATGCATGTTGCTATCATCTGAGTTTCCTGCCTACGGTTGGCGGGGAGCTAATTGTAAAAAAATTAGCATATAATTGAAAGGCCATCCCGCCACGCTCTTGGAACCCCGCCGAATCGCCCGCCCACGTCGCCGGGAAAGCAGAGTGAGGTGTTTCACAACAGCACGCAGGGGATATGAACTTGGCGGCCATCACTTTGGGGGAACTGAGGTCAGTGAATAGCATCGTTTTCCACAACTCCCCTGTTGTTGATAGGCCTCAGGGGCGCCGAGGGGTGGAGGCAATTGAGGCCTGGCCCCGGGGCAACTGGTGAGGGGTGAGGGCTGTCCGGGGGCAAGTGTTGGCCAGCCTTGTTGGTGACCGTTGTTTGCTTTGGGGTTGTTAAGTGCTACCCTGGTGCTGCATCCCGCCCACAGGCGATAGAGTTGGGAGCAGGGCAAGCGAGGGAAGTGGCTACTCATTAGGGACACCTGTATATACTGCCCATCCCTCCGCAACTAAGACAGAGCAAGCGCCACAGTGATGATTGGGATCGGGCTCCTAGCCTGTCCGCCCTTGGAAACAATGCGGAGACACCGAAAGGCCACCAAGCGCTCCATATCTTATGCCCACACCCCCGTCCCCCACTTCCCCCGGCAAAGACATTGAGTCCGCCACCACTTTATTGGGCCGTGGAACAGTTGGTCTGCACACGTTGTACAATCTCCTGAATAACACAGGCCATGTAGCAGTCGCTGCTGGAGGCGCCCACAGCCCCTTGTACTCTCAGCATCCCCGTTTGGACCAGTAACCCCCATGTCCCAGATTGACATCACAGCCATGCAGTGCACTCATCTCTGTGCATCCGAGGAGTGACCAGCCCTCTCCGGTAATTGCTGAGGGCCAGTCACACAGGGCCAGGAAAGGTGCTAAGCACAGCCATCATAAACACGTCTCTCTCTCTTTCATGCTGCAGGAGGGCCCTGTCAGCATTATGGATCTTGGGGACCTGGCTGTATACCTGTTGTCCTACAGGGACTTGGGACTGAGGCACCTGGTCACGCAAAGGCACGAGCAGCAATCTAATGAAGAAGGTGCAGCAGGGGCTCCCGCACACACTGCCCAGGAGCGACAGGGAGCCGTGGCTGGTCGGCGCCTAGCGACACCCTAGGTCTATTGAGACTGCCTGCCGTCCCTGCAGATGATTCAGGGCAAATGTGGCCGACGACTGCTCATGTTTAGGGACTTGGTGGATCACAGGACTTGGCGCCAAGGGGAGATGGAGGTCATCCACTGCCAGTGGCTGTGAAAGTTATCCCGGTGCTCAATTTCTAAGCCAGTGGTTCATTTCAGGGCTGCACAGGTGACCTTTGTGGGATTTCACAATCCACCACCCACAAAAAATCCAAAAGGTCACGGATGCCATCTTCTCCATGGTGCGCAAATTTATGCATTTCACCCTGGACCGGGACAGCCAGGATGCAAGGGCCATTGGATTCACCCTGATCTCTAGATTCCCACAGGTATCGGGTGCAATTGACTGCACTCATGTGGCACTTTGGTCTCGATTGCTACACTCGGCCGACTTCATCAACTACAAGGGTGCAACTGAACGTGCAGCTGGCATGCGATCACTAGAAATGCATCCTGCAGGTGTGCACACGGTATCCAGGGAGTGTGCACGACACCTACATCCTGAGTTGCTCGCAGATCCCTGCAGTTTTCCAGGTTCCACAGAGATTGCAGGGTTAGCTCCTTGGGGACGAGGCCGTGGCTGATGACATCCACGCGGGGGCCTCAAACTGCAGCAGAGCGACACTATAATGAAGCTCATGCAGCAGCTCGCAACTGGTGGAGCATTACATTAGGATGCTAATGATGCGGTTCCAGTGCCTGGAGCCGCTCTGGTGGAGCCCTGCAGTACAGTCCACAGCGGGTGTCACATATTATCTTCATCTGCTGCGTACTTTTCAATCTGGCGCTGCAATGGGGAGACGGGCTGGCTGAGGAAGCGATGGAGGAGCTGCCTGTCTCCTCCGGTGAGTAGGACGCCAATGGGGATGAGGGTAAGGCGGTCCTCGGTGTTGACGTTGACGAGAATGAGGCTCTCGCTATGGCCAGACGAGGCAGGCGCGCTGGGGAGACACTCATAGCTGCCATGTTTGTGGAGGATGATGACGACTTGCAGTGGGGACACTCCATAGATCTTCACATAGCCTCTGAGAATGTCTGACTCCTGTCTGGCCGAGGGCAGCTGGCTTACGCTCTGTGATCAGGACCATCTCAGAGATGCAGCCATGAAACTTTAGATGCATCTGATGCTGTGTCCGCCTTCAGCTCCTCAGCCCTTGAGGAGCAGGCGCACAGAATCACTGGTCACAGATGCTGGTATGATGGGGGCCAAACCCACATTAAAAGTGCTGAGTGCATACAGAGAGTATGAGAGAACTCTGTGCGCCTGCCCACTACATTCTGGCAGCAATGGCCAGCAATGCCCAGGTGCAGGCATCAGTAATATTTCCAAGTAGTGTGAGGCTGGACCATGACTTTGGTCTCATGGCTGCACAGAGAACATGGAAGAGGCCCTGGACTGGGACACCTGCCTTTTATCTTGTGCAGAAAGATTTCACATCTGAGTGGCAAGAACACTGCTCGCCAGAACAAGGAGCCATATGCAGGGAGACAGTCTTAGGAGTTTATTGACAATAGTGAACAGTATGTAAAAGTAATCAACAGCCGTTGACAGGCTGTGCAACTATTTTTACCTAACTTTCCTAACCCTGCTGCTACGTCTTGGTGCTCCCCAGACATCCACAGTAGATGTGGAGGCAGCCTGTTGACTGTGACGCCCTGTGTGAGGACTTTGGTGGGCGTCCTACGGAGGGCCTAGACTTGGAGGGCCCCGGCCTGCTTTCAGGCTCCTGCTTTGTGGCAGTGGCACCCTCCTCGACCTGTGGAGTTGGAACTGCATAGGGCACAGGCAGTTAGGATTCCGATGGGCCGGTCACTCCCAGTGTCATCTGGTTGCATGGCCCCGGAGTGTACACCTGCTGACCCTCCTCCCGATGGGTGCCCGACGGCCCCTGGCCGACTCCGTGAGCAGAAGGGGTAGCTGAGGTGAGCTGGAGCTGCCCAGCACCCCTCTCACGTGCACACTGTTTAAGGCCAAGTGTTGTGTCAGTGAAAGAGTTAAGCCTGCGCAACAGTGGAGGAGTGACGTTCTGGACCAAGGTTTCCATGGCGGCCGCCAGCCTTCCAGTGTTCACCCCGGTGCATGGCAATGTTGTCGCTTTAACCTCAGCCTGAAGATGGACGGACTCCTCCATCGTGCCTTGCCATCTGAGGAGTACAGTGAACATCCCTTCCTGATATTCCCTAGCTTGCATTTGCAGCCCAAGCAACTGTGACATGACCGAGTCCAGAGGCTCATCATCTGACTCGGACTCAGAAATTTTCTGTCCTCCAGCTATCTTCTGAGTGCGGGGGAACTGGGAAGGCCCAGCCACCGCCTACCATGGAGCAGACAGTGCGAAGCACTCACCAGATTGTGACCCCGAGGCTACTCTAAAGCTCGGTCCCACTGAGGTGTGTATCTCTGCAGTGGTGTAGGATGTTGGCAAGCTCTGTGGCGGCCCTCCAGATTCCGCCCCAGAGGTTTCTTCGGAGCTTGATCGGAGGCCCTGGGACGTGGACTCTGTTGTCTGTTTGGCAGATGTGCCTGCGAAAGCAAAGAGAGATAATTAGTGCCAGGCAGTGGCCTGTGAATCACGAGACAGAACTCACTGCATGGTTGACTGATGGATGTTGTACTGCCAGATCCTCACTTGGTAGAGCAATGCCGGCCTTACCATCAGCACAAGGGTGGCCCCGGTCATCACCGGGGAGCTGGACGGCTTTGTTTCCGAATCCTGTCAGAACTTTGATCTCCTGCATCTCTCCACCTGTCCCCAATCTTTCCCTGCTGCAGTGACTCAGTTTTCCCTGCTTGGATAGAGATGGGGAGAGTGCATCAGGACACCTGCTGGGTCAGATGTTAAGTATGCCTGGCCTATGGGGGTGGTGAGTGGTTCCATGGATGGGCTGAGGACAATGGCAGTGTTTTTGAAAGAGCGAATAGTGATGTCCCTTGCACTGGCAGTGAGTTAGGGCCCTCTGGATGTGAGATGGGTTTGTGAGTGTGTGAGTTGGGAGTGATGAATGGAGTGAGTTATCCTGGCAGAATGGGTGGCACTGGGTGGCTGCCCTCTTCTGCAGCGTTTGCACTGACCACCACTGCCACCGCCTCCAAAGCTGGGTTGGTGACTTTGCTACCCATCCTGCGGACAGAGCAGGGGGAGAGCACATCCTGGCGGGGCTCCACGGCATCCAGCATTCGCTTGACGGAACCGTCGTTGAAGTGGGGCGGGGTGGTGGGGGGGCGCTGCGGCAGTCTTTCTTCCTTTGTTGGCCATGTCTCCCAGGCAGCGGTGGTGAGCTGGTGGCAATGAGCGCTTTGCTGGCGGCTGCCTTTTAAAGATGACTGCCCGTGTGATGCATTAATGGGGTGATGGCTGGCAGGCAAATGATAGCCCACCATGCAAATGGCGTACCTCGTGGCAGTGAATAAATAATGAGGCGGGATCGGGACAATACGGCGTGAAAACCCACCAGTTTCATCGGCGGATGGGCCTCCATTTTACGCACCCGCTACCGACCTTACTGCTATTCTGGAAAATTCCCCCATTGTGTCACCGCCACCTTTTAAGTTCCCACCTTTTTTTGTGTCATCCACAAACTTGGCGATAGTACATTCACTTCTCTCATCTATATCATTAATATATATTGTGAATAACTGTGGCCCACACACAGAGCACATGTTTGTGTCTCTCCTGTTGCACATTCTCCTTTTGCATTCAATGGCCAATGATAAGCAAGGCCCAATGGATCAAGGTGCTCTGGCAGATATTAATGTGATGTTTGGTTTGAGATCCGGATCGCCAAATTCTTCCTTCTAATGCCATAGAAAAGGCTTTTACACAAGTCGCCACTTTCCAGGCAGGCACTAGTTTTCAAATCCAGAACTGTAGATTCTAGTACATCTTATTTCTTCTCTGCTTCTCCCACAGCTTCAGGTCCCCACGTCATAAAATCCACATCCCCTATTCAAACTGAAATCCAAACCTATCGCATTATCCTTAAGATTGTTTTCTTCAATCCAAGATCCATTCCCTGCTCTACCACAATCCCAATCCCGAAACAAGCCCTTCACAAAAATGAAGCCAAGCTAATACAGCCCAGGTAGAATTAGAGGCTGGATGTGAACTTTGGTTCTTTTCAAGGTGCAGTCGCTAGCTCAGTTCAGCTCTTCACTCACTTGTTCCACTCCCCCTCCTCCCCTGAGTGTCCTGATTTACAATGCTATTTACAATGACTTTTCCTCTCCCTCTGCTCCCCGATGGTGCTGATTCTCGCTGGGTTCAATTCTACCCTCACTGATTCCCATTGCTCTATCCTCCTTGAAGGTTCAGGCTCTGACTCGGTTCAGTTCTGCATTCATAGGTTCCTCTTCCTCTCATTCCAAAGATGTTAATTTTGACTGTGTTCAGTCCGATGCCCCATGTTTCAGAGACGATGGCCCAGATCACCCAGAAGACAGCGGTTCCTGCGCATTCTCAACCCACTGCCTTCCTCTGTAGCAGAGAATGTTTTGCCAGATTGAGGCTCATGGCCCACAGGAGGCGATGCTTAACACAAAGATTGGCACCGCGGTGAAGAATAGCATCTCACGGTATTGAAGCGTTCCTCCTCACCTCCTCCCCTCCCCCATTCCCCGTCCCCCCCTCAGCCCCCCACTCCCCCACCCCAACCCCGACGCCTTCCGAATAAGAAAAACAATAGCAGGCAATGAGGAATCAAATGGCATGTCAGTCTTTGTTTCAAGGGAACTGGAGCACAGGAATAAATAATTGTGGTTCCAGTTTTCCAGGGCTATAGGCCACAGCTTTGATACCATATAAATTTCTGATCACTATGGTTAAGGAAGGATATACTTTCACGGGAGGCTGTACAACGAAGCTTCACTGAAGGAATCACTGGCATGAGAGTGTTGTCCGGTGATGACAGGCTGATTAAATTTCATCCATATTCGCCAACGTGATATTAATGACACACAAGATTCCAAATGTGATTGACAGGATGGACACTAAGAGCTTGACCCCGCTGGTCACGACATTTGGAACATAGGACACTGCCCCTGCATAAGGGAGCGGCTATTTAGGGCTGAGGTGAGGAGCAATTGCTTACTCAATTTATTGTCAATCTCTGTAATTCTCTAACTGAGAGGGTGAGGGATGCTCCATCGTTGATTTTGTTTTAATCTGTGTTGGAGACATTTTTCTGTGAGGCAGAATCAATCGATACGGACCGTGGGCGGGAAAATAGTGTTGAAGCCTGAGATCATTCATGATCAGATTTGAATAATGGAGCAGGTTTGGTTGGGTGTATTGTCCACTCCTGCTTCTGTCTCTTTTATTCCTGTATAGTCCAGGGAATATAGGCCTGCTCTGATAAATCTCTCCTCAGAGGACAATCCCCTCGTTCCAGGGGAATAAAACTGGTGAACCGGGTCTGAACTACATCTAAGGAAGCAAGGTTATGTAAGCAGTCCAACATTGCACAGAGCATCCCAGGCCTCGTCTTGTTGTGAGACTCCGCAGATTCTAAGACGATATTCACCAGCCTTCGGTCTGCAGTATTCGGGGGCCTCAACCTTTTCAGTCTTTCCCGCTTGCTGTAACCTCATATGACTGCGAAATGGCGCGAAGAAACTTTTAGATTCTTTCTCTTGAATTGACTCATGACATCAGTGCAAATAACTCCAAACATAAGGAGGAATCAGTCTGGTCCTCCCTAATACATATAATGGCTCCACCGAGATTCCCATTGCCTTACTCACTTGTGACCACTCATCTGCCTTTATCTGTTTAAATATTGCCCATTTAGAATTTAAACTACCACCAATTTTTAGCACAAGGGCACTTATTCGGAAAACAGTCCACACTTCAGTACATTAAGGAAGAGACAATCGCCTCTTGCATCTTTTTACCCTGTTATTATTCTCTGCAATATCTTTAGCTCGTGCTACAAAGTCATAACGATTAAAAATTCTGCTGGTAAAAATGAGTTTAATCCTTTGGCTTACTGGAACATATTGACAGACATTGTGTGAATCAGACAAATAGAACCACCGAGATTGACAGAGACAGAGAGCTAGAAAGAAAGATTGTCACGAAATTGGCTGATGTTTGTTCCACTTAGAAATGTAAATTTCATGGATGCCATCAGGCAAATAGAAATAAAAATAAAAGACATCCCGGAGCGGTTGAAAGGCGAGGGAATTAGTAATCATTAACTGATAATAAGGCCTACATTCACCCAGTTATATTCAGAAATGATAAAGGCCACATCAGCAGGATTCTAAACTGCGTGGTCAAAGGCCAACGATTCCTTCAGCCAATCGCCTTCAGCACTCCGGCACCAAATGTGACTTGAATAAAAATGTCCTTCCGGTAAACTGGCCATCAGGCTTTGTTCGGAATTGTGGAGGGTGCGTTGGGGACGTGAATGACGTAGGAAAAACCTGTCACCCTGGTAATCAGACAAAGGCGCCTCCCTGCCCACGAGGACGGTGGTGGCCGAGACCTTCAATGATTTCAAAATGAAAGTGAATGGGCATTTGGGGAAGACATGCAGATTTTATGAGGCGGTTTTGGTATTGGCTTTGTTATGTGGTGCACAAACATGGACAACATAAAGAGGGGGGAGGGGGTGGATTCGAAATAAGACTAATACTCAGATACATGTGTGAAGTGATGAAAAAGGAAAACATTAGGGGCCGGTGCATAAGTGGTTCAGTGACCATTGTGGTAACATCGAAGAAAATGGCGAGAAGACATTGTTTTCATATCTGTGGCAAAGTGAGAGAGGACACGGGTGAACTAAGTGATGGATGCTGGGTTACCAGGAAGAAGGAGAAAGGGTGGAAAAAGGAGGGGGGCCGATTAGGGACTTAAAATGGAATTTACACATGGATGAAAGGGCTATTGCTGATATATTAAATGAACACTTTGCATCCGGCTTTACCAAGGAGATAGATGCTTCCCAGGCCATGGTGGCAGACGAGGAAACTCTGTCATGGAAGGGTTCAAAATTGATAAGGAGGAAGTGTTGAATAGATCGTCGGTACTTAAAGTTGACAAGGCACCTAGATCGGATGAGATGCTTCCAAGGGTATTGAAGGAAGTGAGAGTAGAAATTTCAGGGGCACTGGTCATAATCTTTCAGTTTCCTTGGACTCAGGGGAGGTGCCAGAGGACTGGAGAATTGCAAACATGTTCAAAAAACGTTGTATCAATAATACCATCAATTACAGACGAGTCAGTTTAACTTCAGTGCTGGGCGATATTCTAGAAACAATTATTCGTGTATAGAATTAATAGTTACATGGACAAATATAGGTTGATAAGGGAGACCCAGCATCGATTTCTAAAGGGGCAATCGTGTTTAACTAACTTACTGAAGTTTTTTGAAGAGACAACAGAAAAGGTCAATGAGAGTGTTGCTGTTGATGTGGTGTACATGGACTTTCAAAAGGCATTTGACACAGTGCCAGACAACAGACTTGTGAGAAAAGCAATTCTCATGGAATAAAAGGGACAGTAGCAATGTGGATACAAAATTGGCTGAAAAATAGGAAACGGAGAACAATGGTCAGTTTGTATTTTTTTGTGTGGGAGGGGGGTTTGTAGTGTAACATCCCAGGAGTCAGTATTGGGACCCTTGCTTTTCCTGATATACATTAATAATGTAGATCTTGGTGTGCAAGGGACAACTTCAAATTTTGCGAATGAGACGAAGCCTCGGATCATTGCAAACTGCGAGGAGGATGATGTAGAACTTCAAAAGAACATTGACAAGTTAGTGGAGTGGGCAGATAGTTGGCAGGTGAAGTTGAATGCGGAGAAGTGAAAGATGATACATTTTGGTAGGAAGAAGATTGACAGACAATTTAAAACAAGGGGTGAAATTTTGAAGAGGGTGCAGCAGCAGAAAGTCATGCGTGTATATGTGCAAAGATCATCGAAGTTGGCAGGACAGGTAGAGGGAGCAGTTAATAAAACATCTGCTGACCTGGGCTTTATTAATGGGGGCATTGGGTACAAGAGCAGGGAGGTTATTCTGAATTTATATAAGACATTCTTTCGGCCTTAGCTGGATTATTGTGTACATTTCTGGGTGCTACATGATAGGAAAGATGTGAACTCATTTCAGAGAGTGCAGGAGAGGTTTAAGAGATGGTTCCAGGGATGAGACACTTCAGCTTTGAGGATGGATTGGAGAGGTTGGGGCTGTTCACCATGGAGAGAAGAAGATCTTCAAAATGATGAGGAGGCTGGACGGCGCAGTTGGGGAGAAATTGTTCCCGTTGGCCGAGGGGTCGAGAATAAGGGGACACAGGTTAAGAGTGATTTACAGAAGAAGCATATGTAGATGAAAGATCAAGACAACTTTATCACACAGTGAGAGGTTCGGGTCTGGAATGCACTGCCTGGAATTGTGGTGGAGGCAGGTTCATTCGAGGCGTTCAAGAGGGCAATAGAAGATTAATTGAATAGAAAAATGTTAACAAGGGCACGGGGAAAAGGGGGGCAATGGCACTGGGTCACAATGCCTATTTGGAGCGATGGTGCAGATACGATGGGCCGAATGGTATCCTCCTGTGCAGTTCAGATTCTGTGATTCTGTGATACTGAGAAAAGAAAAGATTAAAACCAGATAGAAGGATGTGCTAGTGAGAGACTTAAACATAGCACGTGCGAAAAGAAGAATTGTGATGGACAACCGGAGGTGGAGAATAACATAACCCTAACCATAAACCCAACCAGCACTTTGAGGGCACCAAGCAAAGAGCAATTCAGGGGACTATTCTATCCAGTGCTACGGGATAGAGTGGGAGAAAGAGACTGACTGCATTGTATTCCACTGTGTGTTGAATGGCCTCATTCTGTGCTGTAGTGAAGCTATGAATCGCGGGAAACTTGGTTGCACCCAGTTCACTTTTTAGTTTAAATCATGCTGAGAGTTATATGCAAGCCGTGAGCAGACGCTCATATAGATGAAAGTGTTCATCAGTCGCCATCTTATTTATTTAGGAATGTCAACATGGAAGCCTGAATCTGCAGACCTGGACATTTCTAAGTACTGTCTCTGTGTTTCTTTCAGAGAAACAATGAAGAAAGGTTTTCTGCCAAGGTGGCCCTTGTGCAGCGCTGACCAATGTCACAATATTTCTACACCTACTTTGAAACTGTTAATTTGTGTATGATTTAATTTGTTACAATTCTGCCTGTCAGGAAACAGGCCTTGTACTTGTGCAGCACCCTGCTCTACCACATGATGTCGCACAGATCATTCCAGCCAATTAACTGCTTTCGAACTTTCGTCACTGTTGTGATGTGATGATCGAGTTAGAGGGAAAAGGCAGATACAGCAGGTGTTGGAATAACATCTTAAGTACAGATGAACATGGAATATTTCTTTTCAAGTTACCTCTTAGCTTGCTGTGCATCTGGTATATGTAAAGATTGAATTTTTAAAATTTGATCAGTTAAAATTACACTTGTCCAGCGCTCTGCACTAGACTGGCAGCAAGGAAAAGGCCTTTACGTTGACTCTGAGCGAGAAAGATTAAAAGTTGTTGTTTGCTTTTATATGGTTGTCATTCTGCGAATCCAAGGAGGGATTTAAGAAGTTATACAAAAGTTTGAAATAAAGAACAAATTACTCCCTACAAGGGCAGATCTTTACCTTCAGTTCTAACGTGAAAGACAGAGATTACTAACGACCCTATGTAGGCAGGTACTTAATATTTCTCAGTTTCCCACACACAGCGACTCTAAGGGAGAATGTGAGATCCAGTTCGAAAAAAAGACCAACATCTGTGCCCCACAGGCAAACACACTCATTTCAAGGGCAATTAGGGATGGGCAACACATGCTGGCCTTGACAGCGGCTCCCATATCCCAGGGAAGAATAAATTTAAAAAATCACTCAGCCTGCGCTCGACCACAGACTGGCATTGAGAATCAGGTCTGTAACCGTCTCTGATTAATAAAGGTAACGCAATTATTTGTTTTTATTTCCTACGGATTAATGAGAACTGCAATCAGTTTTTCGAATGTTACATCATACACTGCAATGAGCAACATTATTCCCTGCCTGAGGGGGCATAGTTTCTAAAGCTCTAACGCTATTGACAGAGATACGAACAACCAAATGATGACGGGGGCGTAATAGCGCTCAGTTACCTACAGACAGCTTCTGTTAGCGAGAAGCGGGACCCAGAGAGAAACATTTCGAACATGTGAGCTGCACAGGCAAACACACAGACACACACGTACACAAAGACAGACATATGCATTCAACATTATTTATGTACATGCATACAAATCGACATATATCTACCTACCTATGTATATTCTATATAATTTAGCCAGAAAGAGAGACGGACAAGCTGAGACAAACTCTGCTGATAATTTATCCTTTTGGAAAAGAGGAGGCTCCCAAACTTGATAAAATTCCAGCATTGTCAGGAAGTAGGAAGGATGGAGATGGCATAATTCACAAGAGATGAGCTGGCAGGACTGGCTTTACTGGCGCCGCCTAAGTCATTTCCATAATCAAATCTGATTCATAATTACTTAACAACCATGTACCGAGAAATAATGACCGAGACAGTTAACCATCCATCAGGTAAGAAAAGATGAACTCATGAATACCTTACGATTTTCGGTTTAATAGGCCGTAAATCAAAACCACAGAAAAGTTAATTTGAACATTCAAACGCCATGTGATTATCAATATTAAGATCAGATGCTGAATGACTGTAACTGTTATTATTTGTTTTATTGCCTGATCAGAGGTTAAGCAATTTCTGGGTTCCCATGCAGCTGCAAGTGGTTGGTGGCTCATTTGCTTAAAGTGAGGACAGATATACAAGAGCCATGAACAGACAGCAATAAACGGCGAGCACAATCCTCAAATGACACAGTTTATTAATATCTTGCAAAGCACGAGAGTCAAGACACGGAGCAGGCATTTTTTAATATTTTCCTATTTAATTCTCTGAAAACTTGCACAATCTACCTAAGTTACAAAAATATCAGGGCGAAACGGACAATAGATGTGCCTCCAGAGACATGCTCCTGTACTTTACCAGGGAAGGCTCCTGTGCCAGCCTTCAGGTCAATGCTGCTTCATTTAAGAATCAAATGGATTTTTAACCAATATTTAAATAAGACACATCTTAAACTTTTAACAAGTCTAAAAATGAAATTACAGGACATTTTATTGCACTGACTGGAAGGCAGCATGGCAGCTGGAGGTATCATCAAGCTATGTTTTCACCCAGGACTCTGGCTTGAGAAGCACAATTGCGGATGCTCAAAGAGTGCTGGCCTTGCCAGCTAAATTTCCAATTTAGGAAGGGTAAATAACAGATCGTGCATGAGTCCGCATTGCCTCTTGGAGCATTGCCAGCCTTTCCCTGGATCTGTTACATCTGCCAGCTTAGCGATGACCCTTTGGCTCTTTGATCAATCTGAACCTGAGATTCGCCGGTCTCTGGTTACAGGATTCCGAATCGGTCCTTTTACAGTTTTGTATACATACACCTGGTAAGGGTCTGAAAGCGAGTGCAACTTGGAAGGGAGGCCATATTAGAGACGGAGAAGTGGAGAAATTGTTTGATTTTAATGCATAATTCATGTTCCACTCCCGCCCTTTCAAAATTTGAACAATTTAACAAATAAACTCAGGGGAGATTTCACTCCATTCTTGAACTCCTCCTTGAATTTACTCTGGGTCCCAGCATAAATAAATGGATTGATACAGGAACTTAAAAACTGAAGCATATATCCGCTTTCCTCCAGGATAAATGATGATTCACTGATATCAGCAATTGCAAAATAACGAACTTTTGCAATGCGGACATAGAGGATGGTTGCAAAAAATAACGAATATAGCAGGATGAAACTGCCGGAGATGGCAAAGAGTAAAACAATGGACTTTCTCCGCTTCTCCATCTCTGGGTCTCTCTGATTCTCCACCATGTTATGGGCCTTGAGCCTCCTGCGGGCTCTATTAGCTGCGAGAATGTGTCTGACGGTCAGAGCATTGAACAATAAAATCAGAAATAAAGGGGCACAGGGCAGTGAAATGGAACGAAGCCAATCATAGATGTTCCATGCAGGTGATGTATAAAAGGCGGATTTTATGACACAGAACCAGGGTACATCATTAATTACGTACATTGGTTCAAATATAAAATACTGGAAGATACTTTTTAGACAACTCAGTGTGCATAAAATCGCTATCATCCAAGACGCTGTCTTCTCTGTGCAGTATTTTATTTTCAGTTTCTGGCAACAAATGGCCACAAATCGGTCAAAGGTGAAAGCGACTGTTAACCAGGCAGAACTGTCAATGGCCGCAGAGATTAAGGCAGAATGGACACTACATATTGGCGTGATTGACAAGAAACTACTTGGTAAATAAATACCAGCAATCCGACTTAAAATCACGCTGGTGATAATGGCCAGGAGATCAGTCGCCGCCATGGAAACCGCATAGTAAGTGATACATTTGGAGAGACCACAACATCTTCGTGACAGTATCACAATCACTGCCAAGTTAGCTGTAACAGAGGTCAGAAGAGAGAGAAATAGAGGGAGAGCGTTTGCATGAGACAGCATGAGAACACAAAAGTTAATTCTCTGACTCCCAACACAATAATGCTTCTGCAAGTTTATGCGCGAAATTGAAACATGTGAGACAAGATCCTACATTGTAAATTATTTCTTATGCTAAAGAGAGATCTTTCCGTATGGTTCAATGTAATCATAAGTTCAAAGTTAATCAGAAATACCTTCAATCATGGAAGTGGGAACGGGCAGTTAGCCTTTCTGTGAATTTTCGGTGGAAATGTTTATGAGGGCAGAGTGGTAAGTCCGATCACTTAACGTGACAATTAGCTGAATTGGCACATTTTAAGCTCTCAATCGGAGAGAGTGCTGCTCTGCATTGTTGGGATAAATAACCAAATTTTACCCTGCAGTCGACATTTGAACTCTAATCTTTGAATATTAGATGCAAAGGGCGCCACCGGTGACGGGGCCTCCATCAATATGCAGAACAGAACTAAAGAGTGGAGTAAAGGGTGGAAGAGAGTTCGAGCCCTGGGGGCGATAACCCAGTGCTTTGTGAATTAGGGGCGAATAACAATCGTTCGCCAAAGCGCCACCCTTGCATTCCTCACATATTTGTCAAAAACGCAGTGCCTTCTTATGTCTCTTCAGTGAACGCTTTCATTAAATTCAATGGCGAATTACTGAACGTTTCAAGCTATTTACAAAATGAGTTACTTGTGTGAATCAATCCGTCTCTGTCATAGTGAATAACACTAAATATCTAGGCATACAAAGTGATAGCATCGCGGTAGTTCATCCACAGTAAAAGCGAGGTTAATATAATAGTTCTACACTTACTCTGGAATGACAACGTCATAATTCACACACAGCAATAGCACCAGCAACACAAAAGGTCTACATTTACACAGGATTAACCATGTGATACTTCAGGTTCATTCACCGTGCTAATGACACAGCATGCTGTGATATCCAAGTGAGCGTACATCACAGTCACTGTGACAATGCCACAATAGAACCAATACTTACAACATAATACTTCTGCTGTAATCCTCCCAACGCAGTATTGCCAAGAGCAGAACTGCATTTCCAACGGGAGATTGTGGCGGTAAATGGGAGAAAATATAAACTTAAAACAAAATAATGCTACACGTCATGAACAGACAGAATGCAATTGAAGGGGAGACAATATAAACGACTAAACACTGGTGGTAAGTGGAAGGCATGACACTGGTAAAGGTGAGAATATTCACTATTAATTCCGAGAAATTATTTGAACTGCTGGAAGAAATGTCACCGTTAAAATTGAGAATCAGCATAGTTAAAGTGAAAAAGTAAGTGATCCTGCAAAAAACGCGGACATTTTGCAGTTAAATTTGAGAAATTATACCGTTAAAGGGGGCAATATGTCACTTTCAACCGTAGAAAGGGAATACAAATCGTGGAGATGCGCCACTGATAAAATAAGAGAAATAATATACCTAACCCGCCATTCACGCGATAATATCTAACTACAATACGTTACCTGGAACCCCGATTACCGCAATGACGGGATAATAAATGGCAAACAGCAGGTCTGTCGGTGGTACATGCATTTCTATCAGAAGGTCTGAGCGCATTGTGCATTAAACTGAAAAGTGCAACATTTATACAGGATGTGAGGCTCCAGGGAAACAATTAGACAGTTTTTTGTTTATATTATTTTCACTTATTGTAACAAACAAATCAGTGCAGCTGCTGTCCGCTTGATGTTTCTTTGTTTTGATGGGAAACAATGTTTTTGTTGAGTTCTGATATCGTCCAAATGTGAAACGCCCAGACTACAGAATTATCACAGTTATCGTTCTTTATGAAAACTGTAATTGGCTGGATATTGGTGTCAGGACAGGACACAGCTGCTCATTCAGACCTCACTGAGAAAGGCAAATTGTTCGAGGAAAACACAAACCAAGTTCTTGCTCCTGATCGTTGTTCAGTCAGTGTGTTTACTGATCAGGGGCCACGCGGACCCAACTCTCTCTCAGATTGTAAACATACTTTGACCCATCTACCTGTGTGTTTGTTTTGGACAGCTCCAGTTAAATATGGTTACATTCGGAGTGCACGTCTTGCTTCTTCAGGGTTACAATCAGTGCAGCATTGTCCCAGTCGTTATTATCATATCCATTGTGCATCTGCCCAGTTGACAATAAACGGGTCCTGTACATCACAGTTACGATCAGTGTGAATTTGTCCAGTTTTACACAGTACATTTGATTTCGCCATGTCCTATTCAACATCTGTCAATTCAGCCCATCGGCCCAGCAGAGACCAATTACAATGCATGTGTTTAGGTTCAGATTGACGCGCTTCCGTTCACTCTGGACCTTATCAATCCCAGCCCAAGGCAGGTCGGTTTCTGGAAGGTTCAGTTCAGTGTGGTCAGCTCCCATTCAGTATGGTTACATTCAGAGTTGACAGGGTCTTCACAATGTGCTTCAATTCAGCAAACACACTCAGAGTTGACAAGATCCAATTCAACCCGATTGATTTCAACGGGGACAGGTCCAGCTCAACACAACCAATCTCTTAACGGCCTGGGCGACTTCGCTGTGATAATGTTTCATCCAAATGTACATGAAATGCTGAATGATCTCAGCCGGCCTGTCAGTGTCTGTTATTCATGTGCTGCTGGACCTGCAGAGTCGTTCCAGAATGTTCGATCCTTAATTCAGTTAGACCACATCAGCTCTTTTCTGCTTTGACATTGAGCCTCTAACGCACAAGCTCACGAAGTCTCCAGTCAATGGCTGCATGGCCTATAAGACCACGGTTTGATTAAGTTTGCACAGGGCCTTTACTTTGTGTCCCGTTAGATGTGTCCAGGTCTTCGTCACCGTCCTGACATGAATTTCTGAAACTTCCAATTCATTCTCTTCCCACATCCGCCTGTGACTCTCCTAATACCGCCCCAACATCAGGCAGCATTCAGTTTCCTGGCCCTGAACCTCACTTTATCTATGCGGACATCAAATCTGTCTACCACTCCATCGCCCACAAGGATGTTCAGAGAGATCTCCCTTTCTTTTTTGAATGCCTTTCCAACTGGTCCTTAAACATCTTAACATCCTCCTCCTATTTGAACTTGTTCTCAAATTGAACAATGGCTCCTTCAGCTCCACTAACTTCGCTCAAATAAATGAAAGAGAACAACATAATGATGCTCATCTGCATTTGCCCCCGCAATTTCTGCATTTCTCTAGGGCCATGTAGATTGTTCCCCTTTGCAGTCCTACTCAGGGCCTTCCTCTCGCCTCCCCTGCAAGTGTGGTTATGACTCTATCAGCTCCATTTGATGCTCCCACATGGAATTGGCAAAAGTGATAACATTTGTTTCAAATCTTCACCCTTTCCACACTTTCACATGCGCTATCTGCAACTCCTACCATCCTACCAGCCCCCACCCTCAACGGATGACACCCTGCACTTTGCACCTCATCCATCGTGATAGTACCACTGAACATGTCTTCGTCCCCCTGCCCTTTCCGAATTCAGGGGCGAAGTTTCAGTCCATAAACCTGGCCTATTAACAATCAACCCAAAACAACTAACCAGCCAAGGACACGCTTTAATGCAAGCGGATAACATGCATCACAAGGCATTTTATCTCCTCACTTCTCATCGTTCCAGCCTCCCTACACCCACTACAGGAGAAATAGGGATTTCTTTGCACCTCTTTCAATTTCATAGAATGTATCTGCTGTTGATGATGATTTAGATGTCCTCCCCTCTAAGTGATTCAGCTTGGCCTCCTCCTGATGCCCCTGTAAGACAAATGTTAACATACAATTATTTCGATTGAGTGCACGTTATATCAAGAAACGGTTGAAGATTCTCGATGTTGAAAAGCGTATTTGCCTTGACGCTATCGCTATAGCAGTACTAAAGAGTTGGTTTCCAGGAATAGTCAAATTCAAAGCTAAGCTGTTTCAAGGCATCTACGATGACGGTATCAACTGGGCAATGTGGAAAATTGCCCAGGGAATCCTTGCCCACAAAAAGCAGAAAATGGAGAACGGGTAAGTAAGCAGTCCAGCAGTCTACACTCGATCATCAGCAAAGAGAAGGAAGTTGTCATCACCATGCGATGAAGCGGCACTGACTCAGCAATGACATGTTCTCTTATGCTCAGTTGCTCTTTCAACTTGGCCACTCAGCTCCTGACCACACTACTGCCTTGCTCCTAAAACGGGCAGAGAACTGAATTCAAGAAGTGGGAATGACTCTTCTTGACATTAACGCAGCATATGACGATTGTGACATCAGGGAGCCCTGGAAAAATCGAGGTAAATTGGAAGCAGGGGCAAAGCTCAGCACGAGTTTGAGTTAACCCTTGGAGAAAAAAATATTCTCGTGGTTGTTTCAGGTCAATCATCTAGGTCGCAGGGCACCGCAACAGGATTTCCAAAATGTAGTGTCCTAGGTCAGTTATCACAAGGTGAGATGTGGGGATTTTCGGTGATGATTGCACAATGTTCAGCAGCATTCCCTCTTTCTCTGGTAATGGACAATTCCATATACATATGAAGCAAGGCCTGGATAATATTAGGTGTTGGGCTGATAAATGGCAAGGAACATTCACTCCATTGATATTCCATGCAATGACCATAACCGAAAAGAGATAATCTCTCCTTCTATCCTGACATTCAATAACATTGAAATTCCTGAATCACACACTATCAACATTCCAAGGGCTGCCATTCACCTGAAACTTAAATGGAACCACCTCGAAATATTTTGGTTACAGGAGCAGGTCACAGAATGGGGATTTGCAGTGAGTATCTCACCTCTTGATTTCGCAGAGACTGTCCATCATCTACAAGTCATATTTGAAAAATGTGAACCAAATTGGCCGCATTTGCCTGGAACATTTCAACACAAAAACTCACAAGAAACTCAACGTACTGCAGGTGAGGAGGTGTAGTAGCGGTATTGTTGCTGGACTAGTTCTACAGAGACCCGGGTTTAAATCCGAATCGTGCAGTTTAAATTCTTGAATTTTTGAATTCTTAAAATCTTGAACAAAAAGCACAATGAGGATGCTGCCGTTAAAAAAAAACGCATCTGGTACAATTTAAGGAAGGAAGCCTGCCGTCCTTACACGATCCAGTCTGAATTACATGTGGCCAGACTCACAACAATGTAGTTGACTCTTAAATTGCTCTCTGAAGTGACCTGCGCAACAGCTACAAAGTATCAAAAAAGGAAGAATCCCGGGCAGACACAACCAGCATCGATGGAGGCACCCGATGGTCCTGTAAAGTCCACCCTATTGATTCCAACATTGAGAGAGTTACCTCACAGACCAGTCAAGCAGAGCCGTTCTCCCGGAATCATATCTTACATATAATTTCCCAGACGCCCACATGAGCAGGACAGACCCAGCACAGGTGGCGTCACAGGTTGCGGCCACAGTGGTATACAGTTCGGTAGGAATTGCCCTGAAGTCAGAAAAACATAAGAAACAGGAATGTGAACAGGATTAGACCATTCAACCCCTCGAGCCTGCTCTGGCATTCAATAAGATCATGGCTGATCTTCTTGTGTCTCGATTTCCACATTCCCAACTAACCCAGATAACCTTTAATTCCTTGCCTAACAAGAATCGATCAACCTCTGCCTTAAAGGTATTCAATGACCCCGCCTCCACCACTTTCTTAGGCAAAGAGTTCCAAAGTCGCACAAGCCTCTGAGAGAAAATAATTTCTACTATTCTGTGTCCTAAAAGGGGGACGGTTAATTTTTAAACATTGTCCCTTAGTTCTGTACTCATCCACAAGAGGAAACATCCTTTCGTCGCCCACCTTGTCGTGGTCATTCAGGATCGTGTATACTTCAATCAAATCACCCCTCACTCTTCTAAACTCCAATGGAAGCAAACCTAGATGGTCTAACATTTTCTTGTAAGGCAACCCACTCATTCCCAGAATCAATTTAGTAAACCTTCTTTGAATTGCCTCCAATGCATTTACATCCTTCCTCAAATAAGGAGATCAAAACTACACACAGTGTTCGAGGTGTGGTCTCACCAATGCTCTGTATAACAGAAGCATAACATCCTTAGTTTAATGTTCATTCCCTGTCATGAAAAAGGATAGCATTCCATTAGCCTTCTTAATTACTTGTTGTACCTACATACTAACTTTTTGTGACTCATGCATTAGAACATCTGGATCCCTCAGCACCTCAGAATTATGCAGCCATTATCCATTTAAGTAATACTTGCTTTTTTGTCCTTCCTGCCATAGTGAACAACTTCACATTTTCCCACATTAAACTCCATTTTCCAGATCTTTGCCCCTTCACTCAGCCTATCTATATCCACCTGCAGCCTCCTCATGTCCTCTCACAACTTACTTTCCTGCGTTTCTTTGTGTCATCTGCCAATTTAGCAACCATGTCTTCACTACCCTCATCTCTGTCATTGATGTAATCGCAAAAATTTGAGGCCTGAGTACAGATCCCTGTGGGACTCCACTGGCACCCTCCTGCTAATCAGAAAAAGACTAGCGAACATCCTATCCGTGCTAAGGTGTCACTCACTACACCATGCGCTTTCATTTTCTATATTATTCATTGATGTGGCACCTTATCAAATGCCTTCTGGAAATCCAAGTACACTACGTCTACAGGCTCCCCTTTATCGTTCACATAACGCCAATATCAACTCAACATCGACTCTGAACCCCATGACATCGCATGGCATCAGATCAAACATGGGCAAGGAAACATCTTGATTCCTGTTTGCAAGAGTGGCTCTGTAGCACCACCATTAGGTGAGTCCTAAATTACATCGCTGCCAGACTGGATCTGTGGCATGTGGAGAGTGAACCAACAAGAGAGAAAACCGTCCATGACCTCATGCTCACTAAATTTCCTCCCTCAGATACACCTACCCATGACAGTATCGGGAGCGTTTACCACAGCATTTCGCCTCCACATGTGGAACCCCGCCTTCACATTAAGGATAGACTCGATCGTGTTGTGTGGCACCTCCACCTTATTAAATGGGATAGATTTTGAACAGCTCTTGCAACTCAAGACTGTGCATTCATGAGGTGCTGTGGGCCATAAGCAGCAGCAGAATTGTACTCGAGAACAATCTGTAACCTCATGGACCGGCATCTCCACTACTATACCATTACCATAGTCCAGGAAATTAAACCTGGTTCAATGAAGAGAGTAGGGGGGCATGCCAGGGAAACACCAGGTGCGCCTAAAAATGAGGCGTCAACCTGGTGAATCTATAACACACGACTACTTGTTTGCCAAGCAGCAAGCGAAAGAGAGATCTAAGTGCTCCCACAAACAACGGATCCGATCTAAGCTCTGTGGTCCTGCCCAATCCAGTAGTGAATGGTGGTGGACAATGAAACAACTCACTAGAGGAGGGAGAGGCTCCACAAATATCCCCACCCTCAATGATTGAGGAGCACAGCACATCAATGCAAAAGATAAAGTTAAAGCATTTGTAATCATCTTCAGCCAGAATTTCGGAGCGGGTTGTTCATCTCGGCCTCCTCCAGAGGTCCCTAGAATCACAGGTGCCAGCCTCCCGCTAATTTAATTCACTCCACGTGACACCAAGAAACGGCTGAAGGCACTGGATGCTGCAAAGGCTATGGCCCTGACATTATTCTGGCAATAGTACTGAATGCTTGTGCTCCAGAACTTGCCATGCATCTTCCCAAGCCGATCCAGTACAGCTACAACACTGGCATCTATCCGGCTACGTGGAAAATTGCCCAGTTATGTCCTTTACACAAAAAGCAGGGGAAATACTCATCAGCCCCATCAGTCCACTCTCCATCATCAGTAAAGTAATGGAAGTGTTCATCAACAGTGATATCAAGCAACACTTGCTTAACAATAACCTTTTCACTAAGTGGAGCGTGCGTTCTGACAGGGCCACTCATCTCCTCTCCTCATTACATCCTTGTTTCAAACATGGTGTCATGAAGGTATAATCATGTCGATAATGTTATTCAGAATAATTTTAAAATCGAGTTTAGTGGTGCCTGTTTCCATGTATCCGTATGTCTGTTTGCCTTAATTGGATTAATGCCAGCTAGTCCAGAGGCTTTGGCATAGAGAAGAGAAGAAGGTTTGAAATGGTAATTCGATAACATAGGGAAATAGAAGGTGATGCTTAAAAGGGACCATTTGGATTTTTAAATACACTATTCAAAGGAGCAGGTGAAATATTACATTTAACCAGGTGAAGCTCAGAAAATAAATCTGTTTATTTTTAAGGCTTACCAGTTTTGTGTGTATTACGAAAGGGTTTTATTATTAGAAGACTTAAAGTCAAACCAAAAAACCTAGTGACAATGAGAATTTGAATTCAAAGAGGAAAACGTATAAAGGAAGAGAAGGCTGTTTGTAAAAGGAAGAGGGGTTCGAAGATATAAAGCTTCAAACATGTAAGACTCAAGTCTGCCTGCAAGGACCCAGAGATGAAGGAAACTCATTTTGAATGTGGCAGTCCAGGGTGTGCTTTGCCAGGGAGCGATTTATATGTATGTGTTTTACTGTTGCTTTACCGGAGGTGTAAAATGAGAGTGGATTTTTATAGTTATTATGGTAGTAATTTCGTAGACATATGTATGTGCTTACAATCATTCTTGTATTAATAAATGTTTAATTTAGTTCTATAAAAAAACCTCTTCAGACTCAGTGGCCTTATCACTACTGAATTCAAAGCCTGCATCTTGATGCATACAATTTGCAAAAATGGGTCTTGACAGTTTTTTCAATTTTCACTCTGGGCTTTGAACAACTCAGCCTTAACCATCGGCTGTGTGATAATAATCAGGGATTCTTTGTGGGATATATTTGTCATTCCAAAATCTTTTGTAATTGGTGAATATTCAGGTTATGAGTACGAGAAGCGCTTTGAATTATGGGGTGGGTGTGAGTTATTTATGATGTGGTGAGACTGCCAGATGGTTTTGGTAATTGCTAAGACTTGTCTGGGAGGAGAATATGTAACCTGATTGTGTTACAAACTAGATCCAGGAATAAGGTGACAGAGTTGGTGGAATAATTAGAAATGGGATTACCGGCAGGGGCTAGGAAATTAGACATAATTGAAGTGATAGCACAGCATTGGAAATTGGAAGGAATACCTGACAGGCAGACTTCTCCTAGGTGTGGTTCATTGGAAAGTGCTCACATTCATCTGCAAATGTAAACTATTGAATTGGAAGAAAAGGAACGAGAAAGGGCATTCCAAAACGAGCAGAGAGAAAGTCACAGGAAGGAAATAACAGGAATGGAAGTTAGAAATTGTGAAGATAGAGAAGGAGGAAAGAGAAATATATATATATATATAGAGAGAGAGAGAGAGATAGAATTCCACCTGAAAAATGTTGGCTGTTAAAAAAAAGAGACGCCAGCAGGTGAGGAAGGACACATCCAGAATCCAGCGGGTGATATTTAAATTTCTACAAGCTCTTCCCAAGTTTGGGAAAAGGGATGTTGAGTCATTCTTTATTTCAGTTGGGATTATAGTTAATCAGATGAAATGGCTGCAAGAGAACTTGACATTATTGTTACAATCAATGTTGGTGGGTAGATTACATGATGTATATGCTTTTGCTGTCTGAAAAAGTATCGGTGAATTATGATATGTTTAGAGAAAGCTATTTTGTCTGCACATTATTTGGTTCCTGAAGCATGCAGGCAGAAATTTAGGATTATGAGAAAACAATTTGGGCAAACATATTGATATTGACAGAGTAAAGCAAATTAATTTTGACTGGCGGATACGGGTGTTGAAACTAGAGAGACCCTTTGCAGCTCTTGGAGAAGTAATTCTTTTCCATCAATTTAAAGATTCAATTCCTTTGGTAGTGAGAATTTATCAGGAGGAACAAAGGTTTGATCCAGAAGGCAAGCAGCAGTGGTGGCTGATGATCATAAGTTATTGCAGAGAGCTAAACCTTTGCCTCAGCACCCTTTCAAATCCTAAAAGGATAGACGTGAGAAGGTGAAAGGAAGGTGGGGAAGAGGATGAGTAGCTGGAAATTACCAGGAAGTTTTCTTTCTCAGAATAAAGAGAAAGGTGCTGAAGGTAGAGGTGACATTGGAAAGTTGAAGTGTTTTCATTGTAATAAGGGTGGGGGGTGGTGGGGTGGGGGTGCATAAGACGCCAGTGTTGGAGATTGCAGGAAAAATCTGTTGGAATTATAGGGTTGAAGAAAAGTTCCGGAGGCAAAATAACCTGGGTTCTGAGGTTCAGGCACAGGATAAAGCAACGTTTTGTACACAAGTAAAACAGGGTCAGTGATAGGCAAAGGAGGATGAATGTGTTCACTGTGTACCCAAGGGAATTATGAGGAGCAGGTAACAGAAATGCTTAAAGATTTTATGTGTGAACGGAATGACTTTCAATGTGTGCAGCGTAGAATAGGTGAAGATGTTAACTTTTAAGAGACACAGAGGTTGTTCAGCCCTTAATATTGTCAGATAGTGATATTTGTTGTTCAAAGGGAGTATTGCAGAAACAGCGTTCATGGAGATGTTAAACATATCCCCCTGTGAAAGGCAAATTTAAAAAGTAAGAGGAAAACTGGAGAAGGGACTCTTGAGGTGGTGGAAAAATTGCACATTGCAAGCCTTCAATTTATTATAGATATTGAAAAAGCTGGATCACAAATCTGGGTGATGCCTATGGAGTTGAGCAGCCCATAGAAATGTTTTCAACAGAGTTGTTGCAAGAGGAGCATTCTGGATTGCTTCCAGTTTGTGTGATAATGGGATCAGACGCAAACAGGTTGAAGCAAGAAAAAGAAGAAAGACAGGCAGTTCAAAGGCAGGAAGAAGGTATTGAAATCGCATTAGCAGGCACTCTGCTTGAAAACATTGCTCATAAAGGCACAGGTGAGGAGAAATCAACTGAAGTGCTTAACTCAAAGTAGTTAATTGAGTTGCCTCAGAAGGACTTGCAATTAAAACAGTTATATCAGACAGCTTACACAGAAACAGAGGCAAAATGTATCCCAGAATGTTATTACCTGCAGGGTGATATTTTAATGAGGAAATGGAGACCGGGTCATGTCTCAGCAAATGGAAGCTGGAGGGAGGTACATCAGATTTTTATTACATTAGAGTATAGAAATGACTTTCTCATGATTGCTCATTAAATTTAATGGGGGCATTTAACAATTAGAAAGACTCAAACAAAGGTAAAGAAAAATTTCACTGGGCCAGTTGCACAGAGATATAGTCAAAGACTGCAGAACATGTAACACATGTCAGGCAATAGAGCAACCACAAGCGGTGATTAAGCCAGCACCTTAATCCCAATATGAACATTGAATAAACGTTTACTCAGGTCATGATTGATTGAGTACAACCCCTCCCTAAGTCGAAGACTTCAAATCAGTGCTTACTAACAATCTTGGATGTGGCTACCAGGTTTTCTGAAGCCATACCTTGAAGAAAAATTACAAATAAGATTGTGTAAGGGTTACTTTTTACAAGATATGGGGTTCACGTTTTATGTGACAGCCGATTATGGAAGCAATGAAGAGTTTGATGATAAATAGCTTCATTCAACAGCTTATCAGCGGAGTCACAAGAAGTTTTGTAAGGATGGCATCAAACAATAAAAACTATTATGAGAGTGCACCGTCACGATTATCCACATGATTGGGATGGGGAAGTTCAATTCTTGTTGTTTGTTGTTATAGGTGCGCCTAATGCATTGTACTGTTTTAGTCCATTTGAACTAGTTCATGGTCCTGAGGTAAGGGGACCACTGAAACTGATTGATGAGAAATTGGTGGGTCAAAATCCAGAAACTACTCTCCTGGATTACGTATCAAACTTCAGACAGAGGTTAGACAGAACATGCGACTTGGCTAGGGGACATTGAAAGATATCACAGCAAGTGATAAGAGTGAAAGCAGACAGGAAGCCTACAGCTCGGAATTTTTTTGCAGGAAGGAATGTTACCAGTGCTGAGTGACTCATTAAAGGCAAAGTTTATTGCGCCTTACATGACTGAAGAGAAATTTTGCGACTAAATTAATTAATAAATAATCCAGACACACGAAAGAAGCAGAGTGAGTGTCATGGGAATATGCTTAAAAAGTGTTTGACACGGAAGAGAATCAAATAGATTTATACGTAGTGGTAGATAATAAGAAAGGGATAGAAAGACAGGATTCTGAAATGTATTTTCCTCTCATCAGATTGGATAATGAGGGTGTATTTGAAAACTTAAATGTAACATTGAGTTACCTTCCAGAAAAGTGTCAAAGTGATGTGTGAAAGCAATTGCAGTCACACAAAACCATTTGTGGAGACAAATTGGAGAGGACAGATTTAGCTATCCATGATGTCTCTGTCGAAGTTTCATCTTCAATAAGGCAACATTCTTATGTATAAGCCGGAAGGTTTATCACAAGTGCAGAAGGAAAATGATTTCCTGCTCTAAAGCAACATCATTGAGTTCGCCTATTGTACCAGATAGATCACAAATACTCTGTGTGGACTATTGAAAGGTGAATTCTGTGACAAAAGCAGATTCGTTTCCCATATCATGGTTTGAGGATTACGTTGAGAAAGTGGGACAATCAAAATTTTTCACAAAGTTTGACTTGCTAAAATAATGTTGGCAAGTCCCAGTATCAAACACAGCAAAAGAGATATTGGCTTTTGTGTCGCCAAATGGACTATATCAGTTTAAAGTCATTCCATTTGGTATGAAGAATGGACCTGCGACATTTTCAAACACTGACAAAGAAAGTAGTTGCAGGTCCAAGCAATTGTGCTGTTTATATTGATGACTTAATACTTTTCAGCCAGAGGTGGGATGAGCATTTACTACATCTGAAAAAAATATTTACTCGATTACAAGGAGCTAATTTGTCAATAAACTTGGCTGGAAGTGAATTTACAAAAGAGCAAGTTACGTATCAAGTCCATAACATTGGACATGGTAAGGTGGCTCTGAGAGATGTGAAAGTGGATTTCCCAGTGCCTGCAACAAAGAGAAAAGTTTTGAGATTTCTGGACATGAGTGGGTTTTACTGAAAATTTGCACCAAATTTTAGCCATGTGGTTGCTCCATTGACTTAACTATCGAACAAGAGCAAAAAGTTTGAATGGACACTGGAGTGTCAGAAGGCACTCCATATTGTGATCACTGTTGTAACTAGGACATTAGTTTTGGCAGTACTCAATTACGCCAAGAAATTATAATTGGCCGTTGATGCAAGAGATATTGATATTGGGGCCATCCTGTTTCACGAAGTTGACACTGGAACTGAAAGACCTGTAGCGTATTTTTCACGGAAGTTGAATGCACAACAGAGAAGATATTCAACGGTTGAAAAGGAGGCGTTGGGATTGGTGTTAGCATTGCAACATTTTGAAAACTGTGTGGCAAACAATTCGACAGAAACTATTCTTTCTACAGACCACAATCCTTTCAAGTTCGTGTAAAATTTCGAGACAGAAGTGCGAGGCTATACAGGTTGAGTTAATTCATGCAACCACTTAATTGACTGATAAGACAAGTTGCTGCATGAGGATCTGATTGCAGATGCGTTATGATGGGTTTCAAGGTTAAATGTAAAAACTGGATATTTTGAAACCTGGACACTGAATTTGAATGACTGCTGCAGATACCAAGGATTTGTATATACATATGTATATATATATATATATTATATATTACATATATATATATATATAGTTATGAGAACACAAGTGTCTGTTAATGTAATAGTACTGAGATGAAGAGAAATTTCTTCAGCCAGAGAGTCGTGAGCCTGATGAATTTGTGACTGCAGAAAGTGGTTGAGAGCAAAACATTGTATGTTTTCAAGAAGGAGTTGGATTTCGCTCTTGGGGTGAAAGGGATAAAAGGATATGGGGTGAAAGCGGGAGCAGGCTATTGAGTTGGATGATCAGCCATGATCATAATGAATGGCCAAGCAGGTTCGAAGGGCCGAATGACCTACTCCTGCTACAATGTTTCTATGTAAATATGTAGTTACGTATCGGAGGTAGTGCATGATGGGTTAATAAAAATGAAGCTACCTTTTGGAATTACGATGCTTCATTTTTATGTAAGGAAGCCGATGTCAACAGATGTAATAATGTCTATAATGTCATTGGATATTATTTTAAAATAGTTTTTTGTGGTGTCTATGTCTATGTGTATGTATGTGTGTGTGTGTGTGTCTTAATTGGATTAAAGCCAGCTGGTCTTGGTGGTTTTGTGTATAAAAGAGAAGTATGTTCGAAATGGTAATTAGGTAAACATGGGGAGATAGAAAGTGATGTGTAAAGGGGGCAATTTGCATTTGGAAATAGGCCATTCAAAAGAGCGGGTGAAATATTACACCTAAGCAGGTGCAGCTCAGAAAAAAATGTGTTTATTGTTATAAAAGCTTACTGGTAAAGCGTATATAATGAAAGAGTGCTATTATTAGAAGGCCTAAAGTGAAAGAAAAACACCGAGTGACAATGAGAATTTGCATTCAAAGAGGAAAATTTATAAAGTAAGAGAAAGCTGTTGGTAAAATGAGGAGGGATTCTGAACTCAAAAGCCTCCAGCCTGTAAGCCTCAAGTCCCAGAGCTGAAAGTAATTCATTTTAAATGTGACTGTTCGGGGTGTGCTTTGCCATGGGTCTATTTAAATCTATGTGTTTTGCAGTTGCCTTACCGGGGGTGTAAATGAGAGTCAGATTAATTAGGCGGTTTTTGTGTTTATTAGAGCAGTAATTTTGTAGGCATATGTATGTGCTTACAATCTTTCCTTTCTTAATTAAAGTTTAGTGTAGATTTATAAAAAAATCTCTTGAGACTCGGTGGTCTTATTACTACTGAACTCAAAGCTTGCAACTCGAAACATACAAATTGCCAGAATAGGCTATGACAGTTGTGTAAACTTCCCCAATGGTATTTTAACAACTCAGCCTTAACCATCGGTGGTGTGATAGTACATGGACAAAAGGGCTGAAATCCCAAGGTGAGCTGAGAGTGACCTTGGTATCAAGGCAGCATGTGATTGAGTGTGGCAACAAGGGGCCCCAGAAAAACGGGGTTCAATGTGAATCAGTGGGTAAAATTTCCACTGATTGGATTCAAAGGAAGATGGTTGTAGTTATTGGAGGTCAGCCATCTCAGCTCGAGGATATCACTGTCTGAGTTAGTTAGGTTAGTGTCCTGGCCCACAGCAGCTTCATCAATGACCTCCCTTCCATCATAAGGTCAAAAGTGGGGATGTTCGCTGAAGATTGCACAATGTTCAGCACCATTCACGCCTCCTCAGATACTGAAGCAGTCCCTGCCCAAATGCATCAACACCTGGACAATATCCAGGCTTAACGAAAACAAAAATACCTGGAAAAACTCAGAAGGTCTGTCAGCATCTGCGGAGAGGAGCACTGTTAACGTTTCGAGTCCGCATGATTCTTCAACAGAACTAAGTAAAAATAGAAAAGAGGTGAAATATAAGCTGGCTTAAGGGGGGTGGGGGGTGGGACAAGAAGAGCTGGATAGAGGGCCAGTGATAGGTGGAGATAACCAAAAGATGTCACAGACAAAAGGTCAATGAGGTGTTGAAGGTTGTGATATTATCTAAAGGAATGTGCTAATTAAGGGTAGAAAGCAGGACGAGCAAAGCACAGATAGCCCTAGTAGTGGTGGGGTGGGGTGAAGGGTCGAAAAAGGCTAAAAGGTAGAGATAAAACAATGGATGGAAATAAATTTTAAAATAATGGAAATAGGTGGGAAAAGAAAAATCTATATAAATTATTAGATTCCACCCTGCTCTCATGCCCAAATGTCCATCCTTGGCCTGAAGCATTGTTCCAGCGATGCTCACCGCAAACTGGAGGAACAACAGCTCATCTTCCGACTAGGCACTTTACAGCCTTCCGGACTGAATATTGAGTTAAACAATATTAGATCACGAACTCTCTCCTCCATCCCCACCCCCTTTCCGATTTTCCCCCTCCTTTTTGTTTTTTCCAATAATTTATATAGATTTTTCTTTTCCCACCTATTTCCATTATTTATTAAATGTATTACCATCCATTGTTTTATCTCTACCTTTTAGCCTTTTTCGATTCCTTCTCCCCACCCCACCCCCCAATAGGGCTATCTGTGCCTTTCTCGTCCTGCTTTCTACCCTTAATTAGCACATTCCTTTAGGTAATATCACAACCTGAACTTCTTAGTCCTTTTGCCTGTGATATCTTTTGGTTATCTCCACCTATCACTGGCCCCCTATCCAGCTCATCTTGTCCCAAACCCCCTCCTTAAAACAGGTTATCTTTCACCTCTTATCTAATTTTCCTTAGTTTTGTTGAAGAGTCATGTGGACTCGAAACGTTAACTGTGTTCCTCTCCGCAGATGCTGACAGAGCTGCTGAGTTTTTCCGGGTATTTTTGTTTTTGTTTTTGATTTCCAGCACCCGCAGTTTTTTGCTTTATCTTAGTGTTTAATTGGCAGCACTTCTCTTCAAGGAATGCTTACCTTGAAGAAGTTTTGCTCTTCTCTCCGTCAGGATTTTCATATCTCTCTTTTAGTTCACCTTCATTGCTTTCCATTTCTCTCCTGGTGTTTGACAAGGTGTTTACTAAAACCCACTTTCACAGCCATATTTCCTCCCCCAGTGACTGTCTCCGTCTCTGACTTACCCCACGTGGATTTCAACTGAAGTTCCATCCCTCTTGTTTCTAACCCACCCAGGATTACAGGTATCACCGGGACATACAACTCTCCTCGGACTGCTGTTCTCGTCGCATTCTGAGATCCACACTCAGTGCCATGTGCCGCCATATGAACACACTCGACATTTCCCTCCAGCAGCACCACCGCACACTTATTCAAAGCTGCACGTGCCCCCAGTTTCATTTTATTCTTCGTCTCATCCAGGGCCTCAACAAGAAACTTTGTCTCTTTCTTTCAGGTTCAAAGCATTGCAAGCTCCAACAATTCATCGACACCAACACCCATCCAGGACCCTCCACCCCTGCCTTTCCCTCTATCCCCATCCCATCTTCCAATCCCAGCCCCGGCCGTGTATTCACTATACCCCCTGACCTTCCCCTCTCCGACGCTGAACGTTCAGTGCTCAGCAAAGGAATTAGTTTCATACCCTTAGGCCCTCATCTCAATGAATTCCGGGCTCGGCACGATGCTGAACTCTTCTTCCGCTGCCTTCGTCTCCATGCTCACTTCTTTGGGCAGGAGTCCTCTCCCCGTTCAATGGATCCTTTTACCCATGGCGTTACCATGGATCAGAAACTGAACTGGACTAGCCATATAAATATTGTGGCCACAAAAGCAGGTCAGGGGCGAGGAATCCTGCGTCGAGTGAGTGACCTCCTCACTCCTCCATGCCTGACCAGCACTTACAAGGCACAAGTCAGGAGTGTGATGGAATATCCCCACTTGCCTGGATGAGTGCAGCTCCCAAAACACTGAAGAACCTTGACACTGCCCAAGACAAAGCAGCCCACTTGATTGGCACCACATCCACAAACATTCGTTCCCTCCACCACTGACGCACTGTAGCAGCCAGTGTGCACCATCTACAGGATGCACTGCAGGAACTCACCAAGGCTCATGAGACATCGCCTTCCAAACCAAAGAGCACGACCATCTAGAAGGACAAGGACAGCAAATAGATGGGAACACCACGCACTGCAAGTTCCCCTCCAAGTCACTCACCGGTCTGACTTTCAAATATATGGTCGTCCCTTCACTGTCGCTGGGTCCAAATCCTGGAACTCCCTTCCGAAGAGCAGTGTGGGTGTACTTACACCTCTTGGACTGCAGGGTCCCTGAAGGCAGCTCACCTGCAACTTCTCAAGGGGCAATTAGGGAGGGGCAATAAATGCTGGTCCAGCCAGCGAAGCCCATATACCCGTGAATGATTTTTTTTCTTCAAATCGCACTTGAATCGGACCGTTGCCACCGCATTAGACAGTCACTCACTCTGCCAATGGTGCACATGAGCAGTGGTGTGAACAACCTGCAAGGTACACTGCAGCAACTTGCTAACCCGCCTTCCTCAGAACATTCCAAACCTGCGACCTCTACCTTGTGGAAGGATAAACGTGCATGTTCTCCTTCAAGTCACGAAAACTGTTTCAAATGCAGCATCTTTTGAAACCCTCCTTGTTAGCGAGTGTTACTTAATCAAGTAAAAAATTGTTGGCTGTACATATGAATAGCAAAGATTATTTAGATTAAAGTATCTCTGTGTGAACCAATTAATGATCAAAATGAGATTTCTGCGAATATGCACAGATTTTATTTAATGTAAACAATATGCATTATTTTGCAGTGAAAGCAAACCTACATTGCATAACTTGCTTCTTCAGGTTGCATTTTACATGGTCTTACTCAACAAGGTTTAACCTCCTGAATGTCCACGTTACAAATTCTTCAAATACGGAGCTCAACCATGAAAAAGCTTCTCTGAAGCGCCTTAGGACCACATTCTACTTTGAAATCGACAGATAAATTGTTGATCTTTTTGTTGCTATATTTTGACTTCAAATCTTATAAATGGAAAATAAACACCCAGTAATAGTCTGCTTTGAGAATTTTGACTTTCACGGTGCACTTTTTCTGAAGTTATGAAATTATGTTATGAACTCATAGTGAAGGATGTTCTAGATGCGTTTAATCCAAACATGATAGAATATCTCATTCAGATTCAGGGCGAGAATCCTGGGCCTGAAACTAGTGTATTAACATTGCACAAAGACAATCACAAGACTGTGACGGCAGAATTGGCTACAGTAGACCTGAAAACATGTTATAAGGCAATGTTAGAGAAGAAGTGAGATGCATTTAAGGGGTTACCTTACACGTCTCAACAATCATACATTCCATAGAGACGGAAGCACTCGATGAGTGTGATGCACCATCGGCGGCTAACTATAAAAGCTCAGAGGGCTATCAGATTGATAGAAAATCCATGCATTGTTGCTTTTGCTACCCCACGGACACCAATAACATTTTCAATAATATTGCAATCTTCAGTCACTCATCGTAAAGATCACACAACAAGATTTCAAGTTTCAACTTTTTACCGTTAAAAACAAACTAGACATGACATTTGTTAAAAAATACGCAGTAATAGAGGTATACTCTAAATATTCGAAAAAACTAACATTCTCCATTTAATTTTTAATACAGCTAAAAATCTCACGTCACATTTCTAATATACATTTGAACCTTAAGAGGGTAATTTATACTTCATCGACCCTCCTCAAGCTTATTCTCAACTCCCAATCTTGTATCCTTCATTTTCCATTTTCCTGCCTGGAAACTTCGAATTGCAGAAGTGAATTTCGCTCAGAAGGGTTGGTTGGACAGAATTTCATCGAGCTAGAGCACTAGACGAAACTTACAGCATCGTTTAAACCATCAACAATGTTGTCTCCTTATTCCAAGAGCTATCTATGACCCATATTCTGCGTGAAGAACACTAGAGAATATGAGTCCCTGTCTCTCCCTGATCACTCTCTCTCTCTCTCTCTCTCCCTCTCTGTCTCTCACCATTCCTGAGGTTCTCAAAGAGGGGCTTATGACCTGTGAGGTGCAACGATGCCTTTGGAACACTGTAATCTGCGATCACTAGGGCTTACATTGGACTGTTTTCTTCTCAAAGTATTTGCATGTCAACGTGTATACAGGTTGATATGTTATTTGGATTGTCGTTGCCAATCCAAATCCTAATTAGAGCAGACTTGTAATGGAACGTTCTAACCAGCTTCCTTTCCTCGATTGGAGTAAAGTTGATCAATCCGATCATGTGTTCCTTAAAGTTGTGTAGCACAAGTCTACAACATTGATCAATATTTGCATTTTGCTTACCCTACCCCACAACATATATGATTGGCCTGATTGGAAAATTTGCATTTAGGGGCCGAGCCATTAGTTTACCGTTCAAGTCTGATTCTGCAGTAGGTTGCATCAAAGCTATCCTGCTGGATAATGGACACCCTGATCGTATCATTTTTCGCTGCATGTGATGCCAGCCCTTGAAATGTTAAAGACATCGCTTTTGGGCCTGAAACTTTGCCGGTCCACCTCTGAATGATTTGAGGAAAAGGTGAAGATTGTGGCTTGCCATTGTTACATTGCAAGAGAAATACAAATGCCTTTCTCCACTAATAGGATGTTAACTTCATACCAAAAAGATGTTCTGCTCACCACACAATTGAGTCATGAGGCATTTGAATTTCAGTTCCACTGTGTTGCCAGGAATGTAGGTCATATGTCCTAACGACTGGTCGATTGCAACAAATGCCACGTTTCTGGCTGCTCACAACAGGGATAGTACTGACCATGTGCAACCAACCTATGCTTTCTAAATTCAGAACATTATGTCCAACATTGATGCGATTGCATGATTGGACATCACTTAGTAAACAATCCCAAGTGTGCTAAGAATGAGATTAACAATCTTATACAGTGCCTCCAAACATTGCATTTTGAAGGTTTGCGTCCAATTATAATCCACTTTGAATGTTCTGATTTACAGAAATTATGGTACGATCAAACAAAAAAAATGTTCTGGACAAGATTGATCTCAACATGATAGAATGTCACACTCAGTTTGAAGGCAAGACTCGTGGGTCTGAACCTAGTGTTGAAAACTCAGACATATGCAATTACAAGAGTGTGATGATAGAATTGCCTACAATGGACGTGAAAATATGTTAAAAGTTAATACCTTAGAGAAGAAATTGGAGGCATTTATGGAGATACTTATAAGTGTCAGCAAACATCAATTCACTTGAAAAGGGAGGACTGTGTGAAAAAGATGTACCACCTGTGGCTAACTAAAGACGTTAAGGATGGTATCAAATTGAAAGAACATTGACATATAATGTTGCTTTCACTATCCTGGTGGATAGCAACAATAGTGATAATTATATCTTAAGTTTCATAGATTGGCAGGTTTCAAATTTTAAGATTTTATTGCAGCAAGAAAGATAAAAGTAACATTCATGAAATAGAATGCACTAGAATACTTATACTTAAAAGAACAGTATACACTGTCCTCCATTTAAAGTCTAACACAACAAAAACAATCCCACAACACATTTCTACTTGACACTGTCTCCTAAGGCTGTGATTTATTCTCCGGCTACAAGGCCGAACTTATTCTCACCTCCCTGGCTTGCTACTTGTTTTTTCATTCTCCTTTTCCAGTCTGAAAACTTCTAATCACAGAACTTTCACTGTGTCTGTTTCTTTGTTAACTATTCAATCTAGCTAAAGCTCGGAAAATCTTTCAGACTCCTTTTACATCCACACGAATTTTGACTCTTCAGTCAGAGCATTATATCCCACTGGTATTCTTTATGATGAATAGTTTCCATTAAAGCGAGCCTGAGGGATAATGGCTACGCTAACCAGATCACTTCTCACTGCATATCACGCAAACTCTTGAACTCTAAATCCACCACTTTCAGTCCTGAAACGTGTCCAGTCTACCTCAAATGAACCAGGGCATGGTAGGTGCCTGAACAATTTCATCAAAACGTAAAGCTAGATATTTTGCATTTCTGCTGTGCTGAAACAATAGGAGTGGCATTCTCCATTAGCAGGATACTGACATTATGCAAAAAGGGCGGCGTGCCTGCGACAAAAGTGATTAGCCTGGTGTATGTATCTCCGTTCCAGTGTGGTGCCAGGTATGAAGACAATACGCCTCAAAGACTGGTGGGTTTAGACAAAAACCATGTCACTTGGACTGCTCACAACAGGCAGAGCACTGACTGTACTCAAGCAACGCATGCTTGCTAAACTCATAATATTGTATCCAATAATAGACATGATTCCGCGATTGGACAGCACTTACTGAAAAAAGCCAAGTGTGATAAGAATTAGATGAACATTCAATTTAAGGCCGCAAGTCATCCTCACAAGGCAGCTCACATACACTTGCTATAAGGTGCATATGTTCTTTCGCTGGGCGCTGTACTCCATAAACAGGAACAATATATGCAGGTCTTGTGCATTTTTCGATTTATGAAATGCCTGGCTGACAATCGTTTCCTGGCACATTTCCATTGTCAAACCCTCAAACAATCAGGTTCGATTTGTCTTGTTTTTAATGAAAACAAAAAATTTTGGGGGTTTGTTTTCGCCGGTACATTCTCCTTGGCTATGCCGGGACCAATTAGGGCCCACTTTCCAACCAATTAACACCCTTTTCTCGAGCCATATAAATTTGTTTCATTGAAAATTGTTCTGACAGAGCATTGCATCATGCGTCTTTATAATGCCCCTCATCTGACATCTGCTGTGACATCCATCTAACGTTAATTAGACCGTAACTTTCAACTGAGGGAATGTTGAACAATTTAAAGCACTTTGACCTTGTGCACTCTGTCGTCATTAGGAACATAATAAATCTAGTGATTTAATAGTTTATTGACTTCGTAACCATATCAATTGTAAACACTCATGTGCCTCCTGCCGTTATGGCATTTTGTCTATTTCGCTGTCTGTCTCCCTATTCCCCCTTTGTGTAATTGTAAACTACCTGCGTGGCTCCTCTGACTAACGGTTTCATGGCAGCTCATCATCTGCCTCTTCCAGGCTGTCAGATTGAAACCGAAGGCCCAGCTGATTATCACGAGACGATCTTGAGCTAGCACTGCATTTCATCCCTAAAATCTGAGAAAAGGCAAATTGTCGCCTCACTTTCCTCTGTTGAAGGGTGTTTTTTTAGAGCGCTCACTGCTGGAATTTCCAGCAGAGAATATTTTTTCTCAATAATTCGTTCGAAGAAACCAAGTGTGATGCTCAGTGAGGTGTATTCCATGTTCTTGTTAGTTTCCAAAATTATTGTTGGTTATTTTTCCCCTTGCCCAGTCCAGTGTTTTGTACAATTCTTTGCCAGATCAAGCAATTTTGGTGTAGAGTGAGAGAGATTCAACTAAAGAAGAGGAAGGTGCCCCCACTAAAAGAGATGGGGGAGAAGGGTGTGGTTGTCGTAGGTAATGACATAGATTGAAGTAAAGATAGGATAGGCTTCCCATCAATAGAGAGAGAAGGCAGGGGATGACAGAGACAAGTCAAGCTTGTATATAGTCTCCCATAAAGAGTGAGAGAAGGGATGTAGTGACTGACACAATTTTACAGAAGGTTAACATTTCCTCTGATAACCAAGCACATTAGTGACTTTGTAATGGAAAACTCAGCGTTAAGGTGATGTTGCAACAAATGCCTTGCTTTAATTGCGACTGTTTAGTTGAGATTCCTTTTTTATAGTTACCTTGTTGGCAGAACTATGGTCTAACAGTCACCCTGTCGTTAACACTCCCATCATAAACTGATCTCGTAAGGGTTGCCTGTACTGGCAGTGACTTATCGCTCATTTCCTGGTCGTGTTGTTAAACAGAAATCCCAGTATGCGGTATTAACCTAACACTATTTAATGCATTTTCTGATATTCCAGCATCCTCAACATTGTGTCAATGCATTGTAAGGATAAGTGGATTCTTGTCTTCATTAAAATAATGAGATGGCAACTTCCTAGTGATACTTCATGTAATGGGCCCCGATATTACAAGCTGTCATTTAGTTGCTGATTCATTTTTGACATTATAGAACTTTCATAGATATTAAGAGATAGAAAGAGGCTCCTTCCCCCATCAAGACACTATCAGTGTTCTGCTCCATTGAATGCTTGGGCTAGGATTTTTAGGACGGTTGGATTTCTCGCCCCGCTCTCTGAAGAGTCACCGGAAATCATTTCCCCCCTACACCGTCCGCCCCGCAGGCATTTCACGCTCAAATGAGCGTTAGTTGGCTACAAGTGGTGCTGAAGCCAATCACTCAAGAGGAAGTCGCATTAGAGAGCAGGCGGCCAACTTGATTGGCTAGCTGCGTATGAGCCCCTGCATCGAGGAGGATTGGGACTGCAAGCAGCCCCCTAGGGCATCAGTCTTGGGATTAGAGAGAGAGGTGCGTTTTGGCGGTCTCAGGACAGGGATGGTGAGGGGCCATGGGGCGGGTGGGCCATGAGGGGTTACGGTGTCCAGGGAGAGGCCTGGCTTGGAGGGTGGCGTGGAGGGAGGTCCTGCTATTGCGAGACATTCGGGGAGGGGGGCGCCCAAATTTAAAACAGGGATTCTGATTGAGGTGCCCCATCGCCCAGTTTCACCTTTGATCGATTTGTAGCCATTTGTTCCCAGAAGAAATTGACTGTTATATCTGCTAACATTGAAGGGTTCGCTGTAGCTACACAAAACATCCTCACTACTTTATGCAATGAGTAGATATGTGATGTCCTCTGCTTGCAGGAGACACACAGAGCAAGTGAGAACAACCGCCCAAAAATACCAGGAATGTTCCTGGTTATTGTAAGACCTCATCGACAACATGGCAGTGCTGTATTTGTTAGAGCTGGTTCAGTTGTAGAAGCCACTTCTAAAACAGAGGATGACAACATCGACGTTCTAACTGTAGAGCTGAGCAAAGTAGTGACCTCAGTGTACAAGCCACCTGGCACAGGTTTCAGCTTCTCTAACCCTGTACCCATCCTGCACAGTAAACCACAGATCATTATTGGAGACTTTAATAGCCACGGTACACAATGGGGGGTACAAGGAGTCTACCAACGACGGAGAAGCAGTCGAAGAATGGATGTACGCTAACCAGCTTACTTTCATCTACGATCCGAAAGTACCAGCCTCCTTCTACAGTGCCCGCTGGAAGTGTAGCTATAACCCAGGTCTTGCCATTGTCAGCAAGAACATCGCTGGCTTCTGCAAGAAGCTTGTCACAGACCCAATACCACAGACACAACACCGTCCTATTGATATCCAGGTAAAGGAAACAATGTTACCAACCGTCATACCATTCGAAAGGCGCTTCAACTTCAAGAAGGCCGATTGGAACAGGTTCACACGAGTACTTGGCCGTAAGGTTAAATGCATTAAACCATTACCTGAGCACTGCAACCTGTTTGCAAAAGCTGTCCAGAAAACAGCCAGAAGGAAGATCCCCCGATGTTTTAGAGCACACTACATCTCTGGGCACAACAAGGAGAATGCTGAAATCTACTGGGAGTATGTCTCAATGTTTGAATCTGACCCCTTCTCGGAGGAAACAATATTTACCGGTGAGAGGGTGATGTTAAGTGTCTCTCAAGAGCTTCAAGCACCTGAGACACCTTGATAGAGACAACAGATCTTACAAAAAGCAGCAAGAAGGCATGGTCTCTCATAAGCAAACTTGGAGGCGATCCCAAGAAACCTGCCCAACATCCAAATATGTCAGCAAACTAAGTTGCCGACCAGTTGCTCCTAAATGGAAAAATCAATAAGAAACAACTAAGATAACAACTAGATAGGAAGATTTACAGCAATGACCCTGGCTTCACTGGACCATGCACCATGGAAGAGCTGGAAACTGGTCTATCTAGTCTAAAACACGGGAAAGCAATTGGTCTTGACAACGTAGCAACGGAGCAGATAAAGATCTTTGGACAGCAAGCAAAGAAATGGCTCCTACAATTGTTTAACCACTGTCTGGCAACACACAAGCTACCTAATATTTGGCAGTAGGCACATGTAATAGCACTATTAAAGCCCGGAAAAGACCCCTCAGATCCTAAGAGCTTTCAGCCAATTTCACTGCTTTGCCACACCAATAAGCTGTTTGAACGCCTGATACTCAATAGGATAGCACCAACTGGAGATGAGAAGATCATTCCACTGCAAGCAGGTTTGCACTCCGGCAGATCAACAACAAGCCAACTGCTCAAACTCATACAACATATCGAAGGTAGTTTTGAGCAAGCGATGATAACAGGTGCTGTTTTTGTAGACCTGTCAGCAGCATACGATACATTGATCCATAGACATCTCCTCTGCAAGATCCTAGAGATGACTAAATATATCCACTTAACAGAGCAGTTACAAAGCATGCTTCAGAATCGCTGGTTCTATGTTGAACAAGGTGTGAAGCGCAGCAGGTGGCCTATTCAGAAGAATGGTCTTCCTCAAGGAAGCGTGCTTGCACCACTGCTGTACATCATCTACACGAATGACCAACCTATAGACGGTGTCACACGCCCTTTTATACATGCTGATGACTTATGTGACACTGCCCAAAGCACTGATTTTAACACAGTGGTGAAAACGCTTTCTGAGGACTTGGAGGGACTAACATCCTACTCTGAAGAAAAGCACATTCACGCAAACCCATAAAAGACGCATCTTTGTGCATTCCACCTCAGAAACCGAGAAGCCAAACGCCAGTTTAAAGTAACCTGGTGTGGAGCAGCACTGACGCATTGTCAGCACCCTATCTACCTAGGAGTCACCCTTGACAGATGCCTCACCTTCAAGAACCACTTCGAAAAGACAAAGGCATAAGTGAGCGCACCAAACAACATCCTCAATAAGCTCACGAACACAAAATGGGGAGCGAGCTCGAAAACATTGCGAACCAGTGCACTTGCTCTTTGCTATTCCACTGCCGAATACGTCTGCCGTGCATGGGAAAGATCTACTCATGCTAAGAAGATGGATGCCGTTCTGACTGCAAGCTGCCGAATTATCACAGGTTGTTTAAAGCCAACAAACACCAACAGCCTATATATCCTGGTGGGTATCGCCCCCCCTGATATAAGAAGAGCAATAGCCAGCAAGAAAGAGTAACTCCATCAAACATCAGGTGAGAGGCACCCTCTACATGGTCATACACCTACACCCAGCCGCCTAAAGTCAAGGTAGAGCTTGATGAACAGTTTTGTTCCATTACAATCAACCCCATTTGAAGCCCGCATCGCCTTGTGGAAAGACCGGCTCACCAGTCTCGAACAATCCCGAGCTATGGAAATTCTACTAGATGAAAGCCTTCCCCCAGGAGCTAATTGCAACTGGGCAACCTGGAAGTGCCTCAACAGACTTATGACATTTGTAGGTCGTTCAAAGGTGTCATTAAGCAAATGGGGATATACAACCTGCCCGACAACTTATGAATGTGGAACTGAGCCACAGAATATGCAACATCTCATGCAAAGTCTATCGCTAGAGGAACCCTGCACTGTTGCAGATCTTGCCGAATTCAACAACAAGGCGCAAAAGTGTGTGCAGCTCCAGCTGGGCCATGTATAGACTGTCCGTGGACACAATAAGAAGAAGCCAAAAGCTGAAAATAAAATACTGCACCAGGAAGACAGCTTCGTGGGTTATAGGCACTGCCCGTATCCTAAGCTGTCTAAAAATTAGCTTATTTTTTTTAGTATTCGAGCCTATGTACATAATTAATAATGTACAGTGGTTCTGTGTCCCCATACCAGTAACTTACAAATCACCTGCATGGGACACATATGATTTGATTCGTTCCATTTTACTGACCTGTCCCCCATTCATTCTGAATTTACCACTCAATGCTCTGACTGTCAGACACATCCTATCAGCAAATAGAGCCTGCAGGAGACTCAGGGCCCAAAGCAATGGAGAGAATCAGAGTGACCCGGAGATGGAGAAGTGTAGGAAGTCCATGGTTTTACTCGTCGCCATCTCAGGCAGCTTCATCCTGCTTTATTCGTTACTTTTTGTCACGATCCTCTATGTGCGAATTGCAAAAGTTACTTATTTCTCAGGTTCTAAATCCACTGAATTATCATTTAAACTGGAGGAAAGCGGATACTTGCTTCAGTTTTTGAGTTCCTGTATCAACCCATTTATTTATGCTGGTGTCCAGAGTAAATTCCGAGCTGAGTTAAAGAAAGGGATAAAATATCCACTGAAATTATTTGTTAAGTTGATTAAGTTTTGCAAAATGCTAAAATGGAACATGAATTCCACAATAAACTCTAACATTTCCTCTACTTGCCTATGTCACACGTGGCCTCGCTTCCCAGGTGCATTTGCTTTCAGACCCTGACCACATTTATAAATATAAGTAACACGGTAATAACGTTTGAAGCAGTAGCGGTGATGGAAGTGGGAATGTGGCCTATAAATTAAGGGCTGGTAGCTGGGCGGGCTGAACAGTTAAGAGTTGCGAGAGGGGTTGTGCACCACTGACAACATGGTTAGCATTGTCTTTATATGGCAGCCAATATTAGTTTCAAAGGAAGCAGCCACGAAACAACATCAAGGGGTAGCGATGGGGCAGAACGCAGAGTAAATTTTGCACCCAAGCTCATTGATTCCTCCTTGGGGATGATTGTCCAGACTGGAGGGCTCGGGGGTTGGGGGCGGGGTCGTTGGTGGCAGAGTAAGGGGAGTGGTCCTAAAGACATTGCCTCGCCAAACCGGGCAGACATCGATGGTGATAGTGGAGGAAGTTGAGAACCATCTGTTGGCCACACTTGTCTAAATGGCGGCAAAGCTGGAAAAGGACAAATGAGAAGAGGTGCGCTGGACAGGATAGCGCCGCGCATGATATTAAACTTCCTACTTTAAGTGCGACTATAGGTGAAGGGTTTGCTGGTCCAGGCACTGCTGAGGCATCAGCACTGGCTATCAGGGGCGTAGTGAAGTGCCTGTGAAAGGGAATGGGGAGGCAGTGGTGACTCATGCACTGTCAGTCTGAATAGCCACATGCCAGAATCGACGCTTGGGCAGCATGATGAACAGTTAGGCTTGCAAGCTTGGTCGATGTTGTGTGCCTGTTCTAAGATCGTGCAGCAATGGGCATTTATATTTCTGCAGGAGTAGAGCGTTCCAATATAGGGCAAAGGACAAGAACAGGAAAAGCCGTGCCATGCATGATCATACTCTTATGACACAGCTGATGGTAAATGCTGGGCTGCTCAAATCCCAGGGAAAACTTGAAACAACTGCCACAACTTATTTTCCAATTTGTACAAATTTCGAAATGTGTGCTTGAGTTCAGTAGCAATATTACCACCAAGTCTTATAGGTTTATTGCAAAAATAAATCAAACCATTATTAATAGAAGAAATACTTCTAAATGCATACATAGATCTACAAATTACTGCTATGGTAATTTCTAAATATCCTAATTAACTTAACTCCCAGTTACACTTTCGTTAAGGCAACAGTAAGACACATAGATTTTAAAAGGCCCAGGCAAAGAAACATGATTCCCTGAACATTCCAATTCAAAGTGAATTTTCTTAACTTCAGTTCATTGTAGACAGCAGCTTGAGGCCTAGATGCTTTTCACACTTGTTAGATCTTAAAATGCCTAAACTTACGCAGAGCCTTCATTCCTTTATACATATTTTCCCGATTTGAATTCAAAGATCCATTGTTTTACTATATCTTTGGACTGTACCGTTCTCGTAATAAAAAATCTCTCATAGCACTAATTTTACCGGTGATGTTTGGGAAAAATAAATACACAGGTTTTGAACATCAACTGGCTAGGTGAGACACTTCACCCTTCCTTTCCAAACAATCTGGCCTGGTTTATTTTAAAATGCAAATGTTTACCTTTACCTCTGCCATCTACCCACTTAACATCTCAAACCTAGATTATCTCCTGACACACCAAAGATTTCAGCCCAGATGTCTTTAATTCAATTACGTCACACACAGATATAGGCCCATAGACATAGACCCCACCACTTCTCTACTTAGCAATACATTCCAATAACATTATGAGACTTAGTTTATCTTCCTGACAATATGCACGCGGATGAAGTGGTGCTGGAGCTGGGAGGCCTGGAGGCACGGCAAGCAGGCACTCATAGGGATATGGGTGCAGAGCACCCACAGAGTGAATGGCTAAAAGGATGGGTACAAGGGGCTCTCTGTGGATGACAAATCATCATGCTCGCGTATGCACAATTTGTCAGATCAATGTCCAAACCCCGAGTCATCTGACGGAAATACTGCCGGCTCTTCTCTCCCTTGTAAGAGATGCACAAGTGCCGCCAGATGCAGATGTGCAACATTCCTCCAATTCTGAGGAGGAGAAGTGGATTTCAGAGGATGTGCGCCACAACATTCCTCCCCGACCATTATTGATCCACTCAAGGTGGTGAGTGGCGGGATGGGAGGTGGAACAGGGTCACAATGCTGCGAGCACGGCACAGACTCACTGGATTTGCTGACAGGGGCAGTGGCAGTTTAGGCCACGCGGATTGGGAATATTAATGGAAGGCCGGGCGATGCTCATCCCCAGGCTACTGCCATGAATCTGGAATCTTCAACGAGGTGGCAGCTGCTGCTGTGGGAGGCCTGTGAACATCTGGCATGCCTTCAAGAGGCATTGCACACCCGTGAACGATGGGGGACTCCATCCATGCCACAAGTGCGCCTAGAATCTGGCTTGAGAAGGGCAATTAGGGATGGGCATCGAGTACAGCACTTGTCAGGATTGTCGCACCGCATGAAAGAGTAAAAATGAAAAGCAACCGGCCTGCCTGGCTCATCACATGTTGATAACAAATCTATAAACGTCACCAGCGCCCTCGAGGCTAATGGGAATCCCCCAGGCCTGAGTCAGCAAAGGCAAGGGAACTGGAAACTAACAGGCAGCTGTTTGCAAGACTGGACTGTGCAGTAATGAAGCGTTTCTTCTCCAATCTGAAATTCACTCATGGGTAAGTGTTTAAAAGGAACTGCACGTGGCAAATGGGACCACGTGTGCCATGGACAAGAAGCGGAAATGTTTGCAAATAATGCACAGCTCATGTTGAAGTTCCTCATTTGCTAAGTCTAAATAAGTGAACAAGTAGATGCGGTGGATATTTCACCCTATTCTTTAACTCGGCTCTGATTTTACTCTGAGTCCCATCATAAATTAATCTGTTGATGCAGAAAGTGGAAAACTCAAACTTAAATCCGAATTGCTGGAGAATTAAGGTGGGACCACTGATATCAGAACCTGAAACATAAGGGGCATTCACAATGCAGACATAGTGGATCTGCACAAAAAATAATAGATGGGACTGCCCGAGGTGGCGAAGAGTAAAACAATTGCCATTATTATTCTTTCCATTTCTCTGGGCCCGGGGTCAATTGGGGCTGCTATTTTCCATTAGAATGTGCCTGACAGTCAGGGCATTGAGCAGTAAAATCAGAATGAATGGGAAGCAAGAGATTACAATGGAACAAATCCAGCCATAACTGACCCATGCAAGTGACGTGTAAATTAACAATTTTATACTGTAGAACCAAGGTATATTGTTTAATAAGTACCTAGGTTCAAATATATAATATATTAAGATATTTTTACGCAGGTCAGTGCAGGCACGGTTCCTATCACACATTCTGCCATTTTCTCGGTGCAATATTTTGCATTCAGATTCTGACAACAGAAAGCCACAAATCGATCAAAGGTGAAAGCGACCGTTAACCAGGAAGAGCTGTCTATCGCTGCATAATTTAAGGCAGAATGGAAGATGCACACTGGTATGATGGACCAGAAACTGAATGTGAAATAAATTCCAGCCATCACGTTCCATATTACAGCTGCCGTCATGACCAGGAGATTTGTCGCTGCCATGGACACCATGTAATTAGAGATGCATCCAGAGAGACCACAACTTCTTCGAGACAAGGTCACAATTACTGCCAAGATATGTGTAATGGAAAGGGAGAGATGGAGACAGAGAGCTTCTTGTGTTTCAGAAGGAACGAGAATAGCGAAGCTAGGGGTTCACACACAAACATATGCATTTGTGTTACAGAATTATGTGTGAAATTTAATCTTTTGAGCAGTGACCCTTAAAATTAAAATATCCCTTATGGTAGCGGCAATTATTCGGGCATTTAAAATAGTCATCCCGATTAAAAATGAGGCAGGGCAATGACATGGGAATGTAAAGTGCTTCAGTGAGACCTAAAGGAGAAAATGAAGAAATTGAAGACATATTGAAACCAGCACGGGAACATCGTATGTGCAAGAAAATCACACATCAGCAAATAATTACAGAAATGTCAAAGAGCGTAAATAAACAAACAACCAACCATAGATGTGGAGACGAAAATAAAATTGTTCCTCACTCAGGATAAAATGGGCTCCTTTCAACGAATGACCGCAAAGTTATTCGCTGATGGCAAAGTCGGCAGTCAGCCAGCCTGCTCAGAAATATACTCAGAGAAGGAAGTGAAATGACAATGAGCGTGTCTCTGGCTTGGTGAAGGAAGAGTTGCGCAGAGCGCACTAAAAAGTCCGAGCTCTTCAACTGAAAATCACTTGGGATCCTCAGTGTCGATCTGAAACTCTGGAGCAGGAAGATGCAGACCCTTCCTCTGTGCTGCACTGCACTGGTGGGGCGAAGGATCAACTACATCCTACGGTGGTTACTTGAAATAAAAACTTTGCACCTGAAAGGCGAGAATATGTCACCAGTTCTGGGCCTTCACTCAATGTGGAGACAATAATGAATATTCGAACAATCCTAGGCATTGCCGGGTGTTAGGAGCAGAAGGATGTCCCGCACTCAGCAGCCCTCAATTTAGGACATGCAAGAGCAAAGCTGGGCTCAAGCAGAGAAACTGAGGAGAGAAACACTTTGCCCTGTGAGTGAGGGGTACATGCCAATGTACCATTAAAGGGCTACTTTTACATGGTTTTGAGATCAGTCATCGTCTCTGTTCCTAATAAAGTTCCTTCAATAAATGAACTAAGTTCAACCGGGAATTATTCAATGGCTGAATCACCTCAGTCAGTGAATTGTCTTTGGGAATCATTCTACCGCAGCCAAAATCAATGGCAGGAATATTCTGAGCTGGCTGGTGGCGGACGTGAGAGGTGGCCTCCGTGGAAATTATCGGACGGCTTGCATCTTGGTGGCGTGAATGCATGTTGCTATCATCTGAGTTTCCTGCCTACGGTTGGCGGGGAGCTAATTGTAAAAAAATTAGCATATAATTGAAAGGCCATCCTGCCACGCTCTTGGAACCCCGCCGAATCGCCTGCCCACGTCGCCGGGAAAGCAGAGTGAGGTGTTTCACAACAGCACGCAGGGGATATGAACTTGGCGGCCATCACTTTGGGGGAACTGAGGTCAGTGAATAGCATCGTTTTGCACAGCTCCCCTGTTGTTGATAGGCCTCAGGGGCGCCGAGGGGTGGAGGCAATTGAGGCCTGGCCCCGGGGCAACTGGTGAGGGGTGAGGGTTGTCCGGGGGGCAAGGGTTGGCCAGCCTTGTTGGTGACCGTTGTTTGCTTTGGGGTTGTTAAGTGCTACCCTGGTGCTGCATCCCGCCCACAGACGATAGAGTTGGGAGCAGGACAAGTGAGGGAAGTTGCTACTCATTAGGGACACCTGTATAAACTGCCCATCCCTCCACAACTAAGACAGAGCAAGCGCCACAGTGATGATTGGGATCGGGCTCCTAGCCTGCCCGCCCTTGGAAACAAGGCGGAGGCACCGAAAGGCCACCAAGCACTCCATATCTTATCCCCACACCCCCGTGCCCCACTTCCCCCGGCAAAGACATTGGGTCCGCCACCACTTTATGGGGCCATGGAACAGTTGGCCTGCACACGTTGTATAATCTCCTAAATAACACAGGCCATGTAGCAGTCGCTGCTGGAGGCGCCCACAGCCCCTTGCACTCTCAGCATCCCCGTTTGGACCAGTGTCCCCCAGTCCCAGGTTGACATCACAGCCATGCAGTGCACTCATCTCTGTGCATCCGAGGAGTGACCAGCCCTCTCCGGTAATTGCTGAGGGCCAGTCACACAGGGCCAGGAAAGGTGCTAAGCACAGCCATCATAAACACGTCTCTCTCTCTTTCATGCTGCAGGAGGGCCCCGTCAGCATTATGCATCTTGGTGACCTGGCTGTATACCTGTTGTCCTACAGGGACTTGGGACTGAGGCACCTGGTCACGCAAAGGCACGAGCAGCAACCTAATGAAGAAGGTGCAGCAGGGGCTCCCGCACACACTGCCCAGGAGCGACAGGGAGCCGTGGCTGGTCGGCGCCTAGCGACATCCAGGGTCTATAGACACTGCCTTCCGTCCCTGCAGATGACGCAGGGCAAATGTCGCCAACGACTGCGCATGTTTAGGGACCTGGTGGCTCACAGGACTTGGCGCCAAGGGGAGATGGAGGGCATCCGCTGCCACTGGCTGTGAAAGTGATCCCGGTGCTCAATTTCTAAGCCAGTGGTTCATTTCAGGACTCCACAGGGCTGCCCAGCACCCCTCTAACGTGCACACTGTTTAAGGCCAAGTGTGGTTTCAGTGATGGAGTTAAGCCTGCGCAGCAGTGGAGGAGTGACGTTCTGGGTCAAAGTTTCCATGGCGGCCTCCAGCCTTCCAGTGTTCACCTCGGTGCATTGCAATGTTGGCGCTATCACCTCAGCCTGAAGACGGACGGACTCCTCCATCTTGCCTTGCCATCTGAGGAGTGCAGTGAACATCCCTTCCTGACATTCCCTAGCTTGCCTTTGAAGCCCAAGCAACTGTGACATGACCGAGTCCAGAGGATCATCATCTGACTCGGACTCAGAAATTTTCTGTCCTCCAGCTATCTTCTGAGCATGGGGGAACTGGGAAGGCCCAGCCACCGCCTACCATGGAGCAGACAGTGCGATGCACTTACCAGATTGTGACCCCGAAGCTACTCTAAAGCTCGGTCCCACTGAGGTGTGTATCTCTGCAGTGGTGTAGGCTGTTGGCGAGCTCTGTGGCGGTCCTCCAGATTCCTCCCCAGAGGTTTCTTCGGAGCTTGATCGGAGGCCCTGGGACATAGACTCTGTCGGCTGTTGGCAGATGTGCCTGCGAAAGCAAGGAGAGATAATTAGTGCGAGACAGTGGCCTGTAAAACACGAGACAGAACTCACGGCATGGTTGTCTGATGGATGTTGTACTGCCGGATCCTCACTTGGTAAAGCAATGCCAGCCTTACCATCAGCACAGGGGTGGCCTCGGTCATCGCCGGGGAGCTGGATGGCTCTGTTTTCCAATCCTGTCGAAACTTTGATTTATAGGTGATGTGAGGGGCTCGAGGTAATCAATTAGATGGCTTCATTTTTTTTTACATTATTTACTTTAATTGGAACAAACAGGTTAGCGCAGCTGCTGCCCGCCTAATTCTTGTGTTTTGATGGAATGCAACTTTTTGACCTGACCTGACAACCATCTGAAGTGAAATACCCAGAGACTGCAGGATTAGCTCAATGATCACCCATTACTGCCTGGATATTGTTGTCAGGCAAAAGCACTGCTGGTCGCTGTTCACCGCGCTGAGAAATGCAAAATGCTCCCGGCAAACGCAACCAACTTCTCACCCCTGATCATTATGCAGTCAGTGTGATCACTGTTCAGGTGCCACGTGGTGGCAGATCGCCCTGAGACTGTACACCCGCTTTAGCACAACTGTCTGTGCATTTAACCTGGACAGGTCGGGTTCAGCATGGTTAGAGCGGGAGTTCACAGCCCCATTTCCTCATGGTTACACTGAAGAGGGGCTTCCAAGCTCTACATCAATCATGGAGTTAAAATGGTTCCCGGTTGCAAAGCTATAGAGTATCACAAACACATCCCCTGAGAACATCTTGCTGGATGATTGGTGCTTAGCACCCACTTTGATCCAGCAAGTCTGCCCTGGGCAGACCTGGTCAGTGATGATGGTATTTCCCCAACCGAAAACAATGTATCCTACCAATATGAGTTGTCCCTGGCTCCAAACTTGATCTTAAAGTGAAAGATCTCTCTCCTTCCGGTGACAGGCGTGAATGGATGTTTTCTGGGGCCATTTGGCTGTGGCAATGGTCTCCTGCATTTCTTAATTGAGTTAAATGATGGTAGTTATCCTGTCTAATTGTTGAGATGTCCTAAATTCCATTTTTTCTAAATGGTCTTAGTTCTGTTGTAAAACAATACTGTCATTGTAACGCAATTAGAATACAAACTGCTTGAAACTCTGCATTGTTAGCGAAGCCTCTGGGGTTACCAGTAGAGATTGTCTCTCCACCGGTGTAAAAATGAAGGCTGATTGACGTTTGAACGAAAGGCCCTGTGTTGAGTGTTGGTTTAAAATACTCTACAACAACATTCAGTGTGGACTTGCTCAGGTGATAGTTCTCATGTGACTGATGCATAGTTCGAGCTCACCGTGAACAGGTCCTGTGATGCACAGTTACGCTGAGTGTGGCCAAGTCCGGTTTGACACAGGCACATATGGCGTCGACATGTCCTGTTCAGCATCTGCAAATTCAGTGTAAACTTTCTACTGAAGCATAGCTACAACCCCGCACGTGCCGGTTCAGAGTTGCATGCTGCCGTTCAGTATGCATGTAATCCACCTCAGCAACTTTCCACATGTCTGAGACAGGTCAACTTCAGCAAGGTTAAATGCAGTGCGGTTAACTCCAAAATGGTACGGTCATGACAGGTCCTTCAAAAAAATGCTTACGTTCAATGTGACCAGGTCCCGTTCTGCATATTTATATTCTGAGTTTACGTGGTTATACTGCGCATTCTTGCTTTCAGCGTGAACATGCCCAGCTCTGTGCAGATACTGCCAGAGTGGGCTGGTCACTTTCTCCGAGCTTATACTGGGCTGGAATTTCAACATAAACTGCTGGAAAATCACAGCAGGCCTGGCATTATCTGTTATTCGACTACTGCTGCATCTGCTGAGTAATTCGAGGATTTCCTGTGTTTTTATTTCTTCAGAGTTAACACACTCCTTATTTTCTGCGATAGTACTTGAAATGAAGAGGGCCAAGTTCAGTGGGTCCATAGTAATTGGATACATGATGATATGAGCACGATTCTATTGAGCTCTTGCGGGCATTTTCCTTTAATCCTCTCTGTTTGCACATGTCTTGTTCAGGCTTCTGGCATGTGTATCAGAAACATCCCACTCTTTATTTTCCCACCTCTGCACGTGACCCTAATGATACCTTCCAGGTTTTCTTGACAGTTTCTGGCTTCCTGGCCATAGCTCTCGGCTTATGAACGCAGACATCTAATTTCCGTACCCGTCCACCACCCCTCCACCTGCCCCCCCAACACCCACCACAACCCCCACCACAGATCTCGGTCAACTTATTTGAAAGAAAAATTCCAACCTGTCACGATCCATCCAGGCATCCTCCACCTATTTGAACTTGCTCTTAAATTGGTTAACTTCTCCTTTAAATCCACATGTTTTAAAACTGCGGCTGAGACCAGAGTTTCAGCTTTGCAATTCAAACTCCATTGGCCGCAGGGGCTGCTCATTTGAGTGTGCAAAGTCACAGTTTGGACATTTCTCACGAGCAGAGCGCTGCTCTGGTTCAGAGGGCCAATTTGTTGGACTCTTTTCCTGTTCATTACGCAGGGGAGAGGATGGAAAATGACTGAGACAGATGGGGTTTGTCGCCTTAGATGGAGAAACAACCTCCAGTGAGGAGGAGGGACGGAGTCTGAATGATCTCAATGCACTGCATTCGATGTTAAGTGCAAAAATCTGTAAAGTGTAAAGCGCCTAATTGGACGAGGTGCTCTTCAACCAGTTTGTTATTTTCCTTTTATTTTTTCTAAAATTTAAATTGACTTACCTGACCAGATTGGAAGATGCACAAATTTTCACTATGTATAACAGGTTTAGTCGATTGATCATCTGATATGTCAGCTGACACTGCCAAGTACCATCTGGGCCTTCAGAATGCTGGCCATTAACTTGTTCCAGGTGCTTGCACCTTCCAAAGCTGGACATCCGGCCCTCCGGCACTCTTTGGCCATGAAATTTGTCGAGTTACTCCAAACACCATTGACTTTGGCGGGACCATAAAATCCCGATGACAAAAATTTCCACCCTTTTGTCGAGATGGCAGTCTGTAAACTGCGTTTGCCACTAATTCGCTGTAATTACCGTATTTTCGGTTGAACACTGATGGCGGGCCCAGAAGTCAGAATGCCACGGACTTCAGCCCCATCTTATTACTGGACAAGTCAGATCTCGGGGTAGAACCTGGCTTGATAAATCGTGACTTTCATTCTTTGTTTAGAAACTGAACAGAGTCACGGGAGTCTGCTGATTAACTTTTAATAAAAAGAAGGAAGCATTTATGAAATAGGTGAACTATATTAAATTACTCCTTCATCCACTATCACGCCTTTACAGATATATAAGGATTCGTAGCATAAGTTGCAAAATATATTTCATATTCTAATGTTCACAGTTAATATACAATCCCTGTAAACCAACAGCTGAACTGTGGTCGGAAACACCACACTCCAAGTTCAATTGACAGGTGCCACCCAAAACAGATCCCTCATTAACTGCCACAGTTGCTCGGCACACTGTGAGCCAACTGGTCTCACAGCAAACCTGTCTTTCGCATGAGTGTTTCCAATCTGCACCATTGAAGAACTCGCCTTGGAATTTTCTCCCAAACGATGCTTCCTGCAGGATGTCGTCAACAATGATCCATCGCCAGGGTTTTGATCCCTCATCCCGTTGTTCCTCTCCCCTGATTGCCACATGTCTTTAAACTTCCCCTTCCACGCAGTCTCTCAGACAGTCTTCCAGGGCAAACACCATTGCTTCATAGGCCCGTAGTAAAGAGACACCAACCACTGTCTATCTCTTCAGGTCTTCTGGCTTCTGACAAGCCTACTTTGTTCCACTTCTGCCCCGTGCAGCGCTGTGTCTTTAACTTGGAGGCTTCCCCTCTGCTCCTCACTCTTAACGTCACTGAACAGCACTTCTGTCCAGATTCCTGTATATTTCCTTTGGCTAAAAGCCCTTTTTCGGACCCCTTTCTGCCTTACCAACTGGTTTTTGGACCATTCTTATTTGTTCTCAGAACTTTTTGCCTTCTCGCTGCGCTATCTACATATCAATTGAGCTAAAACCGCTTTCTGTTTTTCAGCTAAGCAACAGCACAGTTGTTCTACTTTGTGCGTGTGTATGTTTTTTAACTTCCCTAAACTAACAACCCCCTTGGTAACACAGCTCTTCACTTCTAGAGACGTAAAACCTCATTAAAATGCAGGTATACAAACAGGCCTGAGGCTTGCCGGCTCCATCTCACATTGAAAAACTGTGAATAGAACTCGGCCCACGTTTCACCTTTTTAACACACAAGTAAAAAACAAGACTTTAAATATAAAGCTGTAACTTCTTCCAAAACACCCACAAAATGCAAATATAAATTACTTGAATCTCTCCCTAATTCCTAACAAGTGCGGCCACAACACTGACATGTACAGCACGAAGTGGAAAGGTTTCTGGGTATGTTCTGTCCAGAAAATGAAGGGAAAATCGAACATCGGCAATTACCGTCCAATCAATCAATTCCCGATCATCAGCAAAGAGAATGTCTCATCAACAGTGCTATCAACGGTCTAAGCATCGACAAGGAGCTGAATTAAAGAGGTGATGAGAGAATGAGTGCTCTTGACATCAAATCTTTGGGGCTTGCGGCCTACATACATATCGTAATGCTTGCACTAAAATTCATATAGCACATTACTCATTTGGGTGATAGAAAGAACATTTGTTTTGACTGAGCTGCAGCATCCTGTCAGTGGTGACTACCATTTGTGTTGTGTTTGTTTGATAACAGCGTGAAACGACTAGCTTCACCTGTTGTCCAAATGTTTTGAGATACCTTACTATTCCAGGGTAACCTGAGGCAGACTGGGCACTTTTCAGGGCCGAAAGCGAAGTGTGTATGCTCCTTGATGAGGTTGCATGAATAGCGTACCCATTATCCCACAGGGTGCCTTTGAAGTGCCCTATTTCAGCATCAAGCTTGCAAGGTGAGCAAATGGCTCAGACCCTATTTACAATGTTGCCGATAAGAGCAATCTTATAGCACGTGGAACAGTGAAGGTCCGCTTGCAATAGACCATGGGAGATGGTTCCGTGGCAGATCTCTCAACTAGTACATCAAGGAAGGGCAGTTTACTTGACTGCTCCATGTCAAAGGTGAATTTAAGCACAGGATGGAGCCCATTAACAGATGTATGGAAATAATTAGATGCAGCTGCGTATTTAAGTGTAGCAAACATATTATCCACATGTCAGAAATATGCCAGGGGCAGGAGGTTAGGCGCCATTCCATCGAAGACACGTTTCTCATGGAACTCAAGGAAAATGTTTGCAAGAGTTGGACCTAGAGGGGATCCCATGGCAACACCATTACTTGAGCGTACATGGTGCTGTTAAAACTGAACTCATCTGCATGAGTAACTGACTTCATCAGTTCAGTGAATACTGATCCACTCAATGGTGTGGGGTCCAGGTCTCCATGGTTTAGTGTTTCAGTGCAAATATCAATAGCTTCCTTAAGTGGTACATTGGTGAGTAGGTCAGCAATGTGAAACGAGCACATGGACACAGCATTGCTATAGGTATGTAAGTCCTGTATGGCTTTTGCAAATTTGTAGGGACCATTCATCGTGCATGTAGAATACGTGCTCAATACCGTTTCTACCAGTTTGGCCAATTCAAGCTGCGTAGAATCAGTTATTGAAAAGGTAGCACGTAAAGGGGCAGCACTTTTGTGTATCTTGGGCAGCCCATGCAGATGAGGACGCAGCGAGACATGAGGATGAACCATGTCATATATATATATCACGTGGCAGCTCATGGTTCTTACGTAAGTCCAGCAAGCACTTTTTTTTTAGTTTACTTTCAAGCAACTCTGTCCAGTCATGTTGAGTGCCAGGTCCAACGGACACGAATTCGGAGCCATCATTAAGAATGGGTTGCATTTAGTTGATATAGTCCTGCAAGAAGTTAAGGAGGAGAAAGGCGTGTTGGCCTTCCTTGTGAGAGGAATTGAGTACAGGAGCAAGGATGTCTTGCTGCAGCTGCACAGGGCCTTGGTGAGAACACACCTGGAGGATTCTGTGCTGTTTTGGCCTCCTTACCTAAGAAAGGATATACTTGACATAGAGGGACTGCAGCGTAAGTTCACCGGACTTATTCCTGGGATGGCAGGATTGTCAAATGAGGTGCAATTGCGCCGACTAAGCCTCAATTCACTGGAGTTTAGAAGAATGAGTAGATTTCTCATTGATACCACTAGGTCCAACTCTTCTGACAGGGCTGGAAAAACTGGATGCAGGGATGATATTTCATATGGCTAGGGGTGCCTAGAACTAGTGGTCACAGTCTCAGGATACGGGGTAGGTCATTTAGGAATGAGATGAAGAGAAACGTCTTCACTCAGAGGGTGGTGAAACTGTAGAATTCTCTACCAGAGAGGGCTATGGAGGCCAAGTGACTGAGTATATTTAACAAGGAAATCGATCGATTTCTCGATTCTAAAGGCGTGGAGGGGTAAGAATGGAAAGCGGGAATAGGGCGTCGAGATGGAGGATCAGCCATGATAATATAGAATGGTGGAGCTGGCTGGAAGGGTAGAATGACCTACTCCTTCTCCTATTTTCTATGTTTCTAAGTTAATGCTTGTTATGGATGGTTCTTCCCGTCCCTTTGTCGGGTTTGCTGATCTGTACGTCCGGGTGATCCTTCAGGCCTCACGACGCTTACGACATTCACGTTGAATGTGCAAGTCAGACAGATCATTTTCAACCGCTCATTATGCATGCGCTGGATCAGCCAGGCTCGCTTTCAAGGATTCAGCGTCTTCAGTGATCGCTGGTTTGTGGTGGGATATTTGGGGGAAGAGGGATTAAAACTCAGCAGTTACATCTTCCTGTTTGATTGGTGATGAAGGCGCACCAAAACTGAAGCCCTGTGCAAGAACACGGTCCTTGCTTTCTGACGGTACGTGCTCAGAGATATTTGTTGCATGCTTAGGAGCACCATTAGTTGCATTGTCAAACCGCTTCAGCTTAAATGAGTTTCTGGTGTGGGTGAGTTTCAAACGGTGACCTTTTAAAACAATATAGTGGCATAAATGGATCAAGTCAAAAAATGAAAGAAATTTGCGCCCCTCAGACCAAACGCAGTGTAGGGCACAGTGTAAAATTCGCAACTCCATTACCAACCTGTTCAATCTCATCTGGCATAAATGCTCATTGATCATGTCACGGTGTCTCACTTTACCATTATCGATATGTTTGGGACTGAAATTTGGCACAACCCTGGAATTAATAAACGCTTGGAGAAATTCGATAGACAGCTTACCTGTTCTTAATTTACCTGTAAGTCGAACCATGTTATTGATAACCCGAATTTGGTCTTTGTTGTGCCTCTGCCTCACGCATACAAACAGTGGTTTGGTAATGCAGAACTTGACTAACGCTGAAAAAAGAGACATTCCAAAGCTTTTCATTTTGCACTATTCAGGCCACTTTGGAAGAATACCAATGAAAGGGGTCAAACAGCAATTTATGCTGTGTGAGAAGTGTAATGTTCCCTGGACCGATGGCCTGCATTCTCGGGCTATAAAAGAATTGACTGCGGAGATAATAGAAGAGTTGGTTCCAAAATGAATTCAATCTGGAAATGTCCCACCGTATTTTACGATTGCAAATGTAACATATCTGCTCAAGAAAGAAGGGAGACCACAAAAAAGGAGGAAACTATAGGCCAGATAGCCGAACATCTTCATTTCGAAAATGCTGTGATCCATCCTTAAGGAAGTAGCAGCAAAACAAGTTCAAGATCATCATAGGGCCATTAGATCATAAGAAATTGGAGCAGCCGAAAAAAAATAATAAATCCTAAAGGCACATGTCCCTCTTCCAGATTTTTATACATTTTTCTGTCACTGTTTAATACGAAGACAAAAAAAGATAGATAAACATAATTTGACATTTTTAATTTAAAAAAAAAACCTTGTGTCCATCAGGGAATTTAATGCATTTGCATAAGTTGCAGATGGGATCCTTCATCGCTTTACTCAAGCATAGCTAATCTATTGCGCTACTGTGGTTGCCTCATAGCAATGCCTGAGCAGGAATCTTGCTGGGTTATTTACCCTTGAGGGGAGGAATACTTCTCACAAAAAGAACGATCAAGGAGAGGGAAGCAAAGGGCGAGATGGAGAATAAGATTTACGGATAGAGACGTCCCGAAACAGGCAGACAGATAGAGAGAGAGAGAGAGACAGACAGAGTGGACACTGACAGGCGTAGATATGTCTTACAATTTCATTTCTCTTTTAATATTTTTGTAAGATTTTGAGTTCGGGAGCCAGCAATACTTCAGGTAGCCAGTTGAGCATAAGTAATTTTAAAGTAGTTTATAAGAAGCAGTAGTTTACATCTGATGCAATAGCTAAATAGACAAGAACGTTTATGGCCAATGACTGTGGGGAGAGGTTCTCTGATTGCAGAGGATGAGCAGACGGTTGGCACAGAGTCTGTTTTTCTCAGTAGCTTGTCCTGGCAGGATTCCGCTGTCTGGCCGAAGTGCTTGAGAATTCTTCCTCGCACTTTCTGTGTTTAAACTTGCGCCTGAAGAAGGCAGCTGCCTGAGTAGGGGGACTACTTAGCGACACCAGCTGTCTGTCTCCTGAAGCTCGTTGGCACATTTTATTGGTTTGGTAGTTTATCCTGTTGCCCAGCACCTGCTTGAACCTTTCGAGCCAATGAAGGCAGAATTGGTGCCCCGGATGTCGGGACAGTCACCTCTGTCCCGCCCATCACTTAGCTCGAGGTGAGATTTAGTTCACCTCGTGCTGAGGGCTATTTTCCAGTCCGAAGCAGAAGTTTGAACAGATGAAAAAGGTGCTTAAGGTAGCACTGACGTGGGCATTAAAATGTGCCAGACTGAATCAGGGGAACTCGACATTTCTAAGAACTGTTTATGCGCCGACTCAGAGAAAGAGGTCAGTTTCACTCCCAACGTGATCTGATGGTGTGTTTAACTTCTTAACACGACTTCTACACTTATTCTAAAAATCATTTATTAAAGACACAATATCTTAGAGTTCTGACAGACAGAATTTCATTTGTACAGTGCCAGTCTCTACATCAGGGTGTCCCAATGTTCTTTCGAGGGAATACAGTAGTTTTGAAGTCTCATCACGGTTGCAATGCAATAGTTGAGTTATTGGAAAAATATAGATTCAGCAGGTTCTCAAACAGCATCTTGAAAATTTATAGATATGGAGTCATTCCGCTCATTTTGCATTATTTTAATTCTTTCATGGGACGTGAGCGTCGCCGGCTGGGCCAACAGTTTCGTTGCCCATCAGTAATTTTCCTGGAGGAGGCGGTGTTGCACCGCCTTGTTAAACCACTGCTGTCCATGATGCAGCTTCACCCACCGAATGACTGTTGATAACTCGAAAAGAGTTTCGCCCACCGAGCTTTTAGGGAGCGAGTTCCAAGCATTTGGTCCATCTCTTTGTTTCATGCACACAGTATATCTACAAGGTTGTTTAATTTTAAAATGCTGCTCAGTTTAAATTTCACTCGCCCAGCAGCTCTGCAAACAAACCGGGTCCAATAAACCCACTCAGATCAAGAAAAAAAATCTGACAAATGCGTATATTTTTTTTGGTTGTCTGCGTATCCAAGGAGGACTTGAAGAAGTTGTACAAAGGTGAAGCAAAAACTTGATATCTGAAAATTGTCCTTCCCGAGGGGGCTGTAAAGAAGCAGAAAGAGTTACCAACGTTTTTATGAAGACATTTATTTAATAGTTATAGGTTCCTCACAGAGATCGAGTCAGAAAAATGTAGAAAATGTGACCCACAAAGACCACGTGTGGACCTTCAAATGGATCAGCAGGTCAGACGGATTATTGAATCCCTTCCCACATTGGCTCCTTCTGCTGAATCCCCTTGTGAAGGATATCAGGACAATGTGGTATTTCCCTCACACATGTGGATCCAAAAGTCCTAATTCACCATCCGTGTGCTCTACCAACACGAGGTCCCACCTCACAGCCCAACTAACCACTCCACACACACGCAAACACAGAGCTCTGTTTTGCTGCTCATAGGTCGCTCTCTTTTTTCATCTCTCTCTCTTTCGCTCTCTCTTTCTTTCTCTCCCTCTACCTGTCTCTCTCTTTCTCTCTCTCTTTCTCTCTCCCTCTTTCTCTCTCTCTCCTTCTCTCTCCCTCTTTCTCTCTCTCTCTCTCTTTCGCTCTCTCCCTCTCTCTCTCTCTCTCTACCCCCTCTCTCTCTCTGACTCCCTCCTTATCTCTCCACATATTATTGCACTAGGACAATCTCACTCCATTAGCATTGACAGGTGGCGGCATTTATACCTTATAACTCAGCATTAGTTCTGGATGAACTGGGTTATATTTTGAGGTTATTTTTATTCATTTACTGGATGTGGCCGTCGCTGGCTGTGCCAGCATTTATTGCCTGTCCCAGCTGCCCATGTGAAGCTGGTGGCGAGCTGCCTTCTTGAACCGCTGCAGTCCCTGTGATGTGCATGCACCCCGATGAAAAGCACGTAGCTGGCGATCCAGGTGATCCAAAGGGAATATTGGTGAATGTACCACATATTGCGTTGTAATGATAGAATAATGGGGGCGGGGAGGGGGGTGGTGGAAGGGGGTGGAGGGGGGGTTTGGGGGGAACAGGTTCGGAAAATGCCAAATAGAACCATCAGAATTGCATTTGAATATAAATCTTAATATTCACATATCTAAAATTCTAATCGCTTTTGATGCAGGTGTCAAATATTGTCACTGAGCAGCAACAAAAAATGGAATTAAATTGAAATCATAATGATTCACTGCTCTGCAGCGAGAGGTTACCATGAAATGAAAGAGGCCAGGATTTGAGGCTCGCCCAGCAGCTACAAAACCTAAACGTTAGCACGTATACAGCGGGTGGCGTGGCCGCAGGGTCTTAAGTTGGACGGTGAATGTTCGCAACGCTGTTGAATAGAGGCGGAGAGGTTGGGGAACCGGCCAGTTATGAGTTGTGGGCGGAAGGAGGTACCAGCGCATTTTCGGCCTCCACTATAGTTAGAAACAGAGCAGCCAGCCTTACTTTCCAATGCACCATCGCTGAGCGAAGCACCAGGGCTTGGGATATTTGTGGCATGGCAGAGGGCAAAGAAATGCCTGTCCCAGGCCTCACTAATAGTCCCCCTAGGAGGTATCCACCAGCCAGTGAAGCACGAGGATAATTCACAGGCTATAAGTTCGCACTGGCTTGAGAAGCACAGTTGTAGGGGCAGATTGCTGGCCTGGCCAGCTATGCCAATGCCACATGTGTTATAAATAAAGGCCCCGGGCATGACAGCGCATAGCCTCTGGATGATTTGCCAGGCACACCTCCCGCTGCAAGCTCCAGCATCTGCCGCCTTAGCGATTACTCCAGGGCTATTTAATCAGCCTGAAGTTGAACATAACTGGCTTGTCCCACAGTCCTCCGAGTAACAGTGGCCGCAGCTGTCACTGCCACTGTCAACTGCTTGTATTCATCTGTGCTATGTTCACCAGATTGTCCCCGTGTTGCTACCAGAGCGTGACTATCCAACAACGGGATTGGACCTACCTGACTCATCAGCTGCTGCTTCCAACCCTGAAAAACCTCCCAGGTGATGGAAACTAACCAGGCCTCAGCCTGCACGGCCAAGAGAACTGGCAACCTGCTGATCCAATGTACCATAGGGACTTGTCAGTCGATGTCGTGTTCCTTATATACAGATATGTGGTAAGGGTCTAAAAGCAAATGCACCTGGGAAGGGAGGCCACGTGTGACACAGACAAGTAGAGGAAATGTTAGAGTTCATTGTGGAATTCATGTTCCATTTTAGCATTTTTCAAAACTTCAACAACTTAACAAATAACTTCAGTGGATGTTTTATCCCTTTCTTTAACTCAGCTTGGAATTTACTCTGGACCCCAGCATAAATAAATGGGTTGATACAGGAACTCAAAAACTGAAGCATGTATCCGCTTTCCTCCAGGTTAAATGATGATTCAATGGAATCAGAACCTGAGAGGTAAGTAACTTTTGCAATTCGCACATAGAGGATCGTGACACAAATAATGAATAAAGCATAATGAAGCTTCCCGAGATGGTGAAGAACAAAACCATGGACTTTGTCTGCTGCTCCATCTCTGGGTAACTCTGATTCTCCCCATCGCTGTGGGTCCTGAGCCTCCTGCGGGCTCTATTGGCTGACAGGATGTGTCTAACCGTCAGAGCATTGAGCAGTAAAATCAGAATGAATGGGAGACAGGGCATTAAAATGGAATGAATTAAATTTAATGCGTCCCATGCGGGTGATGTGTAAGTTATTAGTTTGGGGACACAGAACCACGGTACATTATTAATTATTTACATAGGCTCGAATACAAAAAAACAAGAAGCTATATTTTAGGTGGCTCAGTATGCAGACAGTGCCTATAACCCACGACGCTGTCTTGAATGTGCAGTATTTTATTTTCAGCTTCTGGCAACAAACGTTCACAAAGCGATCAAAGGTGAAAGCGACAGTTAACCAGGCAGAACTGTCTATTGCTGTGTAGATTAGGACAATAGGAAGGCTGCATATTGGTGTGATGGACAGGAAACTGAATGGGAAGTAAATACCAGCCATCCGGTTTAATATGACAGTGATGATAATGACCAGGAGATCTGTCACCGCCATGGAAACCACGTACTATGTGATATATCTGGAGAGACCACAACTTCCTCGAGAGAGGATCACAACCACTGCCAAGTTAGCTGCAATAAAGGTGAAAAGAGAGTGAATGATAGAGGGAGTGTGTGTTCGAGAATAAATGAGAGCAGGAAAGTTATTTGTACACCTCCCAGCATTATCAATCATTTTACAACGTTAAGCATGGAATTTAAACATTTGAGATGGGACCCTCAGTTGGAAAGTCTCTCTTCTGCTAGCGATAAATGTTTCTCTACCAATTGAAACGGTGGTTGGTTTAAAGGAAAGTTAGATCAGTGACATTGGATTGTACAATAATATCAGGCAATGAAAGAGAGAAGAAGAGGGCATCACAAACAGACCAAAACAACGACAGGAATAGACGGAAAAATAACACATTAACAAACAATTATGGAACACATTAAATGATGTTACAAACAAAACAAACAACCAACTTCAAGCGTGTAATCTAACAAGAAACATATATTCTTATATTTCACAGAGTTTGAAAAGTGGCCACATCTAATGAATTACTATGAAATTATGTTGGAAATGTTTGCAGTCAACATGATCAACAACCTCTTCAAGCAGAGAAGAGGGATTAGTGTTTTTCTGACTTTACACAGTAAATGGCGGTTAGGCCGTTTTTGTAAGCCTGATATCTTGAAAATAACTTGGGGTGTTCGGTGTCGATCCAACCCTTCGGAACTGATAGGTGACGAGGTCCCCATTGAAGAGAGGCCCTGCTACAATGCAGCACCGCGCCGGTGCTGCACTGCATTGCCGGGTTAAATGTTCCACTTTGAGCCGTCCTGGATATTTGAAGTCAAGCCTTTGTGCGTCAGCTGCGAGAGACGTCACCAGTTATTTAGCCTCAGTCAATATAAAGAAAGTGGTGAAGATGGGAACAGTGCGTGATATTGTCAGGTGATAGAAGCAGAAAGATGGGCCGGATTCAGCCGTTGTCAATGTGGAATAATCAGCAGTACTTAGTGGGAAAGAGGTGAGCCGGGCTTATGCAGGGACAGTTTGAGGCTGAGGGCAAAAACAAGATATTTTGTGAGATGGGCAAATGCCAAACAGTCACCGAAGGGCCACAGCTACTTCCCTTCCACATCTATCAACAACTCGGTGCCTTATAAAGTCTGTTCCATAGAATATTTCATTGAAGCCAGGTGGGAATTATTCAATGGTTCAATCCCTTCACACAGTGAATAATGTCTGCAAATTACTGCGATAATGAAAATATCAATCAAACAACATCGTGATAAGAATGCGATAATTCACCCACAGTAACAGTAAGAATAATATAATGCGTCTACATTTACGCCCGTATAACGGTGCAATTATTCACCCACAGTAATTGTGCCAATAACAAAATAGGTCGACGTTTACACTGGAATAGCAAAGTGATAATTCGGCGTGTGTAGCAGCGCCCATAACACAACAGAATTGCATTTAATGCTGTGATATCGGAGTGAGAATTCGCCCATAGTCACTGTGGCAATTCTGTAATGGACCGGCATTTCCACCATAGTCACTTTGTGCTAATTCCTCCCCGACCCCACCAACCTCCAACCCCGGAAGCATCGTGGGACGATAGCAAATGGGAGAAGTTGTGCAAGTAAAGTGGCAAAGTTTTTACAGGTCATAGGTAAATAGTACACAGTTAAAGGGAAAACATAATCAATTGAATAAACACTGTTGGCAAAGGGGGGGAAATCGCATGGGTACTGGGGAGAATTCTTTTACCATTAACTCTGAGAAATTGCGTCGAATAAATGAAATAAGTTGCACCGTTAAAATCAAGAATAAACATGGTTAATGTGAAACAAATTATGCTGTAAAAGAGACGAGAGAATAAGAGTTCAATTGAAGAATTTATACGATTTAAGGAGACAATATCTCACTTGAAACCATAGAAATGGAAGGAGTAACAGAGCTAAGCAGCTCCTAACGACACCTGGAATTCCGATAGCTGCATGGACGGGATAGTAAATGGCAAACAGCAGACCTTTTGGTGGTACATGCATTTCTATCAGAAGCTCTGAGCGTGATCAGCATTACAGTGAAAACTGCAACATTTATACCTAATATGAGGCTCCAGGGAAACATTTAGGCGGTGTGTTTTTTTTTACGTTAATTACATTAATGATTAAAGAAAAACAAATTTGTGCAGCTGCTGCCCGGTGGATGGATTATGTTTCATGGACTGAAATGTTTTCTTTTTTTCTTTTTTCATGAACTCTCACACGTATCCGAATATGAAACGTTCAGCGACAACGAAGTCACCCCCCAAGTTGCATTTCTTTCAGAAACGCTCACAGCCCGGCTTTTGGAGTCAGGGCCGAAGCAGCAGTGTTCGCTAGTAACCCCGCTGTGAAGTGCAAGTTGGTCCTTGTTCATTGGCTGCAGCCTGAACTGGAATCTCTGGCTGCTGTTCGTTCCACCAAGGGAAGGATGAATGAAGCCGCCACCCGCCTAAGCAAAGCTTCTTGCTGTAGGGTTTCAGCTCATAGGCAGCTGAGTGTTTAAATGGGAATTTATACATGTCTAAACACTTTAAAGAAATGTTAAGCCATTTGATTACCTCGAACATGCTTGAACACTATAAAAAACAGTTTATCTACTCCTAAACGTCAAATGATGTGGAGGGTACACGCCCTACGATACAAAATGCGCCGGGCGATTATTTTCAAAAAGGAGTTCCTTTTTTTACCCTTTACCGGATGTGGGTTTCGCTGGCCAGGCCAACATTTATTGCAAACCCTTCATTGCCCTTGAGAAGGTGCTGCTGAGTGGTGCCTCTTGAATCACTGCATTCCATCTGTTGCAGGAACACCCACTCTCTCGGCCATCCCTTTTAGTGCGACTGGTCTAATTATTCCTCGCCCCAATGACAACTTCCTCTACAAGGACACCCTCACTCGCAAGAGAAGGAAAAGAGAAAAGCTGCCATTTTAGCTACACCCATTCAGCGTCCAGGTTCCAGACACCGATTCTAGTGACACTGATTCACTTGCACATGCTTCAATTTAGCAGAGTGCACTCGGTGCTGTAGATGCATTTTCCTCTACATGATTCATATCCACCTCCGCCTGACCTCCAAAACATGACACTTACCAATGTTCAATTATTCCCATTCGCTCCAACTGACATCAACAGACAGCAGATGAAGGCACCGGGTAAAACAAAATCACAGCAGCAACACTGAAGACATAACCAGGCTCGTATTTATTGTGTACTTGTGCAGTCACATCACTGCATGTACCACAGAATGTGGAACATTGCCCAGGTGTTTCCTGTCCACACAAAGCGAGCAAAATCCAATTGGGGCAATTACCACCCCATTCAATCTGCACATGATTATCAGCAAAGTGATGACTCGTGTCGTCCACTTTGCTACCAGCAGAGTGATGCTCATTCTGGGTTCCAGCAGAGTCACTCGGCTCCAGACCTCATTACGGGCTTGGTTCAGTCATTGGCAGAGAAACTGACTACAATGTGTGCGTGAAGGGTGTCCACGCTTAACATAAAGGCAAAATTTGATTGAGTAGGACGATATCACATAGCCAGAGAAAACTTAAGTCAATGGGAATCCGAGGAAAATCTGCACAATGAGAGACATACCGAGCACAAAGGAAGACGATTGTGGTTGTTATAAGTCAATCGTCTCAGCCTCAGGCAATAGGTACCAGAGTTGCTCAGGCCCAAAACCAATACACTGTCGTCTGCAGCTGCCTCATGAAATGACATCCCTTTGTTATGATCTCAGGAGTGGAGGCGCTTACTGATGATTCCACAGTGTCTACAACTATTCATGCCTTTTGAGATAATGAGGCAGTCCATGCCCATATGCAGAAAGAGCGTTAAAGTTCCTACTTTTGCTGATAAGTGGCAAGTAATATGCCCGCCATGCACGAACCAGAAAATTACTATTTTCAACATAACAGAATCGAACTCCCGTCCTTTATGACGTTTAACCGGATTATGAACGTCAATGGCCCAGCACAAACAAGCTGGAAGATGCCATTGACCAGAAACCTCACTGGAACAGCCTAGAAATACTATACCTCCAAGTAAAGATCAGAGATGGGAATTCTGTGGCGAGTGGCTCATCTACTTCCAAGCCAAAGCTTTTCTACCATCTATAAGGAACAAGTAACAAGCCATTGGCTGACTCATTCCTCAGGGCAATGCTTTTACCTATCAGGGTCAAGCTGCTTAATTACATTTCAATCAATGGTTGGCAGTTAACTGTCAGTAGCCATCACTGACGCATTCTCCATGGCAACGCCTCTACCAATCAGAGTCCACTTGCCAGACATTCAGCATTTTCTTCTCATACAGTATAAATTGTTGTTTGGCCGTAATATTGGTAAGCTTGCCACATATCCTGAAGAGTGCAAGGTCCAAAAGCTGTGACATCCTATTCTTTCAAGAATACTCAAGGCCTGTACTGCCAAACAACTTTTCAAGGCGTTGGTAACAATCCAGAATAAAACAGCTTGCATGATCGCTAACTTAATAATTCACTCCGTCCACCACAGGTGCACAGTAAGAGCAATGTGATCCGTCTGCAAAATGCATTGCAGCAGTTCTACAGCACCGATCAAAATCGCGACGTCTATCACCTAGAAGTACAAGGGCAGCAAGCCCATGGGAATACCGGTAAGATTGGGTTCAGGCCACGCAACATTTTGACTTGGAACCGCTTTCTCAAATGCAATTCGGACTGTGGAACACATTTCAAACATGGTCGGCATTTAACTGTCAGTCACGATCAGTGGTGCATTCTCCATGGCAACGTTAGATCCAATCAGAGTCCACTTGCCAAACCCTTCAATTCTATCCTGTAGCGGGCGAGGGCTCCTTCCTAAATTGAGGCCCTTATGTAACAAATAGTTGACAACTTCAGAGCCATTTCCCACCCAGTTTTAATTTTTAGGCTGGCGGTAGGAGTCACGGGATTGGGGAAATAACCCGAAAATAATCGGGAGGTGGGTCGGTAGGGCGCCTCCATCAGAACACATCTTTTAACTTGGGGCGCCCCCCTCCGCCCAATGTCTATTAATAGCAGGACATCCCTCCACACCACCCTCCGGCCTGGACCTCTCCCAAGACACCCCAATCCCTCATGGCCCACCCACCCCATGGTCCCCCACCATCCCTGTCCTGAGACCGCCAACACGCCCCTCTTCCTATAATCCCAAGACTGATGCCCCGGGGGGCTGCTTGCAGTCCCAATCCTGCTTGCTACAGGGACTGGTGGGTGGCCGGACAATCAGATTGGCCACCGGCTTACTAATGCAGGACTTCCTCTTGAGTGATTGGGTGAAGCCCCATCTACAGGCAACTACCTCTCAGTTAAGTGTGAAATTCCTGCAGGGCAGACCGTGCCATGGGGGATTGACTTCTGGTGACTCATCGGAGAGCGCGATGGGAAACCCCACCGTCCAAAATATCCTCGCCCATGCATTCCATGGATTTGTTGGGGGGAGGAGCCTTTCTCCATGTGATAATATCTGTTAAAGTTTTGTAATTTCAAAATTGAATCAGCAACTAAATGACAGTATGTAATATGCGGATCCAGTACATAAAGTTTCACTAGGGAGATGCCATCCCATCATTCCAAGGAAGACAAGAATCCACTTATCCTTAGGATGGGCTGATGCAATGTTGGGGAAGCTGGAATATCAGAAGATGCTTTAAACATTATGACCTTAAAAACGTATCTGAGCATTTTGTTTAACTGAACGACCAGGAACTGAGCGATAAGGTCACTGTCAGTACAGGCAATGTTTATGACATCAGTATATGACGGGCGTGTTAACGACAGGGTGACCGTTAGACCATGGTCCTGCCAACAAGGTAACTATAAAACAGGAATTTGAGCGAAAGAGTCTCAATTACAGCAGCGTGTTCATTGCAACGCCACCTTTAGGCTGAGTTCTCTATTACAAAGTCACTACTGCACTTGCTTATCAGCCGAAATGTTAACCTTCTGCAAAATTGCGCCTGTCACTACATCCCTTCTCTCACTCATTATGGGAGAGTATTCGCTAGCTTGACTTGATTCTGTCAACCCCTGCCTTCTCTCCCTATTGATGGGAAGCCTTTCTTATCTTTACTTCAATCTATGTCATTACCGACCACTGCCACAACCAAGCCCCGTATCCCCCATCTCTAATGGTAGGGGCACGTCCCTCTTCTTTACTTGAATCTCTCTCACTATACACCAAAGTTGATTGATCTGGCAAAGAATTGTACAAAATACTGGAGTGGGTAAGGACAAAAATAACGAACAATAATTGTGGAAATGAACAAGAACACGGATTGCACCTCACTGATCATCATATTTGGTTTCCTCCAACGAATTATTGAGAAAAGAAATATTCTCTGCTGGAAATACCAGCAGTGAGCGTGCTCAAAAAAAACCCTCCACAGAGGGAAGTGAGATGACAATTTGCCGTTTCTCAGACTATGGGGTGGAAATGCAGTGGTGGCTCAAGATCGTCTCGTGATAATCAGCTCGACATTCGGTTTCACTCTGACAGTCTGAAAGAGGCAGATGATGAGCTGCCATGAACCCGTTAGTCAGTGGAGTAACCCAGGGAATTAACAATTACACAAAGGGGGAATAGGGAGATAGATGGAGAAATAGACAGAATGCAATAACGGCAGGAGGCACATAAGTATTTACAATTGATACGATTACGAACTCAAAACATTATTAAATCAGTAGATTTATTAAGTTCCTAATGACGACAGAGCGCACAAGGTCAAAGTGCTTTAAATTGCTCAGTATTCCCTCAGTTGAAAGTTCTGGTCTAATTAACGTTAGGCGGATTTCACAGCTGATGTCAGATGAGGGGCATTATAAAGACGCATAATGCAATGCCCTGTCAGAACAATTTTCAAAGAGAACAATTCACATGGCTCGAGAAAAGAGTGCTAATGGGCTGGAAAGCGGACCCTGATTGGTCTCGGCGTTGCCTAGGAGAATGCACCCGGGAAAACAAACCTCCAAAATTTGTTGTTTGAATACAAAAAAGGCAAGTTGAACCTGATTTGTTGAGGATTTGGCAATGGAAATGTACAAGTAAACAAGTGTCATCCAGGCTTGTAATCGAAAATTGCACAAGACCTGCATATATTGTTTCTATACACAGAGAACCGGGCCCAGTGAATGAACATGTGCACATTTTAGCAAGTATAAGTGAGCCGCTTTGTGAGAATGGTCTGAGGCCTTAAATTAGGTGTTCATCTAATTCTTAGCATACTTGGGATTTTTCAGTAAGTGCTGTCCAATCGGGGAACCATGTCTAATATTGGACACGATACTATGAGTTTAGCAAGCTTGCATTGCTTGAGTAAAGTCTTTGCTCTGTCTTTTGTGAGCAGCCCAAGTGACATGGTTTTTATTGATATCCGCCAGTATTTGGGGCGTATTCACAGACTCAAAGAATCACAGAATCAGACAGTGCAGAAGCGGCCCTTCGGACCATCGACCTTCACCAACACACGAGAAACACCTGGCCTACCTACCTAATCACCTTTACCAGCACTTGGCCCATAGCCTTGAATGTTATGATGTGCCAAGTGTTCATCTAGGTACTTTTAAAGAATGTGAGGCAACCCGCATCTAGCAACCTCCCAGGCAGTGTATTCCAGACCGTCACCACCCTCTGGGTCAAATGTTTTTCTCACATCCCCGCTAAACATCCTGACCCTCACTTTGAACTTGTGTCCCCTCGTGACTGACCCTTCAACTAAGGGGAGCAGCTGCTTTCTATCCACCCTGCCCATGCCCTTCATAAACTTGTACACCTCGGTCAGGTCACCCCTCAGTCTTCTCTGCTCCAAAGAAAATAACCCAAGCCTATCCAACCTGTCTTCATAACTTAAAGGTTTCATCCCAGACAACATCTTGGTGAATCTCCTCTGCACCCCTTCCTTTGAAATCACATCCTTCCTATAATGGGGCGACCAGAACTGCACACAATACTCCATCAGCTGCCTTACCAAAGTTCTATAGAACTCCAACATGACGTCCCTACTTTTGTATCTATGCTTCGATTGATAAAGGCAAGTGTCCCATATCCCTTTTTCACCACCCCATTAACATGACCCTGCGCCTTCAGAGATCTATGGACACACACGCCAAGGTCCCTTTGTTCCTCAAGACTTCCTAGTGTCCTGCCGTTCATTGAATACTTCCTTATCAAATTACTCCTTCCAAAGTGCATCATCTCACATTTTTCAGGGTTAAATTCCATTTGCCACTTATCTGCCCATTTGACCATCCCATCTATATCTTCCAGTAGCCCAAGACGATCAACCTCATTGTTAACCACGTGGTCAATCTTTGTGTCATCCGCAAGTTTACTAATCCTATGCCCCACATAATCATCTATGTCGTTTATGTAAATTACGAATAATAGGGGTCCCAGCACAGATCATTGTGGTATGCCACTGGAAACGGAATTCCAGTCACTAAAGCAGCCTTCTGTCATCAGCCTCTGTCTCTTATAACTAAGCCAATTTTGAATCCACCTTATCAAATTACCCTGTATCCCATGTGCATTTGCATTCTTTCTAAGTCTCCCATGTGGGACCTTGTCAAAGGCTTTTGCTGGAATCCATATAAAATGCATCAACTGCACTACCCCCATCTACACATCTAGTCACCTCCTCAAAAAATTCAATCAAATTTGGTAGGTATGACCTCCCTCTGACATAGCCATGCTGACTACACCTCATCAAACCTTGCCTCTCCAATTGGAGATCGAGTTTCTCCTTCAGAATTTTCTCCAATATTTTCTCTGCCACTGACGTGAGACTTACTGGCCTGTAGTTCCCTGGCTTACCTCTACAACCTTCTTCAATAGCAGAACTACATTTGCTGCCCTCCAGTCCTATGGCACCTCCCCCGTGACCAGGGAGGAATTAAAGATTTGGGTCAGAGTCTCTGTGATCTCCTCCCTTGCCTACTTCAGCAGTCTGGGGCAAAAATCATCCGGACCTGGAGATTTGTGCAATTTTAAGCCTGTAAACACCTCCAATACCTTGTCACTCCCTTTTTCAGTTTGTTCAAGAACCTCGCATCCTCTCTCTCCCCGACTTCCATACCATCATCCTCATTCTCTTGGGTGAAGACGGATGTGAAGTATTCATTCAAAACTCTACCGATGTCCTCTGGCTCCAATCATAGATTTCTCCCTTGGTCCCGAATAGGCCTACTCTTTCCCTGGTTCTCCTCTTCCCATTGATATACTTTGTCTCTTCAGACCTGGCACCAAACTGGAACTGTGATACATACACCAGACTAATCATTTTTGTCGCAGGCAGAACGCCTTTCTGGAACGATGTTAGTGTCCTGCTAGTGGAGAAGGTTACTCCCATCGTTACAGCACAGCAGAAACGCGAAATGTCTAGCTTTACATTTTGCTCAAATTGTTCTGGTAGCTGTCGTGCCCTGGATCATTTGAGGCAGACTGGACACGTTTCAGCATGGAAAGGGGTGCCCTTAGACCCGTTCAGTAGCCTGTGTGATATACAATGAGAAATGACCTGGTTAGCGTCGCCATTATCCCTCAGGATCGCTTTGATGTAAACTATGCATCATCAAGAATACCAGTGGGATATAACGCCCTGATTGAAGAATCAAAATTCGTGACGATTTGAAGGAGCCTGGAAGATTTGCCGAGCTTTAGCTAAATGGAATAATTATCAACGAAACATACACAGTGGAATTTGTGTGATCAGAAGTTTTCGGACTGGAAAAGGAGAATGAAAAAAAAAAGCAAGTAGCAAGTTCGGGAGGTGAGAATAAATTCTGTCTAGTAGCTAGAGAATAAATTACGGCTTTGAGAGACAGTGTCAAGTCGAAGTTTATTAAGGGGTTTTCTGTTGTGTTAAACTTTAAATGTAGGACCTTGTATTCTGTCATTTAAAGTATTAGTATTCTAGCCCAATCTATTTCGTTAATGTTACTTCTAACTTGCTTGCCACAATAAAATCTTAAAATTTGAAATCTACCAATCTATGAAATCTAAGATAAAATTATCACTATTGTTGCAGTCTACCAGGATAGTAAAAACAGCATTAAATGTCAATGTTCTTTCAATTTGATACCATCCTTAACTTCTTTAGTGAGCCAGGGCTGGTGCATGTTTTTCACAGAGCCCTTCCTTTTCAAGTGAATTGATGTTTGCTGGGACTTATAAGGTGTCCCCTTAAATGCCTCCAAATTCTTCTCTAAGATATTAACTTTTTAAGATATTTTCATGTCCACAGTAGCTAATTCTGTCATCACACCCTTGTAATTGCATTTGTTTAAGTTTTTGACATTAGGTTCAGACCCATGATTATCGCTCTCAACTGAGTGTGATATTCTATAATGTTAAGATCAATCTTGCCTGGAACATCCTTTTCGTTTGATCATATCATAATTTCTGTAAGGCAGAACATCCAAAGCGGATTATTAGTGGATGCAAATCTTCGAAATTTCATGGCTGGAGACGCGGTATAAAGAATGAACACAAAACTGCCTTCATTTAAATGGCGCTTTCAACGCAGTAAAACATCCTTTGGCTCTTCAGAAGAGGTCTATCAAATACCTGTCCATTGCTGGCCTCCGTTTCTGAAGAAATAGAACGTGGCAACTAAGGAGGTTCAAGATTCGCTGAAGCAAAAGCATGTGAAAATCCAATGCGCAGAAAAAGTTTATCCAACGTAGATTTTCTTTCGCTTTTAAATAATGCAGACATTTTGCAATAAAAATAAATCTAAGACAATTACCAAAAATCTCATTCTGAGCATTAATTTCTTTCCACTGTGATGATTTTATCGTCAAGAGTTGACTAATGCTTATGCACATAGCCAGCAATTTGTTTCATGCAGTACAATATTAATTTCATATCACAGACTACTAATAACGGACATTGATATCAGTACAACATCATTGAAAGTGAAAAATCTGCTTATGCACCCTTTAGTAAATAAATTAATTGTATTATGTTTGCCTACCATGCTTTGTACACGAGAAAAACAGGTACTGGGGATTAAAAGAGGCATTTCTTAACAGTCAGTGGAGGGATGTTCTCCCTCGTAACAATGCATCACCCTCTAACGTGTCGAATAATTCATTTTGCTGGATCTAGAAGTTTTCTTTTCTAAGGTTACGTCTGCATAGCCAGCCGAGGAGCATGAAGTAATTTGAGCAGATACAATAGCGGATATGAACATGCCAAATAATTGCTTGTCATTTCTTCAGCAGCCTGATATTAACCATTTTATCACAACCTTCCGTGAACACTCGGTTGCCACTGAGGCGTTCATCAGCTGCTGGATTTGAAATATGTTGGTTGACTTAAAGGCGAGCTTGCAGGTTATTGCGTTCCTGTGCATTCGCACCTTTGCCCCTCTCGATGGGAGATATCGCAGGGTTGGATGTTCCTGCGGAATGGAGTTGGTGAGTTGCTGCAGTGCATCTTGTAGATGGTTCACACGACTGCCACTGTAGACGGGTACTGGGGGAAGTGAAATGTTAAGCTGGTGGATGGGGCCAAATCAAGCGGGCTGTTATTTTTTTACTGAACCGTATTGACCTCTTTATGTGTTGATTGGATACTATTTTCCAGGCAAGCCGCGGAAATTGGTTTACATTTTACATATATGCCTAATAGATGGTGGCCAGGTTTGCAGCTGCCAAGAGGTGGCTTGGTCGCTGCAGAATTCCCAAACTATGGCCTGCAACGTAATCATAGCATTTCAGCGATTCCTGCTAAGCTTCCTGTCAATTGACAGCCCCAAGGAGGTTGATGGTGCTGACTATGCCATTGAATGTCAAGGGTCAGTGGTTCGCTTCCTCCGTGTTGGAGATAGCCATTGAATGGCACTTAGGTGGCGCGAATATCTCTTGCGACGTTTCCAGTGAAGCCTGCATACTGTCCAGGGATTGCTGCACATGGGCACATTCTCTTTCAGTATCCGAGGAGTCAGGAATGGTGCTGAGCATTGTGGAATCATCAGCGAACATCCCCGCTTCTGAACTGATGTTATTGATGCTAGCAAACTATCCTGTGATATTTCTGCAGCGATGCCCTGCAGGTTGGCCTCGAACAATCACACCCATCCCCCTTCGTGCTGGGCATTACACAAGCCACTAGAGAATTTCCCACGATTCCTAATTACTACAGATTTGCCAAGGGCTCGTAAAGGGCTCTATAGGTCAAATCCAGCCTTGATATCAGGGGCAATCATTCTCACCTCACCTCATTAATTCAGCTCTTGCCCACATTCGGGCCAAGGTTGTAATGGGACCAGGGGCTCAGAGGCCTGAGTGGAAGACAAGCTGAGTATCATTGAGCAGGTTATTGATGAATCAGTGCCGCTTAGTAGCACTGCTGATGAGGCTTTCCATCACTTTGGTGATGGTTGAGTTTAGCCTGTTTGGGCGGTAACTGTGCATGTTGGATTTTTTTTCTGCTTTTTGCTGGAAGAACACAGCTGTGCAATTTTCCATATTTTCTGATATATACCAGTATTTCGGCATGGTACAACAGCTTAGATCCGAGTGCGACTAGTTATGGCTCACAACTCTTTAGAGCTGTGGCATGGAGGTTATTCGGGCTGAGAGATGTTGCTATTGCTGAATCCAATACCGTCAACCGAGTATTGAATATCACCTGGACTGAATGCAATTGGCTGAAGGTTGACATTTGTGTCATAGGGGCCCGAAGGAAGAGGCCAGAATGGATCATTTCGGGCAGAGGGCACCTTCAGGAGCAGATAATATAGTGTGCAAAAATTGAAAGAGGTGCACGCAAATTATTATTTGTCCATGGGGGCTGGAACGTGGAGGCAAAAAGTCCGATGCTGCATTTCCTCCGCTTAACTTGATAGTAGTTAACTTTTTCTGGTATTGGTGGGGGGCGGGGGGTGGTTATTGATAACTATACCAGAGTTGAGGACGAAACCCTCGCCCCTGAAATACCCCAGGGAAGGTAGAGGAAGAAATGTTACGTGGTGTATCACCTTGGATGTGGTGGTAAAGTGCACTGGTTTATTTGCTAATGGTTGTGGCCGGTGGAGCGTTGGGTGAGGTGAAGCGGTAAGATACTATTGTTCTTGGAGGGCAGAAGCGCTGAGAGCAGAGGTCAATGTAATGGGGTGAACACGGACCTGGGATCTTTCACCCAAACATGTGGTGGAAATTCCAAGCTGAGGTAAATGAAGGCCTAACAAAATCACTGATAAGGAAGGTGTCATCACCAGAGCAGTTGCAACCTAGATTGAGAAAATGGGCGATTAGAATAAAACGGTTACAGTATGCAAATGGGATGAATTGAAGTTAATTCGCTCCGGGAGTTAGTGTGTTTCTAGTGAACATTCATTGTCCATCCCCAGAAACTGACAAAGCACATTCGAGGAAGGAAATTGGGGAAAGTCCTGAAATGGAGCATGTGAAGCCGTGGGGGGAGGTGGGGGTGGGGGGGGGGGGGGGGGGGGGTTGAAAATTGAGGGATGGGGGGGAAGTTAACCACCTTCACCAGGTCTGTGTGAGACCAGGGAGCACCACTATTAGAGCCTTAGACAGGCCTGAAAGGGATGTGAGGGAGAGGGCATGATGATGATATCAAGAAGAAAACAGTTCTCCAAAGTGGGAGCAAATTCTAACAGGCAGGGGATACTGCGATGGTTAGAGGCATGTTGAAACTTAGTTCAAAAAATAAACAGGGATCTCTCACACCATCTTGGCGTGTGATGGAGGGGTAGAGCGACTTGATGCCAGTGTTGATAAGCGGAGGTTTAGGGCCAGTGAACCGGAAACGGTCAACGTGGTGGAGGGCATCAGAAGTGTCACGAATGGAGGTGGGAAGAGAATGAATGGGGCGGCTCCAAATCACATGTAAACACTCTTAACCGGGTGCGTGGAGACAGAATGAATCAGTAAGGAAATGCCCTGTGACCACATAATGAAACGGTGCCCATATAGGCATGTGCCGAATTACTGGAGACTTATTGAACTTGTCCCTCAGCTACTAAATATAGAAGCTGATCACAGCTAATGTTGTAAATCTGAAGTAAAAAGAGAAAATTCTGGGGGCACTGCGCAGGTTCAGGAGCACCTGTGTAACAGATACTGCCAGGCCCGCTGTGAATTTCCAGCATTTTAGGTTTTATTTCAGACTTGTTATGACCTCACTGAAGTTGTCCTGCTCATTATGGCAACATCTGCATTGAGCTGGGACTGTTCACGTTCAAAGCAACCCTGCTAAATAGCATATTGTCAACTAAAAAATATGTGTGTGTTGAAGACAGCAGTGTACAGTGAATGTAAGAATTTTGTGAAGGACTTGCCAACGCTGGATATAATCGTTTTGAATTGGACCTGACCTCACTGAATTTAACCTTGGTGAAATCGACCTATCTGGCTGACATGCAAAGTTGGTGGGATGGATCTGTCCCACATTGAACGGAACCACTGCAGTCTGAACACGTGACATGGAATATGACTATTCTTAACTTGAACAGTTTACAATGAATTTATGAATGCTGAACAGGGCACGTCGAAGCCAAATGCACCTGTGCTCAACTGGACATGCCCACACTGAATGCAAATCTGCTGCACTGGACCCATCCACGGTGAACTGGTGATATCCACATAATGACAATGGCCATGGGTCGGTCCTTGGTAAATTTAATCATGAAGGCGTGGGCCTGTGAGCTCCCAATTTAAGCGTACTTTACTGTTCCTGCCCAAAATGAATGCATTCAGAGTTGCTCTAACGTTGGTGTGCAGCCTCAGAGGGATTTGAATCTACCTAACACCTGACTAGTGATCAGGCGAACTGAATAATGATCAGGAGTGAGAACGTGTTTGTGTTTCCCAAGGAGGGTTTGCAGATCTCAACAGTCAGAAGTGAACAGCAGTGTTTTGGCCTGACACTAATATCAGCATTAAGATCAATAGTTTGTATAAAGGAGGGTAACTGGAATAATACTGCTGTCTCTTTGCGTTACACTACAGAACTGTGTCAGTCACCATTAAATAAAAAATCCATCAAAACATAAACATCATCCGGGCCGCAGCTGTTTGTTCAAATAAATGTAATTAATGTAAAAGAAAGCCTAACTTTCTTTTCCCCTGGGCACTCAGATCATGTATAAATGTTGTAATTCTCAGAGTAGCGCAGAACACGCTCAGAGCTGATAGAAATGCATATAGCGCCAAGAGGTCTGCTCTTTGCCATTTACTATCCCGTCCTTGCAGCTATCGGGGTTCCAGGTAACGCATTGTTAACTTACCATCACGGGACTTATTTGTTTTGCTGTATTACTTCTCCCATTTTAGCAGTAGCGGTTCTCCACGAAACAGATTCTTCAATTTAAAGCGGTCTCTTCTGCTGCAGAAATCATTCAAATTCACTGACATAATTTATACTCCTTTACAGTGTCATATTATATGCTAAGTATATTAATTCATTATATTAACGTTATAGCATCCTCCGACTATTGAGAGAATTTCTAGGAATTATTATTAACATTTCTGCTCTTTAGGACTGTCATTTCCCCCCTTTACCAGCATGGCGTATTCGTTTCATAATGTGTTTGTCTAACTGTTAAAAACGTTACCGCTTTAATTATACATTTTCTCCCATTTACGGCTACTACCTGGGTGCAAATGAAGCCGTGTTGTATGGTTTCATTGGCAATGCTGCTGGGGCAGAATTACAGCAAAGTTATTAAAGTGTTAAATGTCCTGTCTGTGAGTGGATTAGCACACTGTTATTTATTTCTAATTCTAGCATTTATTGCTCCTTGTTCAGGGGGAAATTAAGAGTCAACCACATTGCTGTCGTATGTCGGTAAGACCGATAGATGTGGTTTTTACAACAGTGGTGTCATAGTCACCATTAGGCTTTTTTTTTCCCATTGTATATTTTTATTATCGTGGTGGGAATCAAACCTGGACCCTCAGAGTATTATTGTTGGTGGTCTGGGTTATTAATCACTATGCCATCACCTATGCTGTTGTAAGAGCCTTTGCTGTGCGTCAATTATCCAATCGTCAGATCGGTGTAAATGTTGATATGTTCCCTTATTCCTGCAGTGAGTGAATTATCGCATCAGTGCTATGGTGTAATTCTAGATGTATGGTGTTATTGGCATTGACAGTGACGGAGTAATCCACACAAATGATTCACTGTTTGAAGAGATCCAAGCCACTCAACACTTTTCGACCTAATTTTTATGAGAGTTTATTGAAGATAATTATAAGGCGCCTAGTTGTTGACCGATGTGTAAGAATGTAACAGTGGCCCGTTGGTGAATATTTGGTACTTTCCTCTCAATGCACAATGTTTTTGTACCACCACCCAGCCATCACTGACCTAATTTACTTTTAATTCCGAAGATTATTTTAATTCAGATGGATATAATCATTCCTAAATTAGGTGACAGTTTCCAACTCAGGGTCACATCTCGAATGTTTAGATTTCATGAAAAATCTTAGAAAATGAATGGTTGTGTTGGGATTCTGGACAATAAATTTCCTGCTTTCAAACTCCCTTTCCATCCTTCTCTCTCTCCCCTTACCTCTATTACAGCTAACTTGGCCGTCGTTGTGATTCTAGCTCGAAGAAGATGTGGTCTCTCCAGATGTATCATTTACTACATGGTTTCAATGGCAGTGACGGACCTCCTGGTCATTATCACCAGCGTGATATTAAACCGGATTGCTGGTATTTATTTCCCAATCAGTTTCCTGTCCATCACACTAATATGCAGTCTCCGTACTGTCATGATCTATTCAGCAATCGACAGTTCTGCCTGGTTAACAGTCGCTTTCACCTTTGATCGATTTGTGGCAATTTGTTGCCAGAAGCTGAAAATAAAATATTGCACCGGGAAGACAGCTTCATGGGTTATAGGGGTTGTCTGCATATTGAGCTGTGTAAAAAATAGCTTCTTGTTCTTCATATTTGAACCGTTGTACATAGTTAATAATATACCCTGGTTCTGTGTCACAAAATTAATATTTAATACATCACCAGCATGGGCCGCATATGATTTGATTCGTTCTATTCTCATGCCCTGTATTCCATTTGTGTTGATTTTACTGCTCAATGCTCTGACTGTCAGACACATTCTAGTGGCCAATGGAGCCCGCAGGAGACTCAGGGCCCAGAGTAATAGGGAGAATAAGAGTGATCTGGAGGTGGAGAAGCGAAAAAAGTCCATGGCTTTACTCTTTGCCATCTCGGGTAGTTTCATCCTGTTATATTCGCTATTTTTTGCCACTATCCTCTATGTGCGAATTGCAAAAGTTCCGTATTTCTCAGGTTCCGATTTCAGTGCGCCCTCATTCATTCTGGAGGAAAGCGGGTATATGCTTCAGTTTTTGAGTTCCTCTATCAACCCATTCATTTATGCTGGGGTCCAGAGTAAATTCAAAGCTGAGTTAAAGAATGTCGTGAAGTATCCACTGAGGTTATTTGTTAAATTGTTTACATTTTGAGAACCCAGACTTTAAACGTGAATTCTGCATTCAACTGCAACAGTTCCTTTACTTGTTCATGTCACACAAAACATCCTTTGCAAAGTCCACTGCCTGTTGGAATCTTACCACACCTGTGACCATCAGGATGTAGAAGGCATTCCGCATCACTGAACAAATCCGTAGTGCAAACTCGAACTGCAGGTTTCCAGTTCTCCTGCCCATGCAGATTCAAGCCTGGGGTGTTCCCAGCAGCCTCGAGGTTGTTTCGAGTTTGAATCAGCATGTGATGAGTCATGCAAGGACCATCGTGTTGGTGGCTTGGTACACTCGGCTAGCGACAGGAACACAATCTGGTGAGCACTGCGCAGCGGCGACGAAGCAGTTGACGGTAGCAGTGACTGAAACCTAGGAACATGTAAACATAGGAACTATGAGCAGGAGTAGGCCGCTCGGCCCTTCGAGCCTGCTCTTCCGTTCATTATGATCATCCAAATCAAAAGCCTGCTCCCGATTTCTCCCCATATCCTTTGATCCCGTTCACCCCAAGAGCTGCATCCAACTCCTTCTTCAAAACATACAATGTTTTGGCCTGAACTACTTTCTGTGGTAGCGAATTCCACAGCCTCACCACTCTCTGGGTGAAGAAATTTCTCCTCATCTCAGCACTACATGGTTTACCTAATATCCTCAGACCGTGACCTCTGGTTCTCGGCTCCCCCACCATCGGGAACATCCTTCCTGCATCTACCCTGTCTAGTCCTGTTAGAATGTTAGACGTTTCTATGAGTTCCCCCCTCTCATTGCTGACCCTCTATCTCAACGCCATGTTCCCGCTTTCTCTTCATAACCTTTGATGCCCCTAATATCCTAATAAATTATAAATTTATTTATTGAGTATACTCAGTGACCCGGCCTCAATAGCCCTCTGTGCTAGAGAATTCCATAGGTTGACCACCCTCTGAGTGAAGATAATTTCCTCACCTGAGTCAGAAATGGCCTACCCCGTATCCTGAGAATGTGACCCTTGGTTCCAAGGCCACTGATGCTCGCAAGTTTCTGTTAGGGTCCAGTGATATTGAGTTTTGGACTGATGACATAGCCCTGGAGTCATCGCATCTATGGCTTGACAAGGAGAATTATGGCTGGTCGAGATTTATTTATCCTTGATGGGATGTTAGCGTAGCTGGAAGGTCCAGTTCAGTGTCCATCCGCAAATCTCCTTCTGAAGACAGAGTCCTGATGGCATTCATAGCAAAGGATTCCCTCCATGCTCCAAGCACGACAGTGCGCAGCCTCCTGATGTTATGGCGGTGCTCACAGATCTCCTTCTGCAACACCAGCATCTGCCACCTCAGTGATCAATCCAGAGTTCTATACTCACCCTGAAGCTGAGCATCGCTGCACGCTCCTACCGTCTTCCAAATCTCACTGTTCCGAACCGTCACTTCTACTGTCGCCTTTTTGGCTGCCTCTGTGCTGATACTGTGGCACTGTCGCTAGTGAATATGATTAGCCAACAAAGGGATGCTGTCTTCAACGATAGGAGTCGTGCAGGGTGATGTGACGGGCAGCATCCTCACAGACCGCCCTCCTCAGGGTTGCAGTACCGTTACACTTCTGGCTGTTGTTGTTCATGGCCTGCAACAAAGATGAAAGTGATGAGAGGCAACCTGCGCTCATGGCTATTCATTATCGACAACACTTTGCGAACAGGGTTCATATGCCAGCACTATGCTCGGTGCTCAGCAAAGGGCCTCCTGTCCCCATCCATGGGTCATTCTCTATTTCGGGGCTGCACACCCGTCTTTAAATTGGGCATTGCCAGCATACCTTCCACTTCCAGCACGTCTTTCTCGACCCCTGTGAAGAAGTGCACGTATGTGATTCCACCTCAGTTCTTTCCTTTCCCTTGTGCGGTGAGCTCCGTTTTCCGGCGAGTACTTGGGTTTCCATTGTTGTTCTTCCGTCAAAGGCATGCATGATGTCAATGGAGCTGGCAAACGCACTGCCCATTACATGCATTGCCAGTGACATTGCTTTTTTGCTTTAATTCAAAATGCAACCAAATTCCTTAAGGACCAATCATGAGTTCCAGGGAATAAAGTCCGGTACCTGTAAATAAAATGGATTGAGATTATCCCAGTGCAATAATATGTCGAGAGAGTGAGAGGGAGTGAGAGAGATGTGAGAGAGAGAAAGAGAGAGAGTGTTTTGAGCAGCTAGTGTAGTGAGGGGTGGGGGGTTGCGAGGCAGGCAAACGGTGGGTGAGTTAGGACTTTAGGATCCATGCTTATGAGGGTAACGCCTCATGTTCCTGACACCCTGCACACAGTGTAATGGGACAGGATTGAATCCAATGCAGAAGGGATGCTGAAATCTACCGACATGCTGAGCCACTCTTGGACCCAAATCGGGGCGAGGTCTTTGGCCTGCCCAGTGTGCAGGAATGAAGTTGTTCATTCCTCCGGCCTGCTGAGGCATCAGCAGGACCGGTCGAACGGGGTGTTGCCGCTGCCAGTAGACTGCCTCTCAGTGTGGAAGGTGATCATTCAGGCCTTCTGTCTATGGAATCAGAGCGGCGTTTGGCCCTATCACATGCTCCAAACCTCAAAGTGCCGCAAGGGCCTCCAACATGTTGACCCATGCGCACATTCAAACCATTGAGCTGCACTCCATCTGCTCCTATTTTCAGTCACCCTACAAGAGTTTCCGCGAAGGCACATTATGAAACATTTCACCTGCTCTCAGTGGCTCACCCACAAGACCACACGTTGGAGTGACATTTCAACTGCTCTATGTGTGGGCAGGGATTAAGCTGCTCTTCATAACTTCGGAAGCATCAACACACCCAGGTGGGAGGGAAACATTACCCAGGTCCATCTCTCGAGCGGGCTTCACAAAGTTGTTCCTCCTCATGAAACACCATTGTTGTTTCGTTCAGGAGAATGTGCATTGGAAAAACAAGTTTCGTATTGTCTAAAGGAGCAAAACTGAGTGAGACGAAAATTTCACGTTTGTCTGCTTTTAAACTGCCCAGACATTGAACTTCAATCGAAGTTTACTAAAAAGAAGTAGCACGTTTTCATAAACGTAAATACAAACTAATATTCTGCCATTTCAGTGAAAGTTTGGAAGTAGTTTAGGCTCTATGTTATTGATTATTGTGAAATATACATTTGATTCTGAAATGAAACCACATTGACCAGAAGGCTGGCGACCACAATGAAATAAAGCAGCAAGCCGCTGGACGTTCATGTATTGTCAGTCTAGCATTGAGGTTCCTCAGGGAAGTCTCAGCTTTACGTTATTTGTGACATGTTTTCAGTGACTCAGGTCGAAAACTACGACGGCTCTGTTTCTGGGAAGAATGTAAAAGCTGCGGAAATTGAAAATTCCACACGCCTTTTCTTGCTGCCTGTTTCTGGTTCAGTACACTTGAAGCTATTTTAAGCAAATTAGCCAGCAACCACATGCACTGGAAAGTGAATCCAGCATTTGCTTCAGCTCTGAGGAGGAAAGTAAAGGAAGTCAAGCAAAGTAAATAAAGCATGTGCAGTTATTGAGCATGTGATCTTGATATTTATAATCATATGGCGTATGCAAGGGGAACTTACCCTTTCTGTGTATTTGTTTTCCAAAATATTAAGCCGTGAAAGAGAGGGTTATGTGCTTGCATTGTCCCTTCTACTGCTCTGCTTTACTTTCATGCTCATTAAATGTCATAAATATGAATGGAAGAATATCTGAACATTTTTTCTGAATGAAGTTCATAATTAAAGTTTATAATTAACCCAACATTACTTACAAATAATTGAGTGCTACTTCCAGCGCAAGTCTTGCTCTGACGCAGCTGTGAATGAACTGCGGTAGTACAATATATTAGTTCAGCTTTAGTAGAGTGTTGGAAAACTCCATCTGGCACTTGTGCAACTGGGTTCATTTAAAATTATATTTCTGTGTCCTGGTGTGTGTTCATATTACAGAGCTGCAGAAAGAAATGTATGACATTCTGCACTAGGAGCACCTGTCTGTGGGTTTTTTTTTTGCCCTCGATAGAATAGCCCACTCAATTTCTTTTTGCTTGGTGCCCTCGCCAGTGCTGTTTGACCACTATTCTTCACCTCCTGTTATCCATCTTTTTTTTTTCGCTCACGTTACATTTAAGTCTCTCGCGACAACATCCTTCCATCTCATTTTAGACCTTTTTCTCTGTATCACAGAATCACAGAATCTGAACGGGACAGATGGAAGCCCTTCGGCCCATCGTGTCTGCACCATCCCTCCAAATGGGTATTATGACCCAGTGCTATTGCCCCGCCTTTTCCCCGCACCCTTGCACGTTGTTTATATTCAAATAATCATCTGTTGTCCTCTTGCATGGCTTGATTGAACCTGCCTCCATCACACTTCCAGACCCGAACCACTCGCTGTGTGAAAAAGTTTGTTTTTCACGTTACATTTGTTTCTTTTGCGAATCACTTATAACCTGCATCCTCTCGTTCTCAATCCCTTGGCGAACGGGAACAATTTCTCCTCATTTACTCTGTCCAGCCCCCTCATGATTTTAAAGATCTCTTTCAAACCTCTTCTTAGCTCCTCCTCTCCAAGGAAGACAGTCCCAGCTTCTCCAGCCTTTCCTCATAGCTGAAGTTTCACATCCATGGAACCATTCTTTTAAAACTCTCCTGCACTCTCTCCAATGTGCTCACACCCTTCTTATAATGTGGCACCCAGAACCGTACACAATAATCCAACTGAAGTCCAAAGAGTGTCTTATATAAATTCGGCATAACCTCCCTGCTCTTGTACCCAATGCCCCTATTAATAAAGCCCAGGTCAGCAGGTACTTTATTAACTGCTCTCCACCTGTCCTGCCGACTTCAATGATCCTTGCACATACACACCCATGTCTTTCTGCTCCTGTGTGCCTTCAAAATTTCACCCCTTATCTTATGTTGTCTGTCCATATTCTTCCTACCAAAAGGTATCACCTTTCACTTATCCTCATTGAACTTCATCTGCCACCTATCTGCCCATTCCACCAACTTGTCTATGTCCATCTGAAGCTCCACACCATCCTCTTCGCAGTTTACAACACTCGTATCATCCGTAAACTTCGAAATTTTCCCCTGCACACCAAGGTCTGCTTCATTAATATATATCAGGAAAAGTAGGGGTCGCAATAGCGAACCCTGGGGATCTCCACTACAAACCTTCCTCATGCCCGAAAAATATCCATAGACCATTACTCCCTGCTTCCTATTTCTCAGACAATTTTGTATCCACGTGCTACTGTCCCTTTCATTCCATGAGCAATAACTTTTCTCACAAGTCTGCTGTGTGGCATTGTGTCAAATGCCTTTCGAACCTCCATGTACCCCGCATCAACAGCATTGCCCTCAGTGACCTTTTCTGCTACCGCTTCAAAAGCACCACCAGGTTATTTAAACACGTTTTCTTTAGAAATCTACGCTGGCTCTTCCTTATTAACCTATATTTTTCCATGTGAATGCTAATTGTATGCTGAGTAATTGCTTCTAGAAACTCGCCCACCACTGAAGTTAAATGTACTGGTCTGTAATTGCTGGGCTTATCCTTACAACCTTTTTTGAACTATGTTTGCAATTTTCCAGTCCTCTGGCATCTCCGCTGAGGGAAGGCTGAAAGATTATAGCCAGTGCCCCTGCAATTTCTACTCTCACTTCCTTCAATGCCATTGGATGCATCTGATCCAATCCCAGTGCCTTGTCAACTTTAAACACCAACATTCTATTCAACATTTCCTCCATGTCAATTTTGAACCTTTCTAGTAACAGAGTTTCCTCCTCTGTCACCGTGGCCTGGGTAGCATCTACCTCCTTCGTAAAGACCGATGCAAAGTATTCATTTAATACCTCAGCCATGGCCCCTTCGTACATGTGTAAATTCTCTTTTAGGTCCCTACTCGGCCCCGCTCCTCCATTTACCACCCTTTCTCCTTCTTCCTGGTAACCCAGCCTCCATCACTTTGTTCACCCCGTGTCCTCTCTCACTTCACCACAGATGTGAAAACAATGTCTTTTCGGCATTTTCTTCAATGTTTCCACAATCATTACCAAAAGGCTTTTGCACTGGCTCCTAATGTTTTCCTTTTCAACCAGATCAGACATGTATCTGAGCATTAGTCTTCGAAATTTCCCCCTTCTGTATGTTGCCCATGTTTCTGCAGCATATAACACAGCCAATACCAAAACCATTTGATAGAATCGACATGTCTTCCCCCAAGTGCCCATTCACTTTCCTTTTGAAAGCATCCTCATCGTGGGCATGGAGGCGCCCTTGACTGATTAACAGGACGGCTGGTTTTTCCTACGTCATTCACCGCCCCAACTCACCCTCCACAAATCCGAAAAAAAGCTGATGGCCAGTTTGGCGGAAAGACATTTTTATCAAAGCCACATTTCGTGTAAAGTGCTGAAGGCGATTGACTGAATGAATTGTTGGTCTTTGCCCAGGCAGACTCGAATCCTGCTGATATGGCCTTTATCATTTCCTAATATAATCAAGTGAACGGAGACGTTATTGTCAGTCAATGATTATCAATTCCCTCAGCTTTAAACCGCTCCGGGATGTTATTTTTACATTTCGGTTTGTCTGTAACTTCCACGAAATTTACAGTTCTAAGTGGAACCAGCCAATTTCGTGACAGTCCATCTTTCTAATTCTCTGTCTCTCTGTACGCTTCCATCAATCTCGGTGTTTCTGTTTGCTTGATTCACACAATGTTCCAATATCCCGAAGGAGTAAATGCATTTCTTACGAGGATAAATTTTAATCGTTTTGACTTTGTAGCACCAGCTAAAGCTACTACAGAAGATTAAAGCAGAGTAAAAAGATGCAAGAGGAGATTGTCTCTTCCTTATTTTACTGAAGTGCGGACTGTTTCCCGAATAAATGCCCCTGTGCTACAAATTGGGGATAGTTGAAATGTTTAATGGGCAAGATTTAAACAGATAAAGGCAGATGCGAGATCACAAGTGAGTAAGGCACTGGGAATGTCGATGGAGCAATTATATGAAATAGAAAGGACCAGATTGACTTCCTTCTGACGTTTGGAGTTATTTGGACTGATGTCATGTGTCAAATAAAGAGAAAGAATTTAAAAGTTTCCTCGTGCCATTTCGCAGTCATGTGAGGTTACAACAAGCGGGAAAGCCTGAAGTGGTTAAGGCCCCTGAATTCTGCACATCGAGGGCTGGTGGATGACGTCATAGAACCTGAGGAGTCTCACAACAAGACCAGGCCTGGAATGCTCTGTGCAATGTTGGACTCCCTACATAAGTTTGGGCTTCCTTCCTTAGAGGTTGTTCAGACCCGGTCCAGCAGGCTTTTTTTTTCCTCTGGAATGAGGGGATTGTCCTCTGAGGAGAGATTTATCAGAGCAGACCTATATTCCCTGGCGTATACAGGGATAAAAGAGACAGAAGCAGGAGTGGGCCATCCCCCAACCAAACCTGCTCCATTATCCAAATACGATCATGAATGATCTCAGGCTTCAATTCCTCTTTCCCGCCCACGGTCCATATCGATTGACTCTGCCAGACAGAAAAAGGTCTCCAACACATATTTAAACAAAATCACTGATGGAGTATCCATATACCTTTCATTTAGAGAATTACAAAGATAGACAGCAAATTGAGGGAAGCAATTCCTCCTCACCTCAGTCCTAAATGGCCACTCCCTTATGCAGAGGCGGTGCCCCATGTTCTAAATGTCGAGAGGTCAACCTCTCAGTGTCCATCCTGTCAATCCCATTCGGAATCATGTGTTTCACTAATTCCACCTCTCTCTTTCAAAGATTTGGAGAATAGAGACGGAATTTAATCAGCCTGTCATAATCAGGCAACACTCACAAGCCAGTCATTCCTCTAGTGAAGCTCCGGTGTACAGCCTCCTGTGAAAGTATATCCTTCCTTAAACATGGTGATCAGAAATTCACACAGTATTTCAGATGTGGTCGATAGCCCTGCAAAACTGGAACCACAATTATTTATTCCTGCACTCTAGCTCCCTTGAAACAAAAACCGGCATTCCATGTGATTCCTTATTGCCTGCTATTGTTTTTCTTTTGGGGGTGGGAGGGAGGGACGCTTCAGCCTCGTAAGATGCTGTGTTTTCACCACGGTGCCAATGTCTATGTTAAGCATCGCCCCATGTGGGCCACGAGCCTCAATCTGGCAAAACATTCTCTGCTACAGAGGGAGACAGTGGGTTGAGAATAAGCAGGAACCGCTGACTTCTGGAAGATCTGGGCCATCCTCTCTGAAACATGGGGCATCGGAATGAACATGGTCAGAAGCAACACCTTCAGGAATGAGAGGAAGAGGAACCTGTGAATGCAGAACTGAACCCAGCCAGAGCCTGAACCTTCAGGGAGGATAGAAGAATGAGAAACAATGGGGGCAGAATTGAACCCAAAGAGAGTCAGCATCTTCGTGGAGCAGAGGGAGAGGACCAGTCATTGTAAAACTCAGGGAAATTAGAGTTAGGACCTGCAGGAGAGAAGGGAGAGAGGAACAAGTGAGTGAAAGACTGAACCGAGCCAGAGACAGCATCTTGAATTGAACCAAAGTTCACATCCAGCCTCTAATTGTAACTGGAGTGTACTAGCTTGACTTCATTTTTGTGATGTGCCTGTGTTTGGATTGGGATCGTGGGAGAATGAGGAATGGATCTGGGATTGAAGAAAACAATGTTAAGAATAAGGTGATGAGCTTGGATTTCAGTTTGAAAACGTGCTAGGGATTTTGTGACATGGGGACTTGAAGCTGTGGGAGGAGCAGAGAGGAAATAATTTGTACTAGAATCTGCAGTTGTGGATTAGAAAAACTGATGCCTGCCCGGAAAGTGGCGATTCAAGGATGAGTCCCTCGAGCGACTGCTGGATGCTGTGGACGCCTGACGAGATATGCTGTACCCCCGCTCTGGCCGCAGAATGGGCAGCAACTTGACCAACCCAGCTTGGGAGGCGATGGCAGCAGTGGTCAGCGTAAATGCCCTGCAGAAGGTAACACCCACCCAGTGACACAAGAGGATGAATGATCTCTTCCGTTCAAAAAGGGTAAGTCACTCTTTTCATCACTCCAAACTCACACACTCACAAAACCATCACACATCCACAGGGCCCTCACTCACTGCCAGTGCAAAGGACATCACCAGTCACTCTCTCACACACACCGTCATTGCCCTCATCCCGTCCATGGGACCACTCACCACCCACACAGACTAGGCATACTTATCGTCTGGCCCGGCAGGTGTCCTGCGACACTCTCCCCATCTCTTTCCACGCAAAGGCAAATTGGCACACAACAGGAGGGGAAAGTCGAAAGCAGGTGGAGGGATGCCAGAGATCGAAGTTCGGACAGAATTTGTAAACAGAGCCATCCAGCTGGCCGGCAATGTCCGGGATTAGTCCTCTGCTGAAGGTGAGTTCGGCCGTGCTTTCCAAAGTGAGCATCCGGCAGTGCAACATCCATCAGACAACCATACCGTGAGTGATGTGTCCTCTTTCACAGGCCACTGCCATGCACTAATTACCTCCGCTTGCTTTCGTAGGCACGCCTGCCAAACAGCTGACAGAGTCCATGACACAGGGCCTCCAATCAAGCCCCGAAGAAAGATCTGAAGAGGAATCTGAAGGCACCCTCCCTACTCCCACCACAGCGCTCACCCACACCTCCCACCAGCGCAGAGACACACCTCGGTTGGACCAAACTTTAGAGCAACCTCGGAATCACAATCCGGTGAGTGCATCACACTTTCTGACCCACCGCAGGTGGAGGCAGGGACTTCCCAGTTCCCCAGCACTCAGAGGAATACAGGAGGACAGAACGTTGCTGAGTCCGAGTCAGATGTCTGGACTCAGTCATGTCACTGTTGCTAGAGCTGCAAAGGCAAGCTCTGGAACATCAGGAAGGGATGTCCACTGCACTCCTCAGATTGCAAGGCGCGATGGAGGAGTCCGTCTGTATTCAGGCTGAGATGATAGCTCCGGCATTGCAATGCACCGATAAAAACTGGCACGATGGCGGCCGCCATGGAGACATTAGTCCAGGATAAAACTCTTGCGTTGCTGCGCGGGCTTAACTCCATCATTGACTCCATAATTGGCCTTCAACAGTGTGCACGTGAGAGGGGTGCTGGGCAGCTCCAGCTCACTCCAGCTACCCCTTCTGCTCACGGAGTCAGCCAGGGGCCCTCGGGCAGCCGTTGGGAGGAGGATCAGCAGGTGTACATCCGGGGCCATCCACCCAGGTGACTCTGGGAGTGACCATCTCATCTGAATCCTAACCTTCTGAGACCTCCGCAGCTCCAGGTTCACAGGCCATGGAGAGTGCCACTGCCACACAGCAGGACCTCGAATGCAGGCCGGGGCCCTCCAAGTCTCGGCCTTCCAGAGGACGCCCGCCAAAGCCATCACAGACATTGCGTCACAGTCAGCAGGCTGCCTTCACCTCTGCTGTAGATGTCCGGGGAGCACCAAGGCGTAGCGGAATGGTTAGGAAAGTTAAGGAGAATTAGTTGCACAGCCTGGGCATGGGTGTTGATCATTTGTACACACTGTTCACTATTGTCAATAAACTCCAAAGAATGTCAATCTGCCTGTGGCTCCTTTTTCCGATGAACAGTGTTCTTGTCGCTCTGATGTGAAAACTTTCTGCACAAGATAAAAGGCAGGTGGCTTAGTCCAGGGCCTCTTCCCTGTGCTCTGTGCAGCCTTCAGACCACAGTGATGGTCCAGCCTCACACTCCCTGGAAGCATTTCTGATGCCTGCACCTGGGCACAGCTGGCCATTGCTTCCAGAATGTAGATGGCAGGCGCCACAGAGTTTTCTCATACCTCTGTGTGATCTCAGCACCATTAAGGTTGGGCTGGTCCATATCACATCAGAGACCAGTGATGCTGTGCAGCAGCTCCTGAAGGGCTGAGGTTCTGACGGTGGACACAGCATCAGATGTGTCTCAAGTTTCATGGCTGCGTCTCTGAGATGGCCCTCATCAAGGAGCAAAAGCGAGATGCCCTTGGCCAGACTGGAGTCAGACCTTCTCAGAGGCTATGTGAAGATCTACCGAGTGTCCCCATTGCATTTTGTCATCATCCTCCTGCAACCAAGCGGCTATTAAAGCCTCCACTGCATCTCCATGACAGGAGCATTGTCACAAAGGATATTGGCGCTGCCATAAACCAGACTGGAGTCAAACGTTCACAAATGCGATGTGAGGATCTATGGGGTCACCTCACTGCATGTCATCATCATCCTGCACAAATATGGCAGCTAGGAGTGCCTCCCGAGTGGACCTGCCTCAACTTGCCTGTGTGAGTCTCATTCCCGTCAATGTCACCACCAAAGACGCTCTCTCCCTCACCCCCATCAGCCGTCCTCCTCATTGGATGAGACATGCAGTTCCTCCATCTCCTTCTGAGCCAGCTCCTCTCCCTGTTGCAGTGCCAGGTTGTAAAGCGCGCGGCAGATGAAGACAATGTGTGACACCCTCTGTGGACTGTATTGCAGGGCTCCACCAGACCGTCCCAGACACCAGAACATCATCCTCAGCATCCCGATGGTCTGCACCACCAAATTGCAAGCATGGGCCTCATAATAGCGAAGCTCTGCTGCAGTCTGAGGCCGCAACAAAAGTCTCATCAGCCATGGCCTCTGCGGTAGCCCTTGTCCCCACGGATCCAGTCCTGCACCTCTGTGGACCCTGGAAAGTTGCAGTGATCTGCGAGTGACTCAGGATTTGGCATCACGTACATCCCTGGAAAGGGTACGCACACCTGCAGAATGTGTTTCTGGTTGTTGCATAGCAGCTGCACATTCAGTGAATGGAACCTCTTGTGGTTGGTGAAGTCCACGGAGCGTAGCGATGGAGACCTGAGCACAACATGGGTGTAGTCAATCACACCCTGTAGCTGTGGGAATCCCAAGACCTGGGTGAATCCAATGGCCCTTGCATCCTGGCTGTCCCAGTGCAAGGTTAAATACATAAAGTTGTGTGCCATGGAGAAGCAAGCATCCATGTTCACACGGATGCTTATGTGGGTGGTGGATTGTGAAACCCCACAGGGGTCATGCGTGGAGCCCTGAACGGAGCCAGAGGCATAGAAATTGAGCACCGTGGTCACTTTTACAGCCACTGGAAGTGGATGCCCTCCATGTACGCTTAGCACCAAAAACTGCAGTAAGTAGCAGATATAAGCCACCAAGACCCATAACACGTGCAGTCATGGGTGATACTCGTTCTTAGTCATCTGTAGGACTGGCAGGCAGTATCTATAGACCCTGGGTGTCGCTAGGCAACGACCAGTCACGGTTTGCCGTCACTCCTGGGCTGCGTTTGCGGGAGCCCCTGCTGCCCCTTCTTCATGAGGTTGCTACTCGTGCCTTTGCGTGGCCAGGTGATTCAGTCCCAGGTCCCTGTAGGCCAACAGGTATACAGCCAGTTCATCAAGATCCATGATACTGACGTGGTCCTCCTGCAGCATGAAAGAGAGAGAGACGTGGTTATGATGGCTGTGCTTCGCACCTTTCCTGGCCCTGTGTGACCGCCCCTGAGCAAGTCTCAGCGAGTGCTCATAACTCCTCGGATGAGTTGAGTTGAGTGTGTTGCATGGCTGTGCTGTCAACCTGCGACATGGGGTCACTGGTCCAAACCGGGATACTGAGATTGCAAGTGACTGTGTGCACTTCCAACAGTGACTGCTCCATGGCCTTTGTTGGTGAGGAGATTGTACAATGTGTGCAGTCCAACGGCTCCAATGTCGATTAAAGTGGTGGCGGACACAATATCTGTATCAGGGACGTGGGGGACAGGGGTGTGGGGATTAGATATAGAGTGCGTGGTGGCCCTTTGGTGCCTCGCGTTGCTCGCATGGGTGGGCAGGCTAGGAGACAACCCCAATCATATTACTCAGTTGCAGAGGCATGGTCAGTTTATACAAGTATCCAAATGCATGGCCACTTCCCTCACTTAACCAGTCCCCATCTCTATCGCCTGTGTGCGGGATGCAGTGCCAGGCTAGAACTTGCCCCCACACACCGCCACCACCTCCACCCCACCGCCAATGGTGACCTAAAAGGCTGGCCAGAGCTTGCCTCCGGACTCTCCCTACCCCCTCACCAGTCGCTTCCGAGGCTGGCCAATGCTTGCCCTCGGGCACCACCCCCCTTAACAGTTGCCTCCGAGGCTGGCCAACATTTGCCCCCTGACACCGCGCCCTTAATCAGTCACCTCCGAGGTTGGCCAGCAATTGACCCCAGACACCCCTAAACCCTCTGGTGTCGCCTCTAGGTCCACGCATCAGTTGCCCCCAAACATTATTCCCCCTTCCCCCAACAGTTGCTTCTAGGGCCAGGCTTCATTTTATCCCGTCCCTCGGCGCCCCTGAGGCCTGTAAACAATAGGGGAGCTGTGGAAAACGATGCTATTCACTCACATCGGTCCCCCCAATGTGATGGCCGCCAAGTTCACATCCCCTGCTTGCTGTTGTCAGACACCTCACACTGATTTCCAGCTGACGTGGCCGGGCAATAGGACGGGGTTCCAAGATCTCGGTGGGATGGCCTTTCAATTATATGCTAATGAATTCCAATTAGCTCCGTGCCAACCGTAGGCAGGAAACTCAGACGATCGCGATCTGCATTCACGCCACCATGAATCAGGTCACGCCATACTTTCCATGCATGCCACCTCTCACGTCCGCTGCCAGCCAGCTCAGAAAATTCCTGCCATTGACTTTGGCTGCAGTGGAATGATTCCCTAAGACAATTCACTGACTGAGATGATGCAGCCATTGAATAATTCCCGGTTGAACTTAGTTCATTTATTGAACGAACATTATTAGGAACCGAGACAATGACAGATCTCAAAACAATGTAACAGTAGCCCTTTAAAGGTACATTGGCATGTACCCCTCACTCACAGGGCAAAGTGTCTCTCTCCTCAGTCTCACTGCTTCAGCCCAGCTCTGCTCTTGCATGTTCTAAATTGAGGGCTGCTGGGTCCGGGACATCCTTCTGCTCCTAACACCCTGAAATGCCTAGGATTGTTCGAATCTTCATTATTGTCTCCACATTGTGTGAAGGCCCAGAACTGGTGACATATTCTCGCCTTTCAGATACAAAGTTTTCATTTCAAGTAACCACAGTAGGATGTAATTGATCCTTCGCACCGCGAGTACAGTGCAGCACAGAGGAAGGGTCTGCATCTTCCTGCTCCAGAGTTTCAGATCGACACTGAGGATCCCAGGCGATTTTCAGGTGAAGGGCTCAGACTTTCCAGTGCGCTCTACGCAACTCTTCCTCTGCCAAGTTAGAGACACGCTCATTGTCCTTCCATTTCCTTCTCTGAGGACATTTCTGAGCAGGCTGGCTGACTGCCAACTTATCCAACAGGGAATAATTTTGCAGTTATTGGTTGAAATAAGCCCATTCAATCCTGAGTGAGGAATAATTATATTTTGTTCTCCTCACTTATGGTTGGTTGTTTGCTTATTTACCCTCTTTGATATTTATGTAATTATTTGCTGATGTGTGATTTTCTTGCAAGTACGATGTTCCTGTGCTGGTTTCAATATGCTTTTGTTTTCTTCCTTTTCTCCTTTAGGTCTCACCAAAGCTCTTTACTTTCCTGTGTCATTGTCCTGCCTCATTTTTAATTGTGATGACTACGTTAAATGCACAAACAATTGCCTCTAGCGTAAGGGATACTTTACTATTTAGGATCAGTTTCAAACGTGTAAATTTCACACATAATTCTTTAAAACGAATGCTTGTGTTTGAGTGTGAACCCCTTCCTTCCCTATACTTGCTTTTTTTAAAGATAAAAAGCTCTCTCTCTCTCTCTCCATCTCTCCCTTTCTGTTACAGATATCTTGGCAGTAATTGTGATCTTGTCTCGAAGAAATTGTGGTCTCTCCGGATGTATCACTAACTATCTGGTGTCCATGGCCGGTGACACATCTCCTGGTCATGGTGGCGGCTGTAAGATGGAACGGGGTGGCTGGAATTTATTTCCCATTCAGTTTCCTGTCCATCACGCCAGTGTGCAGCTTCCATTCTGCCTTAATTTATGTGGGCATAGAAAGCTCTGCCTGGTTAACTGTCGCTTTCACCTTTGATCGATTTGTGGCTTTTTACTGTCAGAAGCTGAAAGTAAAATATTGCACCGAGAAAACGGTGCTGTGTGTGATAGAAACCGTGCCTGCACTGACCTGCGTAAAAAATATCTTCACGTATTTTATATTTGAACCTAGGCACATATTAAACAATGTACCTTTGTTCTTCAGTATTAAATTGTTAATTTACATTCCACTTGCATTGGCCACTTATTGCTGGGTTCAGTCCATTGTAATCCCTTCTCTTCCTTTCTTTCTGATTTGACTGTTGAGTGCTCTGAGCTTCAGGTACATTCTAATGGCAAATAGAGCCTGAAAGTGACATTGGGCCCAGGGTAATGGACGGAATCAGAGTGACGCAGAGTTGGAGAAGCGAAGAATGTCAATTGTTTTACTCTCTACCATCTCGGGCAGCTTCATCCTGTTACAATTGTTATTTTTTGTACGGACACTCTATGTCCGCTTAAGGTTCTGATTTCAGTGATCCCACTTACATTCACCAGCAATCCGGATGTATGTTTCAGTTTTCAGCTCCTTGCAGCAACCCATTCATTTATGCTGCGACCCAGAGTCAAATCGGAGCCAAGTTAAAGAATGGGGTGAAATATCCAGTGATTCTATTTGTTCAATTATTTAGACTTTGCAAATGAGAATCTTCAACATCAACTGTCATTATTTCCAAAGTTGTCCGCTTGTTGTCCATGATGCACGAGGTCCCATTTCCCTGTTGCAACCCCTTTTAAATGCTTACCCTTGGGTGAATTTAAGATAGTAGAGGAAACGCTTCGTTACTGCACAGTCCAGTCTTGCGAACAACTTCCCGTTAGTTTCCAGTTCCCTTGCCTGTGCTGACTCAGTTCTTGTGAATTGTCATTAGCCTCGAGGGCACTGGTGACGTGAATAGACTTGGAATCAGCATTTGGTGAGCTCGTCAGGCGGATTGTTTTTTATTATCCCTCTTCCATGCGGTTTGACAATTGCTGACAACTGCTGTACTCAGTGCCCATCCCTAATTGACCTTATCAAGCCAGATTCCAGGCCGCGCTCGTGCCCTGGATGGACTACTCCATCGTTCACGGATGCGCAATGCCTCGTGAAGGCATGCCAGTTATTCACAGGCCTCCCACAGCAACCACCTGCCGCCTTGTTGAATGCTTCAGATTCATGGCAGTAGCCTGGGGCTGAGCATCGCCTGGCCTTGCCATAATCTTCCCAATCTGAGTGGCCTAAACTGCTACTACCCCAGTCAGCCACTCCAGGGAGCCTGTGCTCTGCTCGCTGCATTGTGACCCGGTTCCACCTCCCATGCTGCCACCCACCACCGTAAGTGGATGGGCGCCAATGAGGGTTGGCAAGGAATGTTGTGGCGCACAGCCTCTGAAATCCCCTTCTCCTCCTCAGAATTGGAGGAATGTTGCACAGTCTTTGCATCTGGCGGCTCTTGTGCATCTCTTACAAGGTAGAGATCAGCGATGAGAAGGCAGCATTTCCATCTGTCTACTCGGCATTTGGGACTTTCTCTGACAAATTGTGCACACGTGAGCACGATGATTTGTGATCCACAGAGTGACCCTTGTACCCATACATTCGGCCATTCACTCTGTGGTTGCTCCGCACCCATATCCCTATGAGTGTCTGCTTGCCGTGCCTCTAGGCCTCCCAGCTGCAGCACCACTTCATCCACAGCTTGTTTATTGTCTGGATATAATAATTCTCATAATGTTTTTGGAATGCAATGTTAAAGAGCGTAGTTGTGGGGTTTGTGTCTCTTTGTCTATATCTGTTTGTGACTTAATTGAATTAAATGAATCTGGGCTGAAGGCTTTGATGTGTCAGGATATAATTTAAGTTTGAAATATTAAATAGATATATGTAAGATGTAAAGGCAGACATATGCATTTTAAAATAAACCTGACTAGATTGTTTGTAAAGGAGGGTTGAAATGTCTCACCTAGCCAGTTGATGTTCGGAAACCATGTGTTTATTTTCTCCAAAGATCACTGTTAAAATTAATACTATGAGAGATGTTTTTTATGATTAGAAAGGTAAAATCCAAAAGCATAGTGAAACAATAAGAATTTGCATTTAAAGTGAAAAATATGCATAAAGGAGAGAAATCTGTGTGTACGTTGAGGCATTTTAAGGTCTAACAAGCTTGAAAAAGGTCTGCATCTATGCCTCAAGCCTCTGTTTACAATGAACTGAAGTTATGAAAACCCACTTTGAACTGAATTTCTCAAGGCATCTCCTGTTTCTTTGTGTGGGTCTTTTAAAACCTATGCGTCTTAATGTTGCCTTAACGAAAGTGTAACTGGGAGTATTGTTAATTAGGTGACTTGAAAGTGATCATAGTAGTACTTTGTAGATCTATGTAAACATTTAAAAACATGTGTTCTGTTAATAAAGGTTTGATTTAGTTTTGTAAGAAACCTGTACGACTTGGTGGTCTTCTTACTACTTAATTCGAGACACGCATCTCAAAATATATACAAATTTCAAAACCGTTGTGGCAGTTCTTTCAAGTTTCCCTTTGGACTTTGAGCAGCCCAGCATTTACCATCGGCTGTGCCATAACAGTATAGTCATGCATGGCACGCCTTTTCCAGTTCTTGGCCTTTGCCATGTATATTAACGCTCTTCTCCAGCAGAAGTATAAATGTTCATTGTTACATGCCCTTAGAACACGCCCACAAAGTCGACCACCCTTGCAAGCCTATACTGTAGATGGTACTGCCCGAAGCACGATCTGGCATGTGGCTATTGAGCATTGACAGTACAGGGGTCACCAAGGCCTCACTACTGACTTTCACAGAAAGGTGACTACGCCTCTGATAATGCAGTGCTGATGCCTTAGCAATGCCTGGGCAGACAACCCCTTCACCTTTACTCGCACTTAAGGTAGGAAGTTTAATATCATGCGAAGCGTTATCCTTTCCTCCTCTCATTTGGCCTTTTCCAGCTCTGCAGCCAATGACACAAGTGAGGTCAGCAGATGATTCCCATCCTCCTCTGCTATCGCCATCTATTCCTGCTCAGTATGGCGGGGCAATGTTCTTAGAACCACCCTCTGAGTCCTCCAGCCGGGAGGAGCATTCCCAAGCAGGAATCAGCGAGGCAAAAGCAAAAAATGCTGGAAAAATTCAGCAGGCCTAACATCATCGGTGGAGAGTAAGAGAGATTTAACGTTAATGAGCTCTGAAGAAGAGCCATAAGGGCTCAAAATGTTAACCCTGTTGCTTTCTTTCTCACCACAGATGCTGTTAGACATGCTGAGTTTTTCCAGCATTTTCTGCTTTTGTTTCAGATTTCCAGCATCCGCAGTATTTTGCTTTCATTTTAGAGAGGAATCAGTGAGCCTGCGTAGGAAAAGCTTCAAGTGCCCCTCCAACACACTGATCCGCCGATATATTCTTAAAAGATAAACGTTAAAAAAACTGCGGGAGCTGGAATTCTGACGGCAAAACAGGAAATGCTGGAAGAAGTCAGCAGGTTGGGCAGCTGCTATAGAGAGTTCGCATTTTGAGTCCGTATGACACTTAGGGTCCGCTTGGATTCTTTCTCCACAAATACTGCTAGACCTGCTGAGCTTTTTTTCTAGCATTTTAAGTTTCTGTTTCACCCAAATTAGCAAACCAGGTAGGCTTTTAATTCCAGATATTCACTCAATTCAAATCGCACAACCTGCCATGGGATTCGAACTCTAGTCCCCAGAGATGTACCGTGGAACACTGGGTTACCAGCCCAGTGATAATACAGCTACACCACCACCTCACATGTGGATTGGAACTTTCATATGCTAACCCACTGATGGAGCGGTCCTTCACCAGTGCGGCCAGCGGGGATGCTTGAACCTGATGTCCCTCATTCTCATGTACCAAACTAGAGAGAGGTGATACACATGCCCGGTGTATGCATGGGGTTTCAACCAGCAGTGAAAAACCGGCGATCTCACTTCAACCTCCAAGAGGTTCTCTTGATCATCATGCATTCTGAAATACCAACACTTCCGCACTTTTTGGAGGTCATTCGCCTTTTCCATCTGTGAGAAGGGCCGTTTACCTGTCCTTCCAAATGAAACACCGGTGTTCTTACATCGAGGAGAACGTGCAATGGAGAAAAGGAGTTTGGTAACATCTCAAGGAGAACAATTGCAAATGAGATCGATTCCACTTTTATATGACTTTAGCCAGAGAGCTTCTGGAACTTCTTCAAAATTCACTTATGGAGCTGTTTCAATGCTGTACATTTATTGTGCTGTAAGGTATTTTGCCCTAACTACCTGTCAAATGGCTTCAGATTTTGGCAGCTTGATCATTAAAAAATAATTCAATTGATTCTGAAATAAACCTGAATTGGCATCAACCTTGATGTCCAGCTGATCCCAGCTGATGTTAATACTGGACAAGAAAGATCCCAGAGTGAAACCTGGCTTCATGGACCCTAAATTTGTTTTTTTCAGAAACCGTGGAACTCAGTTACTGAACACATTCACCAGCCCTTGCCAATGTATTTTAACATGAAACAGTTATTAAACAAGAAAATTAAGTATATTACACTAGAAAAAAATAGTTTGAAATATTTCAATACAAACTCCAGATAATGATTCAAGCTCCCGCTATTCCTTTTATCCCAGCAATGCCCTTACAGACACAAGGATCTCAGTGAACATTTGCCACAAGGTGAACAGAGAGACCTTGTTGCTGGGGTGGCCCAGTTGCAAACGGTTTTTCTTCCCGTAGACTTCTGAGTCATTCACTTGATACTTTTTCCCCAGTTGGTAACAAAAAAACGCATCCCAAACTCGCTAATACTTCAAATTCGGAGCAAGCACATGGGGCAGAATTTTCACCTGGGCGGACAGGAGAGGGAAATGACGCGCGATGACGTAGGGGGAGCGTCCCGACCTCAATGCGCAGCCGCGCGATCGTTCCGTTGGTGACCGGCGCGGGAACCGGGCCCGGTGAAGGCCATTAAAGTATTAATTAACTTAATATTTTCGCCAAGCGGCCTTTGCGCTCATTAGGAAGCCTCATCCACGGGCGGGGTGAGCTTTCCAACAGCAAATAAAAATAAAATAAATTACATCTCATTCATAACAAGTCCCTGCTCATGTGACAGTCACGTGAGGGTTCATGTTTCTTAACATTTAAAAATCATTTATTTTTGTTTTTTAGAACTCGCTGAGGATGCTCTGTGCAATCGCCCACATGCGCATGTTCCCCGCTCGCCCTCCTCCCACCCACACGTCCCCTCCCCACACACCATCTCCCACCCCTAACTACCCGCCCACCTGCACAGGCAGCGCTGAGCACTGCAGCATGCATTTCACGCTGGGCTGGCCTTCGTTGGACTGCCTCACAGTCCGGCATCATCACGGGTGACGGCCGCCCAGCCCGCCCAACAAGGGCAGAATTCAGCCCATGAGTTCCCTGAACCCAGTTCCCCAGCAGCCTTGCAGGGTTTCTTACTTGAGAGCTTGGAACCTCTGCGCCAGCTCACTCCAACACACATACTCACAGAACGGCACTTCCATCTTTGTCTCTCTGTGTGCCACTGGATCCTTGTCGCTAGGCAACAGCACAGTTGTTTCTACTTCCTGTTTCCCTTTCTTTCCTAAATTCACTAATCTACTAACCCCTTTTTAATCCATGTTTTCACTTCAAGGGTTGTAAAACATCGTTAAAAATGCATGTATCCAAAGAGGGGTCCCAGGCTTCCCGGCACAGAGCTCACACAAAAAAAAACTATAAATGAAACTAAAACCATGTTCCATCTTACTTAGCACACAAATGCAAATATAAATTAAAATTAAAAGTTACACATTCTTCCTAATACTTGCTACCACAAAAACAAAGAACAAGCCCCTGGAGGAACATGGATTGACAATTTGCAATTGCACCTACTCTGGGAAATCTCGAGTTGGCATTTTTCGGTAAATGGTTTGTGAGTGGCTCGAATAGAAAGCTACTGCAAAGTCCACGCCTGTGTCTGGACTCTCGGGTTTATTAAGAATTTGTAAACTGTGTAAAATGAAAATTGTACTTTTCATTTATTGCTACAGGTTCATTCTGCTGTAACCTTATCGTTTTCAAATAAGTGAGATAGCCACGGCATGGAGTTAATGACGCATCCATATGCGGCTGGTAACCCTGATCCGTCAGTTCAACAATGAGTAATAGGTACTCACAGGGGGTGCAACCTTGACATTGATAAACACACTGTCTTTGAATGAGGAATTTAAACATTTCCTGTTGGTTTGTTTTCTGAAGTGTTAAGTCTAAAAGTTGTGCTTTGGTATCCTGGTGGCTGGTTTCCCACCTTGGTAACTGAATGGCTGTTTACGCTTGTTAAATAAATGGGGACCTGAGATGGGGGGTGGGTTGCGCCCCATCTGAAGCCCCCTTCTGACTGGGTGCGCCCTCCGCTTAAGGCACGATGACTTCCGGGCCTCCCGCCTCGCCCCCTCACCAACCACCAGCAACCGCCCCCAACCCCCAACTTTGTCCGCGGAGAACCCGATCGTCCACTTCGCGAACTCCCAGACGTTCCGTACCCACCCCGCCCTGGGACCCCACTTCCCTGCCTTCTGATTGCTCCGACGAAGTATTTGGCAGCTCCCTGCAGTACCTCTTCTGACCACTGAATCGCTTTGCTTGGAGCGACTGGAGTACTGCAGGCAATCAGATTGGACGGCCGCTCTGCAAGGTGGGACTTCCTTCCAAGTGAGGGACGGAAGCGCAGCCTGATGCCAATCAACGCTCGTTGGAGCGTAATGTGGCATCGGGGCTGCTGGACTCGACGTGTACCCCGCAGAAATTTCTGGCGAAACCCGGCCATCCTGAAAAGCCAGGCCCATGATTTCACACTTTCTCTTGCTGCCTTAGTGCGACGTCAATATGGCGATTGTTAATGCTCAGAAATTTTCTGGGGGTAAAGGACATATTTATTGGTATCTTGGAAAATTTAGCATAATTATGGCTGCAGCAGAAGATCTGGTTGCCCACTTGAAATCACGTACCAAGAAAGCAGAGATTGTTACAGAATTGGCTCATCCGCTGAAGCCCAACTTTCACCCCAGGAATCCGCCCCCTGAACTTTCTCTGAACTGTTTCTAATGCAGGTGGATCCCACCCCCCCCCCCCCCCCCACCCCACCCTCCCCCAACTTGGTTAAAGAGACCAAATCTGTACACGGTGCTATAGGTACGGGGTCAACATTTCCCTGTGTAGCTGCAAAAGGTTTCCTACTTTTGCACTCCAGCCCTCCATCAATAAAGGCCAACATTCAATTTGCCTTCTCAAGTCCTCATTGTACCTGCATAATAACACTTTTTATTATTCATATACAAGGGCACCCAAGTCCCCGTGTAATGCAGCATTTTTCAAATCTCTACCCATTTAAATAATATTCTGCTTTTCTATTCCTACTGCCAAATTGGATAACCTTACATTTTCTCACATTTCACTCCATCTGCCAATTCTTTTTGCCCATTCACTTGCCCTATCCATCTCTTTCTCGGACCTTTATTTCCTCACAAATTGATGCCTTACTTATCTTTGTGTCTTCAGCGGATTTGACTGCAACACGGCCACTCCCTTCATTCACGACAATAATGGAGATCATGAACAGCTAAGAGCTCAGCCATGATCCATGTGACCCTCCACTAGTTGCAGTCTTTCAACTTGAAAAGAGCAATTTGACACTGAGGCTTCGTCTCCTGGTGGTTAAGCAACCCTCTAACCATGTTAATGTAACAACACCAACCCCTGAAGAAAGACCTCCAAGGCCCCCGCCCCCCACCACCCCCGCCCACACATACATACACACAACCAAACCGCCGCTCGCCAAAACCACGTGCTCTTGTCTTTTTCAGGACCCTTTCTATGTGTTATCTTATTAACTACACTTTGGAAATTGAAACGCACCACATCTCCTGCACCCACCCCTCCCCCGCGTCCTTTATACATTCAGCTTGGTATATCCTGGGACATCTCAAGTAAATATCTCCAGTTTCCTTTCACACAACCATGTTGATTCTTATTGCTTTATGGTTTTTTTGATGTCATGCTATTGCCTTCGTGATAATAGATTCAAACATTTTCCGAATGACATACGCTAGCCTAACTAGCTTATGGTTTCCTGTTTTTTTTGTTGCCTGCCTCCTTTCTTGCATAGTGGTGTTACACATATGGCTTTTCAATCCGCTGGGAAATTTCGAGAATCTAAGGAATTTTGCAAGGTTACGACCAATGCGACCACTATCCCTGCAGTCACTTCCTTTAACACCCGAGCAGGTCAAAACTAGGGGACTGGTTAGACCTTAACTCCATTAATTTTCCAATTAACTTTCTCTCTCATGATCGTGATAGTTTTACTTTCCGCTCTTTCCTTTGCCCTTTGTGCTCTTAAGTATTCTTTTGGTGCCTCCTATTGTGAACTCGTATACAAAATACTTGTTAAAAGTCTCTGCTATCCTTTTCTTTACAATTATCAATTCCTTTGCCTCATCCTCTCTGCACAAAACAATTTTCTTTTAAATTTATTTGTAGAAGATTCCCCTGACTCTTCTTTTTTAATTATGTTTTGTTAGTTTTCCTGCTGTACTCTAAGTTATCCATCTTTAATATTTGTTCAGTCGTCTGGGCTTCTACGTGACTCAGTGCTCTGTCTCTAGCTTTTACTAGGACGTATTAATGTCTTCAACGTAGGTTCCGGGGTCATGGTTAAAATGTGTCCAAATGATATAAGATCGTTCTTGTGGTTGAGAGTGTGGATGCTTGTAGACTTCAGATTATATCAATGGGCTGATGAGCTGAGTAGCAAATTCCTCATGGAATTCAGTTCTGGGAATCATGAACCAATTCATTTTGGGGAGGGTAAACGGGGCAAGGGAGTAGACAATAAATGGCTGGATATTGAAAAGAATAGAGGAACATAGGGATCTTGGTGCGCATGTCCACAGATCCCTGAATATAGCAGGACAAGTAGATAACCTGGTTGAGAAGGCTTACAGGATACGTTCCTTTATTTAGCACATAGAATTCATAGAACATAAGAATAGGGAGTAGCCGAGTGTTTTCTGTGGGCGGTACCGGAGAGGGTCTGTGGTTGGCACGGGAGAGGCGATGTATGACAAACGAGTACTGGAGAATAAGCCCTTATCTTTTCCACAGTGGCTACTATCCGAGAACGGTTCACAAACTCGGTGGTAACAAAAAAATGAATTCCACAGAAGCAAAAACAACTTCATTCAGGGAAACGGCCAAACTCGTACACTTCTGTCTTTTTTGTTTGTTCATGGAATGGCTGGGCTTAACTGGACATTTTAGATAGAACTACATTGCTGTGGGTCTGAAGCCACATGTAAGTAAGGACGGCATATTTCATTTGGTGACCCAGATGAGTACACAAAATCGGCTTGGTTGTAAAGTCATCATCAAACTTCAAAATTTCGCTACTGGCCGTGGGGGTATTCGAACCTCAGTCATTCAGGAAATCACGGTGGATTACCAGCCCACGAACTGCATCATTAAGCCGCCACTTCCCCTGAACAGTCATCTTCAAAGAGTTCCACGTGGAGTTCAATAATTGCCTGTTTGGTTATCGACCAAACACTGCTCTTTGCCACTTCTGTTCGGACACTTTGTGTGGCCATGCAAATCATTTCAGGACTGAAGTGAAAAACAGTGGAGGACGCGGCCATTATCTTCGGTAGGTGCCACGTCCACAGGGAATTGATAGATGGAATATAATGGGAGGGAAATGCGATGTAGACCGGCTTTCTCAGGAAGACTGGAAGAGAATTGCTTTTTTTTTTCAAAGGTGAAAGGCTGAGTGGTGTTGGTATTCGTAGAGACCTGCGTGCCCATGTACACAGACACAGGAACCCAACGTGCTAGTATGACAAACAATTAGGAAAGAAATGGCATGCCAACGGTTATTACAAAGGGGCGGGAGTTAGGTTTTGCTCTGTTAATGAACTTAAAACCTGCTTCACATTCATTAAATTGAAGGTAAGTTTCCAAAATGGTACGTCTCTAAACGGCTCACCGCGCCAGTGACCAGTGCTGGAGTAGCCAATTAGAACACGGGTCCTTTCTTTTATTCACTGGCCAATGGGGGTTTTGGGAAGGGAAGTTTGGCGGGTTTAAAATTGGCGGTTCAATCATTCATTTGAGTTGCAATACAGGACCAATTCCACACTCATGCTGGCCTTCGTACCGGATGGCTCTCGGTGTCTGCACCCGTCTCTACTCAACATTACTTCAAAAAGACTTCCCTTCAAGGATGTGTTGGAGAAAATTCTGCCGAATTTACCCATAACCAAGTTCGATTGTTGATGGCACTTACAGATTGGGGTGCAAAGTCTCAGTGTAGGGGACTGAATCAATAATTATTGTTTGAACGATGAGTGAAACATAGGCATTTTCTACAAAGGGTTCAGATAGGTTTGATGCAGAATAAAACGCCAATTCTTTGCAACACCACGCGAGGCACCTGGAGAACTGTAGAGTTAGAATTAAACAAGAACAGCGATTTGCCACTGCAAATCATTTATCATTATAAACCCGCACGTGCCTTGGTCCAATGTTGCTGGAACAGATTATCTGGTTAGTGTCACATATCTGTGGGAGATCGCTGTGTGAGAATTGCCGACCGCATTTCTAACATTGTAACAGGGACTGCATTTGAATATGTATTGCATGGGCTACAAAACGATCCGGGGAGTCCTTAGGCCGTGAAAGCGGTTATAGAAATTAAATATATTGTTCTCTTAAAAATATTCAGCTCCTGTTCTACGCTCATCTGAGGCAAAATGCAGGATTGCGTGAAAATATTTACACAAAGCTAACACATTTCGGAGGATCGAGGCTGATGATGACCATAAGGTGAGTTATTACGAATTACTTTAAGCTACCGATTCGATTGGCAAAGAAAGGCTCTGCTATCGATAATCTAATACTTACACGCGCAAGACTTTACTATCTAAATACTGTGTAGCTAATTTCAGATCAATGCACCATGGGATCACGGAATATTCCAGAAGGTAGTCAGTTGGCCCATTGTCATCTGTGCTGACTAATTTACAAAGAAATAACAAATAACGTACATTCATGTTGCACCTCTCATGATCTGAGAATGCCAAAAGCGAGTTAATTTTAGATCGATCGTTGAATCTAATACAATTCCCATTGTGTCATACCATCAGTAAATGTATAAGTAGGAATTATGTTCTCGTGAGAGAGTTTGAAGAGTTAAGCTCAAAGGTAAAATTCAGAACATCACTGCTAATCAGTTCTGAGTTGATAATTGGTCTACGTGCCAATTGGAATAGAGTCAAGCAAATTCGAGAATTAAACACGTGTCTCAAAGAGCGTGAGGGAAGTGGGGTTTTTGATTGATAGGCCACTGGCACCAGTGTTCGGGAGGGAAACAGAGAGCTGTTCCATTGCGATGGGATCCACTTAAACCGAGCAGGCATCCTGGAGAATCGTATAACTAGGGTTTTGGTTAGGGCATTAAAGCAACAGGGGAAAGATTCGGGGGCAGGGAGATATGGAAATCCAAAGAAAGTAAATTGAGGCAGCAGAACTGCCTGGTAATGCAGGGAAAAGGTAAGCAGAGTGGGACAGGAAGGGACGTATGGTCGGATATTCCGATCTCCAGGGCAGTGCATCTGGGGCATTCCCAAAAGATGCGCTGAGCAAATCCCACACCCTCACCGCCCCAATCGCGCCACCCCTTTCCTCCGTGGTGCCTCATATTTCTCAGGAAAGGATCCAACAGCAAAATTCCTTCGGGCAATTGACCTGGACTGTGAACGATAGAGAAGATCGATTTAAATCGCAAAATTCGTCGGATTATTCCCAATAATTGCCCAGGAAATGTTAGAAGAGTTACAACCACCTCCCCCTTCTGGGTAACTATGGCATTTACTTCCCCAGACCTCACACAGGACTCACCACACACCTCCTGAGCTCCCAAGTGATTACCTCCATCCACTAACCACACCCACATAGGACATACCGGGAATCCCACATACCACCGCAAATATTCCCCGTCTACCCTCCCCCCACTCAACCCGTCGAGACACCCTGCAGACATTTCCCAAAGCTGCCCAGGAGCCACGAGCCGACCCACCCCCGGGCCTGAGCTTACCCCGCCCCACTCCCAGGACTAACCCAGTCCGAAACCCCCTCCAGGTTGGAACCGTCGTGACCCGTGCCCCAAACGCCAGACTCGAACTGACCTCTGTAGGGCTGCCCCAACCCGATCACACACAAGCCGAGCATTACCCAATTCAAAGACCCGTCCTGCCCCCCCTCCGCACCTGGCCCGACCAAACTCCACACATCAAGGCCCGACCGGCCCAATACGACCCTACCCGTGCCCGACCCAACCCAGACGACCACCGCTTCATGGTCCCAACCGACACACCACCTCAAGCCCGATCCAACACGACTGGATCACTCAGACACAGCCCCCACCGACCTGTCACATCCGCACTGAGGCTTGAACATACCCAACTCCTCCAGACCCTAACCGAAGCAACACATTTCCAAGACGGCACCCCCCCCACCCCCCACCGACAAGCCAGACCTGACACGAACAGAGGCCTCACCCGACGGGGTCACCTACCCCTCCAGGCCCGAAACAAAACTATTCGATACCCCGCCACCACCACCTCACCACTCCAGGCCCCACCTGACCTCTACTCCCCGCCCCAAATCCTATACTTCGACTAATGCGCTTACCTTCTCTCTGGCTTATCATGGTGGTTGGACCTTGAAGCCTGCCTGCTTTAGGGCAGCTAGTTCCGCAGAAAAGTAGGCATGGCTTTCTTACCTTCTACTGAGCTGCCTTTGTCTGTCATCCACGGGAACCCGCTACGCTGGAGTGAACTTGCCCAGCCTGAATCAGAAGTTTTGGCGATGTAGGAGAGGCTAGATTGAACGGTGAATAATTACGACCAGGGTGGCATTGCAACTCATTTGCCGATCCATCAGAACTTACAGCCCATAGGCCAGGCTTTGACTGCCCTGCTGCAGTGTGTCTCCCACCAGCAGATGCGACCGGCCATTTGAATCTCCATTCAGCTTGGACCATAAATCCCGCCGGGCGGGAGGGGCTGTAAAACCCAAGCCATGGGTCAGAATGCTGTGTCTGGTGGGTGGTCGGGCGGGCGCCGGACCCGAATGGACCTGAAATAGCCCGAGATGACGTCGGACAAACGAGCTCTCTGATCTCTCACCCGCACCCTCAGTCATGTCAGCGCCTGCCCTCTCCCCACCTCCAACCCCGGCAGCGCTGAGCATATTAGCGCACTTTTCCCTCTGGCTGGCAGCTATTTGGCCAGCCAGGGCGGAATTTAATGCTGGCGGGATTCCACTTAAGCGGACAGCTATTTGGCTTTTGAACGGCTCGCCTCAATTTGCAGCCACAACCTCGCCATGACGGGGCCGTGAATTTCCGCCCATATGTTTCTGCCCCTTAAAGAATCAAGTGGCATGGGGAGCGGCCGGGAAAGTGGAATTTATACCCAACTCAGCCCTGATAATATTGAATAGTGGAGCAGGCTCGACGGGCCATGACACCTGCTCCTGTTCCTATCTCTTGTGTTCTAGCAGATTTGTAATCTGACTGCAATGTTCTCGCCCCCAAATTGATCTCACCGCCCCCGCTCTTTCCCTATAGCACTGGACTAATCCCAGTTGAATTATTGTATTACACTGTGCTTAAAACGCGAAAATGGTTTGGCTATCCCGCTCTCTGTCAAGAGCCCTGTCCCTGTATCAACCCTAAACTAATCTCATTATTGCACTTGCTCCCGGTGAGAATTCGAAACTGGTCACACTTCCTCTCACTTTTCCCATAACTTTCCTTCCACAAACCAGACTAATTCAGACTACACAGCTCCCCCTCCAAGCCCATCAACCTGTATCATTCATAGAGGTATCCTTCTATCCCACTTTTCCTCCACAGGCCTGCGGCTATCCTAGTGCATTCCCACCTCCCCAATCACTCTCCCGATCGCATTGGGGAATTCCCAAACCCATTCCAGCCTGAGGCACGATGCGCGATTGTGCTGCACAGAGATATCCAAGTATTTATGTTGCATAGAAAACGAACAGTACTAAATCAGCAAATCAGTGATTTTTCAAGTTTATTCCAGATTTAACAAACGGCGACCGCTCTATATCAAACAGTAAATTAACAGCAAGATTGGGATTCCTGCTGTCACTGGAGCAGGAAGGTTCCATTGTCGCGGGACAAGACTTGCGACATTCTGGGACAGACATTAAGGTCAACTCTGTTTCTCTCTCCACAGAGGTTGCCAGGCCTGCTGAGATATTTCCAGCATTTTCTGTCTCTGTTACAGATTTCCAGCATCCGCAGTGTTTTGCTTTTATCTTAAGACCACGCCTTTTTGAAGATTCCCGTCCTTTGCGCTGAAATTCAAGGCCCAACAGCTGCAAAACCCTTGTCAAGTGATAGGGAAATTGATGCTTAACGATGAGCAAATTGTGAAAAAAAATCCATCAACGATACAGGAAGTACAGTTTGCTGTAGGTGCGGACGTTTGTGACACTCTGGTAAGGAACATTACCCGGCAGCAAATGGGGATGTTTCTGCCAATAGGGGAGGAAAGTCACCAGTGAGCAATTTGGGGCGTCGGTATTTTTGGTCTGGAGAGGTCAGCTGTTGGTCAGTTGGGATATTCCCTTCTCTATGGTAGAGCAGTGTCACTGTAGGAAAGTCACCCACCAGTAAATTGGGATAATTTCCTTTTTGGCACAGGAAAACCAGCAGTCAGTCAATTGGGAACCTAGTGTCACGAGTGCAGGAAAGCCACGTGTCAGGAAATGGAGCTTTAAGATCATCTGGTGTAATTCAAAGCAGGTGGAAAAATCAATACCGCCAATCCATTCAATCCAATGGCCATTATTTATAATATTATTGATAATAATAATGTTATTACTATTTCACTCATTTACCTAATAAATTCAGCGGATATCGCACTATTTCTTTTAACTGCTCCCTGAATTTACTCTGAGTCACTGCATAAATAAACGTGTTTGTGCAGCAACTGAGTAGCTGAAGCATATTTGCACTTTCTTGGAGAATAAATTTGGGGTCAGTGAAGCTTTTGATTTTATAATCACTTGTAAATCGGTCATAAAAGAACTGCACAACATACGTTATCCACAACAGAATGAAACTTCCGGAGATGGCAAAGAGTAAAACAATGGACTTTCTCCGGCTCTCCAGCTCTGGGTCACTCTGCTTCTCTGCACTCCTCTGGGCTCGGAGTCTCTTCCGGGTCTTACTGGTCGCTAGAATGTGCCTGACAGTCAGAGCATTGAAGAAAAAAATCAGGAAGAACGAGAGGCAAGGGGTTAAAATACGGTCAGACCAATCGAACACTGTCCACAGGTTTGAAGTATAGCGGGTTTTCTTCTGTCTGCAATACCAGGGGACATTATCGATAACATAGATGGGCTCGTGTATAAAATACCAGGGAACACTTTTGAAACATCCAAGCGCACAAACAATAGAGATGATAACTGCTGCAGTTTTCTCGGTGCAATATTTTGCTTTCAGATTCTGGCAGCAAATGGCCACAAAACGGTCAAAAGTGAAAGCGACCGTTAACCAGACGGAGCTGTCTCTGGACGCATGAATTAATGCAATGTTGAGGCTGCACACGGGAGTAATGAATACAAAACAATCTGGAAAATAAATACCAGGAATCCGGTTCATTATCACGGCTGTGATGATCACGAGGAGATCCGTCACTGCCATGGATACCAGATACTGAGTGATACATCTGGAGAGACCACACCTTCCTCGGGATAGGATCACAATCGCCACGAGGTTAACTGCAAGGGAGAGGGATAAACAGAGAAAGAGGAAGGAGTCACGGAATGCATCCCAGCATGAACAATAGCTTTATCAGAAATATGCATAATGCTTTGGGCTGTGATTATTGAAGTGGCGGGGGCTGATATAGGGTGAGATCTTGGGGGAGCAGAGACATTTTCAAAATAATCGGGAAACAAGCTGCATTGAAATAAATTGAAATGTCAAATACGCAAAAGAATCAATGTTATAATGAAGAATTAAATGGACCAATAAGCAATATATTCAGATTTAAGGTAATGAATTAAATGACAAAATCAACAAAGTATCAAACGGAATGCAAGTGAAAACAAATTTAAAGTTAATATTGCAACGATGGAAAGAAAGTTGTAGGAGCCTTGTATTGATCTGACCGCTGACGGTTATTCCAATGGAAAATAAGAGCTTTCCATTGCCGTATGCAGCAGGGAGATTTTGTTTATAGACATAGCCCAACAAACTACAATGTGACAACTAACCAGTTGGTCTAGAACTGACGAAATTGGCTATGAAACAGTTGATGTACAAAGAATAAGGAGGTCCCTTGCTCAATTAACTTCTCTCTAAGCAGAACATCGTTCCATAACAAACTACAGTTTCAGCAAAACAGTGCCCCCTTAACAATCCCTAATGTCAGACTACATTATGGACCATCGTCTTCGACAGTGCATTCCAGCCGATAACTCAGGGACTAAGGGCCCTACTGAGCTAAAATTAAGCAACTTTATATAAATGCACCAAATTGAATGGATATTCGAAGAATGTCCACAGTGACCGCGACAATGGCAAATGGAGATCCAGTCAGGTGTTCGCAAAAAAAATAATGAATTGCCCTTGAATCTAAAGGAGGAATCCAAGGGCCAAAATGGATGTTTGAGGCCGCGGACGAGTTTGGACGAGTTAGAATTGGAAATGTCAAGGACCGTGAAGGGTGCAAACATCAGGAGGAGTGCTCAGGGTGAGTGGAAGCTTCAGCGGGAAAAGTAGAAAAAAACCGGAGCAGCGGGTTTGGAAGGGAAGCGAGAGGTTGAAAAGAACGGAGGCATTCGGGAGACTGGAATGGATGTTCCTGGGAAATGGATATTAATGATTGCGACACACATGCATCATTGTTGTGAACGATCAATGAGACTTTGAGCTGTCAGTTACCTTCAATAAATTCATTCTTCATAACGACTACGATTTCATCACTTAACGCATTAAGTCAGTAATTGTTCACTATTATTTACTTAAACAAAACAGTTGATGTTTAAATCATTTGGGAAGAATACACAATATCAAAGTATTTCTGAACCCAAGGGTCTCAATGACTATTCATTAGGTCCAGTTCAGTAATTGTTAATGGAAGGAAACTAGCATTTCCATATCATTCCTACACGAACGTGTACAATTATCCCCTTTGTTTCCATGTTATTCGAACAGGCATGTCCGTTAATTAATGTCCCCGTGTTTTCCCATGGGGGTCTGTGCAATTCTGTGAGCGTCAATAGGCCGAGCTCCACATCATCATCCTCCTTCCAATTATTGGAAATTCTTTCAGTTGAATGCTGGGTTTGTATTTGAAAAGTCAAATTGTTTCCGCGTTTTACACAGCATATTATCTGTTGGAGTTCACTACATGTGCACAGTCGATGAATAGGTTACATATAAATGAAACGTAGTAGGGCTTTCAACCCTTCGAGACCGTTTGACTATTGAATTAGATAAAGAGTGATGTATATTTTAACTCCATTCGCACACCTATTCCCATATCCCTGGCCCCTCCTTCTCATAGCATGCCCGAAGAGAGCGCTGACGACGATGAACTCGGATTAGACTGGTCCATGGTTACGCTTGGAAAAGGGCTGCAGTCATTTTCTATTCCCTCCTGCAGGATGCCCCCCCAGCTCTGCCTGCCAGCCATTATTGGAACGAGTCATAGGTTGCAAATCAACCTGTTTGACCCTGTGATGAAGGCACTTTCTGTGGTCATCCGGTCCTGAAGTGGGACTAGAAACCGGAGCATCTAGTCCCGAGGTAGTGACGCTCCGGCAGTATCACAAGATGTCTCTTATCCCTTTGCTGCACTTGCCTAACAAAGATCTATCAACCTGAGTTGTAGCATTGTCAATTGAGCCTCCAGCTTCAACATCCTTTTTATTTGGGGAAGAGGCCAGATATACAACAGCTTTCTTGTGAAAAAGCATCTGCTGCCGTCACGCCTGGTCAGCATATTCTAATTTTAAGGTAATGACGCCGACTCCTGGGATTATCCAGCATCAGAAAAAAAAATCCTTTATCTCCCTGATTATTTCTTTTAATTGTCTCTTCTCTCACGTCATGTATTACCCTCACTGTCCGATTGTTTGTAACCATGGCGTTTCCCATCTTATCACTAGGGGACAAGACCAGGAGGAAAGCGCCAAAACTTCTCCAGCTGTTACGGGGTTTGAGTGGACGGTGTTGGCGATAGGTTGCACCAGACTCTCCTGTCCAGCCAACTCGACTAGCCAACTCCTTTAGCCCCCAATCATTGCATACATCTCTTAAACTTTTATATTCGGGGGTGCATATCACGTTCGTTTCCTGATAATAAAACCCTCTCACCCAGGGATCATTCTGGTAAATCATCCTGTCCTAGGTCGGTAGTGTATTTCTGAAGTGCGAAACTCAGAGCTGGATGCAGTCTAGACAGAGCTTCCGGACTGAAATAAAAACTACAATTCAGTCAAACAATTACCAGCTTGCTGCAATACCTTACCTGGAACAGCGATGGATGCAAGGGCGGTGTAGTAAATGGCATATACCAGGCCTCTTGGTGGTGCGTGCATTTTCTATGAGAAGCAGCAATGACAGTTCGAAATACCACGAGTGCTCTGCTTGGTATTTCAGGGCTCCTTTATTACACTCGATGTTAAATACCAAGAGACACAATTAGGTAACATTCCCAGAAAAGTCAGTTACAGTCACTGAACAAACATGTTAAGGTGACATCATCATTTACATTAGTTAAAGTCATTTGAACAAACAAGTTAATGATGGCTGTTTGATGTTCACTTTTTGTACAATAAGATGCATGTATCGCAATATCTAAAGCAAAGGTTGTGCCAGTTAAAGAAGAAAGTATTTTCCTCTTACCTGAACTGCCCTTTATGTGACTCCAATCCCACACGGACTTGGTTGGAACTTAACTGGTCACTGCTGTAACCGTGAAAGCCAATCAATTGTATCAAACAGCTGGACAGGAACAAAATAATTTATACAGGTAGGCAATGAGGCTAAGAACTGAACACAGATTTCGGAGATAACAACAACACATCCAGACCAGTGGACCCTGCAAATCCACCCTCAATCATATCTGGAGGCTGACGCCACAATTTGGAGAGCTGCTTCACAAACTAGATCAGCAACAGCCTGACACAGTCATACTCCGAGAGTCCTGCTATCAGCTGAGGTCCCAAACTCCTTTGTCGGAATCCGTGGATATACCCTGCCCACCAGTTGGACAAACCTGGGAAATATGTGAATACAGTGGCATATAGTCAGGGATGAGTGACCTTAAAAGCCCTCGATTTAGGCGGTGCACACAAGCCAGCTAATGGATTTAGATCAAACATGTGAATGGAAATTTCCCGCTACGTGCTATCAACCATCGCCCACCACCACAGCTCATATATCAACATTAACATTAGGCAAAGTAATTGAACCCAAACTAGACAGGGTAGATGCAGGAAGGATGTTCCCGATGGTGGGGGAGTCCAGAGCCAGGCGTCACAGTCTGAGGATACGGGATAGACCATTTAGGACAGAGAAGAAGATAAATTTCTTCACCCAGAGAGTGGTGAGCCTGTGGAATTCGCTACCACAGGAAGGAGTTGAGGCCAAAATATTGTATGTTTTCAAGAAGGAGTTAGATATAGCTCTTAGGGCGAAAGGGATCAAAGGATATGGGGAGAAAACGGGAGCAGGCTATTAAGTTGAATGAACATAATGAATGCCAGAGCAGGCTCGAAGGGCCGAATGGTCTATTCCTGCTCCTATTTTCTATGTTTCTATGCATCTTTACTTAGTCGATATAAATTCACCTGGGGAATGCAATGAAGGCAGAAAAAGGCAAAGAGTATACAATAAAGGGGGGCTTCATTGCCCATTACTAAAATTGTCGTGTTACCATCAACCATGTCCGTGATAATAGGTCCTGAAAGACATTTCTCTCAGTTTAAGCTTGTGGCAGGTTGAGGGAGAAGTGACGGGAGATTAAAAACCAGCGAATCTACCTATCTCAGGTGCAGCTTTCCATGACATCTTTCAGTGGGAGTAGCCATTAAGCAGTACTCATAGAGGCCAAGTTCAGTTGGGAGATGGACGCCCGGTGCTTTGTATTGCCGTACCACTGAGTGGAGCGGGATATATTAAGAACAGATTCAAAAGTTGCAAGATGCGTTGGAGCCAAAAGCAGAAGCAAAATTATATTCACCACAACCTGTAACCTCATTACCCATGTTCCCCTTTCCTCTATCAGGTCAAGTTATCAATCCTGTTTCTGGGGCAGGGGTTGGGCAGGAGTGGTGATGTGGTAGGGGAGTGGTGGGGGGGGGGGGGATGGCGGTGGGAGGGGGCGGGGGGGGGTGGGGGGCGGGGTGTAGAAAAGCATTCTGAAGAACAACGAATGTGCAACTGAAATTGCAGCATGAAAGAGACAAAGCAACAACATTGGACGACACGGATATGAACCCAAGGGCTGAGGTAGGTGCCTCAATCCGCACAGTCCGATGGGCTCTGGATATAGCATCACAGTTATGACATGGGGAGACGTTAGCTTGGTGGCAAAGTCACTGGATTAATAATCCAGAAGGCCACGTGACTGTCCTGGGAAAATTAATGGACGATGCACGACAGCTGGTGGAATTCAAATTTAATCAATCACCTGCAATCAAAAAAAAGAGGCTCAGTGACGGTCACCACGAAAACTGTCATCGATTGTCGTAAAAGCCCATCTGGGTCATTGAGAGCCCTTTAAGGAAGGAAGTTTATCATCCTTACACAGCCTGGCGCACATGTGAATCCGGACGCCGCCGAAGTGGGTGACTCTTAACTGCCCCCTGAAATGTTGCCACTCAGTTCAAGGGAAAGTAGGGGTGTGCAACAAACTTTGGCCTTGCCAGCGATACACACACATCCCATGAAACACTAAAGAAAAAATGTATATTGTAATTGGAAGATCTACAGCGCGCATCTCATAGAAAGTTACGGGGCTAAAAGGGTTAAGTATTTAAGAAAGGTTACACTGACCAGTCTTGCATTGCCCTGAATATACAAGAGAAAGTTGTCACCTAATTTTGCTCTTGAAGGAATGAACGGATTTCATAAGTTACTTAGAGGCAAACAGTTTGCCTGGTGGCGAATCCAGGGCATGCGGCAGGAGCTTAAAATTAATGTGCGCCCAGGTAGGTGAAAAACCACTTTTTCACACAAAGCCAGAATATTCTGTCCAAAAATCAGTGGCGTTTCAGTCAATCGGACATTTTAAAAATTGAGTTACACACATCTTTGTTAGGCAAAGTTACGAATTGCAATGAAAGGCAGTTGGGTAAATGCTGGTAAAAGACAGCTCAGCCGTGGTGTAAATGAATGTTGCATTCGTTTCGACGGGCTGAATGGTTTGCTCCTGTTCCTGTGTTCCAATGTCTCCCTAAGTAATTGACACAGACAATATGCAAAATCCCCCAGGGATATGTGTCCGCAAAAGGCTGGAGAAACTCTTCAGACAACTACCACAGCACGCGCCTGCACCCAATCGCTAACCAAGTAATATAAGAAGTCATGTTATTAAGTAATTGGGTTGACACGGGAACTCCAAAATTGAAACTTAACTCTGCTTTCCTCCAAAATGAAACTTGACTCATTGAAATTTGAACCTGGAAAATAACTCCCACCCCCACTTTGGAGGTTGAAGAAAGTTGGTTCGACTGAGAAGTGAGAGTGTTAAACACTGAGCCACGGCTGCGAAAGCTAAAGGGGATAAAGGAAAATGTCAGAAAAAACAAAGAAAGATTAGAAACTAACAGCAAAAACTCAAAAAGGACAGAAGGAGAGAGCTGAATCCTGCATAGCGACTGAGAACCAGATGCAAAATTGCACAGTGTGGCTGTCCATTACCGGTTACATGCGGAGAGATATACGAACATACATCCGAACATATGAATTATGAGCAGGAGTAGGCCATTCTGCCCCTCGAGCCTGACCCGCCATTCAATAAGATCCTTGATAATCTGATTGTGGCCTCATCCGTCTACTACCCGAAAGCCTTTGCCTTCCTTCTTAGTCACTAATCTATCTACCTATGCCTTGTAAATATTCATTGACCCTACATCCACCGCTCTCTGAGGAAGAAAGTTCCAAAGAACCATAACCCCCTCAGAGAGAAAAATAAATCCTCTCATTTCCTTCTTAAATGGGAGACCATTGATTTTTTTTAACCATTTCCCCCATTCTAGTCTCTCTCACACAGGAAACGTCCTTTCAGTATCCTCCATGTCTAGTCTGGGATACTTGCCTTTATCAGCCGAGGCATAAGATACAAGAAAAGGGAGGTTATTTTGCAACTGTATAAAACGCTGGTTTGGCCAGCACTGGAGTAATGCATGCAGGTCTGGTCACCAAAGAATACGAAGGGTGTGATTGCAATGGAGAGGGTGCAGAGGAGGTTTATCAGTGTGCTGCCTGGGCTGGTGGGTATGAGCTATAAGGAAAGATAGGATAGGCTGGAGTTGTTTTCCTTGGAGCAGCGAAGCTTGAGAGGGGACATGATAAAGGTGTATAAGATTATGAGGGGCAGAGATAGGTTATATAGAAAAACACTTTTTCTTTTAGTCGAGGGGTCAATAATCAGGGAACATAGATTTAATGTAAGAGGTAGGATGCTAAGAGGGGACTTGCAGAGATATTTTTTTCACCCAGGGGATGGTGGGAGTCTGGAACTCATTGCCTGACAGGGTAGTTGAATAATAAACTCTCGTAATATTTACGAAGTATTTAGATGTTCACTTGTGTTGCCATAGCCTCAAGGGCTATGGGCCAAGCGCTGGAAAAAGCGATTAGCATAGTCAGATCTTTGCTGATCAAACGGCCTCCTTTTGTGCTTTGGATGCTTATGGGTCTAAGGCTGGCTACGAATCCAATGTTCTCCTCTCAACTCTCCCCAATTAAGCAGGCGAATATGCGAGTCTGTAACGAAATTCATGAAGCTTTGACAAGCTTCGCTGTGAAGGATCTGATAGCTGGAGACCAAGGCACAAAGCCTGAGATGGAGAGAAAGGTGTTTGGAACTGTGAGCAGCTGAAAAGGGAGGGGAGCGTTGACTTGAAGCAAATTTCTCGGCCGGTGAGAAAGGGAGCAGGGATGGGTTAGCTGAGAAAGAATATGGCGGAGGAGAGTGCGGAGATGGGTGAGTAGATGGTGGGATTGAAGAGCTGGGAAAAGGCATGGAAAGAGCGCGGAGGGGTGGAGAATTTTCCATTATCAGGCAGGTCAATAATCGCGAGGCATTGGTTTAAAGAAGTCTATGATGTGTGTAGGGGGGAGGGGGGAGCAGTGTGGGTGGGGGGAAGTTGAGGATAATTTTATTTCTCCTTGCTGTGAATGATTAATGACGGAGCTAAAGGCGAGTGACATTGCTTCAATTGTGAGCAGAAGATTTTGCAAGTAATGTTCAGGGAGAAACCACAGATCCAAATAATTTTTAAAACATAGGATAATAGTTTATTTTCCCAGGTCCACAGCCACGTGTTCGAGCCTACCTGACCTCTGGCCTGGAACAACGAGTGACTCATCTGAACCAAATTGCTACTGAAAAATAGCACTGTAGGAGCACCTTCAAGCTATTCGTTGCTAGGGCTACCCCAGGGATTTCACACCGCGCCCACTTTCTTTTATCAGTGCTTGTTGCACATGCTGTAATTATGCTCACAGGCTGACCATGTGATCCCATAAATGTTGATATTTTTTGTTGCAGTCAAAATGGATGGAGGAGCATTACCTGCTCCTGGAGGAAGTTTTGTTTCTTTCAGAAGATACTAAGTCATAGAGTTATACAGCACAGAAACAGGCCCTTCGGCCCATCGTGTCCGTGCTGGCCATCAAGCACCTATATATTCTAATCCCATTTTTCCAGCACTTGGCCCGTAGCCCTGTATGCTGTGGCGTTTCAAGTGCTCATCTAGCTATTTCTTAAATGTTGTGAAGTTTCCTACCTCTACCACCCCCTCAGGCAGTGTGTTCCAGACTCCAACCACCCTCTGGGTCAAAATAAAATCCTCAAATCCCCTATAAACCTCCTTCCCCTTACCTTAAATCTATGACTCCGGTTATTGAAACCTCCACTAAGGGGAAAAGTTTGTCCTATCCACCCTATCTATGCCCCTCAAAATTTTGTGTACTTCTATCAGGTCCCATCTCAGGCTTCTCTGCTCTTAAGGAAAACAACTCCAGCCTATCCAGTCTCCCTTCATAGCTGAAACGCTCCAGCCCAGACAACATCCTGGTGAATCTCCTCTACATCCTCTCCAGTGCAATCACATCCTTCCTATAGTGTGGCGACCAGAATTGCACAGTACTCCAGCTGTGGCCTAACTCGTGTTTTATTTAGCTCCAGCATAACCTACCTGCTTTTATCTTCTATGCCTCGGCTAATAAAGGCAAATATCCCAGATGCCTTCTTAACATCATTATCGACCTGTGCTTCTGCCTTCTGGGGTCTATGGACATGTACACTAATATCCCTTTGTGCTTCCTAGAGTCCTACAATTCATTGTGTATTCCATTGTCATGTTAGCCCTCTCAAAATGCATCACCTCACAATTCTCAGGATTAAATAACATTTGCCACTGCTCTACCCATTTTACCAGCCGATCTACATCTTCCTGCAATCTAAGGCTTCCCTCCTCACTATTTAAAGCACCACCAATTTTCTTATCATCTGCAAACTTACTGATCATGCCTCCTATATTCATGTCTAAATCATTAATGTACACTACAAACAGCAAGAGTCCCAACACCGATCCCTGAGGTACAGCAATTGTCACAGGCTTCCAGTCACAAAAACAACGTTCGACCATCACAGTCTGTCTTCTGCCACTAAACCAATTTTGATTAAATTTGCCAAATCGCCCTGGATCGAACGGGCTCTTACCGTCTTGACCAGTCTTCCATGCAGGGCCTTGTCAAAAGCCTTACTGAAGTCCATGTAGACTACATCAACTGCACTACCCTTCTCTACACAACTAGTCACCTCCTCGAAAAATTCAGTCAAATTTGTTGGACATGATCTCCCCTTATAAAGCCATGCTGACTATCGCTCATTAATCCCTGCCTCTCCAAGTGGAGATTAACCCTGTCCCTCAGAATTTTTTTTCCAATATTTTCCCTACCACTGATGTTAGACTCACTGACATGCCCTAATCACCTGATTCATTCTTTAAGCCCTTCTTGATTAATAGCACCACATTCGCTGTCTCCAGCCCTCTGGCATCTCTCCAGTGGCCAGAGAGGATTTGTAATTAGTGTCAGCCTCCGCAATCTCCTCCCTTGATTAACGCAGCAGCCTGGGATACATCTCATCTGGGCCTGGGGGTTTATCCACTTTTAATCTCGCTAAAACCGCTAATGTCTCCTCCCTTTCAATACTAATTTGTTCAAGTACATCACAGTCCCCCTCCCTGCTTTCTATACCTGCACCACCCTTCCCCATAATGAACACAGATGAAAAGTTCAAAACCTCACCTACGTCTTCAGGCTCCATGCACTGATTGCGACTTTCGTAAAGAATGGGCTCTAATCATTTCCTGGTTATCCTCTTGCCTGTAATATATTTATGAAATGCATTGGGATTTTACTTGATCTTGCCTGCCAGTGTTTATTCATTCCCCTTCTTTGCTCTCCGAATTACTTTTTTATGTGCCCCGCCCCACCCCCCACCGCCCCAGCACTCTCTACACTCGTCTAAGGCTTCTGATTTTTTCAGTCCTCTGTATCTGCCATAAGCCTCCTTTTTTTTGCTTATCCAATCCTCTGTATCCCTTGACATCAAGGGTTCCCTGGACTTGGTGGTCCTACCCTTCACCTATCCTGATGCAACGGGACAGGCACTCCAAAGAGTAGTGAACGTTAAGAGGCCAGGGCGTAAAGGGGAAAATTAATCATTTCTGCAGTACAGGAGGAGAAACTGGGAAGCAGCAGCCCATGGTCTAGCCTCCATCTCCGCTGGTTCGCACCGTCACCCCTCCACGTTGCCCACACCCTCCTTGCACCACCCACCCCCTCTGCCCTCATTAGCTACCCTGCCCCTCTTTCGCTCTTAATTCCTGAGTCAGGCCTTTCATGTGTGGGTTTCGTGTTTGGACAAGTGCAAGAACAGCCAAGCAACTGGAGTGGGAAATGGAGATCCAGGTGAATGAGTGGGGCTAAGGCTCAGGACCGGATACGGAAGTCTGGCGCCCCGCCTGGTGGGTGCTCGAGTGGACAGTACTGAGAACATTTCTCACCCTTCCTGACGCCCTTCTTCCTGTAAGAACCCCATTCCATTCTGTCAGTTCCTCTGTCTCCATCGCATCTTTTCTTACCTGCTGCTTTGCACAGTGGTGCTTCGGGAATTTTGTCCTTTTTTTCCCCAAACCGAGCATTCCATCCCACCATCACCCGAACTGAGGTGGACAGGACCCGCAACCATGTCGGATTCATTTTCCGCACTTCTGCCCTCACCCCAACCCCCTCTCTCGCAGAACCACAATGGGTTCCCCTTGCCCTCACTTTACAGTGGCCTCTATCATCAAATGGTGTTCCTTGGCCACCTCCAGCATGCTGCCACCACCAAACACATCTTCCCCTCCCCGTCAAAATTCCGAAGGTTCCATTCCCTCCACAACACTCTGGGCCAATCTTCCATTCACCCCCAATACTTCAGCCGCTTCCCAATGCACCTCCCCCTGCAATCACAGGAGGTGTAACTGCTGACCCTTTCCCTCCTCTCTCCTCACTGTCCAAGGCCACCAAGTCTCCTTTGGGGTTAAACAGCGATTTATTTATACTTCTATTAATTTAGTTTACTGCATTCTCTGCCCACAATGTGGTCCCCTCTACACCGGCCAAGGCCAAACTGAGACGAACCTCACAGAATGCGGAGGGCAAACCTACCTTTGAAAACAGAGATGGGGCCCTCAGGCGTTTGGGAACTGAAGTCCCCAGTGTGCCTTAGGACTTCTGCACAAATACCCAGGTCATTTATTTTCCTGTTGATTTAGGTTTCATTAGCATGTGCTGTCCGGACACTGGCCGCATATGCACAGCTGGTGCACATTCTCGTTGCTAAGCCGGTAAAGGCCACTGCGCACCTGTGCAGTTTGTTTCTTTTGGACTTATGAAGCAGTGGTGTTCTGGTGGCGCAGCTGAGGATCTTAGAGGGTGCTTGGAAGGTGAAGCTTGAATTCAGGTGGCGATCCAAGGGAGAAGGACATTGGAAGGAGAGATCGAAGTCCTGGAGGTGGATCCTTGTTGAAGACGTCCAAGTGAAAGCCAGAGAGTCTATGAGACTGCTTGGCTCACAGCATGAAGAGCATCTGCGGGGAGTTGATGAGAGATCCTTAGCATCTGCTTTGGGTGGCAACTGTCACTTGGTTTCAGAATGCGGCGCGCCTGGCCACAGGTCACCTGTTGGTTTACATCCATTGTGAACATTAGAACATGAGGTAGATTTTGCAAATTGTATTGTTCTTATTATTCTGCATATATTTGTAGAGGTAACGGCTGTGGGTGGGGCAATGTAATATTGTTCATAGGTTCTTATTTGATATATGTTGTGCCCTTTTATTAAAAATAAACAGCCGCCCTGTGAGTCAGTTCAGTAAATGCTCTCCACTGTTTTACAAATAGAAAAAGGAAACAGTGATAAATCAAGCCAGGTTCCATTTGGGATCTGACTTGTCCAGTACCAACATCAGCTGGGATCATAACAAAGTCGGTGACCTTTGCGGGACCAATAATTCTTGAATTTAAGTGGGACCTGTGAGTTCATAATAAAGCGAGTGCATGGAGCTGGAGTTAGTGTCCGTCGGAACAGGATTTGCTGTGAAATAGCACAGGAGTTTGGACATAAAATGGCTTTGAGTGACTTTCCTGGGAGTGGAAGATGTTACAATGGGTCTTCTGGAATCTTTGACTAAGGCTAAACTGAGCGAGTTGGCAGATAAGGTGATGGTAGAAATATAAGCAGAATTTCGTAAAGAAAATATGATTAACGTACTTACCCAACATTTAAAATCAAAGGCAGAGATGCCCGATGTCAATATATCACAGCTGGAGTTCACTACAATTCAATTGCAAATGAAAAAAAAAGATTTGGAACAAAAAGGAGTGAGACAGGGAGAAGAAAAGAAGAGTGAATTATAAAGAAAGCAAAATGGGATATTGAATGGAATAGGCTTGAATAGGGAAAGAAGGGGGAAAAGAGAGAAAAAAAGAGAAAGGAATGGAAATGAGAGAGCTTGAACTTGTACTCCAGAATGAGCAGTTAGAGAGGGAGGGAAGGGATAAGCCTGGATTGTCTAAAGAAATGCTTTGGATAAATGAATAAAGAGGGGATAGTAGTTCGGAAGATGATTCTGAATTCCCTGAGGAATTTGCTTTACCTAAAAATCTTCGTTTGGATCCTAAATTTTCAGAGGATGGATTTGAAAGATATTGCACCTAATTTGAAAAGATAGCATGAAGTTGAATTGGCTAAAAGATGTTTGGACTTTAATTTTATAACCCGTGCTGTCAGGTGCAGCTATGAAAGTTTATGCTAGCTTGTCAGAAGAGCAATCTGCAGACAACGAACTGGTTAAAAAGGGCAATACAGAATGGATATGAGCTTGTCCCTGAAGCTTATCAATGAAAGCTTAGGACCACAAGAAAGAAACCTAATAAGAAATTTGTGGATTTTTAAGCAGAAAATAAATGTTAAGGGATCAATGGTTTTGATCATTGAAGTTAGAGAAAACGTTTGGGAATGTGAGGGAAATCATGATTATGGAAGAATTTAGAAATAGCATTCCAGTAACCTTTAAGACTTACTTGGATGAGAGCAAATATCAAAGGTCCGAGAAGCAGCAGCTTTGGCTGATATCTATGATATCTCACACATACAGTTACATTGGAGGAAATGGTCATATGAGAATCAATATAAAAATTGAAGGAATAGAAAATATGGCAGCGGAATAGAGAATAGTTCAAGAGAGCAAATAGAAGGATGCCAAATTAATAACAGGTATAGGTTAGAAACTAAAAGTGATGTAAATAAAATGTTATGCTTCCATTGTAATAAACCTGGATATATTAAATCTAATTGCTGGAAATTAAATAGGATATTTATTGCAGTAATAGGAATGCTCAAGGAATCCTCAGAAAAGGTAGCACCAGAAAAGGAAATTGTTGTTAAAACTGTAGCAGTGGTACAGTTGAAACGTGTTCCATCAGAATCTAGGGGGGTGGGGTGGTTGGGGGCGGGGTATACAGCTCAAGATAGTCCAGTTATTTCTTCTTTGATTACTGGTGAAGGAAGTCCGTCTACTGGGGGTTCTGGGTGTTTTGTCTGAAAGGGAGGAGTATCCCTCTTACCCCTCTAACAAAATAACGAAACAAATTAAAACTTTGAGAGATCCTGGGCTAGATCAATCATTAATGGTGGCTGATAATACAATATGTGTTCCAGATAGTTATATAAAGGCCGAAGTATTAATAAGGGGTGTTATTTGAATTTATGAAACTGTTTCTTTGTGTGAAGTCAGTTTACGAAATGACTGCTTAAATAGAATTTTTACTTTCGGAATTATTCTTAAATCACCTATTGAAAGAGGTGGATTTTTTTGTGGGTAATGATTTGGCTCGTGGAGTCAGTAATATGCCAATGAGTGCATTACAGCTGGCTGTTGAACATGCTGCCCTTAATCAAACCCTGACATCTACTGTGGCCGAAAATGAGATTTTTACTGCTGAAAAAAAGCAACTGAAAGAAAATCTGATCAATGTAGAGAACAAACTTTCAGATGTAAAAGAGGAGTTTGCTAATGGAAAGTGGGAATTGTTGAGAACAATTTAATATCAGTCACAGAAGGTAAAACACTTGACTGAGGATTTGAAATGTTGAAATGATAAACTTGTGGAAGCAAATTCAACATAGGTCGACCCTCAGTTAACACTTGATGAACTTCAAGCATCAGAAGTCTCTATAAAGTATCGTGAAAAATGCGTCGAACAGGGACAGCTGGTGAATCAGAACAATTTATTAAATACTGGGTTAAGAAACAAAATTAGGGAACTGAAAGAAATTCATCGTGAAAAGAATAATATGGTTCCTGAATCCCGGTGCAAACTGAGAAAATGCAAGAGAAGATGTGTGCTATGGAATGTCGCAGTTCTCAAGTTGCCCCTGTGAATGAAAACTCCTGGCCGAATTGTGAGCCACCTGAGCAAAGGCCTCATCGAAGTAACATTACCAATGTATCAACCTCAGTAATGAGCAGTACGGAAGCAATTGGGGTCCCTGCAAAATTGGGAATTAAGAAGTGTCAGCAAAAAGGACTGAAATTGAAAAATGGTCTGGAAGGGCCAATGACCGGAGAAGCTGATTTACAGATGCCTGCCAGTGCAAAATACTGCAGATGCTGGAATCTGAAACAAAAACTGGAAATGCAGGGGGGAGGGGGGTGGAATCTTCAGCAGGTCCGGCAGCATCTGTGGAGGGAGGAACAGAGTTGACGTTTCGACTCCGTATGACCCTTCTTCAGAGCTCTGATATGCCCCTGAACCCCCATAATCTCAAGGGCTACGCACCAAGTGCTGAAAAATGTTTTACATTTTTGAAATGTATTTGACATTTCCATTTATTTCATTGCAGCTTGTTTCCCAATTACTTTAAAAATGTTTCTGTTTCCCCCATGATCTCACCCTAAATCAACCCCCGCCACTTCAATAACTGCAGCCCGAAGCATTATGCATATTTCTGATCAATGTACTATTCATGCTGGGAGTGCATTCCATGACTCCTCCCTCTTTCTCTCTTTATCTCCCTCCCTTGCAGTTAATCTCGTGGCGATTGTGATCCTATCCCGAGGAAGGTGTAGTCTCACCAGATGTATCACTCGGTATCTGGTGTCCATGGCTGTGAAAGATCTCCTGGTCATCATCAAAGTGGTCATAATGAACCGGATTCCCGGTATTTATTTTCCAGATTGTTTTGTATTCATTACACTCGTATGCAGCCTCAACATTGAATTAATTCATGCGTCCAGAGACAGCTCCGTCTGGTTAACGGTTACTTTCACCTTTGATCATTTTGTGGCCATTTGCTGCCAGTATCTGAAAAAATTGCACAGAGAAAACTGTACATTGGTCATCTCTATTGCTTGTGCGCTTGGATGTTCCAGAAGTGTTCCCTGGTATTTTATACACGAACCCATCTATGTTATCGATAATATCCCCTGATATTGCATGCAGAAGAAAACCCGCTATACTTCACACCTCTGGACAGTGTTTGATTGGTCTGACCGTATTTTAACCACTTGCTTCTCGTACTTCTTGATTTTTTTCTTCAATGCTCTGACTGTCAGGCACATTCTAAGGATCAGCAATGCACGGAAGAGACTCCGAACCCAGAGGAGTGCAGAGAAGCAGAGTGACCCAGAGCTGGAGAACCGGAGAAAGTCCATTGTTTTACTCTTTGCCATCTCCGGAAGTTTCATCCTGTTGTGGATAATGTATGTTGTTCAGTTTTTTTATGACCGATTTACAAGTGATTATAAAATCAAAAGCTTCACTGACCCTAAATTTATTCTCCAAGAAATTGCAAACATGCTTCCGCTACTCAGTTGCTGCACAAACAAATTTATTATGCAGTGACTCAGAGTAAATTCAGGGAGCAGTTAAAAGATATAGTGCAATATGTCGTGAACATATTAGGAAAACCATGACCATAATAACAATAATAATCATCATCATTATCATTAGCATCATCATCATCATCATCATCAAAATCATCACCATCATTATCATCATCATTATCATCATTGTAATCAGCATTCCAAATCGGAATAGCTCTCCTCTTCTTTACTCTATACATAAGATTCGCCATCGGATTGAATAGAGTAGCCTCATTGATTGTTCCAATTGCTTTGAATTACACGAGGCGATCTCTAAAGCTCCATTTCCTGACACGTGGCTTTCCAGGACTCGTGACTCTAGATTCCTAATTTCCTGACTGCTGGCCTTCCTGTGGCAAAAAGGAAATTAACCCAATTTACTGGTGGTTGATTTTCCTGTAGTGGAGAGGCACTGACTCTCGGCATCCCGAGTTACTGACAGGTGACTTTTCTATACCATGGAGATGGAAATATCCCAGCTGACCAACAGCTGAATTCCCAGGACCAAAAATACAGACTCCGCAATTTGCTCACTGGTGACTTTCCTCTCCTGGGGGCAGAAACATTCTCATTTGCTGTCGGATGACCTTCCCTACCGTAGTGTCACAAACATCCGCATCTATGGCATACTGTACTTCCTGTGTCGTTGATAAATTTTTTTTTTTACAATTTGCTCATCGTTGAGCATCAATTTCCCAATCTCCTGACAAGAGTTTTACAGCTGGTGGGCCTTGATTTAGCGCCAAGTACTGGAATCTTCAAAACGGCATGATCATAAGATAAAACCAAAACACTGCGGATGCTGGAAATCTGTAACAGAGACAGAAAAAGCTGGAAAATATCTCTGCAGGCCTGGCAACCTCTGTGGAGAGAGAAACAGAGTTGATCTTAATGTCCGTCCCACAATGTCGCAAGTCTTGGCCCGCGACAATGGAACTTTCCTGCTCTAGTGACAACAGAAATCCCAATCTTGCTGCTATTTTACTGTTTGACATAGAGCGGTCGCCGTTTGTTAACTCTAGAATAAACTTGAAAGAAAACCGGTTTGCTGATTTAGTCCTGTTCGTTTTCTATGTAACAGAAATACTTGGATATCTCTGTGCAGCACAATCGTGCATCGTGCCTCAGACTGGAATGGGTTTGGGAATGTCACACTACGATCAGGAGAGCAATTGGGGAGGTGGGAATGCACCAGGACAGCCGCAGAGCTGTGGAAAAAATGTGGGACAGAGGGATACATTTATGAATTATACAGGTAGATGGGTTTGTAGGGGGAGCTGTGTAGTCTGAATTAGTCTGGTCTGTGGGAAAGAAAGCTGTGGGAACAGTCGTTAAGTGTGGTTAGTTTTGTATTGTCACTGGGGGCAAGTGTGATAATGAGATTAGTTTTGCATTGATACAGTGTCCTTGATAGATAGCGAGATAGCCAAAAGAATTTCGAGATTTAAGCTAATAATTTAGCTGGGATAAGTCCAGTGCGATAGAGAAAGAGTGGGGTGGGGGTGGGGGTTTGGGGGTGGGGGGGGTGGTGGGGGGGTGATGGTGGTGGTGGTGAGATCAATTTGGGGGCGAGAACGTTGCAGTCAGATTACAAATCTGCCAGAACACAAGAGATAGGAACAGGAGCAGGTCGCATGGCCCGTGGAGTCTGCTCCACTACTCAATATTATCATGGGTGTATGAACTCCAATCTCCTGGCCGCCGCCCACCCCCCATACCCCTTGATTGCTTAAGAGACAGAAACACTCTCTGTGCCCATTCTGTCAAGTTTATTCAGAGTATTTTATGTTTCAATGTGAACACCTCTGATCCTCTGTACTTCAGAGAATAAAAGCCGATTTCTTCTGCCTCTCATTATACAACAATCCTCCAATCCCATGGATCATTCCCTCCAATCCCATGGATCATTCTAGCCACGTTTCATTATAATCCTTCCATCGAAAGTATAAGTTTCCTGAACTATGAGGACTAAAACTGCATATAACACTCTGGCCGTGTTCTCAACAATGTTCTGTACAATTGTGGAAAGACTTCTTTATTCGTGTGCTCCAATCGCCTGGCAATAAAGGACAACAGGCCATTTGCCATCGCAATTACTTGCTGTGCCTGCATGCCTGATTTTGTTTTCTTTGTACAGTAACACTCGTCACTCTGCGCGTGAACACTTACAATTTTCACATCTTTTAAAAACATTATGATCTACTATTCTTACGACCAAAGTGATGAAGCTCAGACATCCCCACGTTATATTACATAGAAACATACATACAAACTAGGAGCAGGAGTAGGCCATTCAGCGCTTCAAGTTTGCTCTGCCAATGATTATGATCATGGCTGATCATCCAACTCAATCCCGCTTTCTCCCCATACCCTTTGATCCCTTTCGCCCCAAGAGCGACATCTAACTCCTTCTTCAAAATAGACAATGTTTTGGCTTCAACTGCTTTCTGTGGTCACAATTTCCACAGGCTCACCACTGTCTGGGTGAAGAAATTTCTCCTCATCTCAGTCACAAAGGGTCTACCCCGTATCCTCACACTGTGACCCCTGATTCTGGACTCCCCTACCATCGGGAACATCCTTCCTGCATCTACCCTGGCTAGTCCTGTTAGAATTAAATGGTTTCTATGAGATCCCCCCTCATTCTTCTGAACTGCAGCGAATATAATCCTAGCCGACTCAGTCTCTCCTCATATGTCAGTCCCGCCATCCCAGGAATTAGTCTGGTAAGCCTTCGCTGCATTCCCTCTATAGCAAGAACATCCTTCCTCAGATAAGGAGGCCAAAACTACACACAATATTCCAGGTGTGGCCTCACCAAGGCCCTATATAATTGCAGCAAGATATCCCCGCTCCTCTACTCGAATCCTCTCGCTATGAAGGCCAGCATACCACTTGCCATCTTTACCGACTGCTGCACCTGCATACTTACCTTCAGCGACTGGTGTACGAGGACAGCCAGGTCTCGTTGTACATTCCCCTTTCTCAATTTATAGCCATTCAGATAATAATCTGCCTTCCTGTTTTTGTGGATAACCTCACATTTATCCACATTATACTGCATCTTCCATGCATTTGCCACTCACTCAGCTTGTCCAAATCACACTGAAGCATCTCTGCATCCTCTTCACAGCTCACCCTCCCACCCAGCTTTGTGTCATCCACAAATTTGGAGATATTACATTTAGTTCCCTCAGCTAAATCATTAATATGTATTGTGAATAGCTGGGTTCCCAGCACTGATCCCTGCGGTACCCCACTAGTCACTGCCTGCCATTCGGAAAAAGACCCGTTTATTCCTTCTCTTTGTTTCCTCTCCACAAACCAGTTTTCTATCCATCTCAATACACTACCCCCAATCCCATGTGCTTTCATTTTAGAAGCCAACTGCCATTTTTTTTCTCACTGCTGAACCTGGCTCAATATCTTTGCCGCGTCTTTGTGTCCTCCACGCAGCATCTTTCTTTTTATTGTTCCACGGGATGTGAGAGTCGCTGGCCAGGACAGCATTTGTCCATCACTAACTGGACTTGAGAAGGTGGTGGTGAGCTGCCTTCTTGAAGCGCTGTAATTCATGTGGTGTCGGTGAAACCACAGTGCATTTAGGGAGCGGATGCTGGGTTTTGACCCAGTGACAGTGAAGGATCTGAGGTATTGGCCCATCTGAAGATGTTGTGTGTCTGGGAGGGGAGCATGCAGGTGCTGATGTATACATGCATCTGTAGCCCTTTAATTTGAAGTGGTAGAAGCCGCAAGTTCGGAAGGTGCTGTCCGCGGAACCTTGTTGACTTCCTGCAGTGCATCTTGCACGAAGCACACACTGCTACCATTGTTTGTCGGTGGGGGAGGGAGTCAATGGTGGGTTGCCATCAAGCGGGCTGCTTTGTCCAGGATGGTATCAAGCGTTCTTACTGTTGTTGGAGCTGATCTCATCAGGAAAATGGAGAGCATTCCTCCTGACCTGACCTGTTAATGTTTGGCAGACTTTGGAAGTCAGGAGGTGGGTTATGCACCACAGAAATCCCAGCCTCTAACCTTCTCTTTTGGCCACATTATTTATATATCTAGTCCAGTTAACCTCTGGTCAGTTCTACTCCCTAGGATGGTGATGGAGGACGATTCAGTGATGGTGATGACATTAAATATCAAGGGGAGATTATTGCTTCTTGCTTGAGAATATTATTGCCTGTTCATTGTGTGGTGTGAGTGTTGCCTCCCGCTTATCAGACCAAGGCTGAATATCATCTGTCCTTTGCTTCATACGAGCATGGGCTGCATCAGTATCTCAGCAGTTTTAGATGGTGCTGAACATTGTGTGATCTTCAACGATCATCACCACCTCTGAGCTTATGATGGAAGGAAGGCCATTGATGAAGCAGCTGATTATACTTGGGCCTGGAACACCACCCTGAGGAACTCCTGCTGTGGAACTGAGATTACTGACATACAATTAACACAATCATCTTCCTTTGTGGTACGTATGACTCCAAGCCATGCAGCTTCCCATTGACTTCGGTTTTGCGAGGGCTCCTTGATGTCTCACTCAATCAAATGCTGCCTTGAAATCAAGGGCAGTCACGCTCACACCACACATTGAGTTCAGTTCTTTAGCCCCGCGTTCGAACCAGGACCACAATGAGGTCAGGAGCTGAGTGGCCCTGGTAGAACCCAAACTGTAAGTCAGTGAGCAGGCTATTGCTGAATATGTGCTGCTTGATAGCGGGGTGGAGGACCCCTTCGATCACTTTGATAACGATCGAGAGTAGATTGATGGGGCGCTCATTGGTTGGATTCGATTTGTTTATGAACAAGACGTACCTGAGCAATTTTCCACATTGCCAGGTAGATATGTCTTGTAGCTGGGCTGGAAAAAACTTGGCTATGAAAGCGACATGCATTTCCACCTAGTTTTGTACCTACAGCCAACCGAGGTATATTGCCTTTGTCCATTTCTCTAGGCCACTAATAAATATGTGGAATGGCTGACTCACAGCATTGATCCTTGCAGCACTCCACTAGTCAAAGCCTACCAAATTGAGAATGCCCCGTTGATGCCTATTCTTTGCTTCCTGTCCATAACAAATCCCCTCATGTCATGCCTGGCCTGTCGAAAGTCTCTTGCCCATTGTCCGCTGGTGTGCCAAACTGAGACACTTTTCTGGCAGAATTGGGCAAGGGTGATTTTCCATTGATTTCCACTCTCATGCTGAGAGGCTGCAGAAATCAATTCTACCTCAGACAGACTGATGTCGGAGCCACATTGTCAGCAGTGTTCCGAACCACGCGCTCGGCATTTAGCCAACTGAGCAAACAGACCATAACCAAGCCTGTATCCATGCATTATAATGCGCAAATGGCATGGGAACTTACCTTGCCTTTTAAGCGCTTGCATGGCACGTTTTTTGTCGAGGCAGAAATCTTGCATCTAAAGGTTCCGCTTTATCTTTTTTATACATATTCATTCATGGGATGTGGGCTTCGCTGGCTGGGCCAGCATTTATTACCCCTCCCTAATTGCCCCTTGAGAAGCTGGTGGTAAGCTGGCTTCTTGAACCGCTGCAGCCCTTGTGGTGTAGGTACACCCACATTGCTATTCGAAAAATTACATGCTCAAAACACTGAAAAGGTGGTCAATAAATATTTCCTTTTCATAAAACTAAGTCGCCTTTGCCTGAACATATTATGATTTTCCAAGTGCATTGTGACGTTTTCCATAATATTAGATTCCAACACTTTCCTGACGATTGATACCAGGGTAACCACTCTGTAGCTTCCTGAATTCTCTTCCCATCCTTTCCTCAATAGCGCTGTCAGATTTGCTAACTTCGAGCCTGCTGAATCTGGGGAATTTATGTTGAATATTTTGATTTGTCTCTTTAAATGATTTTTTCTGTTGAATTATGGTCATACCTTTCAGTCTATTTGCCCTATAGTCCTTAGCTATATCCCGTCTCATACCTCTGCAACTGACTTTGTTTAAGTTTAGGATTCTTGTTTGTGATTGGACTATGTCTCTTACAGACTTAGTATGGAATTCGAATATATTATGATCACCAGTTCCCCACTGCCTTTTACTATGACATGGCTAATTAAACCTGCTTCACTACCCAATATCAGATATAAAATACCTTTATGGCTGGCTGCTTCCACAACATGCTGCTCCAGAAAACACACTGAAACATTGTACAAACTCATCTTCTAGACCACCCTTGGCAATTAGATTGTTCCACCATGATTACATTGCCTTTGTTACCAGGCCCTTTTTTATGCGCTGTCCAACAGTATAATTTCTGTTTGGGGCCCTATAGGCTACGGCCACCAGCGTTTTCTACTTGTGCTTTTCCAAATCTTCATCCCACTGTTTCAGCTTCATGATCTTCTGAGCCAAGTTCATTCCTACTTAATCCCCTTATCTCACCCTTTACTACCATGGCAATCCCTCCTCCTTTGCCATTTTGTCCATCTTCTTGAAATATTATGTAGCATGTAATATTTATTTCGTGACGTTTTACGCTGTGTAACTATGGCCCAAGTTTTTCAGTGTCGTTGGGCGCACACGCTCGGCGGGCCCGGGAGCGGATGGGAGATGGGTCACTGGGTACAATCGCCCCCCCACCCATCTCCCACTGCAATTTTGTCCTGGCTGGCCAATTAACGGCCAGCCAGCCTGAAATGTGCGCTGAAATGCTAGGGTGCGGGCGGGAAGAGGGCAGGTTCTGACGTGACTGAAGGTGCGGCTCGGCGCTTCAGAGATCTCCCTGAGGGCAGACACCTGCACCAGGAAGCTGTAGATGGCTTCAGACGAATGGCCAAGACAGAAATTCTGCAAAATGTGTCCATGCAGCACAATCAATCACCTGAAAGCATACCTCATTAAAAAAAAACAGTGCCCATATATCTCTATTTTGTTTTTTTTACCCATGGTGATTTCATCCTGAGGTTTGAGCAAAATTGGGAATGCCACCTGGGAGATTTGGCTGTCTGCCAACCATAAATGTGGACGGCCCATGGAAAATCGCTGTTGATTGGATCATTAATGCGCTTAGGTGGCCAATTAATTGTCGGTGGCGCGCTTCCGGCTGCCGCACGCCTCTGCAGAGTGAAATCTCGCGGGAGTGGGGGATGACGTCAAGACATTCTTTGGGGCCGGGCGTGCGCCTGCTTGCCTGCCGCAAAATTCATATTACAATCCAATGAGCATTGATTGGCCTCAGGCTGCGCTTCCGCCCCTTACTTGGCGGGGAAGTCCCACCTTGCAGAGCTGCCCACCAATCTGATTGCCTGCAGTACTCTGGTCCCTCCAGGCACAGCGCTGCAGTGCTCGGAAGAGGCATTGTAGGGAGCTGCCAAACACCGTGTTGGGGCAACCAGAAGGCAGGTGAGTGGCAGGGTTCCCAGGTCGGGGAGGATTAGGGAGTAACTGGGGGTTCGCCAGGGAGATGATCAGAGTCCGTGGGTAGGCCGGAGGGAGTGGGGTGTGGGGGGGCCGAGTCGGGTGGTCTGCAGGTCACCGTGCCTTAAGCAAATGGCGCAGCCAGTCTGAAGGGGACCCCTGATGCCCCCGCCCCGCACCCCCTCCCCCACTTCATCTGACATAGAAATTTACTTTCTTCTCGCGTTTCCCCCCTGACTTGTCATCCACCCGCCAGCCTAAAAATTGAAGTTACGTGGAAAACAGCCCTTCAGTGGCTGTAATTAGGGCAAGGTGATGACCTAATGGCATTGTCACTGCGTTATCAAACTAGAGACTTGGGGTAATTCTCTGGAAACGTGGGTTCAAATCCCACCATGGTAGATAGTGAAATTTGGATTCACTTTGAGTTATGAGTCTGGTGTTCAATATGAAACCATTGTCATGCAGATTTAAACATTAACTCTGCTTTTCCCCCACAGGTGCTGTTGGATCTGCTGAGCTTTCCATCATTTTTTGCTTTTGTTTCGGATTTACAGCATCGGCAATATTTTGCCTTTAACTTTGTGAGAAATATTGTCGCTAATTTCTCAGATTTGGATAAAACGTACTTCACCAAACTGGAAAGACTGGCAACGTTGACACTGTGTGAGGAGGATGGAACTTGGCATAGCTCACAACACATGTGATGTCAGAACCACCTGTTGGCTGTGGTGGTGGCTCTACAGCTGTTCCCTCAGCCATCCCATGTCCCCATTTACTGAACAAGCATAAATAGGCATTCAGTTACCAAGGTGGAAAGCCAGCCACAAGGATCCCAAAGCACAGATTTTAGACTTACCTCGTCAGAAAGCAAACACACAGAAAATGTTTAAATTCCTCATTCATAGACTGTGTGTTAGTCAATGTAAAGGCTGCATCCCCTCTGAGTGTATCTATTACTCATTGTTGAACTGACGGATCAGAGTTGCCATCCAAATATGGATTTGCCATTAACTCCATGCGGTGGCTATCTCATTTACTTGAAAACGACAAGGTTACATCAGAATAAACATGCAGCAATAAATGAAAAGTACAATTCTCATTTTATACAGTTTATAAATTCTCGCTAAACCCGAGAGTCCAGACACAGGCGAGGACTTTGCAGTAGCTTTCCATTCGAGCCACTCACAAAACATTTACCGAAAAATGCCAACTCGAGATTTCCCAGAGTAGGTGCAATGGCAAATTGTCAATTCATGTTCCTCCAAGGGCTTGTTCTTTGTTTTGTGGTAGCAAGTATTAGGAAGAATGTGTAACTTTTAATTTTAATTTACATGTGTATTTGCGTGTTAACAAAGATGGAACATGGTTCTAGTTTCATTTATAGTTATTTTTATGAGCTTAGTGCCAGAAAGTCTTTGAACCCTCTTTGGATACATACATTTTTAATAATGATTTACAACCCTTGAAGTGAAAAGATGGGTTGCAAAGGGGTTAGTAGTTTAGCGAATTTAGGGAAAAGAAAGAGAAACAAGTAGAAAGAATTGTGTTGTTGCCTAGCGACAGGTATCCAAGGGCATACAGAGAGACAAAGATGGGTTCAAAGTTCAGTGAGTATGTGTGTTGGAGGGAGTGGGAGTAGAAGTTGTAAACTCTCTTGTAAGAAACCCTGCAAGATTGCTGGGGAACTGAATTCAGGGAACTCATGGGCTGAATTTTGCCCTTGTCGGGCGGGCTGGGCGGCCTCTAGCCGTGATCGGGCCGGACCGCAAGGCAGTCCAATTAAGGCCAGCCCAGCATGAAATGCATGCTGCAGTGCTCAGTGCTGCCTGTGCTGGGGTTGGGGGGGTGGGGGTAGGGGGGTGGGGGGGGGAGGGAGGGGCGCTGGTGTGTGGGTTGATGGATAGCAGAGGGAGCTTGTGGGGGGGAGAGATTTAACGGGGAGCTTGTGATTGCCCAATGGGAAAATATAAATAATTTTCTTGTTTAATAAACGTTTTATGTTAAAAATACAGTCACAAGAGCTGGTGAATGTGTTCACTAACTGACTTCCACGATTTCTGAAAAATCAAAGTTAGGATCCATCAAGCCAGGTTTCACTCTGGGACCTGACTTGTCCAGTATTAATATCAGCTGGGACAGTAATAAAAGATTGATGCCAATTCAGGTTTATTTCAGAATCAATTGAATTATTTTTTAGTGATCAAGCAGGTAAAATCTGAAGCCATTTTACAGCTAGTTAGGGCAAAATATCTAACAGCACATTAAATGTACAAATCGAAACATTTCCATAAGTGAATTTTGAAGAATTTCCATATGCTCTCTGTCAAAAATCATATAAAAGTGGAATCGATCTCATTTGCAATTGTTGTCCTTGAGTTGTGACCAAACGCCCTTTTTCCATTGCACCTTGAAGAATGCTGGTGTTTCATTGGGAAGGACAAATAAGGGGCTCTTCTCACAGGTGTATCACCTGTCACCCGTGTGGTACATGAGCATGAAGGACATCAGGTTCAAATATCCCCGCTGGCCGCTCTGGCGAAGGGCCACTCCTCAGTTTGGCTGCACCAGTGGCTGAGCATGTGAAAGTTACGATGGAAGCCATTGCCTCACCTGGAGCATCAGAGGGATTGCTCAGCGGTATGTATATGTGGGTGTAACAAAAACAGGAAATGGTGGAAAAACTCAGCAGGTCTAACATCATCTGTGGAGAGAGAAACAGAGTTAACGCTTTGAGTCTGTATGACCCGAGTGTACCCTAAGTTTCATAGTGACCCGAAACGTTAACAATCTTTCTCTCGTCACAGATGCTGCCAGACCTGCCGAGTTTTCCACCATTTCCTGTTTTTGTTTCAGATTCCCAGCATCCGCAGTTTTTTACTTTTATCTTATAGGAATATGTGAGTGGGTTAGTTTGTGGGAAGTTGAAGCTCTTCCTACACTGCTTTTCCTTTATCATTTCATGTATTTTGGGTGTCATTGGCAAGGCCAGCATTTGTTGCTCATCCCGAATTGTCCTTGAACTGATTTACTTGCCAGGCCATTACAGAAGACACTTCAGGGTCAACCACTTTCCTGTGGCTCTGGAGTCACGTGTAGGCCAGGCCAGGTAAGGCTGGCAGATTTCCTTCGCTCAAGGGCATTATTGAATCAGATGGGTTTTCAAAAGGGTTGATGATTATTTCATGATCATCATTACGGAAATGACTTTTATATTCCAGATTTATACTCATTGAATATAAATTTCACTGGCTAGCATGGTGAGATTTGAACCCACGCCCCAGATCCTTAACCCAGCCCTCTGGACAAATAGCCCCGTGACAATGCCGCTCTGCAACCATCTTCCCATTTCCCACTCAGGGTTTGCGAGGGGCACCACCTCATTGTAGATCATCCGATGGAAAGCGTGAGTGGATGCTGACCAATACTGGGGACAGGCCGAAAGTCCCACCTTCCCCTTGTCTGCCTGGACCCGCTGGTGCATCAGCAGGTTGGAGGACTGAGGAAATTCCTTTCCTTCATATGAGGCAGGCGAATGGCCTCGCCCCTTTGGTGTGTTAACAGGCCGGGGAGTGAACTGAACTTATTTCCAAAGGAAAATTGAATTAAATCAAAACTCACCATTATACAAATCCCTGTTGAGAATCGTGATGCAATAGACGTGGATTTTACTGATAATAACACGTGAAGCAGTAGTGGCGATGGAAGTGGGAATGTGGCCTATAAATTAAGGGCTGGTAGCTGGGCGGGCTGAACAGTTAAGAGTTACGACAGGGGTTGTGCACCACTGACAACATGGTTACCATCGTCTTTATATGGCAACCAACATTAGTTTCAAAGGAAGCAGCCACGAAACAACATCAAGGGGTAGCGATGGGGCAGAACGCAGAGTAAGTGTTGAGCCCAAGCTCATTGATTCCTCCTTGGGGATGATTATCCAGACTGGAGGGCTCAGGGGTTGGGTCGTTGGTGGCAGAGTAAGGGGAGTGGTCCTAAAGACATTGCCTCGCCAAACCGGGCAGACATCGATGGCAATAGTGGAGGAAGTTCAGAACCATCTGTTGGCCATACTTGTCTAAATGGCGGCAGAGCTGGAAAAGGACAAATGAGAAGAGGCGCGCTGGAAAAGATAGCGCCGCGCATGATATTAAACTTCCTACTTAAAGTGCGACTATAGGTGAAGAGGTTGCCGGTCCAGACACCGCTGAGGCATCAGCACTGGCTATCAGGGGCATAGTGAAGTGCCTGTGAAAGGGAATGGGGAGGCAGTGGTGACTCATGCACTGTCAGTCTGAATAGCCACATGCCAGAATCGACGCTTGGGCAGCATGATGAACAGTTAGGCTTGCAATCTTGGTCGATGCTGTTTGCCTGTTCTAAGATCGTGCAACAATGGGCATTTATATTTCTGCAGGAGTAGAGCGTTCCAATATAGGGCAATGCCCATGAACAGGAAAAGCCATGCCATGCATGATCATACTCTTATGACACAGCTGATGGTAAATGCTGGGCTGCTCAAATCCCAGGGAAAACTTGAAACAACTGCCACAACTTATTTTCCAATTTGTACAAATTTCGAAATGTGTGCTTGAGTTCAGTAGCAATATTACCACCAAGTCTTATAGGTTTATTGCAAAAATAAATCAAACCATTATTAATAGAAGAAATACTTTTAAATGCATACATAGATCTACAAATTACTGCTATGGTAATTTCTAAATACCCTAATTAACTTTACTCCCAGTTACACTTTCGTTAAGGCAACAGTAAGACACATAGATTTTAAAAGGCCCAGGCAAAGAAATATGATACCCTGAGCAATCCAATTCAAAGTGAGTTTTCTTAACTTCAGTTCATTGCAGACAGCAGCTTGAGGCCTAGATGCTTTTCACACTTGTTAGATCTTAAAATGCCTAAACTTACGCAGAGTCTTCGTTCCTTTATACATATTTTCCCGATTTGATTTCAAATTCCCAGTGTTTTACTATATCTTTGGACTTTACCATTCTCATAATAAAAAATCTCTCATAGCGCTAATTTTACCGGTGATGTTTGGGAAAAATATATACACAGGTTTTGAACATCAACTGGCTAAGTGAGACACTTCACCCTTCCTTTCCAAACAATCTGGCCTGGTTTATTTTAAAATGCAAATGTTTACTTTTACCTCTGCCATCTACCTACTTAACATCTCAAACCTAGATTATCTCCTGACACAACAAAGATTTCAGCCCGGATGTCTTTAATTCAATTAAGTCACACACAGATATAGGCCCATAGACATAGACCCCACCACTACTCTACTTAGCAATACACTCCAATAACATTATGAGACTTAGTATATCTTCCTGACAATATGCACGCGGATGAAGTGGTGCTGGAGCTGGGAGGCCTGGAGGCACAGCAAGCAGGCACTCATAGGGATATGGGCGCAGAGCACCCACAGAGTGAATGGCTAAAACGATGGGTACAAGGGGCACTCTGTGGATGACAAATCATAGTGCTCGTGTGTGCACAATTTGTCAGGTCAATGTCCAAACCCCGAGTCATCAGACGGAAATCCTGCCGACTCATCGCTCTTCTCTCCCTTGTAAGAGATGCACAAGTGCGCCAGATGCAGATGTGCAACATTCCTCCAATTCTGAGGAGGAGAAGGGGATTTCAGAGGATATGAGCCACAACATTCCTCCCCGCCCCTCATTGATCCACTCATCACATGTTGCTTCCAAATCTATAAACGTCACCAGCGCCCTCGAGGCTAATGGGAATCCCCCAGGCCTGAGTCAGCAAAGGCAAGGGAACTGGAAACTAACAGGCAGCTGTTTGCAAGACTGGACTGTGCAGTAATGAAGCGTTTCTTCTCCAATCTTAAATTCACCCATGGGTAAGTGTTTAATAGGGACTGCACGTGGCAAACGGGACCACGTGTGCCATGGACAAGAAGTGGAAATGTTTGCAAATAATGCGCAGCTCATGTTGAAGTTCCTCATTTGCTAAGTCTAAATAAGTGAACAAGTAGATGCGGTGGATATTTCACCCTATTCTTTAACTCGACTCTGATTTTACTCTGAGTCTCATCATAAATGAATCTGTTGATGCAGAAAGTGGAAAACTCAAACGTAAATCCGAATTGCTGGAGAATTAAGGTGGGCTCACTGATATCAGAACCTGAAACATAAGGGGCATTCACAATGCGGACATAGAGGATCTGCACAAAAAATTATAGATGGGACTGCCCGAGGTGGCGAAGAGTAAAACAATTGACATTATTGTTCTTTACATTTCTCTGGGCCCGGGGTCAACTGGGGCTGATATTTGCCATTAGAATGTACCTGACAGTCAGGGCATTGAGCAGTAAAATCAGAATGAATGGGAAGCAAGGGATTACAATGGAACAAATCCAGTCATAAGTGACCCATGCAAGTGACGTGTAAATTAACAATTTTATATTGCAGAACCAAGGTATATTGTTTAATATGTACCTAGGTTCAAATATAAAATATATGAAGATATTTTTACGCAGGTCAGTGCAGGCACGGTTCCTATCACACATTCCGCCATTTTCTCGGTGCAATATTTTGCATTCAGATTCCGACAACAAAAAGGCACAAATCGATCAAAGGCGAAACGACCGTTAACCAGGAAGAGCTTTCTATGTCTGCATAATTTAAGGCAGAATCGAAGCTGCACACTGGTATGATGGACCAGAAACTGAATGTGAAATAAATTCCAGCCATCACGTTCCATATTACAGCTGCCGTCATGACCAGGAGATTTGTCGCTGCCATGGACACCATGTAATTAGAGATGCATCCAGAGAGACCACAAGTTCTTCGAGACAAGGTCACAATTACTGCCAAGATATCTGTAATGGAAAGGGAGAGATGGAGACAGAGAGCTTCTTGTGTTTCAGAAGGAACGAGAATAGAGAAGCTGGGGGTTCACACACAAACATATGCATTCGTGTTACAGAATTATGTGTGAAATTTAATCTTTTGAGCTGTGACCCTTAAAAGTAAAATATCCCTTATGGTAGCGGCAATTATTCGGGCATTTAAAATAGTCATCTCGATTAAAAATGAGGCAGGGCAATGACATGGGAATGTAAAGTGCTTCAGTGAGACCTAAAGTAGAAAATGAAGAAATTGAAGACATATTGAAACCAGCACGGGGACATCGTATGTGCAAGAAAATCACACATCAGCAAATAATTACAGAAATGTCAAAGAGGGTAAATAAACAAACAACCAACCATAGATGTGGAGACGAAAATTAAATTGTTCCTCACTCAGGATAAAATGGGCTCCTTTCAACGAATGACCGCAAAGTTATTCGCTGATGGCAAAGTCGGCAGTCAGCCAGCCTGCTCAGAAATATACTCAGAGAAGGAAGTGAAAGGACAATGAGCGTGTCTCTGGCTTGGTGAAGGAAGAGTTGCGCAGAGTGCACTAAAAAGTCCGAGCCCTTCAACTGAAAATCACTTGGGATCCTCAGTGTCGATCTGAAACTCTGGAGCAGGAAGATGCAGACCCTTCCTCTGTGCTGCACTGCACTGGTGGGGCGAAGGATCAACTACATCCTACGGTGGTTACTTGAAATAAACACTTTGCACCTGAAAGGCGAGAATATGTCACCAGTTCTGGCCCTTCACTCAATGCGGGGACAATAATGAATATTCGAACAATCCTAGGCATTGCCGGGTGTTAGGAGCAGAAAGATGTCCCGCACTCAGCAGCCCTCAATTTAGGACATGCAAGAGCAAAGCTGGGCTCAAGCAGAGAAACTGAGGAGAGAAACACTTTGCCCTGTGAGTGAGGGGTACATGCCAATGTACCATTAAAGGGCTACTTTTACATTGTTTTGAGATCAGTCATCGTCTCTGTTCCTAATAAAGTTCCTTCAATAAATACATTAAGTTCAACCAGGAATTATTCAATGGCTGAATCACCTCAGTCAGTGAATTGTCTTTGGGAATCATTCTACCGCAGCCAAAATCAATGGCAGGAATATTCTGAGCTGGCTGGTGGCAGACGTGAGAGGTGGCCTTCGTGGAAATTATCGGACGGCTTGCGTCATGGTGGCGTGAATGCATGTTGCTATCATCTGAGTTTCCTGCCTACGGTTGGCGGGGAGCTAATTGTAAAAAAATTAGCATATAATTGAAAGGCCATCCCGCCACGCTCTTGGAACCCCGCCGAATCGCCCGCCCACGTCGCCGGGAAAGCAGAGTGAGGTGTTTCACAACAGCACGCAGGGGATGTGAACTTGGCGGCCATCACTTTGGGGGAACTGAGGTCAGTGAATAGCATCGTTTTCCACAGCTCCCCTGTTGTTGACAGGCCTCAGGGGCGCCGAGGGGTGGAGGCAATTGAGGCCTGGCCCCGGGGCAACTGGTGAGGGGTGAGGGTTGTCCGGGGGGCAAGTGTTGGCCAGCCTTGTTGGTGACCGTTGTTTGCTTTGGGGTTGTTAAGTGCTACCCTGGTGCTGCATCCCGCCCACAGACGATAGAGTTGGGAGCAGGGCAAGCGAGGGAAGTGGCTACTCATTAGGGACACCTGTATAAACTGCCCATCCCTCCGCAACTAAGACAGAGCAAGCGCCACAGTGATGATTGGGATCGGGCTCCTAGCCTGCCCGCCCTTGGAAACAAGGCAGAGGCACCGAAAGGCCACCAAGCACTCCATATCTTATCCCCACACCCCCGTCCCCCACTTCCCCCGGCAAAGACATTGGGTCCGCCACCACTTTATTGGGCCATGGAACAGTTGGCCTGCACACGTTGTATAATCTCCTAAATAACACAGGCCATGTAGCAGTCGCTGCTGGAGGCGCCCACAGCCCCTTGCACTCTCAGCATCCCCGTTTGGACCAGTGTCCCCCAGTCCCAGGTTGACATCACAGCCATGCAGTGCACTCATCTCTGTGCATCCGAGGAGTGACCAGCCCTCTCCGGTAATTGCTGAGGGCCAGTCACACAGGGCCAGGAAAGGTGCTAAGCACAGCCATCATAAACACGTCTCTCTCTCTTTCATGCTGCAGGAGGGCCCCGTCAGCATTATGCATCTTGGTAACCTGGCTGTATACCTGTTGTCCTACAGGGACTTGGGACTGAGGCACCTGGTCACGCAAAGGCACGAGCAGCAACCTAATGAAGAAGGTGCAGCAGGGGCTCCCGCACACACTGCCCAGGAGCGACAGGGAGCCGTGGCTGGTCGGCGCCTAGCGACATCCAGGGTCTATAGACACTGCCTTTCGTCCCTGCAGATGACGCAGGGCAAATGTCGCCAACGACTGCGCATGTTTAGGGACCTGGTGGCTCACAGGACTTGGCGCCAAGGGGAGATGGAGGGCATCCGCTGCCAGTGGCTGTGAAAGTGATCCCGGTGCTCAATTTCAAAGCCAGTAGTTCATTTCAGGGCTGCACAGGTGACCTTTGTGGGATTTCACAATCCACCACCCACAAAAAATCCAAAAGGTCACGGATGCCATCTTCTCCATGGTGCGCAAATTTGTGCATTTCACCCTGGACCGGGACAGCCAGGATGCAAGGGCCATTGGATTCGTACTTTGGTCTCCATTGCTACACTCGGCAAACTTCATCATCCACAAGGGTGCAACTGAACGTGCAGCTGGTATGCGATCACTAGAAATGCATCCTGCAGGTGTGCACACGGTATCCAGGGAGTGTGCACGACACCTATATCCTGAGTCGCTCGCAGATCCCTGCAGTTTTCCAGGTTCCACTGAGATTGCAGGGTTAGCTCCTTGGGGACGAGGCCGTGGCTGATGACATCCGTGCGGGGGCCTCAGACTGCAGCAGAGTGACACTTTAATGAAGCTCATGCAGCAGCTCGCAACTTGGTGGAGCAGACCATTGGGATGCTAAATATGCGGTTCCGGAGCCTGGTGCCTGGTGGAGCCCTGCAGTACAATCCACAGCGTGTGTCACATATAATCTTCATCTGCTGCATACTTTTCAACCTGGCGCTGCAATGGGGAGACGAGCTGGCTGAGGAAGAGATGGAGGAGCTGCCTGTCTCCTCCTGTGAGGAAGACGCCAATGGGGATGAGGATAAGGCGGTCCTCGGTGTTGACGTTGACGAGATTGAGGCTCTCGCTATGGCCAGACGAGACAGGCGCGCTGGGGAGACACTCATAGCTGCCAGATTTGTGGAGGATGATGACGACATGCAGTGGGGACACTCCATAGATCTTCACATAGCCTCTGAGAATGTCTGACTCCTGTCTGGCCAAGGGCAACTTGCTTGCGCTCTGTGATCAGGACCATCTGAAAGATGCAGCCATGAAACTTTAGATGCATCTGATGTTGTGTCCGCCTTCAGCTCCTCAGCCCTTCAGGAGCAGGCGCACAGAATCACTGGTCACAGATGCTGGTATGATGGGGGCCAAACCCACATTAAATGTGCTGAGTGCATACAGAGAGTATGAGAGAACTCTGTGCGCCTGCCCAATACATTCTGGCAGCAATGGCCAGCAATGACCAGGTGCAGGCATCAGTAATATTTCTAGTGAGTGTGAGGCTGGACCATCACTTTGGTCTCATGGCTGCACAGAGAACATGGAAGAGGCCCTGGACTGGGACACCTGCCTTTTATCTTGTGCAGAAAGATTTCACATCTGAGTGGCAGGAACACTGCTCGCCAGAACAAGGAGCCATAGGCAGGGAGACAATCTTAGGAGTTTATTGACAATAGTGAACAGTATGTACAAGTAATCAACAGCCGTTGCCAGGCTGTGCAACTATTTTTACCTAACTTTCTTAACCCTGCTGCTACGTCTTGGTGCTCCCCAGACATGCACAGTAGATGTGGAGGCAGCCTGTTGACTGTGACGTCCTGTCTGAGGACTTTGGCGGGCGTCCTCTGCAGGGCCTAGACTTGGAGGGCCCCAGCCTGCTTTCAGGCTCCTGCTTTGTGGCAGTGCCACCCTCCTCGGCCTGTGGAGTTGGAACTGCATAGGCCACAGGCAGTTAGGATTCCGATGGGCCGGTCACTCCCAGTGTCATCGGGTTGGATGGCCCCGGAGTGTACACCTGCTGACCCTCCTCCCGATGGGTGCCCGAGGGCCCCTGGCCGACTCCGTGAGCAGAAGGGGTAGATGTAGTGAGCTTCTGCTGCCCAGCACCCCTCTCACGTGCACACTGTTTAAGGCCAAGTGTGGTGTCAGTGATGGAGTTAAGCCTGCGCAACAGTGGAGGAGTGACGTTCTGGACCAAGGTTTCCATGGCGGCCGCCAGCCTTCCAGTGTTCACCTCGGTGCATGGCAATGTTGTCGCTATCACCTCAGCCTGAAGACGGACAGCCTCCTCCATCGTGCCTTGCCATCTGAGGAGTGCAGTGAACATCCCTTCCTGATATTCCCTAGCTTGCATTTGCACCCCAAGCAACTGTGACACGACCGAGTCCAGAGGCTCATCATCTGTCTCGGACTCAGAAATTTTCTGTCCTCCTGCTATAATCTGAGTGCGGGGGAACTGGGAAGGCCCAGCCACCGCCTACCATGGAGCAGACATTGCGATGCACTCACCAGATTGTGACCCCGAGGATACTCTAAAGTTCGGTCCCACTGAGGTGTGTATCTCTGCAGTGGTGTAGGATGTTGGCGAGCTCTGTGGTGGCTCTCCAGATTCCGCCCCAGAGGTTTCTTCGGAGCTTGATCGGAGGCCCTGGGACGTGGACTCTGTTGTCTGTTTGGCAGATGTGTCTGCGAAAGCAAAGAGAGATAATTAGTGCCAGGCAGTGGCCTGTGAAACACGAGACAGAACTCACTGCATGGTTGACTGATGGATGTTGCACTGCCGGATCCTCACTTGGTAGAGCAATGCCGGCCTTACCATCAGCACAGGGCGGGCCCTGGTCATCGCCGGGGAGCTGGATGGCTTTGTTTTCGAATCCTGTCAGAACTTTGATCTCCAGCATCCCTCCACCTGTCCCCAATCTTTCCCTGCTGCTGTGACCCAGTTTTCCCTGCATGGATAGAGATGGGGAGAGTGCATCAGGACACCTGCTGGGTCAGATGTTAAGTATGCCTGGCCTATGGGGGTGGTGAGTGGTTCCATGGATGGGCTGAGGACAATGGCAGTGTTTTTGAAAGAGTGAATAGTGATGTCCCTTGCACTGGCAGTGAGTTAGGGCCCTGTGGATGTGTGATTGGTTTGTGAGTGTGTGAGTTGGAAGTGATGAATGGAGTGACTTATCCTGGCAGAATGGGTGGCACTGGGTGGCAGCCCTCTTCTGCAGGGTTTGTATTGACCATGGCTGCTACCACCTCTCAAGCTGGGTTGGTGACTTTGCTACCCATCTTGCGGCCAGAGCGGGGGGAGAGCACATCCTGGCGGGTCTCCACGGCATCCAGCATTCGCTCGACGGAACCGTCGTTCAAGCAGGGGTGGGGGGGTGGGTGCTGCAGTCTTTTTTCCATTGCTGGCCATCTCCCAGGCAGCGGTGGTGAGCTGGTGGCGATGAGCGCTTTGCTGGCGGTGGCCTTTTAAAGATGACTGCCCGTGTGATGCAATAATGGGGTGATACCTGGCAGGCAAATGAGAGCCCGCCATGCAAATGGCGTACCTCGTGGCAGTGAATAAATAATGAGGCGGGATCGGGACAATACGGCGTGAAAACCCGCCAGTTTCATCGGCGGATGGGCCTCCATTTTACCCGCCCGCTACCGACCTTACTGCAATTCTGGAAAATTCCCCCATTGTGTCACCGCCACCTTTTAAGTTCCCACCTTTTTTTGTGTCATCCACAAACTTGGCGATAGTACATTCACTTCTCTCATCTATGTCATTAATATATATTGTGAATAACTGTAGCCCACACACAGAGCACATGTTTGTCTCTCTCCTGTTGCGCATTCCCCTTTCGCATTCAATGGCCGATGATATGCAAGACACAATGGATCAAGGTGCTCTGTCAGATATTGATGTGATGTTTGGTTTGAGATCTGGATCACCAAATTCTCCCTTCTAATGTCCTAGAAATTGATTTTACACAAGTCGCCACTTTCCAGGCAGGCACTAGTTTTCAAATCCACAACTGTAGATTCTAGTACATCTTATTTCTTCTCTGCTTCTCCCATAGCTTCAGATCCCCATGTCAGAAAATCCACAGCCCCTATTCAAACTGAAATCCAAACCTATCGCGTTATCCTTAACATCGTTTTCTTCAATCCCAGATCCATTCCCTGTTCTGCCACAATCCCAATCCTAAAACAAGCATATCACAAAAATGAAGCCAAGCCAATACACTTCAGTTACAATTAGAGGCTGGATGTGAACTTTGGCTCATTTCAAGTTGCTGTCTCTGGCTCGGTTCAGCTCTTCACTCACTTGTTCCACTCCCCCTCCTCTCCTGAGTATCCTGACTCTAATTTCCCTGAGTTTTACAATGACTGGTCCTCTCCCTCTGCTCCCTGATGGTGCTGATTCTCGCTGGGTTCAATTCTACCCTCACTGTTTCCCATTGCTCTATCCTCACGGAAGGTTCAGACTCTGAATCGGTTCAGATCAGCATTCACGGGTTCCTCTTCCTCTCATTCCAAAGATGTTGATTTTGACTGTGTTCAGTCCGATGCCCCATGATCCAGAGACGATGGCCCAGATCACCCAGAAGACAGCGGTTGTGGCGCATTTTCAACCCACTGCCTTCCTCTGTACCAGAGAATGTTTTGCCAGATTGAGGCTCATGGCCCACAGGAGGCGATGCTCAACACACAGATTGGCACCACAGTGAAAAACAGCATCTCACGGTATTGAAACGTTCCTCCTCACCTCCTCCCCTCCCCCATTCCCCGTCCCCCGCTCAGCCCCCGCTCTCCCGCCCCAACCCCCGACGCCCTCCAAAAAAGAAAAACAACAGCAGGAAATGAGGAATCAAATGGCATGTCAGTCTTTGTTTCAAGGGAACTGGAGCACAGGAATAAATAATTGTGTTTCCAGTTTTCCAGGGCTATAGGCCACAGCTGTGATACCGTGTAAATTTCTGATCACCATGGTTAAGGAAGGATATGCTTTCATGGGAGGCCCTACAGCGAAGCTTCACTGAAGGAATCACTGGCATGAGAGTGTTGTCCGGTGATGACAGGCTGATTAAATTTCATCCATATTCGCCAACGTGATATTAATGACACAAAAGATTCCAAATGTGATTGACAGGTTGGACACTAAGAGCTTGACCCCGCTGGTCACGACATTTGGAACATAGGACACCGCCCCTGCATAAGGGCACGGCTATTTAGGGCTGAGGTGAGGAGCAATTGCTTACTCAATTTATTGTCAATCTCTGTAATTCTCTAACCGAGAGGGTTAGGGATGCTCCATCGTTGATTTTGTTTTAATCTGTGTTGGAGACATTTTTCTGTGAGGCAGAATCAATCGATATGGACCGTGGGTGGGAAAATAGTGTTGAAGCCTGAGATCATTCATGATCGGATTTGAATAATGGAGCAGGTTTGGCTGGGTGTATTGTCCACTCCTGCTTCTGTCTCTTTTATTCCTGTATAGTCCAGGGAATATAGGCCTGCTCTGATAAATCTCTCTTCAGAGGACAATCCCCTCATTCCAGGGGAATCAAACTGGTGAACTGGGTCTGAATTACCTCAAAGGAAGGAAGGTTATGTAAGGAGTCCAACATTGCACAGAGCATCCCAGGCCTGGTCTTGTTGTGAGACTCCGCAGATTCTAAGACAACATTCACAAGCCTTCGGTCTGCAGTATTCGGGGGCCTCAACCTTTTCAGTCTTTCCCGCTTGCTGTAACCTCATATGACTGCAAAATGGCGCGAAGAAACTTTTAGATTCTTTCTCTTGAACTGACTCATGACATCAGTGCAAATAACTCCAAACATAAGGAGGAATCAGTCTGGTCCTCCCTAATACATATAATGTCTCCACCGAGATTCCCATTGCCTTACTCACTTGTGACCACTCATCTGCCTTTAACTGTTTAAATATTGCCCATTTAGAATTTCAACTACCATCAATTTTTAGCACAGGGGCAGTTATTCGAAAAACAGTCCACACTTCAGTACATTAAGGAAGAGACAATCGCTTCTTGCATCTTTTTACCCTGTTATTATTCTCTGCAATATCTTTAGCTCGTGCTACAAAGTCATAACGATTAAAAATTCTGCTGGTAAAAATGAGTTTACTCCTTTGGCTTACTGGAACATATTGACACACATTGTGTGAATCAGACAAATAGAACCACCGAGATTGACAGAGACAGAGAGCTAGAAAGAAAGATTGTCACGAAATTGGCTGATGTTTGTTCCACTTAGAAATGTAAATTTCATGGATGCCATCAGGCAAATAGAAATAAAAGTAAAAGACATCCCGGAGCGGTTGAAAGGCGAGTGAATTAGTAAACATTGACTGATAATAAGGCCTACGTTCACCCAGTTATATTCATAAATGATAAAGGCCACATCAGCAGGATTCTAAACTGCGTGGGCAAAGGCCAACGATTCCTTCAGCCAATCGCCTTCAGCACTCCAGCACCAAATGTGAATTGCTTACCAAATTGAATAAAAATGTCCTTCTGGTAAACTGGCCATCAGGCTTTGTTCGGAATTGTGGAGGGTGCGTTGGGGACGTGAATGACGTAGGAAAAACCTGTCACCCTGGTAATCAGACAAAGGCGCCTCCCTGCCCACGAGGATGGTGGTGGCGAAGACCTTCAATGATTTCAAAATGAAAGTGAATGGGCATTTGGGGACGACATACAGATTCTAACAGACGGTTTTGGTATTGGCTTTGTTATGTGGTGCACAAACATGGACAACATAAAGAGGAGGGAGGGGGTGGGTTCGAAATAAGACTAATGCTCAGATACATGTGTGATGTGTTGAAAAAGGAAAACATTAGGGGCCGGTGCATGAGTGGTTCAGTGACCATTGTGGAAACATCGAAGAAAATGGCGAGAAGACATTGTTTTCATATCTGTGGCAAAGTGATAGAGGACACGGGGTGAACAAAGTGATGGAGGCTGGGTTAACAAGAAGAAGGAGAAAGGGTGGAAAAAGGAGGGGGGCCGATTAGGGACTTAAAATGGAATTTACACATGGATGAAAGGGCTATTGCTGATATATTAAATGAACACTTTGCATCCGGCTTTACCAAGGAGGTAGATGCTACCCAGGCCATGGTGGCAGACGAGGAAACTCTGTCATGGAAGGGTTCAAAATTGATAAGGAGGAAGTGTTGAATAGATCGTCGGTACTTAAAGTTGACAAGGCACCTAGATCGGATGAGATGCATCCAAGGGTATTGAAGGAAGTGAGAGTAGAAATTTCAGGGGCACTGGTCATAATCTTTCAGTTTCCTTGGACTCAGGGGAGGTGCCAGGGGACTGGAGAATTGCAAACATTTTCAAAAAAGGTTGTATCAATAATACCATCAATTACAGACGAGTCAGTTTAACTTCAGTGGTGAGCGATATTCTAGAAACAATTATTCGTGTATAGAATTAATAGTTACATGGACAAATATAGGTTTATAAGGGAGACCCAGCATCGATTTCTAAAGGGGAAATCGTGTTTAACTAACTTGCTGGAGTTTTTTGAAGAGACAACAGAAAAGGTCAATGAGGGTATTGCTGTTGATGTGGTGTACATGGAGTTTCAAAAGGCATTTGACACAGTGCCAGACAACAGACTTGTGAGAAAAGCAATTCTCATGGAATAAAAGGGACAGTAGCAATGTGGATACAAAATTGGCTGAAAAATAGGAAACGGAGAACAATGGTCAGTTTGTACTTTTTTGTGTAGGAGGGGGGTTTGAAGTGGAGCATCCCAGGAGTCAGTATTGGGACCCTTGCTTATCCTGATATATATTAATAATGTAGATCTTGGTTTGCAAGGGACAACTTCAAATTTTGCGAATGAGACGAAGCCTCGGATCATTGTAAACTGTGAGGAGGATGATGTAGAACTTCAAAAGAACATTGACAAGTTAGTGGAGTGGGCAGATAGTTGGCAGGTGAAGTTGAATGCGGAGAAGTGAAAGATGATACATTTTGGTAGGAAGAAGATTGACAGACAATTTAAAACAAGGGGTGAAAATTTGAAGGGGGTGCAGCAGCAGAAAGACATGCGTGTATATGTGCAAAGATCATCGAAGTTGGCAGGACAGGTAGAGGGAGCAGTTAATGAAACATCTGCTGACCTGGGCTTTATTAATGGGGGCATTGGGTACAAGAGCAGGGAGGTTATTCTGAATTTATATAAGACATTCTTTCGGCCTCAGCTGGATTATTGTGTACATTTCTGGGTGCTACATGATAGGAAAGATGTGAACTCATTTCAGAGAGTGCAGGAGAGGTTTAAGAGATGGTTTCAGGGATGCGACACTTCAGCTTTGAGGATAGATTGGAGAGGTTGGGGCTGTTCACCATGGAGAGAAGAAGATCTTCAAAATGATGAGGAGGCTGGACGGCGCAGTTGGGGAGAAATTGTTCCCGTTGGCCGAGGGATCGAGAATAAGGGGACACAGATTAAGAGTGATTTACAGAAGAAGCAAATGTGGATGCAAGATCAAGACAACGTTATCACACAGCGAGAGGTTCGGGTCTGGAATGCACTGCCTGGAATTGTGGTGGAGGCAGGTTCAATCGAGGCCTTCAAGAAGGCAATAGATGATTAATTGAAGAGAAAAATGTTAACAAGGGCACGGGGAAAAGGGGGGGAATGGCACTGGGTCACAATGCCTATTTGGAGCGATGGTGCAGATACGATGGGCCGAATGGCATCCTCCTGTGCAGTTCAGATTCTGTGATTCTGTGATACTGAGAAAAGAAAAGATTAAAACCAGAAAGAAGGATGTGCTAGTGAGAGACTTAAACATAGCGCGTGCGAAAAGAAGAATTATGATGGACAACCGGTGGTGGAGAATAACATAACCCTAACCATAAACCCAAACAGCACTTTGAGGGCACCAAGCAAAGAGCAATTCAGGGGACTATTCTATCCAGTGCTGCGGGATAGAGTGGGAGAAAGAGACTGACTGCATTGTATTCCACTGTGTGTTGAATAGCCTCATTCTGTGCTGTAGTGAAGCTATGAATCGAGGGAAACTTGGTTGCACCCAGTTCACTTTTTAGTTTAAATCATGCTGAGAGTTATATGCAAGCCGTGAGCAGATGCTCATATAGATGAAAGTGTTCATCAGTCGCCATCTTATTTATTTAGGAATGTCAACATGGAAGCCTGAATCTGCAGACCTGGACATTTCTAAGTACTGTCTCTGTGTTTCTTTCAGAGAAACAATGAAGAAAGGTTTTCTGCCAATGTGGCCCTTGTGCTGCGCTGACCAATGTCACAATATTTCTATACCTACTTTGAAACTGTTAATTTGTGTATGATTTAATTTGTTACAATTCTGCCTGTCAGGAAACAGGCCTTGTACTTGTGCAGCACCCTGCTCTACCACATGATGTTGCACAGATCATTCCAGCCAATTAACTGCTTTCGAACTTTCATCACTGTTGCGATGTGATGATCGAGTTAGAGGGAAAAGGCAGATACAGCAGGTGTTGGAATAACATCTTAAGTACAGATGAACATGGAATATTTCTTTTCAAGTTACCTCTTAGCTTGCTGTGCATCCGGTATATGTAAAGATTGAATTTTTAAAATTTGGTCAGTTAAAATTACACTTGTCCAGCGCTCTGCACTAGACTGGCAGCAAGGAAAAGGCCTTTACGTTGACTCTGAGTGAGAAAGATTAAAAGTTGTTGTTTGCTTTTATATGGTTGTCATTCTGCGTATCCAAGGAGGGATTTAAGAAGTTATACAAAAGTTTGAAATAAAGCATAAATTACTCCCTACAAGGACAGATCTTTACCTTCAGTTCTAACGTGAAAGACAGAGATTACTAACGACCCTATGTAGGCAGGTACTTAATATTTCTCAGTTTCCCACACACAGCGACTCTAAGGGAGAATGTGAGATCCAGTTCGAAAAAAAGACCAACATCTGTGCCCCACAGGCAAACACACTCATTTCAAGGGCAATTAGGGATGGGCAACACATGCTGGCCTTGACAGCGGCTCCCATATCCCAGGGAAGAATAAATTTAAAAAATCACTCAGCCTGCGCTCGACCACAGACTGGCATTGAGAATCAGGCCTGTAACCGTCTCTGATTAATAAAGGTAACGCAGTTATTTGTTTTTATTTCCTACGGATTAATGAGAACTGCAATGAGCTTTTCGAATGTTACAACATACACTGCAATGATCAACATTATTCCCTGCCTGAGGGGACATTGTTTCTAAAGCTCTAACGCTATTGACAGAGATACGAACAACCAAATGATGACGGGGGCGTAATAGCGCTCAGTTACCTACAGACAGCATCTGTGAGCGAGAAGCGGGACCCAGAGAGAAACATTTCGAACATATGAGCTGCACAGGCAAACACACAGACACACACGTACACAAAGACAAACATATGCATTCAACATTATTTATGTACATGCATACAAATCGACATATATCTACCTACCTATGTATATTCTATATAATTTAGCCAGAAAGAGAGACGGACAAGCTGAGACAAACTCTGCTGATAATTTATCCTTTTGGAAAAGAGGAGGCTCCCAAACTTGATAAAATTCCAGCATTGTCAGGAAGTAGGAAGGATGGAGATGGCATAATTCACAAGAGATGAGCTGGCAGGACTGGCTTTACTGGCGCCGCCTAAGTCATTTCCATAATCAAATCTGATTCATAATTACTTAACAACCATGTACCGAGAAATAATGACCGAGACAGTTAACCATCCATCAGGTAAGAAAAGATGAACTCATGAATACCTTACGATTTTCGGTTTAATAGGCCGTAAATCAAAACCACAGAAAAGTTAATTTGAACATTCAAACGCCATGTGATTATCAATATTAAGATCAGATGCTGAATGACTGTAACTGTTATTATTTGTTTTATTGCCTGATCAGAGGTTAAGCAATTTCTGGGTTCCCATGCAGCTGCAACTGGTTGGTGGCTCATTTGCTTAAAGTGAGGACAGATATACAAGAGCCATGAACAGACAGCAATAAACGGCGAGCACAATTCTCAAATGACACAGTTTATTAATATCTTGCAAAGCACGAAAGTCAAGACACGGAGCAGGCATTTTTTAATATTTTCCTATTTAATTCTCTGAAAACTTGCACAATCTACCTAAGTTACAAAAATATCAGGGCGAAACGGACAATAGATGTGCCTCCAGAGACATGCTCCTGTACTTTACCAGGGAAGGCTCCTGTGCCAGCCTTCAGGTCAATGCTGCTTCATTTAAGAATCAAATGGATTTTTAACCAATATTTAAATAAGACACATCTTAAACTTTTAACAAGTCTAAAAATGAAATTACAGGACATTTTATTGCACTGACTGGAAGGCAGCATGGTAGCTGGAGGTATCATCAAGCTATGTTTTCACCCAGGACTCTGGCTTGAGAAGCACAATTGCGGATGCTCAAAGAGTGCTGGCCTTGCCAGCTAAGTTTCCAATTTAGGAAGGGTAAATAACAGATCGTGCATGAGTCCGCATTGCCTCTTGGAGCATTGCCAGCCTTTCCCTGGATCTGTTACATCTGCCAGCTTAGCGATGACCCTTTGGCTCTTTGATCAATCTGAACCTGAGATTCGCCGGTCTCTGGTTACAGGATTCCGAATCGGTCCTTTTACAGTTTTGTATACATACACCTGGTAAGGGTCTGAAAGCGAGTGCAACTTGGAAGGGAGGCCATATTAGAGACGGAGAAGTGGAGAAATTGTTTGATTTTAATGCATAATTCATGTTCCACTCCCGCCCTTTCAAAATTTGAACAATTTAACAAATAAACTCAGGGGAGATTTCACTCCATTCTTGAACTCCTCCCTGAATTTACTCTGGGTCCCAGCATAAATAAATGGATTGATACAGGAACTTAAAAACTGAAGCATATATCCGCTTTCCTCCAGGATAAATGATGATTCACTGATATCAGCAATTGCAAAATAACGAACTTTTGCAATTCGGACATAGAGGATGGTTGCAAAAAATAACGAATATAGCAGGATGAAACTGCCGGAGATGGCAAAGAGTAAAACAATGGACTTTCTCCGCTTCTCCATCTCTGGGTCTCTCTGATTCTCCACCATGTTATGGGCCTTGAGCCTCCTGCGGGCTCTATTAGCTGCGAGAATGTGTCTGACGGTCAGAGCATTGAACAATAAAATCAGAAATAAAGGGGCACAGGGCAGTGAAATGGAACGAAGCCAATCATAGATGTTCCATGCAGGTGATGTATAAAAGGCGGATTTTATGACACAGAACCAGGGTACATCATTAATTACGTACATTGGTTCAAATATAAAATACTGGAAGATACTTTTTAGACAACTCAGTGTGCATAAAATCGCTATCATCCAAGACGCTGTCTTCTCTGTGCAGTATTTTATTTTCAGTTTCTGGCAACAAATGGCCACAAATCGGTCAAAGGTGAAAGCGACTGTTAACCAGGCAGAACTGTCAATGGCCGCAGAGATTAAGGCAGAATGGACACTACATATTGGCGTGATTGACAAGAAACTGTTTGGTAAATAAATACCAGCAATCCGACTTAATATCACGCTGGTGATAATGGCCAGGAGATCAGTCGCCGCCATGGAAACCGCGTAGTAAGTGATACATCTGGAGAGACCACAACATCTTCGTGACAGTATCACAATCACTGCCAGGTTAGCTGTAACAGAGGTCAGAAGAGAGAGAAAGAGAGGGAGAGCGTTTGCATGAGACAGCATGAGAACACGAAAGTTAATTCTCTGACTCCCAACACAATAATGCTTCTGCAAGTTTATGCGTGAAATTTAAACATGTGAGACACGATCCCACATTGTAAACTATTTCTTTTGCTAAAGAGAGATCTTTCTGTATGGTTCAAAGTAATCATAAGTTCAAAGTTAATCAGAAATACCTTCAATCATGGAAGTGGGAACGGGCAGTTAGCCTTTCTGTGAATTTTCGGTGGAAATGTTTATGAGGGCAGAGTGGTAAGTCCGATCACTTAACGTGACAATTAGCTGAACTGGCACATTTTAAGCTCTCAATCGGAGAGAGTGCTGCTCTGCATTGTTGGGATAAATAACCAAATTTTACCCTGCAGTCGACATTTGAACTGTAATCTTTGAATATTAGATGCAAAGGGCGCCACCGGTGACGGGGCCGCCATGAATATGCAGAACAGAACTAAAAGAGTGGAGGAAATGGTGGAAGAGAGTTCGAGCCCTGGGGGCGATAACCCAGTGCTTTGTGAATTAGGGGCGAATAACAATCATTCGCCAAAGGGCCACCCTTGCATTCCTCACATATTTGTCAAAAACGCAGTGCCTTCTTATGACTCTTCAGTGAACTCTTTCATTAAATTCAATGGCGAATTACTGAACGTTTCAAGCTATTTACAAAATGAATTACTTGTGTGAATCAATCCGTCTCTGTCATAGTGAATAACACTAAATATCTAGGCATAAAAAGTGATAGCATCGCGGTAGTTCATCCACAGTAAAAGCGAGGTTAATATAATAGTTCTACACTTACCCTGGAATGACAACGTCATAATTCACACACAGCAATAGCACCAGCAACACAAAAGGTCTACATTTACACAGGATTAACCATGTGATACTTCAGGTTCATTCACCGTGCTAATGACACAGCATGCTGTGAAACCCAGGTGAGCGTACATCACAGTCACTGTGACAATGCCACAATAGAACCAATACTTACAACATAATACTTTTGCTGTAATCCTCCCAACGCAGTATTGCCAAGAGCAGAACTGCATTTCCAACGGGAGATTGTGGCGGTAAATGGGAGAAAATATAAACTTAAAACAAAATAATGCTACACGTCATGAACAGACAGAATGCAATTGAAGGGGAGACAACATAAACGACTAAACACTGGTGGTAAGTGGAAGGCATGACACTGGTAAAGGTGAGAATATTCACCATTAATTCCGAGAAATTATTTGAACTGCTGGAAGAAATGTCACCGTTAAAATTGAGAATCAGCGTAGTTAAAGTGAAGAAGTAAGTGATCCTGCAAAAAACGCAGACATTTTGCAGTTAAATGGGAGAAATTATACCGTTTAAGGGGGCAATATGTCACTTTCAACCGTAGAAAGGGAATACAAATCGTGGAGATGCGCCACTGATAAAATAAGAGAAATAATATACCTAACCCACCATTCACGCGATAATATCTAACTACAATACGTTACCTGGAACCCCGATTACCGCAATGACGGGATAATAAATGGCAAACAGCAGGTCTGTCGGTGGTACATGCATTTCTATCAGAAGGTCTGAGCGCATTGTGCATTAAACTGAAAAGTGCAACATTTATACAGGATGTGAGGCTCCAGGGAAACAATTAGATAGTTTTTTGTTTATATTATTTTCACTTATTGTAACAAACAAATCAGTGCAGCTGCTGTCCGCTTGATGTTTCTTTGTTTTGATGGGAAACAATGTTTTTGTTGAGTTCTGATACCGTCCAAATGTGAAACGCCCAGACGACAGAATTATCACAGTTATCGTTCTTTATGAAAACTATAATTAGCCGGATATTGGTGTCAGGACAGGGCACAACTGCTCATTCAGACCTCATTGAGAAAGGCAAATTGTCCGAGGAAAACACAAACCAAGTTCTTGCTCCTGATCGTTGTTCAGTCAGTGTGTTTACTGATTAGGGGCCACGCAGTCCCAACTCTCTCTCAGATTGTAAACACACTTTGACCCATCTACCTGTGTGTTTGTTTTGGACAGCTCCAGTTAAATATGGTTACATTAGGAGTGCACGTCTCGCTTCTTCAGGGTTACAATCAGTGCAGGATTGTCCCAGTCATTATTATCATATCCATTGTGCATCTGCCCAGTTGACAATAAATGGGTCCAGTACATCACAGTTACAATCAGTGTGAATTTGTCCAGTTTTACACAGTACATTTGATATCGCCATGTCCTATTCAACATCTGTTAATTCAGTCCATCAGCCCAGCTGAGCCACATTATAATCCATGTGTTTAGGTTCAGATTGACGCGCTTCCGTTCACTCTGGACCTTATCAATCCCAGCAACGTCCCGCATGCCCGGGGCAGGAACGTTTCTGGAAGTTTCAGTTCGGTGTGGTCAGCTCCCATTCAGTATGGTTACAATCAGAGTTGACAGGGTCCTCACAATGTGCTTCAATTCAGCATACACACTCATTTTCTGAGTTGACAAGATCCGATTCAGCCCGATTGATTTCAACGGGGACAGGTCCAACTCAACACAACCAATCTCTTAACGGCCTGGGAGACTTCACTGAGATAATGTTAAAGGTATTCAATGACCCCGCCTCCACCACCTTCTTAGGCAAAGAGTTCCAAAATCGCACAAGCCTCTGAGAGACGATAATTTCTCCTCATCTGTGTCCTAAAAGGGGGACTTTTAATTTTAAAAAAGTGTCCCTCAGTTCTGTACTCATCCACAAGAGGAAACCTCCTTTCGACGCCCAACTTGTCGAGGCCGTTCAGGATCGTGTATACTTCAATCAAGTCACCCTTCACTCTTCTAAACTCCAATGAAAGCAAATCCAGACAGTCCAACATTTTCTTGTAAGGAAACCCACTCATTCCCGATATCAATCTAGTAAACCTTCTTGGAACTGCCTCCAATGCATTTACATCCTTCCTCAAATAAGGAGTTCAAAACTGCTCACAGTGTTCAAGGTATGGTCTCACCAATGCTCTGTATAACAGAAGCATAACATCCTTAGTTTAATGTTCATTCCCTGTCATGAAAAAGGATAGCATTCCGTTAGCATTCTTAATTACTTGCTGTACCTTCATACTAACTTTTTGTGACTCATGCACTAGAACATCTGGATCCCTCTGCACCTCAGAATTATGCAGCCATTATCCATTTAAGTAATACTTGCTTTTTGTCCTTCCTGCCATAGTGAACAACTTCACATTTTCCCACATTAAACTCCATTTTCCAGATCTTTGCCCCTTCACTCAGCCTATCTATATCCATCTGCAGCCTCCTCATGTCCTCTCACAACTTACTTTCCTGCGTGTCTTTGTGTCATCTGCCAATTTAGCAATTATGTCTTCACTACCCTCATCTCCGACATTGATGTAATCGCAAAAATTTGAGGCCTGAGTACAGATCCCTGTGGGATTCCACTGGCACCCTCCTGCTAATCAGAAAAAGACTAGCCAACATCCTATCCGTGCTAAGGTGTCACTCACTACACCATGCGCTTTCATTTTCTATAATATTCATTGATGTGGCACCTTATCAAATGCCTTCTGGAAATCCAAGTACACTACGTCTACAGGCTCCCCTTTATCGTTCAAATAACTCCAATATCGACTCAACATCGACTCTGGACCCCGTGACATCGCATGGCATCAGGTCAAACATGGGCAAGGAAACATCTTGCTTCCTGTTGGCAAGAGTGGCTCTGTAGCACCACCATTGGCTGAATCCTAAATTACATCGCTGCCAGGCTGGATCTGCGGCATGTGGGGAGTGAATCAACAAAAGAGAAAAACGTCCATGACCTCATGCTCACTAAATTTCCTCCCTCAGATACACCTGCCCATGATAGTATCGGGAGCAGTTACCACAGCATTTCGCCTCTGCATGTGGAGCCCCGCCTTCACATTGAGGATACACTCGATCGTGTTGTGTGGCACCTCCACCTTATTAAATGGGATAGATTTTGAACAGCTCTTGCAACTCAAGACTGTGCATTCATGAGGCGCTGTGGGCCATAAGCAGCAGCAGAACTGTACTAGAGAACAATCTGTAACCTCATGGCCCGGCATCTCCACTACTCTACCATTACCATAGTCCAGGAAATTAAACCTGGTTCAATGAAGAGAGGAGGGGGGCATGCCAGGGCAACACCAGGCGTACCTTAAAATGAAGTGTCAACCTGGTGAATCCATAACACACGACTATTTGCGTGCCAAGCAGCATAAGCAGCAAGCGATAGACAGAGCAAAGTGCTCCCACAAGCAACGGATCAGACCTAAACTCTACGGTCCTGCCCAATCCAGTGGTGAATGATGGTGGACAATGAAACAACTCACTAGAGGAGGGAGAGGCTCCACAAATATCCCCACCCTCAATGATTGGGGAGCACAGCACATCAATGCAAAAGATAAAGTTAAAGCATTTGTAAACATCTTCAGCCAGAATTGCAGAGCGGGTTATTCATCTCGGCCTCCTCCAGAGGTCCCTAGAATCACAGGTGCCAGCCTCCCGTTAATTTCATTCACTCCACGTGACACCAAGAAACAGCTGAAGACACTGGATGCTGCAAAGGCTATGGCCCTGACATTATACTGGCAATAGTACTGAATGCCTGTGCTCCAGAACTTGCCATGTATCTTCCCAAGCCGATCCAGTACAGCTACAACACTGGCGTCTACCCGACTACGTGGATAATTGCCCAGTTATGTCCTTTACACAAAAAGCAAGGGAATTCCTCATCAGCCCCATCAGTCCACTCTCCATCAGCAGTAAAGTAATGGAAGTGTTCATCAACAGTGATATCAAGCAACACTTGCTTAGCAATAACCTTTTCACTAAGCAGAGCGTGGGTTCTGCCAGGGCCACTCATCTCCTCTCCTCATTACATCCTTGGTTCAAACATGGTGTCATAAAGGTATAATCATGTCGATAATGTTATTCAGAATAATTTTATAATCGAGTTTAGTGGTGCCTGTTTCCATGTATCCATATGTGTGTGTGCCTTAATTGGATTAATGCCAGCTAGTCCAGAGGCTTTGGTGTAGAGAAGAGAAGAAGGTTTGAAATGGTAATTCGATAACATAGGGAAATAGAAGGTGATGCTTAAAAGGGACAATTTGGATTTTTAAATACACTATTCAAAGGAGCAGGTGAAATATTACACTTAACCAGGTGAAGCTCAGAAAATAAATCTGTTTATTTTTAAGGCTTACCAGTAATGCACGCATTACGAAAGGGTCTTATTGTTAGAAGACTTAAAGTCAAACCAAAAAACCTAGTGACAATGAGAATTTACATTCAAAGAGGAAAATGTATAAAGGAAGAGAAGGCTGTTTGTAAAAGGAGGAGGGGTTCGAAGATATAAAGCTTCAAACATGTAAGCCTCAAGTCTGCCTGCAAGGACCCAGAGATGAAGGAAACTCATTTTGATAATGTGGCAGTCCAGGGTGTGCTTTGCCAGGGAGCGATTTATATGTATGTGTTTTACTGTTGCTTTACCGGAGGTGTAAAATGAGAGTGGATTTTTATAGTTATTATGGTAGTAATTTCGTAGACATATTTATGTGCTTACAATCATTCTTGTATTAATAAATATTTAATTTAGTTCTATAAAAAACCTCTTCAGACTCAGTGGCCTTATCACTACTGAATTCAAAGCCTGCATCTTTATGCATACAAATTGCAAAAATGGGTCTTGACAGTTTTTTAAATTTTCACTGTGGGCTTTGAACAACTCAGCCTTAACCATCGGCTGTGTGATAATAATCAGGGATTCTTTGTGGGATTTATTTGTCATTCCAAAATCTTTTGTAATTGGTGAATATTAAGGTTATGAGTACGAGAAGCGCTTTGAATTATGGGGTGGGTGTGAGTTATTTATGAAGTGGTGAGACTGCCAGATGGTTTTGGTAATTGCTAAGACTTGTCTGGGAGGAGAATATGTAACCTGATTATGTTACAAACAATATCCAGGAACAAGCTGACAGAGTTGGTGGAATAATTAGAGATGGGATTACCTGCAGGGGCTAGGAAATTAGACATAATTGAAGTGATAGCACAGCATTGGAAATTGGAAGGAATATCTGACAGGCAGACTTCTCCTAGGTGTGGTTCATTGGAAAGTGCTCACATTCATCTGCAAATGAAAACTATTGAATTGGAAGAAAAGGAACGAGAAAGGGCATTCCAAAACGAGCAGAGAGAAAGTCACAGGAGGGAAATAACAGGAATGGAAATTAGAAATTGTGAAGATAAAGAAGGAGGAAATAGAAATATATATATATAGAGAGAGAGAGAGAGAGAATTCCATCTGAAAAACGTTGGCTGTTAAAAAAAAAAGAGACGCCAGGAGGTGAGGAAGGACACATCCAGAATCCAGTGGATGATATTTAAATTACTACAAGCTCTTCCAAAGCTTGGGAAAAGGGATGTTGAGTCATTCTTTATTTCAGTTGGGATTATAGTTAATCAGATGAAATGGCTGCAAGAGAACTTGACATTATTGTTACAATCAAGGTTGGTGGGTAGATTACATGATGTATATGCTTTTGCTGTCTGAAAAAGTATCGGTGAATTATGATATGTTTAGAGAAGGTTATTTTGAGTGCACATTACTTGGTACCTGAAACATACAGGCAGAAATTTAGGATTATGAGAAAACAGCCTGGGCAAACATAGTGAGATTGACAGAGTAAACCAAATTAATTTTGACTGGCGGATACGGGTGTTGAAAATAGAGAGACCCTTGGCAGCTCTTGGAGAAGTAACTCTTTTCCATCAATTTAAAGATTCAATTCCTTTGGTGGTGAGAATTTATCGGGAGGAACAAAGGTTTGATCCAGAAGGCAAGCAGCAGAGGTGGCTGATGACCATGAGTTAGTGCAGTGAGCTAAACCTTTGCCTCAGCACCCTTTCAAATCCTAAAAGGATAGACGTGAGAAGGTGAAAGGAAGGTGGGGAAGAGGATGAGTAGCTGGAAATTACCAGGAAGTTTTCTTTCTCAGAATAAAGAGGATGGTGCTGAAGGTAGAGGTGACATTGGAAAGTTGAAGTGTTTTCATTGTAATAAGGGTGGGGGGTGGTGGGGTGGGGGTGCATAAGACGTCAGTGTTGGAGATTGCAGGAAAAATCTATTGGAATTGTAGGGTTGAAGAAAAGTTCCGGAGGTAATGTAACCTGGGTTCTGAGGTTCAGGCACAGGATAAAGCAACGTTTTGTACACAAGTAAAACAGGATCAGTGATAGGTAAAGGAGTAAGAATGTGTTCACTGTATACCCAAGAGAATTCTGAGGAGCAGGTAACAGAAATGCTTAAAGATTTTGTGTGTGAGCAGAATGACTTTCTATGTGTGCAGCGTAGAATAGGTGAAGATGTTAACTTTTAAGAGACACAGAGGTTAGTCAGCCCTTAATATTGTCAGATAGTGATATTTGTTGTTCAAAGGGAGTATTGCAGAAACAGCATTCATGGAGATGTTAAACATATACCCTTGTGAAAGGCAAATTTAAAAAGTAAGAGGAAAACTGGAGAAGTGACTCTTGAGGTGGTGGAAAAATTGCCCATTGCAAGGCTTCAATTTATTCTGGATAATTAAAAAGCTGGATCACAAATCTGGGTGATGCCTATGGAGTTGAGCAGCCCATAGAAATGTTTTCAACAGATTTGTTACAAGAGGAGCATTCTGGATTGTTTCCAGGTTGTGTGCTAATGGGATCAGAGGCACACAGGTTGAAGCAAGAAAAACAAGAAAGACAGGCAGTTCAAAGGCAGGAAGAAGGTATTCAAATCGCATTATCAGGCACTGTGCTTGGAAACATTGCTCATAAAGACACAGGAGAGGACAAATTAACTGAAGTGTTTAACTCAAAGTAGTTAATTGAGTTGCCTCAGAAGGATTTGCAATTAAAACAGTTATATCAGACAGCTTACACAGAAACAGAGGCAAAATGTATCCCAGAATGTTATTACCTGCAGGGTGATATTTTAAGAGGAAATGGAGACCGGGTCATGTCTCAGCAAATGGAAGCTGGAGGGAGGTACATCAGATTGTTATTACATTAGAGTATAGAAATGACTTTCTCATGATTGCTCATTAAATTGAATGGGGGCATTTAAAAATTAGAAAGACACAAGAAAAGGTAAAGAAAGATTTTACTGGGCCAGGATTGCACAGAGATATAGTCAAAGACTGCAGAACATGTAACACATGTCAGGCAATAGGGCAACCACAAGCGGTGATTAAGCCAGCACCTTAATCCCAATATGAACATTGAAGAAACGTTTACTCAGGTCATGATTGATTGAGTACGACCCCTCCCTTAGTCGAAGAGTTCAAATCAGTACTTACTAACAATATTGGATGTGGCTACCAGGTTTTCTGAAGCCATACCTTGAAGAAATATTACAAGTAAGATTGTGTAAGAGTTACTTTTTACAAGATATGGGCTTTAAGTTTTACGTGACAGCCATTTATGGAAGCAATGAAGAGTTTGGTGATAAATAGTTTCATTCAACATCTTATCAGCGGAGTCACAAGAAGCTTTGTAAGGATGGATCAAACAATATAAACTATTATGAGAGTGCACCATCACGATTATCCACGGGATTAGTATGGGGAAGTTCAATTCTTGTTGTTTTCTATTAGGCGCGCCTAATGCATTGAACTGTTTTACTCCTTTTGAAATAGTTCATGGCCTTGAGGTAAGGGGACCACTGAAACTAATTTATGAGAAATTGGTGGGTCAAAATCCAGGAAGTACTCTCCTGGATTATGTATCAAACTTCAGACAGAGGTTAGACAGAACATGTGAGTTGGCTAGGGAACATTAAACGATATCACAGCAAGTGATGAGAGTGAAAGCAGACAGGAAGACTACAGCTCGGAGATTTTTTTGCAGGAAGGAATGTGCTACTTCTGTTACCAGTGCTGAGTGACTCATTAAAGGCAAGGTTTATTGCGCCTTACATGACTGAAGAGAAATTTTGTGAAGTAAATTAATTAATAAATAATCCAGACACAAGAAAGAAGCAGAGGGTGTGTCATGGGATATGCTTAAAAAGTCTTTGGCAGGGAAGAGAATCAAATAGATTTATTAGTAGTGGTAAATAATAATAAAGGGATAGAAAGGCAGGATTCTGAAATGTATTTTCCTCTCATCAGATTGGATAATGAGGGTGCATTTGAAAACTTAAATGTAACATTGAGTTACCTTCCAGACAAGTGTCAAAGTGATTTGTGAAAGCTATTGCAGTCACACAAAACCATTTGTGGAAACAAATTGGGGAGGACAGATTTAGCTATCCATGATCTCTCTGTAGAAGTTTCATCTTCAATAAGGCAACATTCTTATAGTTGAAATCCGGAAGGTTTATCACATGTACAGAAAGAAATTGATTTCATGCTCTAAAACAGTATCATTGAGTCTAGCTGCAATAACTGGAGTTCGCCTGTTGTACCAGATGGATCACAAATACTCTGTGTGGACTCTTGAAAGGTGAATTCTGTGACAAAAGCAGATTCGTTTCCCATATCATGGTTTGAGGATTACGTTGAGAAAGTGGGACAATCAAAATTTTTCACAAAGTTTGACTTGCTAAAGGGATGTTGGCAAGTCCCAGTATCAGACATAGCAAAAGAGGTATTGGCTTTTCTGTCGCCAAATGGACTAAATCAGTTTAAAGTCATGCCATTTGGTATGAAGAATGGACCTGCGACATTTTCAAAGACTGACAAAGAAAGTAATTGCAGGTCCAAGCAATTGTGCTGTTTATATTGATGACTTAATACTTTTCAGCCAGAGGTGGGATGAGCATTTACTACATCTGGAAAAATTATTTACTCGATTACAAGGAGCTAATTTGGCGACGAAATTGGCTGGAAGTGAATTTACAAAAGAGCAAGTTATGTATCAAGGCCATAACATTGGACATGGTAAGGTGGCTCTGAGAGATGTGAAAGTCGAGGCTATCGTGGATTTCCCAGTACCTGCAACAAAGAGAAAAGTTTTGAGATTTCTGGACATAAGTGGGTTTTACTGGAAATTTGTACCAAATTTTAGACATGTGGTTGCTCCACTGACTTAACTATTGAACATGAGCAAAAAGTTTGAATGGACACTGGAGTGTCAGAGGGCACTTCATATTGTGATCACTGTTGTAACTAGGACATTAGTTTTGGCAATACTCAATTACGCCAAGAAATTATAATTGGCCATTGATGCAGGAGATATTGATATTGGGGCCATCCTGTTTCAGGAAGATGACACTGGAACTGAAAAACCTGTACAGTATTTTTCACGGAATTTGAATGCACAACAGAGAAGATATTCAACGGTTGAAAAGGAGGCGTTGGGTTTGGTGTTAGCATTGCAACCTTTTGAAATCTGTGTGGAAAACAATTCTTCAGAAACTATTGTTGCTACAGACCACAAACCTTTAAAGTTCGTGTAAAATTTCGAGACAGAAGTGCAAGGCTAAACAGGTTGAGTTAATTCATGCAACCACTTAATTGACTGATAAGACAAGTTTCTGCATGAGGATCTGATTGCAGATGCGTTATGATGGGTTTCAAGGTTAAGTGGAAAAACTGGATATTTTGAAACCTGGACATTGAATTTGAATGATTGCTGCAGATACCAATGATTTGTATTTACATATGGAGATATATATATATAGTTATGATAACACAAGTGTCTGTTAATGTAATAGTACTGAGATGAAGAGAAATTTCTTCAGCCAGAGAGTGGTGAGCCTGTTGAATTCGTGACTGCAGAAAGTGGTTGAGAGCAAAACATTGTATGTTTTCAAGAAGGAGTTGGATATAGCTCTTGGGGTGAAAGGGATAAAAGGGTATGGGGTGAAAGCGGGAGCAGGCTATTGAGTTCGATGATCAGCCATGACCATAATGAATGGCGGAGCACGCTCGAAGGGCCGAATGACCTACTCCTGCTCCAAGTTTCTATGTTTCTATATAAATATGTAGTTACGTATAGGAGGTAGTGCATGATGGGTTAATAAATATGAAGCTATCTTTTGGAATTATGATGCTTCATTTTTATGTAAGGAAGCCGATGTCAACAGACGTAATAATGTCTATAATGTTATTGGATATTATTTTAAAATAGTGCTTAGTAGTGTCTGTGTCTATGTGTATGTATGTGTGTGTGTGTCTTAATTGGATTTAAGCCAGCTGATCTTGGGTTTTTCTGTATAGAAGAGAAGTATGTTCGAAAGGGTAATTAGGTAAACATGGGGAGATGGAGGGTGATGTGTAAAGGGGGCAATTTGCATTTGGAAATAGGCCATTCAAAAGAGCGGGTGAAATATTACACCTAAGCAGGTGCAGCTCAGAAAAAATGTGTTTATTGTTTTAAAAAGCTTACTGGTAAAGCGTGTATAATGAAAGAGTGCTATTGTTAGAAGGCCTAAAGTAAAAGAAAAACACCGAGTGACAATGAGAATTTGCATTCAAAGAGGAAAATTTTTAATGTAAGAGAAAGCTGTTGGTAAAATGAGGAGGGATTCTGAAATCAAAAGCCTCCAGCCTGTAAGCCTCAAGTCCCAGAGCTGAAAGTAATTAATTTTGAATGTGACTGTTCGGGGTGTGCTTTGCCATGGGTCTATTTAAATTTACGTGTTTTGCAGTTGCCTTACCGGGGGTGTAAATGAGATTCAGATTAATTAGGGGGGTTTTGTGTTTATTAGAGCAGAAATTTTGTAGGCATATGTATGTGCTTACAATCTTTCTTATCTTAATTAAAATTTACTGTAGATTTATAAAAAATTTCTTGAGACTCGTTGGTCTTATTACTACTGAACTCAAAGCTTGCATCTCGAAAGATACAAATTGCCAAAATAGGCTATGACAGTTATTTCACGTTGCCCTATGGGATTTTAACAACTCAGCCTTTACCATCGGCGGTGTGATATTACATGGACAAAAGGGTTGAACTCCTAAGGTGAGGTGAGAGTGACCTTGGTATCAAGGCAGCATGTGATTGAGTGTGGCAACAAGGGACCCCAGAAAAACGGGAGTCAATGTGAATCAGGGGGTAAAATTTCCACTGGATGGATTCAAAGGAAGATGGATGCAGTTATTGGAGGTCAGCCAACTCAGCTCGAGGATATCACTGTCAGAGATAGTTAGGTTAGTGTCCTGGCCCACAGCAGCTTCATCAATGACCTCCTTTCAATCATATGGTCAAAACTGGGGATGTTCGCTGAAGATTGCACAATGTTCAGCACCATTCACGACTCCTCAGATACTGAAGCAGTCCCTGCCCAAATGCAGCAAGACCTGGAAAATATCCAGGCTTAATAAAAACAAAAATACCTGGATAAACTCAACAGGTCTGGCAGCATTTGCGGAGAGGAGCACAGTTAACGTTTCGAGTCGGCATGACTCTTCAACAGAACTAAGAAAAAATAGAAAAGAGGTGAAATATAAGCTGGTTTAAGGTGGGGGGTGGGGGGACAAGAAGAGCTGGATAGAGGGCCAGTGATTGTTGATCTTTTTGTTGTTATATTTTGACTTCAACCGTTATAAATGTAAAATAAAGACACAGTAATAGTCTGCTTTGAGAATTTTGACGTTCACGGTGTCCTTTTTCTGAAGTTATGAAATTATGTTATGAACTCATAGTGAAGGATGTTCTGGACGCGTTTAATCCAAACATGATAGAATATCTCATTCAGATTCAAGGCGAGAAACATGGGTCTGAAACTAGTGTATTAACCTTAAGCAAAGACAATCACAAGACTGTGACGGCAGAATTGGCTACAGTAGACCTGAAAATATGTTATAAGGTAATGTAAGAGAAGAAGTGAGATGCATTTAAGGGGTTGCCTTACAAGTCTCAACAAACATACATTCCATAGAGATGGAAGCACTCTGTGAGTTTGATGGACCATCGGCGGCTAACTATAAAAGCTCAGAGTGCTATCAGATTGAAAGAAAATCCATGCATTGTTGCTTTTGCTACCCCACGGACACCAATAACATTTTCAGTAATATTTCAAATTTCAGTCACTCATCGTAAGGATCACACAACAAGATTTCAAGTTTCAACTTTTTACCTTTAAAAACAAACTAGACATGACATTTGTTTAAAAACGCGCAGTAATAGAGGTATACTCTAAATATTCGAAAAAAAACTAACATTCTCCATTTAATTTTTAATACAGTTAAAAATCTGACATCACATTTCTAATATACATTTGAACTTTAAGAGGGTATTTTATTCTCCATCGACCCTCCTCAAGCTTATTCTCAACTCGCAATCTTGCATCCTTCATTTTCCATGTTCCTGCCTGGAAACTTCGAATTACAGAACTGACTTTCGCTCAGAAGGGTTCGTTGGACAGAATTTCATCGAGCTAGGGCACTAGACAAAACTTACAGCCTCGTTTAAACCATCAACAATGTTGTCTCCTTATTCCAAGAGCTATCTATGACCCATATTCTGCGTGAAGAACTACTAGATAATAGGAGTCTCTGTCTCTCCCTGATCTCTCTCTCTCTCTCTCTCCCTCTCTGTCTTTCACCAATCCAAATCCTAATTAGAGCAGATTTGTGATGGAACGTTCTAACCAGCTTCCTTTCCTTGATTGGAGTAAAGTTGATCAATACGATCTTGTGTTCCTTAAAGATGTGTATCACAAGTCTACAACACTGATCAATATTTGCATTTGGCTTCCCCTGCCCCACAACCTATATGATTGGCCTGTTTGGAAAACTTGTAATTAGGGCCCGAGCTAAGCTTACCGTTCAAGTCTGATTCTGCAGTAGGGTGGATCAAAGCTATCCTGCTGGATAATGGACACCCTGATCGTAGCATTATTCGCTGCATGTGATGCCAGCACTTGAAATGTTAAAGCCATCGCTTTTGGGCCTGAAAATATGCCGGTCCACCTCTGAATGATTTGAGGAAAAGGTGAAGATTGTGGCTTGCCATTGTTACATTGCAAGAGAAATACAAATGCCTTTCTCCACTAATAGGATGTTAACTTCATACCAAAAAGATGTTCTGCTCACCACACAATTGAGTCATGAGGCATTTGAATTTCAGTTTCACTGTGTTGCCAGGAATGTAGGACATATGTCCTAACGACTGGTCGATTGCAACAAAAGCCTCGTTTCTGGCTGCTCACAACAGGGATAGTACTGACCATTTGCAAACAATCTATGCTTTCTAAATTCAGAACATTATGTCCAACATTTGATGCGATTGCATGATTGGACGTCACTTAGTAAACAATCCCAAGTGGCTAAGACTGAGATTAACAACCTTATACCGTGCCTCCAAACATTGCATTTTGAATGTTTGCGTCCAATAATAATCCACTTTGAAAGTTCTGAATTACAGAAATTATGGTACGATCAAACAAGAAAAGTGTTCACGATTGATCTTAACATGATAGAATATCACACTCAGTTTGAAGGCGAGAATCGTGGGTCTGAACCTAGTGTTGAAAACTCAAACATATGCAATTACAAGAGTGTGATGATAGAATTGCCTACAATGGACGTGCAAATATGTTAAAAGTTAATACCTTAGAGAAGAATCTGGAGGCATTTATGCAGATACTTTTATTTACTTTTAAGTGTCAACAAACATCAATTCACTTGAAAAGGGAGGACTCTGAAAACGATGTACCACCTGTGGCTAACTAAAGACATTAAGGATGGTATCAAATTGAAAGAATATTGACATATAATGTTGCTTTTACTATCCTGGTGGATAGCAACAATAGTGATAATTATATCTTAAGATTCATAGATTGGCAGATTTCAAATTTTAAGATTTTATTGCAACAAGAAAGATAAAAGTAACATTCATGAAATAGAATGCACTAGAATACTTATGCTTTAAATAACAGAATACAATTTCCTACATTTAAAATTTAACACAACAAAAAATCCCACAACACATTTCTACTTGACACTGTCTCCTAAGGCTGTGATTTATTCTCCGGCTACAAGGCCGAACTTATTCTCACCTCCCTGGCTTGCTACTTGTTTTTTCATTCTCCTTTTCCAGTCTGGAAACTTCTAAGCACAGAGCTTTCACTGTGTCTGTTTCTTTGTTAACTAATCAATCTAGCTAAAGCTCGGAAAATCTTTCAGATTCCTTTAAATCCACACGAATTTTGTCTCTTCATTCAGAGCATTATATCCCACTGGTATTCTTTATGATGAATAGTTTCCATTAAAGCGATCCTGAGGGATAATGGCTACGCTAACCAGATCACTTCTCAATGCATATCACGCAAACTCATGAACTCTAAGGCCGCCACTTTCAGTCCTGAAACGTGTCCAGTCTACCTCAAATGAACCAGAGCATGATAGGCGCCTGAACATTAAAGCTAGATATTTTGCATTTCTGCTGTGCTGTAACAATGGGAGTGGCATTCTCCATTAGCAGGATACTGACTTTATGCCAAAAGGGCGGTCTGCCTGCGACAAAAGTGATTAGCCTGGTGTATGTATCTCAGTTCCAGTGTGGTGCCAGGTATGAAGACAATACGCCCCAAAGGCTGGTGAATTTAGACAAAAACCATGTCACTTGGACTGCTCACAACAGGCAGAGCACTGACTGTACTCAAGCAACGCATGCTTGTTAAACTCATAACATCACATCCAATAATAGACATGATTTCGTGATTGGACAGCACTTACTGAAAAACCCCAAGTGTGCTAACAATTAGATGAACATTCAATTTAAGGCCGCAAGTCATTCTCACAAGGCGGCTCACTTAAACTTGGTATAAGGTGCATATGTTCATTCGCTGGGCGCTGTAGTCCATCAACAGGAACAATATATGCAGATATTGTGCATTTTTCGATTTATGAAACGCCTGGCTGACAATTATTTCCTGGCACATTTCCGTTGTCAAACCCTCAAACAATCAGGTTCGACTTGTCTTGTTTTTAATTAAAACAAAACATTTTGGGGGTTTGTTTTTGCCGGTACATTTTCCTTGGCAATGCTGAGGCCAATCAGGGCCCACTTTCCAGCCAACTAACACCCTTTTCTCGAGCCATATAAATTTGTCTCATTGAAAATTGTTCTGGCAGGGCATTGCATCATGCGTCTTTATAATGTCCCTCATCTGACATCCGCTGTGACATCCATCTAACATTAATTAGACCAGAACTGTCAACTGAGGGAATGCTGAACAATTTAAAGCACTTTGACCTTGTGCACTCTGTCATCATTAGCAACATAACAAATCTAGTGATTTAACAGAGATTTGACATCTACCTATCAATCATAAATACTCATGTGCCTCCTGCCGTTATGGCATTTTGTCAATTTCTTCGCCTGTCTCCCTATTGCCCCTTTGTGTAATTGTTAACTACCTGCGTGACTCTACTGACTAACGGTTTCATGGCAGCTCATCACCTGCTTCTTCCAGGCTGTCAGATTGAAACCGAAGGTCCAGCTGATTATCACGAGACGATCTTGAGCTAGCACTGCATTTCATCCCCAAAATCTGAGAAAAGGCAAATTGTCGCCTCACTTTCCTCTGTTGAAGGGTGTTTTTTTTAGAGCGCTCACTGCTGGAATTTCCAGCAGAGAATATTTTTTTCTCATTAATTCATTCGAAGAAACCAAGTGTGATGCTCAGTGAGGTGCAATCCATGTTCTTGTTAGTTTCCACAATTATTGTTGGTTATTTTTCCCCTTGCCCAGTCCAGTGTTTTGTACAATTCTTTGCCAGATCAAGCAATTTTGGCGTAGAGTGAGAGAGATTCAACTAAAGAAGACGGAGGTACCCCCACCAATAGAGGTGGGGGAGAAGGGTATGGTTGTCATAGGTAATGACATAGATTGAAGTAAAGATAGGATAGGCTTCCCATCAATAGAGAGAGAAGGCAGAGGATGACAGAGTCAAGTAAAGCTTGCGAATACTCTCCCATAAAGAGTGAGAGAAGGGATGTAGTGACTGACACAATTTTACAGAAGGTTAACATTTCCTCTGATAACCAAGCGCATTAGTGACTTTGTACTGGAAAACTCAGCGTTAAGGTGATGTTGCAACTAATGCCTTGCTTTAATTGCGACTGTTTAGTTGAGATTCCTGTTTTATAGTTACCTTGTTGGCAGAACTATGGCCTAACAGTCACCCTGTCGTTAACACTCCCATCATAAACTGATCTTGTAAGCGTTGCCTGTACTGGCAGTGACTTATCGCTCATTTCCTGGTCGTGCTGTTAAACAGAAATCCCAGTGTGCGGTATTAACCTAACACTATTTAATGCATTTTCTGATATTCCAGCATCCTCAACATTGTGTCAATGCATTGTAAGGATAAGTGGATTCTGGTCTTCATTAAAATTATGAGATGGCAACTTCCTAGTGATACTTCATGTAACGGGCCCCGATATTACAAGCTGTCATTTAGTTGCTGATTCATTTTTGACATTATAGAACTTTCATAGATATTAAGAGATAGAAAGAGGCTCTTTCCCCCAACAAGACCGTGTCAGTGTTCTGCTCCATTGAATGATTGGGCTAGGATTTTTAGGACGGTGGGATTTCCCGCCCCGCTCTCTGAAGAGTCACCGGAAATCATTTCCCCCCTAAACCGTCCGCCCCGCAGGCATTTCACGCTCAAATGAGCGTTAGTTGGCTACAAGTGGTGCTGAAGCCACTCACTCGAGAGGAAGTCGCATTAGAGAGCTGACGGCCAACCTGATTGGCTAGCTGGGTATGAGCCCCTGCAGCGAGCAGAATTGGGACTGCAAGCAGCCCCCTAGGGCATCAGTCTTGGGATTAGAGAAAGAGGAGCGTTTTGGCGGTCTCAGGACAGTGATGGTGGGGGGCCATGGGGCGGATGGGCCATGAGGGGTTACGGTGTCCAGGGAGTGGCCTGGCTTGGAGGGAGGTCCTGCTATTACGAGACCTTCGGGGAGGGGGGCGCCCAAATTTAAAACAGGGATTCTGATTGAGGTGCCCCATCGCCCAGTTTCACCTTTGATCGATTTGTAGCCATTTGTTCCCAGAAGCAATTGACTGTTATATCTGCTAACATTGAAGGGTTCGCTGTAGCTACACAAAACATCCTCGCTACTTTATGCAATGAGTAGATATGTGATGTCCTCTGCTTGCAGGAGACACACGGAGCAAGTGAGAACAACCGCCCAAAAGTACCAGGAATGTTCCTGGTTATTGAAAGACCTCATCGACAACATGGCAGTGCTGTATTTGTTAGAGCTGGTTCAGTTGTAGAAGCCACTTCTAAAACAGACGATGACAACATCGAAGTTCTAACTGTAGAGCTGAGTAAAGTAGTGACCTCAGTGTACAAGCCACCTGGCACAGGTTTCAGCTTCTCTAACCCTGTACCCATCCTGCACAGTAAACCACAGATCATGATTGGAGACTTTAATAGCCACAGTACACAATGGGGGGGTACAAGGAGTCTAACAACGACGGAGGAGCAGTCGAAGAATGGATGTACGCTAACCAGCTTACTCTCATCCACGATCCGAAAGTACCAGCCTCCTTCTACAGTGCCCACTGGAAGTGTAGCTATAACCCAGGTCTTGCCATTGTCAGCAAGAACATCGCTGGTTTCTGCAAGAAGCTTGTCACAGATCCAATACCACAGACACAACACCGTCCTATTGATATCCAGGTAAAGGAAACAGTGTTACCAACCGTCATACCATTCGAAAGGCGCTTCAACTTCAAGAAGGCCGATTGGAACAGGTTCACACGAGTACTTGGCCGTAAGGTTAAATGCATTAAACCATTACCTGAGCACTGCAACCTGTTTGCAAAAGCTGTCCAGAAAACAGCCAGAAGGAAGATCCCCCGATGTTGTAGAGCACACTACATCTCTGGTCTCAACAAGGAGAATGCTGAAATCTACTGGGAGTATGTCTCAATGTTTGAATCTGAACCCTTCTCGGAGGAAACAATATTTACCGGTGAGAGGGTGATGTTAAGTGTCTCTCAAGAGCTTCAAGCACCTGAGACACCTTGATAGAGAGAACAGATCTTACGAAAAGCAGCAAGAAGGCATGGTCTCTCATAAGCAAACTTGGAGGCGATCCCAAGAAATCTGCCCAACATCCAAATATGTCAGCAAACTAAGTTGCCGACCAGTTACTCCTAAATGGAAAAATCAATAAGAAACAACCAAGATCACAACTAGATAGGAAGAGGTACAGCAATGACCCTGGCTTCACTGGACCATGCACCATGGAAGAGCTGGAAACTGATATATCTAGTCTAAAACACGGGAAAGCAATTGGTCTTGACAACATAGCAACGGAGCAGATAAAGAACTTTGGACAGCAAGCAAAGAAAAGGCTCCAACAATTGTTCAACCACTGTCTGGCAACACACAAACTACCTAATATTTGGCAGTAGGCACATGTAATAGCACTATTAAAGCCCGGAAAAGACCCCTCAGATCCTAAAAGCTTTCAGCCAATTTCACTGCTTTGCCACACTAAGAAGCTGTTTGAACGCCTGATACTCAATAGAATAGCAGCAACTGTAGATGAGAAGATCATTCCACTGCAAGCAGGTTTCCGCCCCTGCAGATCAACAACAAGCCAACTGCTCAAACTCATACAACATATCGAAGGTGGTTTTGAGCAAGCGATGATAACAGGTACTGTTTTTGTAGACCTGTCAGCAGCATACGATACAGTGATCCATAGACATCTCCTCTGCAAGATCCTAGAGATGACAAAATATATACACTTAACAGAGCAGTTACAAAGCATGCTTCAGAATCGCTGGTTCTATGTTTAACTAGGTGTGAAGCGCAGCAGGTGGCCTATTCAGAAGAATGGTCTTCCTCAGGGAAGCGTGCTTGCACCGCTGCTGTACATCCTCTACACGAATGACCAACCTATAGACGGTGTCACACGCCCTTTTATATATGCTGATGACTTATGTGACACTGCCCAAATCACTGATTTTAATACAGTGGAGAAAACGCTTTCTGAGGACTTGGAGGGACTAACATCCCACTCTGAAGTAAAGAACATTCGCGCAAACCCATAAAAGACGCATCTTTGTGCATTCCACCTCAGAAACCGAGAAGCCAAACCCCAGCTTAAAGTAACCTGGTGTGGGGCAGCACTGACGCATTGTGAGCACCCTATCGACCTAGGAGTCACCCTTGACAGATGCCTCACCTTCATGAACCACATCAAAAAGACAAAGGCAAAAGTGAGCGCACGAAACAACATCCTCAATAAGCTCACGAACACAAAATGGGGAGCCAGCTCGAAAACATTACGAACAAGTGCACTTGCTCTTTGCTATTCCACTGCCGAATACGCCTGCCCTGCATGGGAAAGATCTACTCATGCTAAGAAGATGGATGCCGTTCTGAATGCAACTTGCCGAATTATCACAGGTTGTTTAAAGCCAACAAACATCAACAGCTTATATATCCTGGCGGGTATCACTCCCCCTGATATAAGAAGAGCAATAGCCAGCAAGAAAGAGCAACTCCATCAAACATCAGATGAGAGGCACCCTCTACATGGTCATACACCTACACCCAGCCGCCTAAAGTCAAGGAAGAGCTTGATGAACAGTTTTGTTCCATGACAATCAACCCCACCTGAAGCCCGCATCGCCTTGTGGAAAGACCGGCTCACCAGTCTCGAACAATCCCGAGCAATGGAAATTCTACCAGATGAAAGCCTTCCCCCAGGAGCTAATTGCAACTGGGCAACCTGGAAGTGCCTCAACAGACTTATGACAGGTGTAGGTCGTTCAAAGGTGTCATTAAGCAAATGGGGATATACAACCTGCCCGACAACTTGTGAATGTGGAACTGAGCCATAGACTATGCAACATCTCCTGCAAAGTCTATCGCTGGAGGAAACCTGCACTGTTGCAGATCTTGCCGAATTCAACAACAAGGCGCAAAAATGTATCCAGTTCTGGCAGGGCCATGTATAGACTGTCTGTGGACACAATAAGAAGAAGCCAAAAGCTGAAAATAAAATACTGCACCGGGAAGACAGCTTCGTGGGTTATAGGCACTGCCCGTCTCCTGAGCTGTCTAAAAAATAGCTTTTTTTTTGTATTCGAGCCTATGTACATAATTAATAATGTACAGTGGTTCTGTGTCCCCATACCAATAACTTACAAATCACCTGCATGGGACGCATATGATTTGATTCGTTCCATTTTACTAACCTGTCCCCCATTCATTCTGAATTTACTGCTCAATGCTCTGACTGTCAGACACATCCTATCAACAAATAGAGCCCGCAGGAGACTCAGGACCCAAAGCAATGGAGAGAATCAGAGTGACCCAGAGATGGAGAAGCGTAGGAAGTCCATGGTTTTACTCGTCGCCATCTCAGGCAGCTTCATCCTGCTTTATTCGTTACTTTTTGTCATGATCCTCTATTTGCGAATTGCAAAAGTTACTTATTTCTCAGGTTCTAAATCCACTGAATTATCATTTAACCTGGCGGAAAGCGGATATTTGCTTCAGTTTTTGAGTTTCTGTATCAACACATTTATTTATGCTGGGGTCCAGATTAAATTCCGAGCTGAGTTAAAGAAAGGGATAAAATATCCAGTGAAATTATTTGTTAAGTTGTTTAAGTTTTGTAAAATGCTAAAATGGCACATGAATTCCACAACAAACTCCAACATTTCCTCTACTTGCCTATGTCACACGTGGCCTCGCTACCCAGGTGCATTTGCTTTCAGACCCTTACCACATTTATAAATATAAGTAACACGATAATAACGTTTGAAGCAGTAGCGGCAATGGAAGTGGGAATGTGGCCTATAAATTAAGGGCTGGTAGCTGGGCGGGCTGAACAGTTAAGAATTGCGAGAGGGGTTGTGCACCACTGACAACATGGTTACCATCGTCTTTATATGGCAGCCAACATTAGTTTCAAAGGAAGCAGCCACGAAACAACATAAAGGGGTAGCGATGGGGCAGAATGCAGAGTAAGTGTTGCGCCAAAGCTCATTGATTCCTCCTTGGGGATGATTGTCCAGACTGGAGGGCTCGGGGGTTGGGGGCGGGGTCGTTGGTGGCATGGTAAAGGGAGTGGTCCTAAAGACATTGCCTCGCCAAACCGGGCAGACATCGATGGCGATAGTGGAGCAAGTTGAGAACCATCTGTTGGCCACACTTGTCTAAATGGCGGCAGAGCTGGAAAAGGACAAATGAGAAGCTGGAAAGGATAGCGCCGTGGATGATATTAAACTTGCTACTTTAAGTGCGACTATATGTGAAGGGGTTGCTGGTCCAGGCACTGCTGAGGCATCAGCACTGGCTATCAGGGGCGTAGTGAAGTGCCTGTGAAAGGGAATGGGGAGGCAGTGGTGACTCATGCACTGTCAGTCTGAATAGCCACATGCCAGAATCGACGCTTGGGCAGCATGATGAACAGTTAGGCTTGCAAGCTTGGTCGATGTTGTGTGCCTGTTCTAAGATCGTGCAGCAATGGGCATTTATATTTCTGCAGGAGTAGAGCGTTCCAATATAGGGCAAAGGACATGAACAGGAAAAGCCGTGCCATGCATGATCATACTCTTATGACACAGCTGATGGTAAATGCTGGGCTGCTCAAATCCCAGGGTAAACTTGAAACAACTGCCACAACTTATTTTGCAATTTGTACAAATTTCGAAATGTGTGCTTGAGTTCAGTAGCAATATTACCACCAAGTCTTATAGGTTTATTGCAAAAATAAATCAAACCATTATTAATAGAAGAAATACTTTTAAATGCATACGTAGATCTACAAATTACTGCTATGGTAATTTCTAAATACCCTAATTAACTTTACTCCCAGTTACACTTTCGTTAAGGCAACAGTAAGACACATAGATTTTAAAAGACCAGGCAAAGAACCATGATACCCTGAGCAATCCAATTCAAAGTGAGTTTTCTTAACTTCAGTTCATTGTAGACAGCAGCTTGAAGCCTAGATGCTTTTCACACTTGTTAGATCTTAAAATGCCTAAACTTACGCAGAGCCTTCGTTCCTTTATACATATTTTCCCGATTTGATTTCAAATTCCCAGTGTTTTACTATATCTTTGGACTTTACCATTCTCATAATAAAAAATCTCTCATAGCGCTAATTTTACCGGTGATGTTTGGGAAAAATATATACACAGGTTTTGAACATCAACTGGCTAGGTGAGAAACTTCACCCTTCCTTTCCAAACAATCTGGCCTGGTTTATTTTAAAATGCAAATGTTTACCTTTACCTCTGCCATCTACCTACTTAACATCTCAAACCTAGATTATCTCCTGACACAACAAAGATTTCAGCCCGGATGTCTTTAATTCAATTAAGTCACACACAGATATAGGCTCATAGACATAGACCCCACCACTACTCTACTAAGCAATACACTCCAATAACATTATGAGACTTAGTATATCTTCCTGACAATATGCACGCGGATGAAGTGGTGCTGGAGCTGGGAGGCCCGGAGGCACAGCAAGCAGGCACTCATAGGGATATGGACGCAGAGCACCCACAGAGTGAATGGCCGAATGGATGGGTACAAGGGGCACTCTGTGGATGACAAATCATCGTGCTCGCGTGTGCACAATTTGTCAGGTCAATGTCCAAACCCCGAGTCATCAGACGGAAATACTGCCGACTCATCGCTCTTCTCTCCCTTGTAAGAGATTCACAAGTGCGCCAGATGCAGATGTGCAACATTCCTCCAATTCTGAGGAGGAGAAGGGGATTTCAGAGGATGTGCGCCACAACATTCCTCCCCGCCCCTCATTGATCCACTCATCACATGTTGCTTCCAAATCTATAAACGTCACCAGCGCCCTCGAGGCTAATGGGAATCCCCCAGGCCTGAGTCAGCAAAGGCAAGGGAACTGGAAAATAACAGGCAGCTGTTTGTAAGACTGGACTGTGCAGTAATGAAGCGTTTCTTCTCCAATCTTTAATTCACCCATGGGTAAGTGTTTAAAAGGGACTGCACGTGGCAAACGGGACCACGTGTGCCATGGACAATAAGTGGAAATGTTTGCAAATAATGCGCAGCTCATGTTGAAGTTCCTCATTTGCTAAGTCTAAATAAGTGAACAAGTAGATGCGGTGGATATTTCACCCTATTCTTTAACTCGACTCTGATTTTACTCTGAGTCCCATCATAAATGAATCTGCTGATGCAGAAATTGGAAAACTCAAACGTAAATCCGAATTGCTGGAGAATTAAGGTGGGCTCACTGATATCAGAACCTGAAACATAAGGGGCATTCACAATGCGGACATAGAGGATCTGCACAAAAAATTATAGATGGGACTGCCCGAGGTGGCGAAGAGTAAAACAATTGACATTATTATTCTTTACATTTCTCTGGGCCCGGGGTCAATTGGGGCTGATATTTGCCATTAGAATGTGCCTGACAGTCAGGGCATTGAGCAGTAAAATCAGAATGAATGGGAAGCAAGGGATTACAATGGAACAAATCCAGTCATAAGTGACCCATGCAAGTGACGTGTAAATTCACAATTTTATACTGCAGAACCAAGGTATATTGTTTAATATGTACCTAGGTTCAAATATAAAATATATGATGATATTTTTACGCAGATCAGTGCAAGCAGGGTTCCTATCACACATTCCGCCATTTTCTTGGTGCAATATTTTGCATTCAGATTCTGACAACAAAAAGCCACAAATTGATCAAAGGTGAAAGCGACCGTTAACCAGGAAGAGCTTTCTATGTCTGCATAATTTAAGGCAGAATCGAAGCTGCACACTGGTAATGTGGACCAGAAACTGAATGTGAAATAAATCCAGCCATCACGTTCCATATTACAGCTGCCGTCATGACCAGGAGATTTGTCGCTGCCATGGACACCATGTAATTAGAGATGCATCCAGAGAGACCACAAGTTCTTCGAGACAAGGTCACAATTACTGCCAAGATATCTGTAATGGAAAGGGAGAGATGGAGACAGAGAGCTTCTTGTGTTTCAGAAGGAACGAGAATAGAGAAGCTGGGGGTTCACACACAAACATATGCATTCGTGTTACAGAATTATGTGTGAAATTTAATCTTTTGAGCTATGACCCTTAAAAGTAAAATACCCCTTATGGTAGCGGCAATTATTCGGGCATTTAAAATAGTCATCCCGATTAAAAATGAGGCAGGGCAATGACATGGGAATGTAAAGTGCTTCAGTGAGACCTAAAGGAGAAAATGAAGAAATTGAAGACATATTGAAACCAGCACGGGAACATCGTATGTGCAAGAAAATCACACATCAGCAAATAATTACAGAAATGTCAAAGAGGGTAAATAAACAAACAACCAACCATAGATGTGGAGACGAAAGTAAAATTGTTCCTCACTCAGGATAAAATGGGCTCCTTTCAACGAATGACCGCAAAGTTATTCGCTGATGGCAAAGTCGGCAGTCAGCCAGCCTGCTCAGAAATATACTCAGAGAAGGAAGTGAAAGGACAATGAGCGTGTCTCTGGCTTGGTGAAGGAAGAGTTGCGCAGAGTGCACTAAAAAGTCCGAGCCCTTCAACTGAAAATCACTTGGGATCCTCAGTGTCGATCTGAAACTCTGGAGCAGGAAGATGCAGACCCTTCCTCTGTGCTGCACTGCACTGGTGGGGCGAAGGATCAACTACATCCTACGGTGGTTACTTGAAATAAAAACTTTGCACCTGAAAGGCGAGAATATGTCACCAGTTCTGGGCCTTCACTCAATGTGGAGACAATAATGAATATTTGAACAATCCTAGGCATTGCCGGGTGTTAGGAGCAGAAGGATGTCCCGCACTCAGCAGCCCTCAATTTAGGACATGCAAGAGCAAAGCTGGGCTCAAGCAGAGAAACTGAGGAGAGAAACACTTTGCCCTGTGAGTGAGGGGTACATGCCAATGTACCATTAAAGGGCTACTTTTACATTGTTTTGAGATCAGTCATCGTCTCTGTTCCTAATAAAGTTCCTTCAATAAATACATTAAGTTCAACCGGGAATTATTCAATGGCTGAATCACCTCAGTCAGTGAATTGTCTTTGGGAATCATTCTACCGCAGCCAAAATCAATGGCAGGAATATTCTGAGCTGGCTGGTGGCGGACGTGAGAGGTGGCCTTCGTGGAAATTATCGGACGGCTTGCGTCATGGTGGCGTGAATGCATGTTGCTATCATCTGAGTTTCCTGCCTACGGTTGGCGGGGAGCTAATTGTAAAAAAATTAGCATATAATTGAAAGGCCATCCCGCCACGCTCTTGGAACCCCGCCGAATCGCCCGCCCACGTCGCCGGGAAAGCGTGAGGTGTTTCACAACAGCACGCAGGGGATGTGAACTTGGCGGCCATCACTTTGGGGGAACTGAGGTCAGTGAATAGCATCGTTTTCCACAACTCCCCTGTTGTTGATAGGCCTCAGGGGCGCCGAGGGGTGGAGGCAATTGAGGCCTGGCCCCGGGGCAACTGGTGAGGGGTGAGGGCTGTCCGGGGGCAAGTGTTGGCCAGCCTTGTTGGTGACCGTTGTTTGCTTTGGGGTTGTTAAGTGCTACCCTGGTGCTGCATCCCGCCCACAGGCGATAGAGTTGGGAGCAGGGCAAGCGAGGGAAGTGGCTACTCATTAGGGACACCTGTATAAACTGCCCATCCCTCCGCAACTAAGACAGAGCAAGCACCACAGTGATGATTGGGATCGGGCTCCTAGCCTGCCCGCCCTTGGAAACAATGTGGAGACACCGAAAGGCCACCAAGCGCTCCATATCTTATGCCCACACCCCCGTCCCCCACTTCCCCCGGCAAAGACATTGAGTCCGCCACCACTTTATTGGGCCGTGGAACAGTTGGCCTGCACACGTTGTACAATCTCCTGAATAACACAGGCCATGTAGCAGTCGCTGCTGGAGGCGCCCACAGCCCCTTGCACTCTCAGCATCCCCGTTTGGACCAGTAACCCCCATGTCCCAGGTTGACATCACAGCCATGCAGTGCACTCATCTCTGTGCATCCGAGGAGTGACCAGCCCTCTCCGGTAATTGCTGAGGGCCAGTCACACAGGGCCAGGAAAGGTGCTAAGCACAGCCATCATAAACACGTCTCTCTCTCTTTCATGCTGCAGGAGGGCCCTGTCAGCATTATGGATCTTGGGGACCTGGCTGTATACCTGTTGTCCTACAGGGACTTGGGACTGAGGCACCTGGTCACGCAAAGGCACGAGCAGCAATCTAATGAAGAAGGTGCAGCAGGGGCTCCCGCACACACTGCCCAGGAGCGACAGGGAGCCGTGGCTGGTCGGCGCCTAGCGACACCCTAGGTCTATTGAGACTGCATGCCGTCCCTGCAGATGATTCAGGGCAAATGTGGCCGACGACTGCTCATGTTTAGGGACTTGGTGGATCACAGGACTTGGCGCCAAGGGGAGATGGAGGTCATCCACTGCCAGTGGCTGTGAAAGTGATCCCGGTGCTCAATTTCTAAGCCAGTGGTTCATTTCAGGGCTGCACAGGTGACCTTTGTGGGATTTCACAATCCACCACCCACAAAAAATCCAAAAGGTCACGGATGCCATCTTCTCCATGGTGCGCAAATTTATGCATTTCACCCTGGACCGGGACAGCCAGGATGCAAGGGCCATTGGATTCACCCTGATCTCTAGATTCCCACAGGTATCGGGTGCAATTGACTGCACTCATGTGGCACTTTGGTCTCGATTGCTACACTCGGCCGACTTCATCAACTACAAGGGTGCAACTGAACGTGCAGCTGGCATGCGATCACTAGAAATGCATCCTGCAGGTGTGCACACGGTATCCAGGGAGTGTGCACGACACCTACATCCTGAGTTGCTCGCAGATCCCTGCAGTTTTCCAGGTTCCACAGAGATTGCAGGGTTAGCTCCTTGGGGACGAGGCCGTGGCTGATGACATCCACGCGGGGGCCTCAAACTGCAGCAGAGCGACACTATAATGAAGCTCATGCAGCAGCTCGCAACTGGTGGAGCATAACATTAGGATGCTAATGATGCGGCTCCAGTGCCTGGAGCCGCTCTGGTGGAGCCCTGCAGTACAGTCCACAGCGGGTGTCACATATTATCTTCATCTGCTGCGTACTTTTCAACCTGGCGCTGCAATGGGGAGACGGGCTGGCTGAGGAAGCGATGGAGGAGCTGCCTGTCTCCTCCGGTGAGTAGGACGCCAATGGGGATGAGGATAAGGCGGTCCTCGGTGTTGACGTTGACGAGAATGAGGCTCTCGCTATGGCCAGACGAGGCAGGCGCGCTGGGGAGACACTCATAGCTGCCATGTTTGTGGAGGATGATGACGACATGCAGTGGGGACACTCCATAGATCTTCACATAGCCTCTGAGAATGTCTGACTCCTGTCTGGCCGAGGGCAGCTGGCTTGCGCTCTGTGATCAGGACCATCTCAGAGATGCAGCCATGAAACTTTAGATGCATCTGATGCTGTGTCCGCCTTCAGCTCCTCAGCCCTTCAGGAGCAGGCGCACAGAATCACTGGTCACAGATGCTGGTATGATGGGGGCCAAACCCACATTAAAAGTGCTGAGTGCATACAGAGAGTATGAGAGAACTCTGTGCGCCTGCCCACTACATTCTGGCAGCAATGGCCAGCAATGCCCAGGTGCAGGCATCAGTAATATTTCCAAGTAGTGTGAGGCTGGACCATGACTTTGGTCTCATGGCTGCACAGAGAACATGGAAGAGGCCCTGGACTGGGACACCTGCCTTTTATCTTGTGCAGAAAGATTTCACATCTGAGTGGCAAGAACACTGCTCGCCAGAACAAGGAGCCATATGCAGGGAGACAGTCTTAGGAGTTTATTGACAATAGTGAACAGTATGTAAAAGTAATCAACAGCCGTTGACAGGCTGTGCAACTATTTTTACCTAACTTTCCTAACCCTGCTGCTACGTCTTGGTGCTCCCCAGACATCCACAGTAGATGTGGAGGCAGCCTGTTGACTGTGACGCCCTGTGTGAGGACTTTGGCGGGCGTCCTCCGGAGGGCCTAGACTTGGAGGGCCCCGGCCTGCTTTCAGGCTCCTGCTTTGTGGCAGTGGCACCCTCCTCGGCCTGTGGAGTTGGAACTGCATAGGCCACAGGCAGTTAGGATTCCGATGGGCCGGTCACTCCCAGTGTCATCTGGGTGGATGGCCCCGGAGTGTACACCTGCTGACCCTCCTCCCGATGGGTGCCCGACGGCCCCTGGCCGACTCCGTGAGCAGAAGGGGTAGCTGAAGTGAGCTGGAGCTGCCCAGCACCCCTCTCACGTGCACACTGTTTAAGGCCAAGTGTTGTGTCAGTGAAGGAGTTAAGCCTGCGCAACAGTGGAGGAGTGACGTTCTGGACCAAGGTTTCCATGGCGGCCGCCAGCCTTCCAGTGTTCACCCCGGTGCATTGCAATGTTGTCGCTTTAACCTCAGCCTGAAGATGGACGGACTCCTCCATCGTGCCTTGCCATCTAAGGAGTGCAGTGAACATCCCTTCCTGATATTCCCTAGCTTGCCTTTGCAGCCCAAGCAACTGTGACATGACCGAGTCCAGAGGCTCATCATCTGACTCGGACTCAGAAATTTTCTGTCCTCCAGCTATCTTCTGAGTGCGGGGGAACTGGGAAGGCCCAGCCACCGCCTACCATGGAGCAGACAGTGCGATGCACTCACCAGATTGTGACCCCGAGGCTACTCTAAAGCTCGGTCCCACTGAGGTGTGTATCTCTGCAGTGGTGTAGGATGTTGGCGAGCTCTGTGGTGGCTCTCCAGATTCCTCCCCAGAGGTTTCTTCGGAGCTTGATCGGAGGCCCTGGGACGTGGACTCTGTTGTCTGTTTGGCAGATGTGTCTGCGAAAGCAAAGAGAGATAATTAGTGCCAGGCAGTGGCCTGTGAATCACGAGACAGAACTCACTGCATGGTTGACTGATGGATGTTGTACTGCCAGATCCTCACTTGGCAGAGCAATGCCGGCCTTACCATCAGCACAAGGGTGGCCCCGGTCATCACCGGGGAGCTGGACGGCTTTGTTTCCGAATCCTGTCAGAACTTTGATCTCCTGCATCTCTCCACCTGTCCCCAATCTTTCCCTGCTGCAGTGACTCAGTTTTCCCTGCTTGGATAGAGATGGGGAGAGTGCATCAGGACACCTGCTGGGTCAGATGTTAAGTATGCCTGGCCTATGGGGGTGGTGAGTGGTTCCATGGATGGGCTGAGGACAATGGCAGTGTTTTTGAAAGAGTGAATAGTGATGTCCCTTGCACTGGCAGTGAGTTAGGGCCCTGTGGATGTGAGATGGGTTTGTGAGTGTGTGAGTTGGGAGTGATGAATGGAGTGAGTTATCCTGGCAGAATGGGTGGCAATGGGTGGTTGCCCTCTTCTGCAGCGTTTGCACTGACCACCACTGCCACCGCCTCCAAAGCTGGGTTGGTGACTTTGCTACCCATCCTGCGGACAGAGCAGGGGGAGAGCACATCCTGGCGGGGCTCCATGGCATCCAGCATTCGCTTGACGGAACCGTCGTTGAAGTGGTGGGGGGGGGGTGTGGTGGTGGGGGGGCGTTGCGGCAGTCTTTCTTCCTTTGTTGGCCATGTCTCCCAGGCAGCGGTGGTGAGCTGGTGGCAATGAGCGCTTTGCTGGCAGCTGCCTTTTAAAGATGACTGCCCGTGTGATGCATTAATGGGGTGATGGCTGGCAGGCAAATGATAGCCCACCATGCAAATGGCGTACCTCGTGGCAGTGAATAAATAATGAGGCGGGATCGGGACAATACGGCGTGAAAACCCGCCAGTTTCATCGGCGGATGGGCCTCCATTTTACCCGCCCGCTACCGACCTTACTGCAATTCTGGAAAATTCCCCCATTGTGTCACCGCCACCTTTTAAGTTCCCACCTTTTTTTGTGTCATCCACACACTTGGCGATAGTACATTCACTTCTCTCATCTATATCATTAATATATATTGTGAATAACTGTGGCCCACACACAGAGCACATGTTTGTGTCTCTCCTGTTGCACATTCTCCTTTTGCATTCAATGGCCAATGATAAGCAAGGCCCAATGGATCAAGGTGCTCTGGCAGATATTAATGTGATGTTTGGTTTGAGATCCGGATCGCCAAATTCTTCCTTCTAATGCCATAGAAAAGGATTTTACACAAGTCGCCACTTTCCAGGCAGGCACTAGTTTTCAAATCCAGAACTGTAGATTCTAGTACATCTTATTTCTTCTCTGCTTCTCCCACAGCTTCAGGTCCCCACGTCATAAAATCCACATCCCCTATTCAAACTGAAATCCAAACCTATCGCATTATCCTTAAGATTGTTTTCTTCAATCCAAGATCCATTCCCTGCTCTACCACAATCCCAATCCCGAAACAAGCCCTTCACAAAAATGAAGCCAAGCTAATACAGCCCAGGTAGAATTAGAGGCTGGATGTGAACTTTGGTTCTTTTCAAGGTGCAGTCGCTAGCTCAGTTCAGCTCTTCACTCACTTGTTCCACTCCCCCTCCTCCCCTGAGTATCCTGATTTACAATGCTATTTACAGTGACTTTTCCTCTCCCTCTGCTCCCCGATGGTGCTGATTCTCGCTGGGTTCAATTCTACCCTCACTGATTCCCATTGCTCTATCCTCCTTGAAGGTTCAGGCTCTGACTCGGTTCAGTTCTGCATTCATAGGTTCCTCTTCCTCTCATTCCAAAGATGTTAATTTTGACTGTGTTCAGTCCGATGCCCCATGTTTCAGAGACGATGGCCCAGATCACCCAGAAGACAGCGGTTCCTGCGCATTCTCAACCCACTGCCTTCCTCTGTAGCAGAGAATGTTTTGCCAGATTGAGGCTCATGGCCCACAGGAGGCGATGCTTAACACAAAGATTGGCACCGCGGTGAAGAATAGCATCTCACGGTATTGAAGCGTTCCTCCTCACCTCCTCCCCTCCCCCATTCCCCGTCCACCCCTCAGCCCCCCACTCCCCCACCCCACCCCCCGACGCCTTCCGAATAAGAAAAACAATAGCAGGCAATGAGGAATCAAATGGCATGTCAGTCTTTGTTTCAAGGGAACTGGAGCACAGGAATAAATAATTGTGGTTCCAGTTTTCCAGGGCTATAGGCCACAGCTTTGATACCATATAAATTTCTGATCACTATGGTTAAGGAAGGATGTACTTTCACGGGAGGCTGTACAACGAAGCTTCACTGAAGGAATCACTGGCATGAGAGTGTTGTCCGGTGATGACAGGCTGATTAAATTTCATCCATATTCGCCAACGTGATATTAATGACACAGAAGATTCCAAATGTGATTGACAGGATGGACACTAAGAGCTTGACCCCGCTGGTCACGACATTTGGTACATAGGACACTGCCCCTGCATAAGGGAGCGGCTATTTAGGGCTGAGGTGAGGAGCAATTGCTTACTCAATTTATTGTCAATCTCTGTAATTCTCTAACCGAGAGGGTTAGGGATGCTCCATCGTTGATTTTGTTTTAATCTGTGTTGGAGACATTTTTCTGTGAGGCAGAATCAATCGATACGGACCGTGGGCGGGAAAATAGTGTTGAAGCCTGAGATCATTCATGATCAGATTTGAATAATGGAGCAGGTTTGGTTGGGTGTATTGTCCACTCCTGCTTCTGTCTCTTTTATTCCTGTATAGTCCAGGGAATATAGGCCTGCTCTGATAAATCTCTCCTCAGAGGACAATCCCCTCGTTCCAGGGGAATAAAACTGGTGAACCGGGTCTGAACTACATCTAAGGAAGCAAGGTTATGTAAGCAGTCCAACATTGCACAGAGCATCCCAGGCCTCGTCTTGTTGTGAGACTCCGCAGATTCTAAGACGATATTCACCAGCCTTCGGTCTGCAGTATTCGGGGGCCTCAACCTTTTCAGTCTTTCCCGCTTGCTGTAACCTCATATGACTGCGAAATGGCGCGAAGAAACTTTTAGATTCTTTCTCTTGAATTGACTCATGACATCAGTGCAAATAACTCCAAACATAAGGAGGAATCAGTCTGGTCCTCCCTAACACATATAATGGCTCCACCGAGATTCCCATTGCCTTACTCACTTGTGACCACTCATCTGCCTTTATCTGTTTAAATATTGCCCATTTAGAATTTAAACTACCACCAATTTTTAGCACAAGGGCACTTATTCGGAAAACAGTCCACACTTCAGTACATTAAGGAAGAGACAATCGCCTCTTGCATCTTTTTACTCTGTTATTATTCTCTGCAATATCTTTAGCTCGTGCTACAAAGTCATAACGATTAAAAATTCTGCTGGTAAAAATGAGTTTAATCCTTTGGCTTACTGGAACATATTGACACACATTGTGTGAATCAGACAAATAGAACCACCGAGATTGACAGAGACAGAGAGCTAGAAAGAAAGATTGTCACGAAATTGGCTGATGTTTGTTCCACTTAGAAATGTAAATTTCATGGATGCCATCAGGCAAATAGAAATAAAAATAAAAGACATCCCGGAGCGGTTGAAAGGCGAGGGAATTAGTAATCATTAACTGATAATAAGGCCTACATTCACCCAGTTATATTCATAAATGATAAAGGCCACATCAGCAGGATTCTAAACTGCGTGGTCAAAGGCCAACGATTCCTTCAGCCAATCGCCTTCAGCACTCCGGCACCAAATGTGACTTGAATAAAAATGTCCTTCCGGTAAACTGGCCATCAGGCTTTGTTCGGAATTGTGGAGGGTGCGTTGGGGACGTGAATGACGTAGGAAAAACCTGTCACCCTGGTAATCAGACAAAGGCGCCTCCCTGCCCACGAGGACGGTGGTGGCCGAGACCTTCAATGATTTCAAAATGAAAGTGAATGGGCATTTGGGGAAGACATGCAGATTCTATGAGGCGGTTTTGGTATTGGCTTTGTTATGTGGTGCACAAACATGGACAACATAAAGAGGGGGGAGGGGGTGGGTTCGAAATAAGACTAATGCTCAGATACATGTGTGAAGTGATGAAAAAGGAAAACATTAGGGGCCGGTGCATAAGTGGTTCAGTGACCATTGTGGAAACATCGAAGAAAATGGCGAGAAGACATTGTTTTCATATCTGTGGCAAAGTGAGAGAGGACACGGGTGAACAAAGTGATGGATGCTGGGTTACCAGGAAGAAGGAGAAAGGGTGGAAAAAGGAGGGGGGCCGATTAGGGACTTAAAATGGAATTTACACATGGATGAAAGGGCTATTGCTGATATATTAAATGAACACTTTGCATCCGGCTTTACCAAGGAGATAGACGCTTCCCAGGCCATGGTGGCAGACGAGGAAACTCTGTCATGGAAGGGTTCAAAATTGATAAGGAGGAAGTGTTGAATAGATCGTCGGTACTTAAAGTTGACAAGGCACCTAGATCGGATGAGATGCATCCAAGGGTATTGAAGGAAGTGAGAGTAGAAATTTCAGGGGCACTGGTCATAATCTTTCAGTTTCCTTGGACTCAGGGGAGGTGCCAGAGGACTGGAGAATTGCAAACATGTTCAAAAAACGTTGTATCAATAATACCATCAATTACAGACGAGTCAGTTTAACTTCAGTGCTGGGCGATATTCTAGAAACAATTATTCGTGTATAGAATTAATAGTTACATGGACAAATATAGGTTGATAAGGGAGACCCAGCATCGATTTCTAAAGGGGCAATCGTGTTTAACTAACTTACTGAAGTTTTTTGAAGAGACAACAGAAAAGGTCAATGAGAGTGTTGCTGTTGATGTGGTGTACATGGACTTTCAAAAGGCATTTGACACAGTGCCAGACAACAGACTTGTGAGAAAAGCAATTCTCATGGAATAAAAGGGACAGTAGCAATGTGGATACAAAATTGGCTGAAAAATAGGAAACGGAGAACAATGGTCAGTTTGTATTTTTTTGTGTGGGAGGGGGGTTTGTAGTGGAGCATCCCAGGAGTCAGTATTGGGACCCTTGCTTTTCCTGATATACATTAATAATGTAGATCTTGGTGTGCAAGGGACAACTTCAAATTTTGCGAATGAGACGAAGCCTCGGATCATTGCAAACTGCGAGGAGGATGATGTAGAACTTCAAAAGAACATTGACAAGTTAGTGGAGTGGGCAGATAGTTGGCAGGTGAAGTTGAATGCGGAGAAGTGAAAGATGATACATTTTGGTAGGAAGAAGATTGACAGACAATTTAAAACAAGGGGTGAAATTTTGAAGGGGGTGCAGCAGCAGAAAGTCATGCGTGTATATGTGCAAAGATCATCGAAGTTGGCAGGACAGGTAGCGGGAACAGTTAATAAAACATCTGCTGACCTGGGCTTTATTAATGGGGGCATTGGGTACAAGAGCAGGGAGGTTATTCTGAATTTATATAAGACATTCTTTCGGCCCCAGCTGGATTATTGTGTACATTTCTGGGTGCTACATGATAGGAAAGATGTGAACTCATTTCAGAGAGTGCAGGAGAGGTTTAAGAGATGGTTCCAGGGATGAGACACTTCAGCTTTGAGGATAGATTGGAGAGGTTGGGGCTGTTCACCATGGAGAGAAGAAGATCTTCAAAATGATGAGGAGGCTGGACGGCGCAGTTGGGGAGAAATTGTTCCCGTTGGCCGAGGGGTCGAGAATAAGGGGACACAGGTTAAGAGTGATTTACAGAAGAAGCAAATGTAGATGAAAGATCAAGACAACTTTATCACACAGTGAGAGGTTCGGGTCTGGAATGCACTGCCTGGAATTGTGGTGGAGGCAGGTTCAATCGAGGCGTTCAAGAGGGCAATGGAAGATTAATTGAATAGAAAAATGTTAACAAGGGCACGGGGAAAAGGGGGGCAATGGCACTGGGTCACAATGCCTATTTGGAGCGATGGTGCAGATACGATGGGCCGAATGGCATCCTCCTGTGCAGTTCAGATTCTGTGATTCTGTGATACTGAGAAAAGAAAAGATTAAAACCAGATAGAAGGATGTGCTAGTGAGAGACTTAAACATAGCGCGTGTGAAAAGAAGAATTGTGATGGACAACCGGAGGTGGAGAATAACATAACCCTAACCATAACCCCAACCAGCACTTTGAGGGCACCAAGCAAAGAGCAATTCAGGGGACTATTCTATCCAGTGCTACGGGATAGAGTGGGAGAAAGAGACTGACTGCATTGTATTCCACTGTGTGTTGAATGGCCTCATTCTGTGCTGTAGTGAAGCTATGAATCGAGGGAAACTTGGTTGCACCCAGTTCACTTTTTAGTTTAAATCATGCTGAGAGTTATATGCAAGCCGTGAGCAGACGCTCATATAGATGAAAGTGTTCATCAGTCGCCATCTTATTTATTTAGGAATGGCAACATGGAAGCCTGAATCTGCAGACCTGGACATTTCTAAGTACTGTCTCTGTGTTTCTTTCAGAGAAACAATGAAGAAAGGTTTTCTGCCAAGGTGGCCCTTGTGCAGCGCTGACCAATGTCACAATATTTCTACACCTACTTTGAAACTGTTAATTTGTGTATGATTTAATTTGTTACAATTCTGCCTGTCAGGAAACAGGCCTTGTACTTGTGCAGCACCCTGCTCTACCACATGATGTCGCACAGATCATTCCAGCCAATTAACTGCTTTCGAACTTTCGTCACTGTTGTGATGTGATGATCGAGTTAGAGGGAAAAGGCAGATACAGCAGGTGTTGGAATAACATCTTAAGTACAGATGAACATGGAATATTTCTTTTCAAGTTACCTCTTAGCTTGCTGTGCATCTGGTATATGTAAAGATTGAATTTTTAAAATTTGATCAGTTAAAATTACACTTGTCCAGCGCTCTGCACTAGACTGGCAGCAAGGAAAAGGCCTTTACGTTGACTCTGAGCGAGAAAGATTAAAAGTTGTTGTTTGCTTTTATATGGTTGTCATTCTGCGTATCCAAGGAGGGAGTTAAGAAGTTATACAAAAGTTTGAAATAAAGAACAAATTACTCCCTACAAGGGCAGATCTTTACCTTCAGTTCTAACGTGAAAGACAGAGATTACTAACGACCCTATGTAGGCAGGTACTTAATACTTCTCAGTTTCGCACACACAGCGACTCTAAGGGAGAATGTGAGATCCAGTTCGAAAAAAAGACCAACATCTGTGCCCCACAGGCAAACACACTCATTTCAAGGGCAATTAGGGATGGGCAACACATGCTGGCCTTGACAGCGGCTCCCATATCCCAGGGAAGAATAAATTTAAAAAATCACTCAGCCTGCGCTCGACCACAGACTGGCATTGAGAATCAGGTCTGGAACCGTCCCTGATTAATAAAGGTAACGCAGTTATTTGTTTTTATTTCCTACGGATTAATGAGAACTGCAATCAGTTTTTCGAATGTTACATCATACACTGCAATGAGCAACATTATTCCCTGCCTGAGGGGGCATAGTTTCTAAAGCTCTAACGCTATTGACAGAGATACGAACAACCAAATGATGACGGGGGCGTAATAGCGCTCAGTTACCTACAGACAGCTTCTGTTAGCGAGAAGCGGGACCCAGAGAGAAACATTTCGAACATGTGAGCTGCACAGGCAAACACACAGACACACACGTACACAAAGACAGACATATGCATTCAACATTATTTATGTACATGCATACAAATCGACATATATCTACCTACCTATGTATATTCTATATAATTTAGCCAGAAAGAGAGACGGACAAGCTGAGACAAACTCTGCTGATAATTTATCCTTTTGGAAAAGAGGAGGCTCCCAAACTTGATAAAATTCCAGCATTGTCAGGAAGTAGGAAGGATGGAGATGGCATAATTCACAAGAGATGAGCTGGCAGGACTGGCTTTACTGGCGCCGCCTAAGACATTTCCATAATCAAATCTGATTCATAATTACTTAACAACCATGTACCGAGAAATAATGACCGAGACAGTTAACCATCCATCAGGTAAGAAAAGATGAACTCATGAATACCTTACGATTTTCGGTTTAATAGGCCGTAAATCAAAACCACAGAAAAGTTAATTTGAACATTCAAACGCCATGTGATTATCAATATTAAGATCAGATGCTGAATGACTGTAACTGTTATTATTTGTTTTATTGCCTGATCAGAGGTTAAGCAATTTCTGGGTTCCCATGCAGCTGCAAGTGGTTGGTGGCTCATTTGCTTAAAGTGAGGACAGATATACAAGAGCCATGAACAGACAGCAATAAACGGCGAGCACAATTCTCAAATGACACAGTTTATTAATATCTTGCAAAGCACGAGAGTCAAGACACGGAGCAGGCATTTTTTAATATTTTCCTATTTAATTCTCTGAAAACTTGCACAATCTACCTAAGTTACAAAAATATCAGGGCGAAACGGACAATAGATGTGCCTCCAGAGACATGCTCCTGTACTTTACCAGGGAAGGCTCCTGTGCCAGCCTTCAGGTCAATGCTGCTTCATTTAAGAATCAAATGGATTTTTAACCAATATTTAAATAAGACACATCTTAAACATTTAACAAGTCTAAAAGTGAAATTGCAGGACATTGTATTGCACTGACTGGAAGGCAGCATGGCAGCTGGAGGTATCATCAAGCTATGTTTTCACCCAGGACTCTGGCTTGAGAAGCACAGTTGCGGATGCTCAAAGAGTGCTGGCCTTGCCAGCTAAGTTTCCAATTTAGGAAAGGGTAAATAACAGATCGAGCATGAGTCCGCATTGCCTCTTGGAGCATTGCCAGCCTTTCCCTGGATCTGTTACATCTGCCAGCTTAGCGATGACCCTTTGGCTCTTTGATCAATCTGAACCTGAGATTCGCTGGTCTCTGGTTACAGGATTCCGAATCGGTCCTTTTACAGTTTTGTATACATACACCTGGTAAGGGTCTGAAAGCGAGTGCAACTTGGAAGGGAGGCCATACGAGACATAGAGAAGTGGAGAAAATGTTGGATTTTGATGCATAATTCATGTTCCACTCCCGCCCTTTCAAAATTTGAACAATTGAACAAATAAACTCAGGGGAGATTTCACTCCATTCTTGAACTCCTCCCTGAATTTACTCTGGGTCCCAGCATAAATAAATGGATTGATACAGGAACTTAAAAACTGAAGCATATATCCGCTTTCCTCCAGGATAAATGATGATTCACTGATATCAGCAATTGCAAAATAACGAACTTTTGCAATGCGGACATAGAGGATGGTTGCAAAAAATAACGAATATAGCAGGATGAAACTGCCGGAGATGGCAAAGAGTAAAACAATGGACTTTCTCCGCTTCTCCATCTCTGGGTCTCTCTGATTCTCCACCATGTTATGGGCCTTGAGCCTCCTGCGGGCTCTATTAGCTGCGAGAATGTGTCTGACGGTCAGAGCATTGAACAATAAAATCAGAAATAAAGGGGCACAGGGCAGTGAAATGGAACGAAGCCAATCATAGATGTTCCATGCAGGTGATGTATAAAAGGCGGATTTTATGACACAGAACCAGGGTACATCATTAATTACGTACATTGGTTCAAATATAAAATACTGGAAGATACTTTTTAGACAACTCAGTGTGCATAAAATCGCTATCATCCAAGACGCTGTCTTCTCTGTGCAGTATTTTATTTTCAGTTTCTGGCAACAAATGGCCACAAATCGGTCAAAGGTGAAAGCGACTGTTAACCAGGCAGAACTGTCAATGGCCGCAGAGATTAAGGCAGAATGGACACTACATATTGGCGTGATTGACAAGAAACTGTTTGGTAAATAAATACCAGCAATCCGACTTAATATCACGCTGGTGATAATGGCCAGGAGATCAGTCGCCGCCATGGAAACCGCGTAGTAAGTGATACATCTGGAGAGACCACAACATCTTCGTGACAGTATCACAATCACTGCCAGGTTAGCTGTAACAGAGGTCAGAAGAGAGAGAAAGAGAGGGAGAGCGTTTGCATGAGACAGCATGAGAACACGAAAGTTAATTCTCTGACTCCCAACACAATAATGCTTCTGCAAGTTTATGCGCGAAATTTAAACATGTGAGACACGATCCCACATTGTAAACTATTTCTTTTGCTAAAGAGAGATCTTTCTGTATGGTTCAAAGTAATCATAAGTTCAAAGTTAATCAGAAATACCTTCAATCATGGAAGTGGGAACGGGCAGTTAGCCTTTCTGTGAATTTTCGGTGGAAATGTTTATGAGGGCAGAGTGGTAAGTCCGATCACTTAACGTGACAATTAGCTGAACTGGCATATTTTAAGCTCTCAATCGGAGAGAGTGCTGCTCTGCATTGTTGGGATAAATAACCAAATTTTACCCTGCAGTCGACATTTGAACTGTAATCTTTGAATATTAGATGCAAAGGGCGCCACCGGTGACGGGGCCGCCATGAATATGCAGAACAGAACTAAAGAGTGGAGTAAAGGGTGGAAGAGAGTTCGAGCCCTGGGGGCGATAACCCAGTGCTTTGTGAATTAGGGGCGAATAACAATCATTCGCCAAAGGGCCACCCCTGCATTCCTCACATATTTGTCAAAAACGCAGTGCCTTCTTATGACTCTTCAGTGAACTCTTTCATTAAATTCAATGGCGAATTACTGAACGTTTCAAGCTATTTACAAAATGAATTACTTTTGTGAATCAATCCGTCTCTGTCATAGTGAATAACACTAAATATCTAGGCATACAAAGTGATAGCATCGCGGTAGTTCATCCACAGTAAAAGCGAGGTTAATATAATAGTTCTACACTTACCCTGGAATGACAACGTCATAATTCACACACAGCAATAGCACCAGCAACACAAAAGGTCTACATTTACACAGGATTAACCATGTGATACTTCAGGTTCATTCACCGTGCTAATGACACAGCATGCTGTGAAACCCAGGTGAGCGTACATCACAGTCACTGTGACAATGCCACAATAGAACCAATACTTACAACATAATACTTTTGCTGTAATCCTCCCAACGCAGTATTGCCAAGAGCAGAACTGCATTTCCAACGGGAGATTGTGGCGGTAAATGGGAGAAAATATAAACTTAAAACAAAATAATGCTACACGTCATGAACAGACAGAATGCAATTGAAGGGGAGACAACATAAACGACTAAACACTGGTGGTAAGTGGAAGGCATGACACTGGTAAAGGTGAGAATATTCACCATTAATTCCGAGAAATTATTTGAACTGCTGGAAGAAATGTCACCGTTAAAATTGAGAATCAGCATAGTTAAAGTGAAAAAGTAAGTGATCCTGCAAAAAACGCAGACATTTTGCAGTTAAATGGGAGAAATTATACCGTTTAAGGGGGCAATATGTCACTTTCAACCGTAGAAAGGGAATACAAATCGTGGAGATGCGCCACTGATAAAATAAGAGAAATAATATACCTAACCCACCATTCACGCGATAATATCTAACTACAATACGTTACCTGGAACCCCGATTACCGCAATGACGGGATAATAAATGGCAAACAGCAGGTCTGTCGGTGGTACATGCATTTCTATCAGAAGGTCTGAGCGCATTGTGCATTAAACTGAAAAGTGCAACATTTATACAGGATGTGAGGCTCCAGGGAAACAATTAGATAGTTTTTTGTTTATATTATTTTCACTTATTGTAACAAACAAATCAGTGCAGCTGCTGTCCGCTTGATGTTTCTTTGTTTTGATGGGAAACAATGTTTTTGTTGAGTTCTGATACCGTCCAAATGTGAAACGCCCAGACGACAGAATTATCACAGTTATCGTTCTTTATGAAAACTATAATTAGCCGGATATTGGTGTCAGGACAGGGCACAACTGCTCATTCAGACCTCATTGAGAAAGGCAAATTGTCCGAGGAAAACACAAACCAAGTTCTTGCTCCTGATCGTTGTTCAGTCAGTGTGTTTAATGATTAGGGGCCACGCAGTCCCAACTCTCTCTCAGATTGTAAACACACTTTGACCCATCTACCTGTGTGTTTGTTTTGGACAGCTCCAGTTAAATATGGTTACATTAGGAGTGCACGTCTCGCTTCTTCAGGGTTACAATCAGTGCAGGATTGTCCCAGTCATTATTATCATATCCATTGTGCATCTGCCCAGTTGACAATAAATGGGTCCAGTACATCACAGTTACAATCAGTGTGAAATTGTCCAGTTTTACACAGTACATTTGATATCGCCATGTCCTATTCAACATCTGTTAATTCAGTCCATCAGCCCAGCTGAGCCCCATTATAATCCATGTATTTAGGTTCAGATTGACGCGCTTCCGTTCACTCTGGACCTTATCAATCCCAGCAACGTCCCGCATGCCCGGGGCAGGAACGTTTCTGGAAGGTTCAGTTCGGTGTGGTCAGCTCCCATTCAGTATGGTTACAATCAGAGTTGACAGGGTCCTCACAATGTGCTTCAATTCAGCATACACACTCATTTTCTGAGTTGACAAGATCGGATTCAGCCCGATTGATTTCAACGGGGACAGGTCCAACTCAACACAACCAATCTCTTAACGGCCTGGGAGACTTCACTGAGATAATGTTAAAGGTATTCAATGACCCCGCCTCCACCACCTTCTTAGGCAAAGAGTTCCAAAATCGCACAAGCCTCTGAGAGACGATAATTTCTCCTCATCTGTGTCCTAAAAGGGGGACTTTTAATTTTAAAAAAGTGTCCCTCAGTTCTGTACTCATCCACAAGAGGAAACCTCCTTTCGACGCCCAACTTGTCGAGGCCGTTCAGGATCGTGTATACTTCAATCAAATCACCCCTCACTCTTCTAAACTCCAATGAAAGCAAATCCAGACAGTCCAACATTTTCTTGTAAGGAAACCCACTCATTCCCGATATCAATCTAGTAAACCTTCTTGGAACTGCCTCCAATGCATTTACACCCTTCCTCAAATAAGGAGTTCAAAACTGCTCACAGTGTTCAAGGTATGGTCTCACAAATGCTCTGTATAACAGAAGCATAACATCCTTAGTTTAATGTTCATTCCCTGTCATGAAAAAGGATAGCATTCAGTTAGCCTTCTTAATTACTTGCTGTACCTTCATACTAACTTTTTGTGACTCATGCACTAGAACATCTGGATCCCTCTGCACCTCAGAATTATGCAGCCATTATCCATTCAAGTAATACTTGCTTTTTGTCCTTCCTGCCATAGTGAACAACTTCACATTTTCCCACATTGAACTCCATTTTCCAGATCTTTGCCCCTTCACTCAGCCTATCTATATCCACCTGCAGCCTCCTCATGTCCTCTCACAACTTACTTTCCTGCGTGTCTTTGTGTCATCTGCCAATTTAGCAATTATGTCTTCACTACCCTCATCTCCGACATTGATGTAATCGCAAAAATTTGAGGCCTGAGTACAGATCCCTGTGGGACTCCACTGGCACCCTCCTGCTAATCAGAAAAAGACTAGCCAACATCCTATCCGTGCTAAGGTGTCACTCACTACACCATGCGCTTTCATTTTCTATAATATTCATTGATGTGGCACCTTATCAAATGCCTTCTGGAAATCCAAGTACACTACGTCTACAGGCTCCCCTTTATCGTTCAAATAACTCCAATATCGACTCAACATCGACTCTGGACCCCGTGACATCGCATGGCACCAGGTCAAACATGGGCAAGGAAACATCTTGCTTCCTGTTGGCAAGAGTGGCTCTGTAGCACCACCATTGGCTGAATCCTAAATTACATCGCTGCCAGGCTGGATCTGCGGCATGTGGGGAGTGAATCAACAAAAGAGAAAAACGTCCATGACCTCATGCTCACTAAATTTCCTCCCTCAGATACACCTGCCCATGATAGTATCGGGAGCAGTTACCACAGCATTTCGCCTCTGCATGTGGAGCCCCGCCTTCACATTGAGGATACACTCGATCGTGTTGTGTGGCACCTCCACCTTATTAAATGGGATAGATTTTGAACAGCTCTTGCAACTCAAGACTGTGCATTCATGAGGCGCTGTGGGCCATAAGCAGCAGCAGAACTGTACTAGAGAACAATCTGTAACCTCATGGCCCGGCATCTCCACTACTCTACCATTACCATAGTCCAGGAAATTAAACCTGGTTCAATGAAGAGAGGAGGGGGGCATGCCAGGGCAACACCAGGCGTACCTTAAAATGAAGTGTCATCCTGGTGAATCCATAACACACGACTATTTGCGTGCCAAGCAGCATAAGCAGCAAGCGATAGACAGAGCAAAGTGCTCCCACAAGCAACGGATCACATCTAAACTCTACAGTCCTGCCCAATCCAGTGGTGAATGATGGTGGACAATGAAATAACTCACTAGAGGAGGGAGAGGCTCCACAAACATCCCCACCCTCAATGATTGGGGAGCACAGCACATCAATGCAAAAGATAAAGTTAAAGCATTTGTAAACATCTTCAGCCAGAATTGCAGAGCGGGTTATTCATCTCGGCCTCCTCCAGTGGTCCCTAGAATCACAGGTGCCAGCCTCCCGTTAATTTAATTCACTCCACGTGACACCAAGAAACGGCTGAAGGCACTGGATGCTGCAAAGGCTATGGCCCTGACATTATACTGGCAATAGTACTGAATGCCTGTGCTCCAGAACTTGCCATGTATCTTCCCAAGCCGATCCAGTACAGCTACAACACTGGCGTCTACACGACTACATGGATAATTGCCCAGTTATGTCCTTTACACAAAAAGCAGGGGAATTCCTCATCAGCCCCATCAGTCCACTCTCCATCAGCAGTAAAGTAATGGAAGTGTTCATCAACACTGATATCAAGCAACACTTGCTTAGCAATAACCTTTTCACTAAGCGGAGCGTGGGTTCTGCCAGGGCCACTCATCTCCTCTCCTCATTACATCCTTGGTTCAAACATGGTGTCATAAAGGTATAATCATGTCGATAATGTTATTCAGAATAATTTTATAATCGAGTTTAGTGGTGCCTGTTTCCATGTATCCATATGTGTGTGTGCCTTAATTGGATTAATGCCAGCTAGTCCAGAGGCTTTGGTGTAGAGAAGAGAAGAAGGTTTGAAATGGTAATTCGATAACATAGGGAAATAGAAGGTGATGCTTAAAAGGGACAATTTGGATTTTTAAATACACTATTCAAAGGAGCAGGTGAAATATTACACTTAACCAGGTGAAGCTCAGAAAATAAATCTGTTTATTTTTAAGGCTTACCAGTAATGCACGCATTACGAAAGGGTCTTATTGTTAGAAGACTTAAAGTCAAACCAGAAAACCTAGTGACAATGAGAATTTGAATTCAAAGAGGAAAATGTATAAAGGAAGAGAAGGCTGTTTGTAAAAGGAGGAGGGGTTCGAAGATATAAAGCTTCAAACATGTAAGCCTCAAGTCTGCCTGCAAGGACCCAGAGATGAAGGAAACTCATTTTGATAATGTGGCAGTCCAGGGTGTGCTTTGCCAGGGAGCGATTTATATGTATGTGTTTTACTGTTGCTTTACCGGAGGTGTAAAATGAGAGTGGATTTTTATAGTTATTATGGTAGTAATTTCGTAGACATATGTATGTGCTTACAATCATTCTTGTATTAATAAATGTTTAATTTAGTTCTATAAAAAACCTCTTCAGACTCAGTGGCCTTATCACTACTGAATTCAAAGCCTGCATCTTTATGCATACAAATTGCAAAAATGGGTCTTGACAGTTTTTTAAATTTTCACTCTGGGCTTTGAACAACTCAGCCTTAACCATCGGCTGTGTGATAATAATCAGGGATTCTTTGTGGGATTTATTTGTCATTCCAAAATCTTTTGTAATTGGTGAATATTAAGGTTATGAGTACGAGAAGCGCTTTGAATTATGGGGTGGGTGTGAGTTATTTATGAAGTGGTGAGACTGCCAGATGGTTTTGGTAATTGCTAAGACTTGTCTGGGAGGAGAATATGTAACCTGATTATGTTACAAACAATATCCAGGAATAAACTGACAGAGTTGGTGGAATAATTAGAGATGGGATTACCTGCAGGGGCTAGGAAATTAGACATAATTGAAGTGATAGCACAGCATTGGAAATTGGAAGGAATACCTGACAGGCAGACTTCTCCAAGGTGTGGTTCATTGGAAAGTGCTCACATTCATCTGCAAATGAAAACTATTGAATTGGAAGAAAAGGAACGAGAAAGGGCATTCCAAAACGAGCAGAGAGAAAGTCACAGGAGGGAAATAACAGGAATGGAAATTAGAAATTGTGAAGATAAAGAAGGAGGAAATAGAAATATATATATATATATAGAGAGAGAGAGAGAGAGAGAGAGAGAGAGAGAGAGATAGAGAATTCCATCTGAAAAACGTTGGCTGTTAAAAAAAAAAGAGACGCCAGGAGGTGAGGAAGGACACATCCAGAATCCAGTGGATGATATTTAAATTACTACAAGCTCTTCCAAAGCTTGGGAAAAGGGATGTTGAGTCATTCTTTATTTCAGTTGGGATTATAGTTAATCAGATGAAATGGCTGCAAGAGAACTTGACATTATTGTTACAATCAAGGTTGGTGGGTAGATTACATGATGTATATGCTTTTGCTGTCTGAAAAAGTATCGGTGAATTATGATATGTTTAGAGAAGGTTATTTTGAGTGCACATTACTTGGTACCTGAAACATACAGGCAGAAATTTAGGATTATGAGAAAACAGCCTGGGCAAACATAGTGAGATTGACAGAATAAACCAAATTAATTTTGACTGGCGGATACGGGTGTTGAAAATAGAGAGACCCTTGGCAGCTCTTGGAGAAGTAACTCTTTTCCATCAATTTAAAGATTCAATTCCTTTGGTGGTGAGAATTTATCGGGAGGAACAAAGGTTTGATCCTGAAGGCAAGCAGCAGAGGTGGCTGATGACCATGAGTTAGTGCAGTGAGCTAAACCTTTGCCTCAGCACCCTTTCAAATCCTAAAAGGATAGACGTGAGAAGGTGAAAGGAAGGTGGGGAAGAGGATGAGTAGCTGGAAATTACCAGGAAGTTTTCTTTCTCAGAATAAAGAGGATGGTGCTGAAGGTAGAGGTGACATTGGAAAGTTGAAGTGTTTTCATTGTAATAAGGGTGGGGGGTGGTGGGGTGGGGGTGCATAAGACGTCAGTGTTGGAGATTGCAGGAAAAATCTGTTGGAATTATAGGGTTGAAGAAAAGTTCCGGAGGTAAAGTAACCTGGGTTCTGAGGTTCAGGCACAGGATAAAGCAACGTTTTGTACACAAGTAAAACAGGATCAGTGATAGGTAAAGGAGTAAGAATGTGTTCACTGTATACCCAAGAGAATTCTGAGGAGCAGGTAACAGAAATGCTTAAAGATTTTGTGTGTGAGCAGAATGACTTTCTATGTGTGCAGCGTAGAATAGGTGAAGATGTTAACTTTTAAGAGACACAGAGGTTAGTCAGCCCTTAATATTGTCAGATAGTGATATTTGTTGTTCAAAGGGAGTATTGCAGAAACAGCATTCATGGAGATGTTAAACATATACCCTTGTGAAAGGCAAATTTAAAAAGTAAGAGGAAAACTGGAGAAGTGACTCTTGAGGTGGTGGAAAAATTGCCCATTGCAAGGCTTCAATTTATTCTGGATAATTAAAAAGCTGGATCACAAATCTGGGTGATGCCTATGGAGTTGATCAGCCCATAGAAATGTTTTCAACAGATTTGTTACAAGAGGAGCATTCTGGATTGTTTCCAGGTTGTGTGCTAATGGGATCAGAGGCACACAGGTTGAAGCAAGAAAAACAAGAAAGACAGGCAGTTCAAAGGCAGGAAGAAGGTATTCAAATCGCATTAGCAGGCACTGTGCTTGGAAACATTGCTCATAAAGACACAGGAGAGGACAAATTAACTGAAGTGTTTAACTCAAAGTAGTTAATTGATTTGCCTCAGAAGGATTTGCAATTAAAACAGTTATATCAGACAGCTTACACAGAAACAGAGGCAAAATGTATCCCAGAATGTTATTACCTGCAGGGTGATATTTTAAGAGGAAATGGAGACCGGGTCATGTCTCAGCAAATGGAAGCTGGAGGGAGGTACATCAGATTGTTATTACATTAGAGTATAGAAATGACTTTCTCATGATTGCTCATTAAATTGAATGGGGGCATTTAAAAATTAGAAAGACACAAGAAAAGGTAAAGAAAGATTTTACTGGGCCAGGATTGCACAGAGATATAGTCAAAGACTGCAGAACATGTAACACATGTCAGGCAATAGGGCAACCACAAGCGGTGATTAAGCCAGCACCTTAATCCCAATATGAACATTGAAGAAACGTTTACTCAGGTCATGATTGATTGAGTACGACCCCTCCCTTAGTCGAAGAGTTCAAATCAGTACTTACTAACAATATTGGATGTGGCTACCAGGTTTTCTGAAGCCATACCTTGAAGAAATATTACAAGTAAGATTGTGTAAGAGTTACTTTTTACAAGATATGGGCTTCAAGTTTTACGTGACAGCCGTTTATGGAAGCAATGAAGAGTTTGGTGATAAATAGTTTCATTCAACATCTTATCAGCGGAGTCACAAGAAGCTTTGTAAGGATGGATCAAACAATATAAACTGTTATGAGAGTGCACCATCACGATTATCCACGGGATTAGTATGGGGAAGTTCAATTCTTGTTGTTTTCTATTAGGCGCGCCTAATGCATTGAACTGTTTTACTCCTTTTGAAATAGTTCATGGCCTTGAGGTAAGGGGACCACTGAAACTAATTTATGAGAAATTGGTGGGTCAAAATCCAGGAAGTACTCTCCTGGATTATGTATCAAACTTCAGACAGAGGTTAGACAGAACATGTGAGTTGGCTAGGGAACATTAAACGATATCACAGCAAGTGATGAGAGTGAAAGCAGACAGGAAGACTACAGCTCGGAGATTTTTTTGCAGGAAGGAATGTGCTACTTCTGTTACCAGTGCTGAGTGACTCATTAAAGGCAAGGTTTATTGCGCCTTACATGACTGAAGAGAAATTTTGTGAAGTAAATTAATTAATAAATAATCCAGACACAAGAAAGAAGCAGAGGATGTGTCATGGGATATGCTTAAAAAGTGTTTGGCAGGGAAGAGAATCAAATAGATTTATTAGTAGTGGTAAATAATAATAAAGGGATAGAAAGGCAGGATTCTGAAATGTATTTTCCTCTCATCAGATTGGATAATGAGGGTGCATTTGAAAACTTAAATGTAACATTGAGTTACCTTCCAGACAAGTGTCAAAGTGATTTGTGAAAGCTATTGCAGTCACACAAAACCATTTGTGGAAACAAATTGGGGAGGACAGATTTTGCTATCCATGATCTCTCTGTAGAAGTTTCATCTTCAATAAGGCAACATTCTTATAGTTGAAATCCGGAAGGCTTATCACATGTACAGAAAGAAATTGATTTCATGCTCTAAAACAGTATCATTGAGTCTAGCTGCAATAACTGGAGTTCGCCTGTTGTACCAGATGGATCACAAATACTCTGTGTGGACTCTTGAAAGGTGAATTCTGTGACAAAAGCAGATTCGTTTCCCATATCATGGTTTGAGGATTACGTTGAGAAAGTGGGACAATCAAAATTTTTCACAAAGTTTGACTTGCTAAAGGGATGTTGGCAACTCCCAGTATCAGACATAGCAAAAGAGGTATTGGCTTTTCTGTCGCCAAATGGACTAAATCAGTTTAAAGTCATGCCATTTGGTATGAAGAATAGACCTGCGACATTTTCAAAGACTGACAAAGAAAGTAATTGCAGGTCCAAGCAATTGTGCTGTTTATATTGATGACTTAATACTTTTCAGCCAGAGGTGGGATGAGCATTTACTACATCTGGAAAAATTATTTACTCGATTACAAGGAGCTAATTTGGCGACGAAATTGGCTGGAAGTGAATTTACAAAAGAGCAAGTTACGTATCAAGGCCATAACATTGGACATGGTAAGGTGGCTCTGAGAGATGTGAAAGTCGAGGCTATCGTGGATTTCCCAGTACCTGCAACAAAGAGAAAAGTTTTGAGATTTCTGGACATAAGTGGGTTTTACTGGAAAATTGTACCAAATTTTAGACATGTGGTTGCTCCACTGACTTAACTATTGAACAAGAGCAAAAAGTTTGAATGGACACTGGAGTGTCAGAGGGCACTTCATATTGTGATCACTGTTGTAACTAGGACATTAGTTTTGGCAATACTCAATTACGCCAAGAAATTATAATTGGCCATTGATGCAGGAGATATTGATATTGGGGCCATCCTGTTTCAAGAAGATGACACTGGAACTGAAAAACCTGTACAGTATTTTTCACGGAATTTGAATGCACAACAGAGAAGATATTCAACGGTTGAAAAGGAGGCGTTGGGTTTGGTGTTAGCATTGCAACCTTTTGAAATCTGTGTGGAAAACAATTCTTCAGAAACTATTGTTGCTACAGACCACAAACCTTTAAAGTTCGTGTAAAATTTCGAGACAGAAGTGCAAGGCTAAACAGGTTGAGTTAATTCATGCAACCACTTAATTGACTGATAAGACAAGTTTCTGCATGAGGATCTGATTGCAGATGCGTTATGATGGGTTTCAAGGTTAAATGGAAAAACTGGATATTTTGAAACCTGGACATTGAATTTGAATGATTGCTGCAGATACCAATGATTTGTATTTACATATGGAGATATATATATATAGTTATGATAACACAAGTGTCTGTTAATGTAATAGTACTGAGATGAAGAGAAATTTCTTCAGCTAGAGAGTGGTGAGCCTGTTGAATTCGTGACTGCAGAAAGTGGTTGAGAGCAAAACATTGTATGTTTTCAAGAAGGAGTTGGATTTCGCTCTTGGGGTGAAAGGGATAAAAGGGTATGGGGTGAAAGCGGGAGCAGGCTATTGAGTTCGATGATCAGCCATGACCATAATGAATGGCGGAGCACGCTCGAAGGGCCGAATGACCTACTCCTGCTCCAAGTTTCTATGTTTCTATATAAATATGTACTTACGTATAGGAGGTAGTGCATGATGGGTTAATAAATATGAAGCTATCTTTTGGAATTATGATGCTTCATTTTTATGTAAGGAAGCCAATGTCAACAGACGGAATAATGTCTATAATGTTATTGGATATTATTTTAAAATAGTGCTTAGTAGTGTCTGTGTCTATGTGTATGTATGTGTGGGTGTGTCTTAATTGGATTTAAGCCAGCTGATCTTGGGTTTTTCTGTATAGAAGAGAAGTATGTTCGAAAGGGTAATTAGGTAAACATGGGGAGATGGAGGGTGATGTGTAAAGGGGGCAATTTGCATTTGGAAATAGGCCATTCAAAAGAGCGGGTGAAATATTACACCTAAGCAGGTGCAGCTCAGAAAAAATGTGTTTATTGTTTTAAAAAGCTTACTGGTAAAGCGTGTATAATGAAAGAGTGCTATTGTTAGAAGGCCTAAAGTAAAAGAAAAACACCGAGTGACAATGAGAATTTGCATTCAAAGAGGAAAATTTTTAATGTAAGAGAAAGCTGTTGGTAAAATGAGGAGGGATTCTGAAATCAAAAGCCTCCAGCCTGTAAGCCTCAAGTCCCAGAGCTGAAAGTAATTAATTTTGAATGTGACTGTTCGGGGTGTGCTTTGCCATGGGTCTATTTAAATTTACGTGTTTTGCAGTTGCCTTACCGGGGGTGTAAATGAGATTCAGATTAATTAGGGGGGTTTTGTGTTTATTAGAGCAGAAATTTTGTAGGCATATGTAAGTGCTTACAATCTTTCTTATCTTAATTAAAATTTACTGTAGATTTATAAAAAATCTCTTGAGACTCGTTGGTCTTATTACTACTGAACTCAAAGCTTGCATCTCGAAAGATACAAATTGCCAAAATAGGCTATGACAGTTATTTCACGTTGCCCTATGGGATTTTAACAACTCAGCCTTTACCATCGGCGGTGTGATATTACATGGACAAAAGGGTTGAACTCCTAAGGTGAGGTGAGAGTGACCTTGGTATCAAGGCAGCATGTGATTGAGTGTGGCAACAAGGGACCCCAGAAAAACGGGAGTCAATGTGAATCAGGGGGTAAAATTTCCACTGGATGGATTCAAAGGAAGATGGATGTAGTTATTGGAGGTCAGCCAACTCAGCTCGAGGATATCACTGTCAGAGATAGTTAGGTTAGTGTCCTCTCCCACAGCAGCTTCATCAATGACCTCCCTTCAATCATATGGTCAAAAGTGGGGATGTTCGCTGAAGATTGCACAATGTTCAGCACCATTCGCGACTCCTCAGATACTGAAGCAGTCCCTGCCCAAATGCAGCAAGACCTGGAAAATATCCAGGCTTAATAAAAACAAAAATACCTGGATAAACTCAACAGGTCTGGCAGCATTTGCGGAGAGGAGCACAGTTAACGTTTCGAGTCGGCATGACTCTTCAACAGAACTAAGAAAAAATAGAAAAGAGGTGAAATATAAGCTGGTTTAAGGTGGGGGGTGGGGGGACAAGAAGAGCTGGATAGAGGGCCAGTGATTGTTGATCTTTTTGTTGTTATATTTTGACTTCAACCGTTATAAATGTAAAATTAAGACACAGTAATAGTCTGCTTTGAGAATTTTGACGTTCACGGTGTCCTTTTTCTGAAGTTATGAAATTATGTTATGAACTCATAGTGAAGGATGTTCTGGACGCGTTTAATCCAAACATGATAGAATATCTCATTCAGATTCAAGGCGAGAAACATGGGTCTGAAACTAGTGTATTAACCTTAAGCAAAGACAATCACAAGACTGTGACGGCAGAATTGGCTACAGTAGACCTGAAAATATGTTATAAGGTAATGTTAGAGAAGAAGTGAGATGCATTTAAGGGGTTGCCTTACAAGTCTCAACAAACATACATTCCATAGAGATGGAAGCACTCTGTGAGTGTGATGGACCATCGGCGGCTAACTATAAAAGCTCAGAGTGCTATCAGATTGAAAGAAAATCCATGCATTGTTGCTTTTGCTACTCCACGGACACCAATAACATTTTCAGTAATATTTCAAATTTCAGTCACTCATCGTAAGGATCACACAACAAGATTTCAAGTTTCAACTTTTTACCTTTAAAAACAAACTAGACATGACATTTGTTTAAAAACGCGCAGTAATAGAGGTATACTCTAAATATTCGAAAAAAAACTAACATTCTCCATTTAATTTTTAATACAGTTAAAAATCTGACATCACATTTCTAATATACATTTGAACTTTAAGAGGGTATTTTATTCTCCATCGACCCTCCTCAAGCTTATTCTCAACTCGCAATCTTGCATCCTTCATTTTCCATGTTCCTGCCTGGAAACTTCGAATTACAGAACTGACTTTCGCTCAGAAGGGTTCGTTGGACAGAATTTCATCGAGCTAGGGCACTAGACAAAACTTACAGCCTCGTTTAAACCATCAACAATGTTGTCTCCTTATTCCAAGAGCTATCTATGACCCATATTCTGCGTGAAGAACTACTAGATAATAGGAGTCTCTGTCTCTCCCTGAAATCTCTCTCTCTCTCTCCCTCTCTGTCTTTCACCATTCCTGAGATTCTGAAAGAGGGGCTTATGACCTGAGAGGGGCAACGATGCCTTTGGAACACTGTAATCTGCGATCACTAGGGCTCACATTGGACTGTTTTCTTCTCAAAGTATTTGCATGTCAACGTGTATACAGGTTGAAATGTTATTTGGATTGTCGTTGCCAATCCAAATCCTAATTAGAGCAGATTTGTGATGGAACGTTCTAACCAGCTTCCTTTCCTTGATTGGAGTAAAGTTGATCAATACGATCTTGTGTTCCTTAAAGATGTGTATCACAAGTCTACAACACTGATCAATATTTGCATTTGGCTTCCCCTGCCCCACAACCTATATGATTGGCCTGATTGGAAAACTTGTAATTAGGGCCCGAGCTAAGCTTACCGTTCAAGTCTGATTCTGCAGTAGGGTGGATCAAAGCTATCCTGCTGGATAATGGACACCCTGATCGTAGCATTATTCGCTGCATGTGATGCCAGCACTTGAAATGTTAAAGCCATCGCTTTTGGGCCTGAAAATATGCCGGTCCACCTCTGAATGATTTGAGGAAAAGGTGAAGATTGTGGCTTGCCATTGTTACATTGCAAGAGAAATACAAATGCCTTTCTCCACTAATAGGATGTTAACTTCATACCAAAAAGATGTTCTGCTCACCACACAATTGAGTCATGAGGCATTTGAATTTCAGTTTCACTGTGTTGCCAGGAATGTAGGACATATGTCCTAACGACTGGTCGATTGCAACAAAAGCCTCGTTTCTGGCTGCTCACAACAGGGATAGTACTGACCATTTGCAACCAATCTATGCTTTCTAAATTCAGAACATTATGTCCAACATTTGATGCGATTGCATGATTGGACGTCACTTAGTAAACAATCCCAAGTGGCTAAGACTGAGATTAACAACCTTATACCGTGCCTCCAAACATTGCATTTTGAATGTTTGCGTCCAATAATAATCCACTTTGAAAGTTCTGAATTACAGAAATTATGGTACGATCAGACAAGAAAAATGTTCACGATTGATCTTAACATGATAGAATATCACACTCAGTTTGAAGGCGAGAATCGTGGGTCTGAACCTAGTGTTGAAAACTCAAACATATGCAATTACAAGAGTGTGATGATAGAATTGCCTACAATGGACGTGCAAATATGTTAAAAGTTAATACCTTAGAGAAGAATCTGGAGGCATTTATGCAGATACTTTTATTTACTTTTAAGTGTCAACAAACATCAATTCACTTGAAAAGGGAGGACTCTGAAAACGATGTACCACCTGTGGCTAACTAAAGACATTAAGGATGGTATCAAATTGAAAGAATATTGACATATAATGTTGCTTTTACTATCCTGGTGGATAGCAACAATAGTGATAATTATATCTTAAGTTTCATAGATTGGCAGATTTCAAATTTTAAGATTTTATTGCAACAAGAAAGATAAAAGTAACATTCATGAAATAGAATGCACTAGAATACTTATGCTTTAAATAACAGAATACAATTTCCTACATTTAAAATTTAACACAACAAAAAATCCCACAACACATTTCTACTTGACACTGTCTCCTAAGGCTGTGATTTATTCTCCGGCTACAAGGCCGAACTTATTCTCACCTCCCTGGCTTGCTACTTGTTTTTTCATTCTCCTTTTCCAGTCTGGAAACTTCTAAGCACAGAGCTTTCACTGTGTCTGTTTCTTTGCTAACTAATCAATCTAGCTAAAGCTCGGAAAATCTTTCAGATTCCTTTAAATCCACACGAATTTTGTCTCTTCATTCAGAGCATTATATCCCACTGGTATTCTTTATGATGAATAGTTTCCATTAAAGCGATCCTGAGGGATAATGGCTACGCTAACCAGATCACGTCTCATTGCATATCACGCAAACTCATGAACTCTAAGGCCGCCACTTTCAGTCCTGAAATTTTATTTTACTTCCCCCCTCCTCACCGTCCAAGGGCCCAAACGCTCCTTTCAAGTTGCACTTCCCTCAATTTGGTCTACTGCATTCACTGCTCCCAATGCGGTCTCCTCTACATTGGAGAGACCAAATGCAGACTGGCTGACCGCTTTGTAGAACACCTTTGGTCTGTCCGGAAGCATGACCCAGACCTTCCCGTCGTTTGCCATTTCAACACGCCACCCTGCTCTGATGCCCACATGTCCGTCCTTGGCCTGCCGCAATGTTCCAGTGAAGTTCAATGCAAACTGGAGGAACAGTACCTCATCTTCCCATTAGGCACTTTATAGTATTTATAATAAATACTATTATCTAGTAGTTCTTCACGCAGAATATGGGTCATAGATAGCTCTTGGAATAAGGAGACAACATTGTTGATGGTTTAAACGAGGCTGTAAGTTTTGTCTAGTGCCCTAGCTCGATGAAATTCTGTCCAACGAACCCTTCTGAGCGAAAGTCATTTCTGTAATTCGAAGTTTCCAGGCAGGAACATGGAAAATGAAGGATGCAATATTGCGAGTTGAGAATAAGCTTGAGGAGGGTCGATGGAGAATAAATGAGAAGATCATTCCACTGCAAGCAGGTTTCCGCCCCGGCAGATCAACAACAAGCCAACTGCTCTAACTCATACAACATATCGAAGGTGGTTTTGAGCAAGCGATGATAACAGGTGCTGTTTTTGTAGACCTGTCAGCAGCATACGATACAGTGATCCATAGACATCTCCTCTGCAAGATCCTAGAGATGACAAAATATATACACTTAACAGAGCAGTTACAAAGCATGCTTCAGAATCGCTGGTTCTATGTTTAACTAGGTGTGAAGCGCAGCAGGTGGCCTATTCAGAAGAATGGTCTTCCTCAGGGAAGCGTGCTTGCACCGCTGCTGTACATCCTCTACACGAATGACCAACCTATAGACGGTGTCACACGCCCTTTTATATATGCTGATGACTTATGTGACACTGCCCAAATCACTGATTTTAATACAGTGGAGAAAACGCTTTCTGAGGACTTGGAGGGACTAACATCCTACTCTGAAGAAAAGCACATTCGCGCAAACCCATAAAAGACGCATCTTTGTGCATTCCACCTCAGAAACCGAGAAGCCAAACGCCAGCTTAAAGTAACCTGGTGTGGAGCAGCACTGACGCATTGTGAGCACCCTATCTACCTAGGAGTCACCCTTGACAGATGCCTCACCTTCATGAACCACATCAAAAAGACAAAGGTAAAAGTGAGCGCACGAAACAACATCCTCAATAAGCTCACGAACACAAAATGGGGAGCCAGCTCGAAAACATTACGAACAAGTGCACTTGCTCTTTGCTATTCCACTGCCGAATACGCCTGCCCTGCATGGGAAAGATCTACTCATGCTAAGAAGATGGATGCTGTTCTGAATGCAACCTGCCGAATTATCACAGGTTGTTTAAAGCCAACAAACACCAACAGCTTATATATCCTGGCGGGTATCACTCCCCCTGATATAAGAAGAGCAATAGCCAGCAAGAAAGAGCAACTCCATCAAACATCAGATGAGAGGCACCCTCTACATGGTCATACACCTACACCCAGCCGCCTAAAGTCAAGGAAGAGCTTGATGAACAGTTTTGTTCCATGACAATCAACCCCACCTGAAGCCCGCATCGCCTTGTGGAAAGACCGGCTCACCAGTCTCGAACAATCCCGAGCAATGGAAATTCTACCAGATGAAAGCCTTCCCCCAGGAGCTAATTGCAACTGGGCAACCTGGAAGTGCCTCAACGGACTTATGACAGGTGTAGGTCGTACAAAGGTGTCATTAAGCAAATGGGGATATACAACCTGCCCGACAACTTGTGAATGTGGAACTGAGCCATAGACTATGCAACATCTCCTGCAAAGTCTATCGCTGGAGGAACCCTGCACTGTTGCAGATCTTGCCGAATTCAACAACAAGGCGCAAAAATGTATCCAGTTCTGGCAGGGCCATGTATAGACTGTCTGTGGACACAATAAGAAGAAGCCAAAAGCTGAAAATAAAATACTGCACCGGGAAGACAGCTTCGTGGCACTGCCCGTCTCCTGAGCTGTCTAAAAAATAGCTTTTTTTTTTAGTATTCGAGCCTATGTACATAATTAATAATGTACAGTGGTTCTGTGTCCCCATACCAATAACTTACAAATCACCTGCATGGGACGCATATGATTTGATTCGTTCCATTTTACTAACCTGTCCCCCATTCATTCTGAATTTACTGCTCAATGCTCTGACTGTCAGAGACATCCTATCAGCAAATAGAGCCCGCAGGAGACTCAGGACCCAAAGCAATGGAGAGAATCAGAGTGACCCAAAGATGGAGAAGCTTAGGAAGTCCATGGTTTTACTCGTCGCCATCTCAGGCAGCTTCATCCTGCTTTATTCATTACTTTTTGTCACGATCCTCTATATGCGAATTGCAAAAGTTACTTATTTCTCAGGTTCTAAATCCACTGAATTATCATTTAACCTGGCGGAAAGCGTATATTTGCTTCAGTTTTTTAGTTCCTGTATCAACACATTTATTTATGCTGGGGTCCAGATTAAATTCCGAGCTGAGTTAAAAAAAGGGATAAAATATCCACTGAAATTATTTGTTAAGTTGTTTAAGTTTTGCAAAATGCTAAAATGTCACATGAATTCCACAACAAACTCCAACATTTCCTCTACTTGCCTATGTCACACGTGGCCTCGCTACCCAGGTGCATTTGCTTTCAGACCCTTACCACATTTATAAATATAAGTAACACGATAATAACGTTTGAAGCAGTAGCGGCAATGGAAGTGGGAATGTGGCCTATAAATTAAGGGCTGGTAGCTGGGCGGGCTGAACAGTTAAGAGTTGCGAGAGGGGTTGTGCACCACTGACAACATGGTTACCATCGTCTTTATATGGCAGCCAACATTAGTTTCAAAGGAAGCAGCCACGAAACAACATCAAGCGGTAGCGATGGGGCAGAACGCAGAGTAAGTGTTGCGCCCAAGCTCACTGATTCCTCCATGGGGATGATTGTCCAGACTGGAGGGCTCGGGGGTAGGGGGGGGGGTCGTTGGTGGCATGGTAAAGGGAGTGGTCCTAAAGACATTGCCTCGCTAAACCGGGCAGACATCGATGGCGATAGTGGAGCAAGTTGAGAACCATCTGTTGGCCACACTTGTCTAAATGGCGGCAGAGCTGGAAAAGGACAAATGAGAAGAGGCACGCTGGAAAGGATAGCGCCGCGCATGATATTAAACTTCCTACTTAAAGTGCGACTATAGGTGAAGGGGTTGCCGGTCCAGGCACCGCTGAGGCATCAGCACTGGCTATCAGGGGTGTAGTGAAGTGCCTGTGAAAGGGAATGGGGAAGCAGTGGTGACTCATGCACTGTCAGTCTGAATAGCCACATGACAGAATCGACTCTTGGGCAGCATGATGAACAGTTAGGCTTGCAAGCTTGGTCGATGTTGTGTGCCTGTTCTAAGACCGTGCAGCAATGGGCATTTATATTTCTGCAGGAGTAGAGCGTTCAAATATAGGGCAAAGGACAAGATCAGGAAAAGGCGTGCCATGCATGACCATATTATTATGACACAGCTGATGGTAAATGCTGGGCTGCTCAAATCCCAGGGAAAACCTGAAACAAATGCCACAATTTGTTTTGCAATTTGTACAAATTTCGAAATGTGTGCTTTGAGTTCAGTAGCAATATTACCACCGAGTCTTATAGGTTTATTACAAAAATAAATCAAACCATTATTAATAGAAGAAATACTTTTAAATGCATACATAGATCTACAAATTACTGCTATGGTAATTTCTAAATACCCTAATTAACTTAACTCCCAGTTACACTTTCGTTAAGGCAACAGTAAGACACATAGATTTTAAAAGGCCCAGGCAAAGAAATATGATACCCTGAGCAATCCAATTCAAAGTGAGTTTTCTTAACTTCAGTTCATTGTAGACAGCAGCTTGAGGCCTAGATGCTTTTCACACTTGTTAGATCTTAAAATGCCTAAACTTACGCAGAGCCTTCGTTCCTTTATACATATTTTCCCGATTTGATTTCAAATTCCCAGTGTTTTACTATATCTTTGGACTTTACCATTCTCATAATAAAAAATCTCTCATAGCGCTAATTTTACCGGTGATGTTTGGGAAAAATATATACACAGGTTTTGAACATCAACTGGCTAGGTGAGACACTTCACCCTTCCTTTCCAAACAATCTGGCCTGGTTTATTTTAAAATGCAAATGTTTACCTTTACCTCTGCCATCTACCTACTTAACATCTCAAACCTAGATTATCTCCTGACACAACAAAGATTTCAGCCCGGATGTCTTTAATTCAATTAAGTCACACACAGATATAGGCCCATAGACATAGACCCCACCACTACTCTACTAAGCAATACACTCCAATAACATTATGAGACTTAGTATATCTTCCTGACAATATGCACGCGGATGAAGTGGTGCTGGAGCTGGGAGGCCTGGAGGCACAGCAAGCAGGCACTCATAGGGATATGGGCGCAGAGCACCCACAGAGTGAATGGCCGAATGGATGGGTACAAGGGGCACTCTGTGGATGACAAATCATCGTGCTCGCGTGTGCACAATTTGTCAGGTCAATGTCCAAATCCCGAGTCATCAGACGGAAATACTGCCGACTCATCGCTCTTCTCTCCCTTGTAAGAGATTCACAAGTGCGCCAGATGCAGATGTGCAACATTCCTCCAATTCTGAGGAGGAGAAGGGGATTTCAGAGGATGTGCGCCACAACATTCCTCCCCGCCCCTCATTGATCCACTCATCACATGTTGCTTCCAAATCTATAAACGTCACCAGCGCCCTCGAGGCTAATGGGAATCCCCCAGGCCTGAGTCAGCAAAGGCAAGGGAACTGGAAACTAACAGGCAGCTGTTTGTAAGACTGGACTGTGCAGTAATGAAGCGTTTCTTCTCCAATCTTAAATTCACCCATGGGTAAGTGTTTAAAAGGGACTGCACGTGGCAAACGGGACCACGTGTGCCATGGACAATAAGTGGAAATGTTTGCAAATAATGCGCAGCTCATGTTGAAGTTCCTCATTTGCTAAGTCTAAATAAGTGAACAAGTAGATGCGGTGGATATTTCACCCTATTCTTTAACTCGACTCTGATTTTACTCTGAGTCCCATCATAAATGAATCTGTTGATGCAGAAATTGGAAAACTCAAACGTAAATCCGAATTGCTGGAGAATTAAAGTTGTCTCACTGATATCAGAACCTGAAACATAAGGGGCATTCACAATGCGGACATAGAGGATCTGCACAAAAAATTATAGATGGGACTGCCCGAGGTGGCGAAGAGTAAAACAATTGACATTATTATTCTTTACATTTCTCTGGGCCCGGGGTCAATTGGGGCTGATATTTGCCATTAGAATGTGCCTGACAGTCAGGGCATTGAGCAGTAAAATCAGAATGAATGGGAAGCAAGGGATTACAATGGAACAAATCCAGTCATAAGTGACCCATGCAAGTGACGTGTAAATTCACAATTTTATACTGCAGAACCAAGGTATATTGTTTAATATGTACCTAGGTTCAAATATAAAATATATGAAGATATTTTTACGCAGGTCAGTGCAGGCACGGTTCCTATCACACATTCCGCCATTTTCTCGGTGCAATATTTTGCATTCAGATTCAAAAAGCCACAAATCGATCAAAGGTGAAAGCGACCGTTAACCAGGAAGAGCTTTCTATGTCTGCATAATTTAAGGCAGAATCGAAGCTGCACACTGGTATGATGGACCAGAAACTGAATGTGAAATAAATCCAGCCATCACGTTCCATATTACAGCTGCCGTCATGACCAGGAGATTTGTCGCTGCCATGGACACCATGTAATTAGAGATGCATCCAGAGAGACCACAAGTTCTTCGAGACAAGGTCACAATTACTGCCAAGATATCTGTAATGGAAAGGGAGGGATGGAGACAGAGAGCTTCTTGTGTTTCAGAAGGAACGAGAATAGAGAAGCTGGGGGTTCACACACAAACATATGCATTCGTGTTACAGAATTATGTGTGAAATTTAATCTTTTGAGCTGTGACCCTTAAAAGTAAAATATCCCTTATGGTAGCGGCAATTATTCGGGCATTTAAAATAGTCATCCCGATTAAAAATGAGGCAGGGCAATGACATGGGAATGTAAAGTGCTTCAGTGAGACCTAAAGGAGAAAATGAAGAAATTGAAGACATATTGAAACCAGCACGGGAACATCGTATGTGCAAGAAAATCACACATCAGCAAATAATTACAGAAATGTCAAAGAGGGTAAATAAACAAACAACCAACCATAGATGTGGAGACGAAAATAAAATAGTTCCTCACTCAGGATAAAATGGGCTCCTTTCAACGAATGACCGCAAAGTTATTCGCTGATGGCAAAGTCGGCAGTCAGCCAGCCTGCTCAGAAATATACTCAGAGAAGGAAGTGAAAGGACAATGAGCGTTTCTCTGGCTTGGTGAAGGAAGAGTTGCGCAGAGTGCATTAAAAAGTCCGAGCCCTTCAACTGAAAATCACTTGGGATCCTCAGTGTCGATCTGAAACTCTGGAGCAGGAAGATGCAGACCCTTCCTCTGTGCTGCACTGCACTGGTGGGGCGAAGGATCAACTACATCCTATGGTGGTTACTTGAAATAAAAACTTTGCACCTGAAAGGCGAGAATATGTCACCAGTTCTGGGCCTTCACTCAATGTGGAGACAATAATGAATATTCGAACAATCCTAGGCATTGCCGGGTGTTAGGAGCAGAAGGATGTCCCGCACTCAGCAGCCCTCAATTTAGGACATGCAAGAGCAAAGCTGGGCTCAAGCAGAGAAACTGAGGAGAGAAACACTTTGCCCTGTGAGTGAGGGGTACATGCCAATATACCTTTAAAGGGCTACTTTTACATTGTTTTGAGATCTGTCATCGTCTCTGTTCCTAATAAAGTTCCTTCAATAAATACATTAAGTTCAACCGGGAATTATTCAATGGCTGAATCACCTCAGTCAGTGAATTGTCTTTGGGAATCATTCTACTGCAGCCAAAGTCAATGGCAGGAATATTCTGAGCTGGCTGGTGGCGGACGTGAGAGGTGGCCTTCGAGGAAATTATCGGACGGCTTGCGTCATGGTGGCGTGAATGCATGTTGCTATCATCTTAGTTTCCTGCCTATGGTCGGCGGGGAGCTAATTGTAAAAAATTAGCATATAATTGAAAGGCCATCCCGCCAGGCTCGTGGAACCCCGCCGAATCGCCCGCCCACGTCGCCGGGAAAGCAGAGTGAGGTGTTTCACAACAGCACGCAGGGGATGTGAACTTGGCGGCCATCACTTTGGGGGAACTGAGGTCAGTGAATAGCATCGTTTTGCACAGCTCCCCTGTTGTTGATAGGCCTCAGGGGCGCCGAGGGGTGGAGGCAATTGAGGCCTGGCCTCGGGGCAACTGGTGAGGCGTGAGGGGTGTCCAGGGGCAAGTGTTGGCCAGCCTTGTTGGTGACCGTTGTTTGTTTTGGGGTTGTTAAGTGCTACCCTGGTGCTGCATAACTCCCACAGGCGATAGAGTTGGGAGCAGGGCAAGCGAGGGAAGTGGCTACTCATTAAGGACACCTGTATAAACTGCCCATCCCTCCGCAACTAAGACAGAGCAAGCGCCACAGTGATGATTGGGATCGGGCTCCTAGCCTGTCCGCCCTTGGAAACAACGCGGAGACACCGAAAGGCCACCAAGCGCTCCATATCTTATCCCCACACGCCCGTCCCCCACTTCCCCCGGCAAAGACATTGAGTCCGCCACCACTTTATTGGGCCGTGGAACAGTTGGTCTGCACACGTTGTTCAATCTCGTCAACAACACAGGCCATGTAGCAGTCGCTGCTGGAGGCGCCCACTGCCCCTTGCACTCTCAGCATCCCCGTTTGGACCAGTGTCCCCCATGTCGCAGGTTGACATCACAGCCATGCACTGCACTCATCTCTGTGCATCCGAGGAGTGACCAGCCCTCTCCGGTAATTGCTGAGGGCCAGTCACACAGGGCCAGGAAAGGTGCTAAGCACAGCCATCATAAACATGTCTCTCTCTCTTTCATGCGGCAGGAGGGCCCCGTCAGCATTATGGATCTTGGTGACCTGGCTGTATACCTGTTGTCCTACAGGAACTTGGGACTGAGGCACCTGCTCATGCAAAGGCACGAGCAGCAATCTAATGAAGAAGGTGCAGCAGGGGCTCCCGCACACACTGCCCAGGAGCGACAGGGAGCCGTGGCTGGTCGGCGCCTAGCGACACCCAGGGTCTATAGACACTGCCTGCCGTCCCTGCAGATGACTCAGGGCAAATGTCGCAGACGACTGCGCATGTTTAGGAACCTGGTGGCTCACAGGACTTGGCGCCAAGGGGAGATGGAGGGCATCCGCTGCCAGTGGCTGTGAAAGTGATCCCGGTGCTCAATTTCAAAGCCAGTAGTTCATTTCAGGGCTGCACAGGTGACCTTTGTGGGATTTCACAATCCACCACCCACAAAAAATCCAAAAGGTCACGGATGCCATCTTCTCCATGGTGCGCAAATTTGTGCATTTCACCCTGGACCGGGACAGCCAGGATGCAAGGGCCATTGGATTCGTACTTTGGTCTCCATTGCTACACTCGGCAAACTTCATCAACCACAAGGGTGCAACTGAACGTGCAGCTGGTATGCGATCACTAGAAATGCATCCTGCAGGTGTGCACACGGTATCCAGGGAGTGTGCACGACACCTATATCCTGAGTCGTTCGCAGATCCCTGCAGTTTTCCAGGTTCCACTGAGATTGCAGGGTTAGCTCCTTGGGGACGAGGCCGTGGCTGATGACATCCGTGCGGGGGCCTCAGACTGCAGCAGAGTGGCACTTTAATGAAGCTCATGCAGCAGCTCGCAACTTGGTGGAGCAGACCATTGGGATGCTAAATATGCGGTTCCGGAGCCTGGTGCCTGGTGGAGCCCTGCAGTACAATCCACAGCGTGTGTCACATATAATCTTCATCTGCTGCATACTTTTCAACCTGGCGCTGCAATGGGGAGACGAGCTGGCTGAGGAAGAGATGGAGGAGCTGCCTGTCTCCTCCTGTGAGGAAGACGCCAATGGGGATGAGGATAAGGCGGTCCTCGGTGTTGACGTTGACGAGATTGAGGCTCTCGCTATGGCCAGACGAGGCAGGCGCGCTGGGGAGACACTCATAGCTGCCAGATTTGTGGAGGATGATGACGACATGCAGTGGGGACACTCCATAGATCTTCACATAGCCTCTGAGAATGTCTGACTCCTGTCTGGCCAAGGGCAACTTGCTTGCGCTCTGTGATCAGGACCATCTGAAAGATGCAGCCATGAAACTTTAGATGCATCTGATGTTGTGTCCGCCTTCAGCTCCTCAGCCCTTCAGGAGCAGGCGCACAGAATCACTGGTCACAGATGCTGGTATGATGGGGGCCAAACCCACATTAAATGTGCTGAGTGCATACAGAGAGTATGAGAGAACTCTGTGCGCCTGCCCACTACATTCTGGCAGCAATGGCCAGCAATGACCAGGTGCAGGCATCAGTAATATTTCTAGTGAGTGTGAGGCTGGACCATGACTTTGGTCTCATGGCTGCACAGAGAACATGGAAGAGGCCCTGGACTGGGACACCTGCCTTTTATCTTGTGCAGAAAGATTTCACAGCTGAGTGGCAGGAACACTGCTCGCCAGAACAAGGAGCCATAGGCAGGGAGACAATCTTAGGAGTTTATTGACAATAGTGAACAGTATGTACAAGTAATCAACAGCCGTTGCCAGGCTGTGCAACTATTTTTACCTAACTTTCTTAACCCTGCTGCTACGTCTTGGTGCTCCCCAGACATGCACAGTAGATGTGGAGGCAGCCTGTTGACTGTGACGTCCTGTCTGAGGACTTTGGCGGGCGTCCTCTGCAGGGCCTAGACTTGGAGGGCCCCAGCCTGCTTTCAGGCTCCTGCTTTGTGGCAGTGCCACCCTCCTCGGCCTGTGGAGTTGGAACTGCATAGGCCACAGGCAGTTAGGATTCCGATGGGCCGGTCACTCCCAGTGTCATCGGGTTGGATGGCCCCGGAGTGTACACCTGCTGACCCTCCTCCCGATGGGTGCCCGAGGGCCCCTGGCCGACTCCGTGAGCAGAAGGGGTAGATGTAGTGAGCTTCTGCTGCCCAGCACCCCTCTCACGTGCACACTGTTTAAGGCCAAGTGTGGTGTCAGTGATGGAGTTAAGCCTGCGCAACAGTGGAGGAGTGACGTTCTGGACCAAGGTTTCCATGGCGGCCGCCAGCCTTCCAGTGTTCACCTCGGTGCATGGCAATGTTGTCGCTATCACCTCAGCCTGAAGACGGACAGACTCCTCCATCGTGCCTTGCCATCTGAGGAGTGCAGTGAACATCCCTTCCTGATATTCCCTAGCTTGCATTTGCACCCCAAGCAACTGTGACACGACCGAGTCCAGAGGCTCATCATCTGTCTCGGACTCAGAAATTTTCTGTCCTCTTGCTATAATCTGAGTGCGGGGGAACTGGGAAGGCCCAGCCACCGCCTACCATGGAGCAGACATTGCGATGCACTCACCAGATTGTGACCCCGAGGATACTCTAAAGTTCGGTCCCACTGAGGTGTGTATCTCTGCAGTGGTGTAGGATGTTGGCGAGCTCTGTGGTGGCTCTCCAGATTCCGCCCCAGAGGTTTCTTCGGAGCTTGATCGGAGGCCCTGGGACGTGGACTCTGTTGTCTGTTTGGCAGATGTGTCTGCGAAAGCAAAGAGAGATAATTAGTGCCAGGCAGTGGCCTGTGAAACACAAGACAGAACTCACTGCATGGTTGACTGATGGATGTTGCACTGCCGGATCCTCACTTGGTAGAGCAATGCCGGCCTTACCATCAGCACAGGGCGGGCCCTGGTCATCGCCGGGGAGCTGGATGGCTTTGTTTTCGAATCCTGTCAGAACTTTGATCTCCAGCATCCCTCCACCTGTCCCCAATCTTTCCCTGCTGCTGTGACCCAGTTTTCCCTGCATGGATAGAGATGGGGAGAGTGCATCAGGACACCTGCTGGGTCAGATGTTAAGTATGCCTGGCCTATGGGGGTGGTGAGTGGTTCCATGGATGGGCTGAGGACAATGGCAGTGTTTTTGAAAGAGTGAATAGTGATGTCCCTTGCACTGGCAGTGAGTTAGGGCCCTGTGGATGTGTGATTGGTTTGTGAGTGTGTGAGTTGGAAGTGATGAATGGAGTGAGTTATCCTGGCAGAATGGGTGGCACTGGGTGGCAGCCCTCTTCTGCAGGGTTTGTATTGACCATGGCTGCTACCACCTCTCAAGCTGGGTTGGTGACTTTGCTACCCATCTTGCGGCCAGAGCGGGGGGAGAGCACATCCTGGCGGGTCTCCACGGCATCCAGCATTCGCTCGACGGAACCGTCGTTCAAGCAGGGGTGGGGGGGTGGGTGCTGCAGTCTTTTTTCCATTGCTGGCCATCTCCCAGGCAGCGGTGGTGAGCTGGTGGCGATGAGCGCTTTGCTGGCGGTGGCCTTTTAAAGATGACTGCCCGTGTGATGCAATAATGGGGTGATACCTGGCAGGCAAATGAGAGCCCGCCATGCAAATGGCGTACCTCGTGGCAGTGAATAAATAATGAGGCGGGATCGGGACAATACGGCGTGAAAACCCGCCAGTTTCATCGGCGGATGGGCCTCCATTTTACCCGCCCGCTACCGACCTTACTGCAATTCTGGAAAATTCCCCCATTGTGTCACCGCCACCTTTTAAGTTCCCACCTTTTTTTGTGTCATCCACAAACTTGGCGATAGTACATTCACTTCTCTCATCTATGTCATTAATATATATTGTGAATAACTGTAGCCCACACACAGAGCACATGTTTGTCTCTCTCCTGTTGCGCATTCCCCTTTCGCATTCAATGGCCGATGATATGCAAGACACAATGGATCAAGGTGCTCTGTCAGATATTGATGTGATGTTTGGTTTGAGATCTGGATCACCAAATTCTCCCTTCTAATGTCCTAGAAATGGATTTTACACAAGTCGCCACTTTCCAGGCAGGCACTAGTTTTCAAATCCACAACTGTAGATTCTAGTACATCTTATTTCTTCTCTGCTTCTCCCATAGCTTCAGATCCCCATGTCAGAAAATCCACAGCCCCTATTCAAACTGAAATCCAAACCTATCGCGTTATCCTTAACATCGTTTTCTTCAATCCCAGATCCATTCCCTGTTCTGCCACAATCCCAATCCTAAAACAAGCATATCACAAAAATGAAGCCAAGCCAATACACTTCAGTTACAATTAGAGGCTGGATGTGAACTTTGGCTCATTTCAAGTTGCTGTCTCTGGCTCGGTTCAGCTCTTCACTCACTTGTTCCACTCCCCCTCCTCTCCTGAGTATCCTGACTCTAATTTCCCTGAGTTTTACAATGACTGGTCCTCTCCCTCTGCTCCCTGATGGTGCTGATTCTCGCTGGGTTCAATTCTACCCTCACTGTTTCCCATTGCTCTATCCTCACGGAAGGTTCAGACTCTGAATCGGTTCAGATCAGCATTCACGGGTTCCTCTTCCTCTCATTCCAAAGATGTTGATTTTGACTGTGTTCAGTCCGATGCCCCATGATCCAGAGACGATGGCCCAGATCACCCAGAAGACAGCGGTTGTGGCGCATTTTCAACCCACTGCCTTCCTCTGTACCAGAGAATGTTTTGCCAGATTGAGGCTCATGGCCCACAGGAGGCGATGCTCAACACACAGATTGGCACCACAGTGAAAAACAGCATCTCACGGTATTGAAACGTTCCTCCTCACCTCCTCCCCTCCCCCATTCCCCGTCCCCCGCTCAGCCCCCGCTCTCCCGCCCCAACCCCCGACGCCCTCCAAAAAAGAAAAACAACAGCAGGAAATGAGGAATCAAATGGCATGTCAGTCTTTGTTTCAAGGGAACTGGAGCACAGGAATAAATAATTGTGTTTCCAGTTTTCCAGGGCTATAGGCCACAGCTGTGATACCGTGTAAATTTCTGATCACCATGGTTAAGGAAGGATATGCTTTCATGGGAGGCCCTACAGCGAAGCTTCACTGAAGGAATCACTGGCATGAGAGTGTTGTCCGGTGATGACAGGCTGATTAAATTTCATCCATATTCGCCAACGTGATATTAATGACACAAAAGATTCCAAATGTGATTGACAGGTTGGACAATAAGAGCTTGACCCCGCTGGTCACGACATTTGGAACATAGGACACCGCCCCTGCATAAGGGCACGGCTATTTAGGGCTGAGGTGAGGAGCAATTGCTTACTCAATTTATTGTCAATCTCTGTAATTCTCTAACCGAGAGGGTTAGGGATGCTCCATCGTTGATTTTGTTTTAATCTGTGTTGGAGACATTTTTCTGTGAGGCAGAATCAATCGATATGGACCGTGGGTGGGAAAATAGTGTTGAAGCCTGAGATCATTCATGATCGGATTTGAATAATGGAGCAGGTTTGGCTGGGTGTATTGTCCACTCCTGCTTCTGTCTCTTTTATTCCTGTATAGTCCAGGGAATATAGGCCTGCTCTGATAAATCTCTCTTCAGAGGACAATCCCCTCATTCCAGGGGAATCAAACTGGTGAACTGGGTCTGAATTACCTCAAAGGAAGGAAGGTTATGTAAGGAGTCCAACATTGCACAGAGCATCCCAGGCCTGGTCTTGTTGTGAGACTCCGCAGATTCTAAGACAACATTCACAAGCCTTCGGTCTGCAGTATTCGGGGGCCTCAACCTTTTCAGTCTTTCCCGCTTGCTGTAACCTCATATGACTGCAAAATGGCGCGAAGAAACTTTTAGATTCTTTCTCTTGAACTGACTCATGACATCAGTGCAAATAACTCCAAACATAAGGAGGAATCAGTCTGGTCCTCCCTAATACATATAATGTCTCCACCGAGATTCCCATTGCCTTACTCACTTGTGACCACTCATCTGCCTTTAACTGTTTAAATATTGCCCATTTAGAATTTAAACTACCATCAATTTTTAGCACAGGGGCAGTTATTCGAAAAACAGTCCACACTTCAGTACATTAAGGAAGAGACAATCGCCTCTTGCATCTTTTTACCCTGTTATTATTCTCTGCAATATCTTTAGCTCGTGCTACAAAGTCATAACGATTAAAAATTCTGCTGGTAAAAATGAGTTTACTCCTTTGGCTTACTGGAACATATTGACACACATTGTGTGAATCAGACAAATAGAACCACCGAGATTGACAGAGAGAGAGAGCTAGAAAGAAAGATTGTCACGAAATTGGCTGATGTTTGTTCCACTTAGAAATGTAAATTTCATGGATGCCATCAGGCAAATAGAAATAAAAGTAAAAGACATCCCGGAGCGGTTGAAAGGCGAGTGAATTAGTAAACATTGACTGATAATAAGGCCTACGTTCACCCAGTTATATTCATAAATGATAAAGGCCACATCAGCAGGATTCTAAACTGCGTGGGCAAAGGCCAACGATTCCTTCAGCCAATCGCCTTCAGCACTCCAGCACCAAATGTGAATTGCTTACCAAATTGAATAAAAATGTCCTTCTGGTAAACTGGCCATCAGGCTTTGTTCGGAATTGTGGAGGGTGCGTTGGGGACGTGAATGACGTAGGAAAAACCTGTCACCCTGGTAATCAGACAAAGGCGCCTCCCTGCCCACGAGGATGGTGGTGGCGAAGACCTTCAATGATTTCAAAATGAAAGTGAATGGGCATTTGGGGACGACATACAGATTCTAACAGACGGTTTTGGTATTGGCTTTGTTATGTGGTGCACAAACATGGACAACATAAAGAGGAGGGAGGGGGTGGGTTCGAAATAAGACTAATGCTCAGATACATGTGTGATGTGTTGAAAAAGGAAAACATTAGGGGCCGGTGCATGAGTGGTTCAGTGACCATTGTGGAAACATCGAAGAAAATGGCGAGAAGACATTGTTTTCATATCTGTGGCAAAGTGAGAGAGGACACAGGGTGAACAAAGTGATGGAGGCTGGGTTAACAAGAAGAAGGAGAAAGGGTGGAAAAAGGAGGGGGGCCGATTAGGGACTTAAAATGGAATTTACACATGGATGAAAGGGCTATTGCTGATATATTAAATGAACACTTTGCATCCGGCTTTACCAAGGAGGTAGATGCTACCCAGGCCATGGTGGCAGACGAGGAAACTCTGTCATGGAAGGGTTCAAAATTGATAAGGAGGAAGTGTTGAATAGATCGTCGGTACTTAAAGTTGACAAGGCACCTAGATCGGATGAGATGCATCCAAGGGTATTGAAGGAAGTGAGAGTAGAAATTTCAGGGGCACTGGTCATAATCTTTCAGTTTCCTTGGACTCAGGGGAGGTGCCAGGGGACTGGAGAATTGCAAACATTTTCAAAAAAGGTTGTATCAATAATACCATCAATTACAGACGAGTCAGTTTAACTTCAGTGGTGAGCGATATTCTAGAAACAATTATTCGTGTATAGAATTAATAGTTACATGGACAAATATAGGTTTATAAGGGAGACCCAGCATCGATTTCTAAAGGGGAAATCGTGTTTAACTAACTTGCTGGAGTTTTTTGAAGAGACAACAGAAAAGGTCAATGAGGGTATTGCTGTTGATGTGGTGTACATGGAGTTTCAAAAGGCATTTGACACAGTGCCAGACAACAGACTTGTGAGAAAAGCAATTCTCATGGAATAAAAGGGACAGTAGCAATGTGGATACAAAATTGGCTGAAAAATAGGAAACGGAGAACAATGGTCAGTTTGTACTTTTTTGTGTAGGAGGGGGGTTTGAAGTGGAGCATCCCAGGAGTCAGTATTGGGACCCTTGCTTATCCTGATATATATTAATAATGTAGATCTTGGTTTGCAAGGGACAACTTCAAATTTTGCGAATGAGACGAAGCCTCGGATCATTGTAAACTGTGAGGAGGATGATGTAGAACTTCAAAAGAACATTGACAAGTTAGTGGAGTGGGCAGATAGTTGGCAGGTGAAGTTGAATGCGGAGAAGTGAAAGATGATACATTTTGGTAGGAAGAAGATTGACAGACAATTTAAAACAAGGGGTGAAAATTTGAAGGGGGTGCAGCAGCAGAAAGACATGCGTGTATATGTGCAAAGATCATCGAAGTTGGCAGGACAGGTAGAGGGAGCAGTTAATGAAACATCTGCTGACCTGGGCTTTATTAATGGGGGCATTGGGTACAAGAGCAGGGAGGTTATTCTGAATTTATATAAGACATTCTTTCGGACTCAGCTGGATTGTTGTGTACATTTCTGGGTGCTACATGATAGGAAAGATGTGAACTCATTTCAGAGAGTGCAGGGGAGGTTTAAGAGATGGTTTCAGGGATGCGACACTTCAGCTTTGAGGATAGATTGGAGAGGTTGGGGCTGTTCACCATGGAGAGAAGAAGATCTTGAAAATGATGACGAGGCTGGACGGCGCAGTTGGGGAGAAATTGTTCCCGTTGGCCGAGGGATCGAGAATAAGGGGACACAGATTAAGAGTGATTTACAGAAGAAGCAAATGTGGATGCAAGATCAAGACAACGTTATCACACAGCGAGAGGTTCGGGTCTGGAATGCACTGCCTGGAATTGTGGTGGAGGCAGGTTCAATCGAGGCCTTCAAGAAGGCAATAGATGATTAATTGAAGAGAAAAATGTTAACAAGGGCACGGGGAAAAGGGGGGGAATGGCACTGGGTCACAATGCCTATTTGGAGCGATGGTGCAGATACGATGGGCCGAATGGCATCCTCCTGTGCAGTTCAGATTCTGTGATTCTGTGATACTGAGAAAAGAAAAGATTAAAACCAGATAGAAGGATGTGCTAGTGAGAGACTTAAACATAGCGTGTGCGAAAAGAAGAATTATGATGGACAACCGGTGGTGGAGAATAACATAACCCTAACCATAAACCCAAACAGCACTTTGAGGGCACCAAGCAAAGAGCAATTCAGGGGACTATTCTATCCAGTGCTGCGGGATAGAGTGGGAGAAAGAGACTGACTGCATTGTATTCCACTGTGTGTTGAATAGCCTCATTCTGTGCTGTAGTGAAGCTATGAATCGAGGGAAACTTGGTTGCACCCAGTTCACTTTTTAGTTTAAATCATGCTGAGAGTTATATGCAAGCCGTGAGCAGATGCTCATATAGATGAAAGTGTTCATCAGTCGCCATCTTATTTATTTAGGAATGTCAACATGGAAGCCTGAATCTGCAGACCTGGACATTTCTAAGTACTGTCTCTGTGTTTCTTTCAGAGAAACAATGAAGAAAGGTTTTCTGCCAATGTGGCCCTTGTGCTGCGCTGACCAATGTCACAATATTTCTATACCTACTTTGAAACTGTTAATTTGTGTATGATTTAATTTGTTACAATTCTGCCTGTCAGGAAACAGGCCTTGTACTTGTGCAGCACCCTGCTCTACCACATGATGTTGCACAGATCATTCCAGCCAATTAACTGCTTTCGAACTTTCATCACTGTTGCGATGTGATGATCGAGTTAGAGGGAAAAGGCAGATACAGCAGGTGTTGGAATAACATCTTAAGTACAGATGAACATGGAATATTTCTTTTCAAGTTACTTCTTAGCTTGCTGTGCATCCGGTATATGTAAAGATTGAATTTTTAAAATTTGGTCAGTTAAAATTACACTTGTCCAGCGCTCTGCACTAGACTGGCAGCAAGGAAAAGGCCTTTACGTTGACTCTGAGTGAGAAAGATTAAAAGTTGTTGTTTGCTTTTATATGGTTGTCATTCTGCGTATCCAAGGAGGGATTTAAGAAGTTATACAAAAGTTTGAAATAAAGCATAAATTACTCCCTACAAGGACAGATCTTTACCTTCAGTTCTAACGTGAAAGACAGAGATTACTAACGACCCTATGTAGGCAGGTACTTAATATTTCTCAGTTTCCCACACACAGCGACTCTAAGGGAGAATGTGAGATCCAGTTCGAAAAAAAGACCAACATCTGTGCCCCACAGGCAAACACACTCATTTCAAGGGCAATTAGGGATGGGCAACACATGCTGGCCTTGACAGCGGCTCCCATATCCCAGGGAAGAATAAATTTAAAAAATCACTCAGCCTGCGCTCGACCACAGACTGGCATTGAGAATCGGGCCTGTAACCGTCTCTGATTAATAAAGGTACCGCAGTTATTTGTTTTTATTTCCTACGGATTAATGAGAACTGCAATGAGCTTTTCGAATGTTACAACATACACTGCAACGATCAACATTATTCCCTGCCTGAGGGGACATTGTTTCTAAAGCTCTAACGCTATTGACAGAGATACGAACAACCAAATGATGACGGGGGCGTAATAGCGCTCAGTTACCTACAGACAGCATCTGTGAGCGAGAAGCGGGACCCAGAGAGAAACATTTCGAACATATGAGCTGCACAGGCAAACACACAGACACACACGTACACAAAGACAAACATATGCATTCAACATTATTTATGTACATGCATACAAATCGACATATATCTACCTACCTATGTATATTCTATATAATTTAGCCAGAAAGAGAGACGGACAAGCTGAGACAAACTCTGCTGATAATTTATCCTTTTGGAAAAGAGGAGGCTCCCAAACTTGATAAAATTCCAGCATTGTCAGGAAGTAGGAAGGATGGAGATGGCATAATTCACAAGAGATGAGCTGGCAGGACTGGCTTTACTGGCGCCGCCTAAGTCATTTCCATAATCAAATCTGATTCATAATTACTTAACAACCATGTACCGAGAAATAATGACCGAGACAGTTAACCATCCATCAGGTAAGAAAAGATGAACTCATGAATACCTTACGATTTTCGGTTTAATAGGCCGTAAATCAAAACCACAGAAAAGTTAATTTGAACATTCAAACGCCATGTGATTATCAATATTAAGATCAGATGCTGAATGACTGTAACTGTTATTATTTGTTTTATTGCCTGATCAGAGGTTAAGCAATTTCTGGGTTCCCATGCAGCTGCAAGTGGTTGGTGGCTCATTTGCTTAAAGTGAGGACAGATATACAAGAGCCATGAACAGACAGCAATAAACGGCGAGCACAATTCTCAAATGACACAGTTTATTAATATCTTGCAAAGCACGAGAGTCAAGACACGGAGCAGGCATTTTTTAATATTTTCCTATTTAATTCTCTGAAAACTTGCACAATCTACCTAAGTTACAAAAATATCAGGGCGAAACGGACAATAGATGTGCCTCCAGAGACATGCTCCTGTACTTTACCAGGGAAGGCTCCTGTGCCAGCCTTCAGGTCAATGCTGCTTCATTTAAGAATCAAATGGATTTTTAACCAATATTTAAATAAGACACATCTTAAACATTTAACAAGTCTAAAAGTGAAATTGCAGGACATTGTATTGCACTGACTGGAAGGCAGCATGGCAGCTGGAGGTATCACCAAGCTATGTTTTCACCCAGGACTCTGGCTTGAGAAGCACAGTTGCGGATGCTCAAAGAGTGCTGGCCTTGCCAGCTAAGTTTCCAATTTAGGAAAGGGTAAATAACAGATCGAGCATGAGTCCGCATTGCCTCTTGGAGCATTGCCAGCCTTTCCCTGGATCTGTTACATCTGCCAGCTTAGCGATGACCCTTTGGCTCTTTGATCAATCTGAACCTGAGATTCGCTGGTCTCTGGTTACAGGATTCCGAATCGGTCCTTTTGCAGTTTTGTATACATACACCTGGTAAGGGTCTGAAAGCGAGTGCAACTTGGAAGGGAGGCCATACGAGACATAGAGAAGTGGAGAAAATGTTGGATTTTGATGCATAATTCATGTTCCACTCCCGCCCTTTCAAAATTTGAACAATTTAACAAATAAACTCAGGGGAGATTTCACTCCATTCTTGAACTCCTCCCTGAATTTACTCTGGGTCCCAGCATAAATAAATGGATTGATACAGGAACTTAAAAACTGAAGCATATATCCGCTTTCCTCCAGGATAAATGATGATTCACTGATATCAGCAATTGCAAAATAACGAACTTTTGCAATGCGGACATAGAGGATGGTTGCAAAAAATAACGAATATAGCAGGATGAAACTGCCGGAGATGGCAAAGAGTAAAACAATGGACTTTCTCCGCTTCTCCATCTCTGGGTCTCTCTGATTCTCCACCATGTTATGGGCCTTGAGCCTCCTGCGGGCTCTATTAGCTGCGAGAATGTGTCTGACGGTCAGAGCATTGAACAATAAAATCAGAAATAAAGGGGCACAGGGCAGTGAAATGGAACGAAGCCAATCATAGATGTTCCATGCAGGTGATGTATAAAAGGCGGATTTTATGACACAGAACCAGGGTACATCATTAATTACGTACATTGGTTCAAATATAAAATACTGGAAGATACTTTTTAGACAACTCAGTGTGCATAAAATCGCTATCATCCAAGACGCTGTCTTCTCTGTGCAGTATTTTATTTTCAGTTTCTGGCAACAAATGGCCACAAATCGGTCAAAGGTGAAAGCGACTGTTAACCAGGCAGAACTGTCAATGGCCGCAGAGATTAAGGCAGAATGGACACTACATATTGGCGTGATTGACAAGAAACTGTTTGGTAAATAAATACCAGCAATCCGACTTAATATCACGCTGGTGATAATGGCCAGGAGATCAGTCGCCGCCATGGAAACCGCGTAGTAAGTGATACATCTGGAGAGACCACAACATCTTCGTGACAGTATCACAATCACTGCCAGGTTAGCTGTAACAGAGGTCAGAAGAGAGAGAAAGAGAGGGAGAGCGTTTGCATGAGACAGCATGAGAACACGAAAGTTAATTCTCTGACTCCCAACACAATAATGCTTCTGCAAGTTTATGCGTGAAATTTAAACATGTGAGACACGATCCCACATTGTAAACTATTTCTTCTGCTAAAGAGAGATCTTTCTGTATGGTTCAAAGTAATCATAAGTTCAAAGTTAATCAGAAATACCTTCAATCATGGAAGTGGGAACGGGCAGTTAGCCTTTCTGTGAATTTTCGGTGGAAATGTTTATGAGGGCAGAGTGGTAAGTCCGATCACTTAACGTGACAATTAGCTGAACTGGCACATTTTAAGCTCTCAATCGGAGAGAGTGCTGCTCTGCATTGTTGGGATAAATAACTAAATTTTACCCTGCAGTGGACATTTGAACTGTAATCTTTGAATATTAGATGCAAAGGGCGCCACCGGTGACGGGGCCGCCATGAATATGCAGAACAGAACTAAAGAGTGGAGGAAAGGGTGGAAGAGAGTTCGAGCCCTGGGGGCGATAACCCAGTGCTTTGTGAATTAGGGGCGAATAACAATCATTCGCCAAAGGGCCACCCCTGCATTCCTCACATATTTGTCAAAAACGCAGTGCCTTCTTATGACTCTTCAGTGAACTCTTTCATTAAATTCAATGGCGAATTACTGAACGTTTCAAGCTATTTACAAAATGAATTACTTTTGTGAATCAATCCGTCTCTGTCATAGTGAATAACACTAAATATCTAGGCATACAAAGTGATAGCATCGCGGTAGTTCATCCACAGTAAAAGCGAGGTTAATATAATAGTTCTACACTTACCCTGGAATGACAACGTCATAATTCACACACAGCAATAGCACCAGCAACACAAAAGGTCTACATTTACACAGGATTAACCATGTGATACTTCAGGTTCATTCACCGTGCTAATGACACAGCATGCTGTGAAACCCAGGTGAGCGTACATCACAGTCACTGTGACAATGCCACAATAGAACCAATACTTACAACATAATACTTTTGCTGTAATCCTCCCAACGCAGTATTGCCAAGAGCAGAACTGCATTTCCGACGGGAGATTGTGGCGGTAAATGGGAGAAAATATAAACTTAAAACAAAATAATGCTACACGTCATGAACAGACAGAATGCAATTGAAGGGGAGACAACATAAACGACTAAACACTGGTGGTAAGCGGAAGGCATGACACTGGTAAAGGTGAGAATATTCACCATTAATTCCGAGAAATTATTTGAACTGCTGGAAGAAATGTCACCGTTAAAATTGAGAATCAGCATAGTTAAAGTGAAAAAGTAAGTGATCCTGCAAAAAACGCAGACATTTTGCAGTTAAATGGGAGAAATTATACCGTTTAAGGGGGCAATATGTCACTTTCAACCGTAGAAAGGGAATACAAATCGTGGAGATGCGCCACTGATAAAATAAGAGAAATAATATACCTAACCCACCATTCACGCGATAATATCTAACTACAATACGTTACCTGGAACCCCGATTACCGCAATGACGGGATAATAAATGGCAAACAGCAGGTCTGTCGGTGGTACATGCATTTCTATCAGAAGGTCTGAGCGCATTGTGCATTAAACTGAAAAGTGCAACATTTATACAGGATGTGAGGCTCCAGGGAAACAATTAGATAGTTTTTTGTTTATATTATTTTCACTTATTGTAACAAACAAATCAGTGCAGCTGCTGTCCGCTTGATGTTTCTTTGTTTTGATGGGAAACAATGTTTTTGTTGAGTTCTGATACCGTCCAAATGTGAAACGCCCAGACTACAGAATTATCACAGTTATCGTTCTTTATGAAAACTATAATTAGCCGGATATTGGTGTCAGGACAGGACACAGCTGCTCATTCAGACCTCATTGAGAAAGGCAAATTGTCCGAGGAAAACACAAACCAAGTTCTTGCTCCTGATCGTTGTTCAGTCAGTGTGTTTACTGATTAGGGGCCACGCAGTCCCAACTCTCTCTCAGATTGTAAACACACTTTGACCCATCTACCTGTGTGTTTGTTTTGGACAGCTCCAGTTAAATATGGTTACATTAGGAGTGCACGTCTCGCTTCTTCAGGGTTACAATCAGTGCAGGATTGTCCCAGTCATTATTATCATATCCATTGTGCATCTGCCCAGTTGACAATAAACGGGTCCAGTACATCACAGTTACAATCAGTGTGAATTTGTCCAGTTTTACACAGTACATTTGATATCGCCATGTCCTATTCAACATCTGTTAATTCAGTCCATCAGCCCAGCTGAGCCCCATTATAATCCATGTATTTAGGTTCAGATTGACGCGCTTCCGTTCACTCTGGACCTTATCAATCCCAGCAACGTCCCGCATGCCCGGGGCAGGAACGTTTCTGGAAGGTTCAGTTCGGTGTGGTCAGCTCCCATTCAGTATGGTTACAATCAGAGTTGACAGGGTCCTCACAATGTGCTTCAATTCAGCATACACACTCATTTTCTGAGTTGACAAGATCGGATTCAGCCCGATTGATTTCAACGGGGACAGGTCCAACTCAACACAACCAATCTCTTAACGGCCTGGGAGACTTCACTGAGATAATGTTAAAGGTATTCAATGACCCCGCCTCCACCACCTTCTTAGGCAAAGAGTTCCAAAATCGCACAAGCCTCTGAGAGACGATAATTTCTCCTCATCTGTGTCCTAAAAGGGGGACTTTTAATTTTAAAAAAGTGTCCCTCAGTTCTGTACTCATCCACAAGAGGAAACCTCCTTTCGACGCCCAACTTGTCGAGGCCGTTCAGGATCGTGTATACTTCAATCAAATCACCCCTCACTCTTCTAAACTCCAATGAAAGCAAATCCAGACAGTCCAACATTTTCTTGTAAGGAAACCCACTCATTCCCGATATCAATCTAGTAAACCTTCTTGGAACTGCCTCCAATGCATTTACATCCTTCCTCAAATAAGGAGTTCAAAACTGCTCACAGTGTTCAAGGTATGGTCTCACCAATGCTCTGTATAACAGAAGCATAACATCCTTAGTTTAATGTTCATTCCCTGTCATGAAAAAGGATAGCATTCCGTTAGCATTCTTAATTACTTGCTGTACCTTCATACTAACTTTTTGTGACTCATGCACTAGAACATCTGGATCCCTCTGCACCTCAGAATTATGCAGCCATTATGCATTCAAGTAATACTTGCTTTTTGTCCTTCCTGCCATAGTGAACAACTTCACATTTTCCCACATTAAACTCCATTTTCCAGATCTTTGCCCCTTCACTCAGCCTATCTATATCCACCTGCAGCCTCCTCATGTCCTCTCACAACTTACTTTCCTGCGTGTCTTTGTGTCATCTGCCAATTTAGCAATTATGTCTTCACTACCCTCATCTCCGACATTGATGTAATCGCAAAAATTTGAGGCCTGAGTACAGATCCCTGTGGGACTCCACTGGCACCCTCCTGCTAATCAGAAAAAGACTAGCCAACATCCTATCCGTGCTAAGGTGTCACTCACTACACCATGCGCTTTCATTTTCTATAATATTCATTGATGTGGCACCTTATCAAATGCCTTCTGGAAATCCAAGTACACTACGTCTACAGGCTCCCCTTTATCGTTCAAATAACTCCAATATCGACTCAACATCGACTCTGGACCCCGTGACATCGCATGGCATCAGGTCAAACATGGGCAAGGAAACATCTTGCTTCCTGTTGGCAAGAGTGGCTCTGTAGCACCACCATTGGCTGAATCCTAAATTACATCGCTGCCAGGCTGGATCTGCGGCATGTGGGGAGTGAATCAACAAAAGAGAAAAACGTCCATGACCTCATGCTCACTAAATTTCCTCCCTCAGATACACCTGCCCATGATAGTATCGGGAGCAGTTACCACAGCATTTCGCCTCTGCATGTGGAGCCCCGCCTTCACATTGAGGATACACTCGATCGTGTTGTGTGGCACCTCCACCTTATTAAATGGGATAGATTTTGAACAGCTCTTGCAACTCAAGACTGTGCATTCATGAGGCGCTGTGGGCCATAAGCAGCAGCAGAACTGTACTAGAGAACAATCTGTAACCTCATGGCCCGGCATCTCCACTACTCTACCATTACCATAGTCCAGGAAATTAAACCTGGTTCAATGAAGAGAGGAGGGGGGCATGCCAGGGCAACACCAGGCGTACCTTAAAATGAAGTGTCAACCTGGTGAATCCATAACACACGACTATTTGCGTGCCAAGCAGCATAAGCAGCAAGCGATAGACAGAGCAAAGTGCTCCCACAAGCAACGGATCACATCTAAACTCTACGGTCCTGCCCAATCCAGTGGTGAATGATGGTGGACAATGAAACAACTCACTAGAGGAGGGAGAGGCTCCACAAACATCCCCACCCTCAATGATTGGGGAGCACAGCACATCATTGCAAAAGATAAAGTTAAAGCATTTGTAAACATCTTCAGCCAGAATTGCAGAGCCGGTTATTCATCTCGGCCTCCTCCAGTGGTCCCTAGAATCACAGGTGCCAGCCTCCCGTTAATTTAATTCACTCCACGTGACACCAAGAAACGGCTGAAGATACTGGATGCTGCAAAGGCTATGGCCCTGACATTATACTGGCAATAGTACTGAATGCCTGTGCTCCAGAACTTGCCATGTATCTTCCCAAGCCGATCCAGTACAGCTACAACACTGGCGTCTACACGACTACGTGGATAATTGCCCAGTTATGTCCTTTACACAAAAAGCAGGGGAATTCCTCATCAGCCCCATCAGTCCACTCTCCATCAGCAGTAAAGTAATGGAAGTGTTCATCAACACTGATATCAAGCAACACTTGCTTAGCAATAACCTTTTCACTAAGCGGAGCGTGGGTTCTGCCAGGGCCACTCATCTCCTCTCCTCATTACATCCTTGGTTCAAACATGGTGTCATAAAGGTATAATCATGTCGATAATGTTATTCAGAATAATTTTATAATCGAGTTTAGTGGTGCCTGTTTCCATGTATCCATATGTGTGTGTGCCTTAATTGGATTAATGCCAGCTAGTCCAGAGGCTTTGGTGTAGAGAAGAGAAGAAGGTTTGAAATGGTAATTCGATAACATAGGGAAATAGAAGGTGATGCTTAAAAGGGACAATTTGGATTTTTAAATACACTATTCAAAGGAGCAGGTGAAATATTACACTTAACCAGGTGAAGCTCAGAAAATAAATCTGTTTATTTTTAAGGCTTACCAGTAATGCACGCATTACGAAAGGGTCTTATTGTTAGAAGACTTAAAGTCAAACCAGAAAACCTAGTGACAATGAGAATTTGAATTCAAAGAGGAAAATGTATAAAGGAAGAGAAGGCTGTTTGTAAAAGGAGGAGGGGTTCGAAGATGTAAAGCTTCAAACATGTAAGCCTCAAGTCTGCCTGCAAGGACCCAGAGATGAAGGAAACTCATTTTGATAATGTGGCAGTCCAGGGTGTGCTTTGCCAGGGAGCGATTTATATGTATGTGTTTTACTGTTGCTTTACCGGAGGTGTAAAATGAGAGTGGATTTTTATAGTTATTATGGTAGTAATTTCGTAGACATATGTATGTGCTTACAATCATTCTTGTATTAATAAATGTTTAATTTAGTTCTATAAAAAACCTCTTCAGACTCAGTGGCCTTATCACTACTGAATTCAAAGCCTGCATCTTTATGCATACAAATTGCAAAAATGGGTCTTGACAGTTTTTTAAATTTTCACTCTGGGCTTTGAACAACTCAGCCTTAACCATCGGCTGTGTGATAATAATCAGGGATTCTTTGTGGGATTTATTTGTCATTCCAAAATCTTTTGTAATTGGTGAATTGTACGATTCAGTACAAGTACGAGAAGTGCTTTGAATTATGGGGTGGGTGTGAGTTATTTATGAAGTGGTGAGACTGCCAGATGGTTTTGGTAATTGCTAAGACTTGTCTGGGAGGAGAATATGTAACCTGATTATGTTACAAACAATATCCAGGAATAAACTGACAGAGTTGGTGGAATAATTAGAGATGGGATTACCTGCAGGGGCTAGGAAATTAGACATAATTGAAGTGATAGCACAGCATTGGAAATTGGAAGGAATACCTGACAGGCAGACTTCTCCAAGGTGTGGTTCATTGGAAAGTGCTCACATTCATCTGCAAATGAAAACTATTGAATTGGAAGAAAAGGAACGAGAAAGGGCATTCCAAAACGAGCAGAGAGAAAGTCACAGGAGGGAAATAACAGGAATGGAAATTAGAAATTGTGAAGATAAAGAAGGAGGAAATAGAAATATATATATATATAGAGAGAGAGAGAGAGAGAGAGAGAGAGAGAGAGAGATAGAGAATTCCATCTGAAAAACGTTGGCTGTTAAAAAAAAAAGAGACGCCAGGAGGTGAGGAAGGACACATCCAGAATCCAGTGGATGATATTTAAATTACTACAAGCTCTTCCAAAGCTTGGGAAAAGGGATGTTGAGTCATTCTTTATTTCAGTTGGGATTATAGTTAATCAGATGAAATGGCTGCAAGAGAACTTGACATTATTGTTACAATCAAGGTTGGTGGGTAGATTACATGATGTATATGCTTTTGCTGTCTGAAAAAGTATCGGTGAATTATGATATGTTTAGAGAAGGTTATTTTGAGTGCACATTACTTGGTACCTGAAACATACAGGCAGAAATTTAGGATTATGAGAAAACAGCCTGGGCAAACATAGTGAGATTGACAGAATAAACCAAATTAATTTTGACTGGCGGATACGGGTGTTGAAAATAGAGAGACCCTTGGCAGCTCTTGGAGAAGTAACTCTTTTCCATCAATTTAAAGATTCAATTCCTTTGGTGGTGAGAATTTATCGGGAGGAACAAAGGTTTGATCCTGAAGGCAAGCAGCAGAGGTGGCTGATGACCATGAGTTAGTGCAGCGAGCTAAACCTTTGCCTCAGCACCCTTTCAAATCCTAAAAGGATAGACGTGAGAAGGTGAAAGGAAGGTGGGGAAGAGGATGAGTAGCTGGAAATTACCAGGAAGTTTTCTTTCTCAGAATAAAGAGGATGGTGCTGAAGGTAGAGGTGACATTGGAAAGTTGAAGTGTTTTCATTGTAATAAGGGTGGGGGGTGGTGGGGTGGGGGTGCATAAGACGTCAGTGTTGGAGATTGCAGGAAAAATCTGTTGGAATTATAGGGTTGAAGAAAAGTTCCGGAGGTAAAGTAACCTGGGTTCTGAGGTTCAGGCACAGGATAAAGCAACGTTTTGTACACAAGTAAAACAGGATCAGTGATAGGTAAAGGAGTAAGAATGTGTTCACTGTATACCCAAGAGAATTCTGAGGAGCAGGTAACAGAAATGCTTAAAGATTTTGTGTGTGAGCAGAATGACTTTCTATGTGTGCAGCGTAGAATAGGTGAAGATGTTAACTTTTAAGAGACACAGAGGTTAGTCAGCCCTTAATATTGTCAGATAGTGATATTTGTTGTTCAAAGGGAGTATTGCAGAAACAGCATTCATGGAGATGTTAAACATATACCCTTGTGAAAGGCAAATTTAAAAAGTAAGAGGAAAACTGGAGAAGTGACTCTTGAGGTGGTGGAAAAATTGCCCATTGCAAGGCTTCAATTTATTCTGGATAATTAAAAAGCTGGATCACAAATCTGGGTGATGCCTATGGAGTTGATCAGCCCATAGAAATGTTTTCAACAGATTTGTTACAAGAGGAGCATTCTGGATTGTTTCCAGGTTGTGTGCTAATGGGATCAGAGGCACACAGGTTGAAGCAAGAAAAACAAGAAAGACAGGCAGTTCAAAGGCAGGAAGAAGGTATTCAAATCGCATTAGCAGGCACTGTGCTTGGAAACATTGCTCATAAAGACACAGGAGAGGACAAATTAACTGAAGTGTTTAACTCAAAGTAGTTAATTGAGTTGCCTCAGAAGGATTTGCAATTAAAACAGTTATATCAGACAGCTTACACAGAAACAGAGGCAAAATGTATCCCAGAATGTTATTACCTGCAGGGTGATATTTTAAGAGGAAATGGAGACCGGGTCATGTCTCAGCAAATGGAAGCTGGAGGGAGGTACATCAGATTGTTATTACATTAGAGTATAGAAATGACTTTCTCATGATTGCTCATTAAATTGAATGGGGGCATTTAAAAATTAGAAAGACACAAGAAAAGGTAAAGAAAGATTTTACTGGGCCAGGATTGCACAGAGATATAGTCAAAGACTGCAGAACATGTAACACATGTCAGGCAATAGGGCAACCACAAGCGGTGATTAAGCCAGCACCTTAATCCCAATATGAACATTGAAGAAACGTTTACTCAGGTCATGATTGATTGAGTACGACCCCTCCCTTAGTCGAAGAGTTCAAATCAGTACTTACTAACAATATTGGATGTGGCTACCAGGTTTTCTGAAGCCATACCTTGAAGAAATATTACAAGTAAGATTGTGTAAGAGTTACTTTTTACAAGATATGGGCTTCAAGTTTTACGTGACAGCCGTTTATGGAAGCAATGAAGAGTTTGGTGATAAATAGTTTCATTCAACATCTTATCAGCGGAGTCACAAGAAGCTTTGTAAGGATGGATCAAACAATATAAACTATTATGAGAGTGCACCATCACGATTATCCACGGGATTAGTATGGGGAAGTTCAATTCTTGTTGTTTTCTATTAGGCGCGCCTAATGCATTGAACTGTTTTACTCCTTTTGAAATAGTTCATGGCCTTGAGGTAAGGGGACCACTGAAACTAATTTATGAGAAATTGGTGGGTCAAAATCCAGGAAGTACTCTCCTGGATTATGTATCAAACTTCAGACAGAGGTTAGACAGAACATGTGAGTTGGCTAGGGAACATTAAACGATATCACAGCAAGTGATGAGAGTGAAAGCAGACAGGAAGACTACAGCTCGGAGATTTTTTTGCAGGAAGGAATGTGCTACTTCTGTTACCAGTGCTGAGTGACTCATTAAAGGCAAGGTTTATTGCGCCTTACATGACTGAAGAGAAATTTTGTGAAGTAAATTAATTAATAAATAATCCAGACACAAGAAAGAAGCAGAGGGTGTGTCATGGGATATGCTTAAAAAGTGTTTGGCAGGGAAGAGAATCAAATAGATTTATTAGTAGTGGTAAATAATAATAAAGGGATAGAAAGGCAGGATTCTGAAATGTATTTTCCTCTCATCAGATTGGATAATGAGGGTGCATTTGAAAACTTAAATGTAACATTGAGTTACCTTCCAGACAAGTGTCAAAGTGATTTGTGAAAGCTATTGCAGTCACACAAAACCATTTGTGGAAACAAATTGGGGAGGACAGATTTAGCTATCCATGATCTCTCTGTAGAAGTTTCATCTTCAATAAGGCAACATTCTTATAGTTGAAATCCGGAAGGCTTATCACATGTACAGAAAGAAATTGATTTCATGCTCTAAAACAGTATCATTGAGTCTAGCTGCAATAACTGGAGTTCGCCTGTTGTACCAGATGGATCACAAATACTCTGTGTGGACTCTTGAAAGGTGAATTCTGTGACAAAAGCAGATTCGTTTCCCATATCATGGTTTGAGGATTACGTTGAGAAAGTGGGACAATCAAAATTTTTCACAAAGTTTGACTTGCTAAAGGGATGTTGGCAAGTCCCAGTATCAGACATAGCAAAAGAGGTATTGGCTTTTCTGTCGCCAAATGGACTAAATCGGTTTAAAGTCATGCCATTTGGTATGAAGAATGGACCTGCGACATTTTCAAAGACTGACAAAGAAAGTAATTGCAGGTCCAATCAATTGTGCTGTTTATATTGATGACTTAATACTTTTCAGCCAGAGGTGGGATGAGCATTTACTACATCTGGAAAAATTATTTACTCGATTACAAGGAGCTAATTTGGCGACGAAATTGGCTGGAAGTGAATTTACAAAAGAGCAAGTTACGTATCAAGGCCATAACATTGGACATGGTAAGGTGGCTCTGAGAGATGTGAAAGTCGAGGCTATCGTGGATTTCCCAGTACCTGCAACAAAGAGAAAAGTTTTGAGATTTCTGGACATAAGTGGGTTTTACTGGAAAATTGTACCAAATTTTAGACATGTGGTTGCTCCACTGACTTAACTATTGAACAAGAGCAAAAAGTTTGAATGGACACTGGAGTGTCAGAGGGCACTTCATATTGTGATCACTGTTGTAACTAGGACATTAGTTTTGGCAATACTCAATTACGCCAAGAAATTATAATTGGCCATTGATGCAGGAGATATTGATATTGGGGCCATCCTGTTTCAAGAAGATGACACTGGAACTGAAAAACCTGTACAGTATTTTTCACGGAATTTGAATGCACAACAGGGAAGATATTCAACGGTTGAAAAGGAGGCGTTGAATTTGGTGTTAGCATTGCAACCTTTTGAAATCTGTGTGGAAAACAATTCTTCAGAAACTATTGTTGCTACAGACCACAAACCTTTAAAGTTCGTGTAAAATTTCGAGACAGAAGTGCAAGGCTAAACAGGTTGAGTTAATTCATGCAACCACTTAATTGACTGATAAGACAAGTTTCTGCATGAGGATCTGATTGCAGATGCGTTATGATGGGTTTCAAGGTTAAATGGAAAAACTGGATATTTTGAAACCTGGACATTGAATTTGAATGATTGCTGCAGATACCAATGATTTGTATTTACATATGGAGATATATATATATAGTTATGATAACACAAGTGTCTGTTAATGTAATAGTACTGAGATGAAGAGAAATTTCTTCAGCTAGAGAGTGGTGAGCCTGTTGAATTCGTGACTGCAGAAAGTGGTTGAGAGCAAAACATTGTATGTTTTCAAGAAGGAGTTGGATTTCGCTCTTGGGGTGAAAGGGATAAAAGGGTATGGGGTGAAAGCGGGAGCAGGCTATTGAGTTCGATGATCAGCCATGACCATAATGAATGGCGGAGCACGCTCGAAGGGCCGAATGACCTACTCCTGCTCCAAGTTTCTATGTTTCTATATAAATATGTACTTACGTATAGGAGGTAGTGCATGATGGGTTAATAAATATGAAGCTATCTTTTGGAATTATGATGCTTCATTTTTATGTAAGGAAGCCAATGTCAACAGACGGAATAATGTCTATAATGTTATTGGATATTATTTTAAAATAGTGCTTAGTAGTGTCTGTGTCTATGTGTATGTATGTGTGGGTGTGTCTTAATTGGATTTAAGCCAGCTGATCTTGGGTTTTTCTGTATAGAAGAGAAGTATGTTCGAAAGGGTAATTAGGTAAACATGGGGAGATGGGGGGTGATGTGTAAAGGGGGCAATTTGCATTTGGAAATAGGCCATTCAAAAGAGCGGGTGAAATATTACACCTAAGCAGGTGCAGCTCAGAAAAAATGTGTTTATTGTTTTAAAAAGCTTACTGGTAAAGCGTGTATAATGAAAGAGTGCTATTGTTAGAAGGCCTAAAGTAAAAGAAAAACACCGAGTGACAATGAGAATTTGCATTCAAAGAGGAAAATTTTTAATGTAAGAGAAAGCTGTTGGTAAAATGAGGAGGGATTCTGAAATCAAAAGCCTCCAGCCTGTAAGCCTCAAGTCCCAGAGCTGAAAGTAATTAATTTTGAATGTGACTGTTCGGGGTGTGCTTTGCCATGGGTCTATTTAAATTTACGTGTTTTGCAGTTGCCTTACCGGGGGTGTAAATGAGATTCAGATTAATTAGGGGGGTTTTGTGTTTATTAGAGCAGAAATTTTGTAGGCATATGTATGTGCTTACAATCTTTCTTATCTTAATTAAAATTTACTGTAGATTTATAAAAAATCTCTTGAGACTCGTTGGTCTTATTACTACTGAACTCAAAGCTTGCATCTCGAAAGATACAAATTGCCAAAATAGGCTATGACAGTTATTTCACGTTGCCCTATGGGATTTTAACAACTCAGCCTTTACCATCGGCGGTGTGATATTACATGGACAAAAGGGTTGAACTCCTAAGGTGAGGTGAGAGTGACCTTGGTATCAAGGCAGCATGTGATTGAGTGTGGCAACAAGGGACCCCAGAAAAACGGGAGTCAATGTGAATCAGGGGGTAAAATTTCCACTGGATGGATTCAAAGGAAGATGGATGTAGTTATTGGAGGTCAGCCAACTCAGCTCGAGGATATCACTGTCAGAGATAGTTAGGTTAGTGTCCTGGCCCACAGCAGCTTCATCAATGACCTCCCTTCAATCATATGGTCAAAAGTGGGGATGTTCGCTGAAGATTGCACAATGTTCAGCACCATTCGCGACTCCTCAGATACTGAAGCAGTCCCTGCCCAAATGCAGCAAGACCTGGAAAATATCCAGGCTTAATAAAAACAAAAATACCTGGATAAACTCAACAGGTCTGGCAGCATTTGCGGAGAGGAGCACAGTTAACGTTTCGAGTCGGCATGACTCTTCAACAGAACTAAGAAAAAATAGAAAAGAGGTGAAATATAAGTTGGTTTAAGGTGGGGGGTGGGGGGTGGGGGGACAAGAATAGCTGGATAGAGAGCCAGTGATTGTTGATCTTTTTGTTGTTATATTTTGACTTCAACCGTTATAAATGTAAAATTAAGACACAGTAATAGTCTGCTTTGAGAATTTTGACGTTCACGGTGTCCTTTTTCTGAAGTTATGAAATTATGTTATGAACTCATAGTGAAGGATGTTCTGGACGCGTTTAATCCAAACATGATAGAATATCTCATTCAGATTCAAGGCGAGAAACATGGGTCTGAAACTAGTGTATTAACATTAAGCAAAGACAATCACAAGACTGTGACGGCAGAATTGGCTACAGTAGACCTGAAAATATGTTATAAGGTAATGTTAGAGAAGAAGTGAGATGCATTTAAGGGGTTGCCTTACAAGTCTCAACAAACATACATTCCATAGAGATGGAAGCACTCTGTGAGTGTGATGGACCATCGGCGGCTAACTATAAAAGCTCAGAGTGCTATCAGATTGAAAGAAAATCCATGCATTGTTGCTTTTGCTACCCCACGGACACCAATAACATTTTCAGTAATATTTCAAATTTCAGTCACTCATCGTAAGGATCACACAACAAGATTTCAAGTTTCAACTTTTTACCTTTAAAAACAAACTAGACATGACATTTGTTTAAAAACGCGCAGTAATAGAGGTATACTCTAAATATTCGAAAAAAAACTAACATTCTCCATTTAATTTTTAATACAGTTAAAAATCTGACATCACATTTCTAATATACATTTGAACTTTAAGAGGGTATTTTATTCTCCATCGACCCTCCTCAAGCTTATTCTCAACTCGCAATCTTGCATCCTTCATTTTCCATGTTCCTGCCTGGAAACTTCGAATTACAGAACTGACTTTCGCTCAGAAGGGTTCGTTGGACAGAATTTCATCGAGCTAGGGCACTAGACAAAACTTACAGCCTCGTTTAAACCATCAACAATGTTGTCTCCTTATTCCAAGAGCTATCTATGACCCATATTCTGCGTGAAGAACTACTAGATAATAGGAGTCTCTGTCTCTCCCTGATCTCTCTCTCTCTCTCTCCCTCTCTGTCTTTCACCATTCCTGAGATTCTGAAAGAGGGGCTTATGACCTGAGAGGGGCAACGATGCCTTTGGAACACTGTAATCTGCGATGACTAGGGCTCACATTGGACTGTTTTCTTCTCAAAGTATTTGCATGTCAACGTGTATACAGGTTGAAATGTTATTTGGATTGTCGTTGCCAATCCAAATCCTAATTAGAGCAGATTTGTGATGGAACGTTCTAACCAGCTTCCTTTCCTTGATTGGAGTAAAGTTGATCAATACGATCTTGTGTTCCTTAAAGATGTGTATCACAAGTCTACAACACTGATCAATATTTGCATTTGGCTTCCCCTGCCCCACAACCTATATGATTGGCCTGATTGGAAAACTTGTAATTAGGGCCCGAGCTAAGCTTACCGTTCAAGTCTGATTCTGCAGTAGGGTGGATCAAAGCTATCCTGCTGGATAATGGACACCCTGATCGTAGCATTATTCGCTGCATGTGATGCCAGCACTTGAAATGTTAAAGCCATCGCTTTTGGGCCTGAAAATATGCCGGTCCACCTCTGAATGATTTGAGGAAAAGGTGAAGATTGTGGCTTCCCATTGTTACATTGCAAGAGAAATACAAATGCCTTTCTCCACTAATAGGATGTTAACTTCATACCAAAAAGATGTTCTGCTCACCACACAACCGAGTCATGAGGCATTTGAATTTCAGTTTCACTGTGTTGCCAGGAATGTAGGACATATGTCCTAACGACTGGTCGATTGCAACAAAAGCCTCGTTTCTGGCTGCTCACAACAGGGATAGTACTGACCATTTGCAACCAATCTATGCTTTCTAAATTCAGAACATTATGTCCAACATTTGATGCGATTGCATGATTGGACGTCACTTAGTAAACAATCCCAAGTGGCTAAGACTGAGATTAACAACCTTATACCGTGCCTCCAAACATTGCATTTTGAATGTTTGCGTCCAATAATAATCCACTTTGAAAGTTCTGAATTTCAGAAATTATGGTACGATCAAACAAGAAAAGTGTTCACGATTGATCTTAACATGATAGAATATCACACTCAGTTTGAAGGCGAGAATCGTGGGTCTGAACCTAGTGTTGAAAACTCAAACATATGCAATTACAAGAGTGTGATGATAGAATTGCCTACAATGGACGTGCAAATATGTTAAAAGTTAATACCTTAGAGAAGAATCTGGAGGCATTTATGCAGATACTTTTATTTACTTTTAAGTGTCAACAAACATCAATTCACTTGAAAAGGGAGGACTCTGAAAACGATGTACCACCTGTGGCTAACTAAAGACATTAAGGATGGTATCAAATTGAAAGAATATTGACATATAATGTTGCTTTTACTATCCTGGTGGATAGCAACAATAGTGATAATTATATCTTAAGTTTCATAGATTGGCAGATTTCAAATTTTAAGATTTTATTGCAACAAGAAAGATAAAAGTAACATTCATGAAATAGAATGCACTAGAATACTTATGCTTTAAATAACAGAATACAATTTCCTACATTTAAAATTTAACACAACAAAAAATCCCACAACACATTTCTACTTGACACTGTCTCCTAAGGCTGTGATTTATTCTCCGGCTACAAGGCCGAACTTATTCTCACCTCCCTGGCTTGCTACTTGTTTTTTCATTCTCCTTTTCCAGTCTGGAAACTTCTAAGCACAGAGCTTTCACTGTGTCTGTTTCTTTGTTAACTAATCAATCTAGCTAAAGCTCGGAAAATCTTTCAGATTCCTTTAAATCCACACGAATTTTGTCTCTTCATTCAGAGCATTATATCCCACTGGTATTCTTTATGATGAATAGTTTCCATTAAAGCGATCCTGAGGGATAATGGCTACGCTAACCAGATCACTTCTCATTGCATATCACGCAAACTCATGAACTCTAAGGCCGCCACTTTCAGTCCTGAAACGTGTCCACTCTACCTCAAATGAACCAGGGCATGATAGGCGCCTGAACATTAAAGCTAGATGTTTTGCATTTCTGCTGTGCTGTAACAATGGGAGTGGCATTCTCCATTAGCAGGATACTGACTTTATGCCAAAAGGGCGGTCTGCCTGCGACAAAAGTGATTAGCCTGGTGTATGTATCTCAGTTCCAGTGTGGTGCCAGGTATGAAGACAATACGCCCCAAAGACTGGTGAATTTAGACAAAAACCATGTCACTTGGACTGCTCACAACAGGCAGAGCACTGACTGTACTCAAGCAACGCATGCTTGTTAAACTCATAACATCACATCCAATAATAGACATGATTTCGTGATTGGACAGCACTTACTGAAAAACCCCAAGTGTGCTAAGAATTAGATGAACATTCAATTTAAGGCCGCAAGTCATTCTCACAAGGAGGCTCACTTAAACTTGGTATAAGGTGCATATGTTCAGTCACTGGGCGCTGTAGTCCATCAACAGGAACAATATATGCAGATATTGTGCATTTTTCGATTTATGAAACGCCTGGCTGACAATTGTTTCCTGGCACATTTCCGTTGTCAAACCCTCAAACAATCAGGTTCGACTTGTCTTCTTTTTAATTAAAACAAAAAATTTTGGGGGTTTGTTTTTGCCGGTACATTTTCCTTGGCAATGCTGAGGCCAATCAGGGCCGACTTTCCAGCCAACTAACACCCTTTTCTCGAGCCATATAAATTTGTCTCATTGAAAATTGTTCTGGCAGGGCATTGCATCATGCGTCTTTATAATGTCCCTCATCTGACATCCGCTGTGACATCCATCTAACATTAATTAGACCAGAACCGTCAACTGAGGGAATGCTGAACAATTTAAAGCACTTTGACCTTGTGCACTCTGTCATCATTAGCAACATAACAAATCTAGTGATTTAACAGAGATTTGACATCTACCTATCAATCATAAATACTCATGTGCCTCCTGCTGTTATGGCATTTTGTCAATTTCTTCGCCTGTCTCCCTATTGCCCCTTTGTGTAATTGTTAACTACCTGCGTGACTCCACTGACTAACGGTTTCATGGCAGCTCATCACCTGCTTCTTCCAGGCTGTCAGATTGAAACCGAAGGTCCAGCTGATTATCACGAGACGATCTTGATCTAGCACTGCATTTCATCCCTAAAATCTGAGAAAAGGCAAATTGTCGCCTCACTTTCCTCTGTTGAAGGGTGTTTTTTTTAGAGCGCTCACTGCTGGAATTTCCAGCAGAGAATATTTTTTTCTCATTAATTCATTCGAAGAAACCAAGTGTGATGCTCAGTGAGGTGCAATCCATGTTCTTGTTAGTTTCCACAATTATTGTTGGTTATTTTTCCCCTTGCCCAGTCCAGTGTTTTGTACAATTCTTTGCCAGATCAAGCAATTTTGGCGTAGAGTGAGAGAGATTCAACTAAAGAAGACGGAGGTACCCCCACCAATAGAGGTGGGGGAGAAGGGTATGGTTGTCATAGGTAATGACATAGATTGAAGTAAAGATAGGATAGGCTTCCCATCAATAGAGAGAGAAGGCAGAGGATGACAGAGTCAAGTAAAGCTTGCGAATACTCTCCCATAAAGAGTGAGAGAAGGGATGTAGTGACTGACACAATTTTACAGAAGGTTAACATTTCCTCTGATAACCAAGCACATTAGTGACTTTGTAGTGGAAAATTCAGCGTTAAGGTGATGTTGCAACTAATGCCTTGCTTTAATTGCGACTGTTTAGTTGAGATTCCTGTTTTATAGTTACCTTGTTGGCAGAACTATGGCCTAACAGTCACCCTGTCGTTAACACTCCCATCATAAACTGATCTTGTAAGCGTTGCCTGTACTGGCAGTGACTTATCGCTCATTTCCTGGTCGTGCTGTTAAACAGAAATCCCAGTGTGCGGTATTAACCTAACACTATTTAATGCATTTTCTGATATTCCAGCATCCTCAACATTGTGTCAATGCATTGTAAGGATAAGTGGATTCTGGTCTTCATTAAAATTATGAGATGGCAACTTCCTAGTGATACTTCATGTAACGGGCCCCGATATTACAAGCTGTCATTTAGTTGCTGATTCATTTTTGACATTATAGAACTTTCATAGATATTAAGAGATAGAAAGAGGCTCTTTCCCCCAACAAGACCGTGTCAGTGTTCTGCTCCATTGAATGATTGGGCTAGGATTTTTAGGACGGTGGGATTTCCCGCCCCGCTCTCCGAAGAGTCACCGGAAATCATTTCCCCCCTAAACCGTCCGCCCCGCAGGCATTTCACGCGCAAATGAGCGTTAGTTGGCTACAAGTGGTGCTAAAGCCACTCACTCGAGAGGAAGTCGCATTAGAGAGCTGACGGCCAACCTGATTGGCTAGCTGGTTATGAGCCCCTGCAGCGAGCAGAATTGGGACTGCAAGCAGCCCCCTAGGGCATCAGCCTTGGGATTAGAGAAAGAGGAGCGTTTTGGCGGTCTCAGGACAGTGATGGTGGGGGGCCATGGGGCGGATGGGCCATGAGGGGTTACGGTGTCCAGGGAGAGGCCTGGCTTGGAGGGAGGTCCTGCTATTACGAGACATTCGGGGAGGGGGGCGCTCAAATTTAAAACAGGGATTCTGATTGAGGTGCCCCATCGCCCAGTTTCACCTTTGATCGATTTGTAGCCATTTGTTCCCAGAAGCAATTGACTTTTATATCTGCAAACATTGAAGGGTTCGCTGTAGCTACACAAAACATCCTCGCTACTTTATGCAATGAGTAGATATGTGATGTCCTCTGCTTGCAGGAGACACACGGAGCAAGTGAGAACAACCGCCCAAAAATACCAGGAATGTTCCTGGTTATTGAAAGACCTCATCGACAACATGGCAGTGCTGTATTTGTTAGAGCTGGTTCAGTTGTAGAAGCCACTTCTAAAACAGACGATGACAACATCGAAGTTCTAACTGTAGAGCTGAGCAAAGTAGTGACCTCAGTGTACAAGCCACCTGGCACAGGTTTCAGCTTCTCTAACCCTGTACCCATCCTGCACAGTAAACCACAGATCATGATTGGAGACTTTAATAGCCACAGTACACAATGGGGGGGGTACAAGGAGTCTAACAACGACGGACGAGCAGTCGAAGAATGGATGTACGCTAACCAGCTTACTCTCATCCACGATCCGAAAGTACCAGCCTCCTTCTACAGTGCCCACTGGAAGTGTAGCTATAACCCAGGTCTTGCCATTGTCAGCAAGAACATCGCTGGTTTCTGCAAGAAGCTTGTCACAGATCCAATACCACAGACACAACACCGTCCTATTGATATCCAGGTAAAGGAAACAGTGTTACCAACCGTCATACCATTCGAAAGGCGCTTCAACTTCAAGAAGGCCGATTGGAACAGGTTCACACGAGTACTTGGCCGTAAGGTTAAATGCATTAAACCATTACCTCAGCACTGCAACCTGTTTGCAAAAGCTGTCCAGAAAACAGCCAGAAGGAAGATCCCCCGATGTTGTAGAGCACACTACATCTCTGGTCTCAACAAGGAGAATGCTGAAATCTACTGGGAGTATGTCTCAATGTTTGAATCTGACCCCTTCTCGGAGGAAACAATATTTACCGGTGAGAGGGTGATGTTAAGTGTCTCTCAAGAGCTTCAAGCACCTGGGACACCTTGATAGAGACAACAGATCTTACGAAAAGCAGCAAGAAGGCATGGTCTCTCATAAGCAAACTTGGAGGCGATCCCAAGAAATCTGCCCAACATCCAAATATGTCAGCAAACTAAGTTGCCGACCAGTTGCTCCTAAATGGAAAAATCAATAAGAAACAACCAAGATCACAACTAGATAGGAAGAGGTACAGCAATGACCCTGGCTTCACTGGACCATGCACCATGGAAGAGCTGGAAACTGATATATCTAGTCTAAAACACGGGAAAGCAATTGGTCTTGACAACATAGCAACGGAGCAGATAAAGAACCTTGGACAGCAAGCAAAGAAATGGCTCCTACAATTGTTCAACCACTGTCTGGCAACACACAAACTACCTAATATTTGGCAGTAGGCACATGTAATAGCACTATTAAAGCCCGGAAAAGACCCCTCAGATCCTAAAAGCTTTCAGCCAATTTCACTGCTTTGCCACACTAAGAAGCTGTTTGAACGCCTGATACTCAATAGGATAGCAGCAACTGTAGATGAGAAGATCATTCCACTGCAAGCAGGTTTCCGCCCCAGCAGATCAACAACAAGCCAACTGCTCAAACTCATACAACATATCGAAGGTGGTTTTGAGCAAGCGATGATAACAGGTGCTGTTTTTGTAGACCTGTCAGCAGCATACGATACAGTGATCCATAGACATCTCCTCTGCAAGATCCTAGAGATGACAAAATATATACACTTAACAGAGCAGTTACAAAGCATGCTTCAGAATCGCTGGTTCTATGTTTAACTAAGTGTGAAGCGCAGCAGGTGGCCTATTCAGAAGAATGGTCTTCCTCAGGGAAGCGTGCTTGCACCGCTGCTGTACATCCTCTACACGAATGACCAACCTATAGACGGTGTCACACGCCCTTTTATATATGCTGATGACTTATGTGACACTGCCCAAATCACTGATTTTAATACAGTGGAGAAAACGCTTTCTGAGGACTTGGAGGGACTAACATCCCACTCTGAAGTAAAGCACATTCGCGCAAACCCATAAAAGACGCATCTTTGTGCATTCCACCTCAGAAACCGAGAAGCCAAACGCCAGCTTAAAGTAACCTGGTGTGGGGCAGCACTGACGCATTGTGAGCACCCTATCGACCTAGGAGTCACCCTTGACAGATGCCTCACCTTCATGAACCACATCAAAAAGACAAAGGCAAAAGTGAGCGCACGAAACAACATCCTCAATAAGCTCACGAACACAAAATGGGGAGCCAGCTCGAAAACATTACGAACAAGTGCACTTGCTCTTTGCTATTCCACTGCCGAATACGCCTGCCCTGCATGGGAAAGATCTACTCATGCTAAGAAGATGGATGCCGTTCTGAATGCAACTTGCCGAATTATCACAGGTTGTTTAAAGCCAACAAACACCAACAGCTTATATATCCTGGCGGGTATCACTCCCCCTGATATAAGAAGAGCAATAGCCAGCAAGAAAGAGCAACTCCATCAAACATCAGATGAGAGGCACCCTCTACATGGTCATACACCTACACCCAGCCGCCTAAAGTCAAGGAAGAGCTTGATGAACAGTTTTGTTCCATGACAATCAACCCCACCTGAAGCCCGCATCGCCTTGTGGAAAGACCGGCTCACCAGTCTCGAACAATCCCGAGCAATGGAAATTCTACCAGATGAAAGCCTTCCCCCAGGAGCTAATTGTAACTGGGCAACCTGGAAGTGCCTCAACAGACTTATGACAGGTGTAGGTCGTTCAAAGGTGTCATTAAGCAAATGGGGATATACAACCTGCCCGACAACTTGTGAATGTGGAACTGAGCCATACACTATGCAACATCTCCTGCAAAGTCTATCGCTGGAGGAAACCTGCACTGTTGCAGATCTTGCCGAATTCAACAACAAGGCGCAAAAATGTATCCAGTTCTGGCAGGGCCATGTATAGACTGTCTGTGGACACAATAAGAAGAAGCCAAAAGCTGAAAATAAAATACTGCACCGGGAAGACAGCTTCGTGGGTTATAGGCACTGCTCGTCTCCTGAGCTGTCTAAAAAATAGCTTTTTTTTTGTATTCGAGCCTATGTACATAATTAATAATGTACAGTGGTTCTGTGTCCCCATACCAATAACTTACAAATCACCTGCATGGGACGCATATGATTTGATTCGTTCCATTTTACTAACCTGTCCCCCATTCATTCTGAATTTACTGCTCAATGCTCTGACTGTCAGACACATCCTATCAACAAATAGAGCCCGCAGGAGACTCAGGACCCAAAGCAATGGAGAGAATCAGAGTGACCCAGAGATGGAGAAGCGTAGGAAGTCCATGGTTTTACTCGTCGCCATCTCAGGCAGCTTCATCCTGCTTTATTCGTTACTTTTTGTCATGATCCTCTATATGCGAATTGCAAAAGTTACTTATTTCTCAGGTTCTAAATCCACTGAATTATCATTTAACCTGGCGGAAAGCGGATATTTGCTTCAGTTTTTGAGTTTCTGTATCAACACATTTATTTATGCTGGGGTCCAGATTAAATTCCGAGCTGAGTTAAAGAAAGGGATAAAATATCCAGTGAAATTATTTGTTAAGTTGTTTAAGTTTTGTAAAATGCTAAAATGGCACATGAATTCCACAACAAACTCCAACATTTCCTCTACTTGCCTATGTCACACGTGGCCTCGCTACCCAGGTGCATTTGCTTTCAGACCCTTACCACATTTATAAATATAAGTAACACGATAATAACGTTTGAAGCAGTAGCGGCAATGGAAGTGGGAATGTGGCCTATAAATTAAGGGCTGGTAGCTGGGCGGGCTGAACAGTTAAGAGTTGCGAGAGGGGTTGTGCACCACTGACAACATGGTTACCATCGTCTTTATATGGCAGCCATCATTAGTTTCAAAGGAAGCAGCCACGAAACAACATAAAGGGGTAGCGATGGGGCAGAACGCAGAGTAAGTGTTGCGCCCAAGCTCACTGATTCCTCCTTGGGGATGATTGTCCAGACTGGAGGGCTCGGGGGTTGGGGGCGGGGTCGTTGGTGGCATGGTAAAGGGAATGGTCCTAAAGACATTGCCTCGCCAAACCGGGCAGACATCGATGGCGATAGTGGAGCAAGTTGAGAACCATCTGTTGGCCACACTTGTCTAAATGGCGGCAGAGCTGGAAAAGGACAAATGAGAAGCTGGAAAGGATAGCGCCGTGGATGATATTAAACTTCCTACTTTAAGTGCGACTATATGTGAAGGGGTTGCTGGACCAGGCACTGCTGAGGCATCAGCACTGGCTATCAGGGGCGTAGTGAAGTGCCTGTGAAAGGGAATGGGGAGGCAGTGGTGACTCATGCACTGTCAGTCTGAATAGCCACATGCCAGAATCGACGCTTGGGCAGCATGATGAACAGTTAGGCTTGCAAGCTTGGTCGATGTTGTGTGCCTGTTCTAAGATCGTACAGCAATGGGCATTTATATTTCTGCAGGAGTAGAACGTTCCAATATAGGGCAAAGGACATGAACAGGAAAAGCCGTGCCATGCATGATCATACTCTTATGACACAGCTGATGGTAAATGCTGGGCTGCTCAAATCCCAGGGAAAACTTGAAACAACTGCCACAACTTATTTTCCAATTTGTACAAATTTCGAAATGTTTGCTTGAGTTCAGTAGCAATATTACCACCAAGTCTTATAGGTTTATTGCAAAAATAAATCAAACCATTATTAATAGAAGAAATACTTTTAAATGCATACATAGATCTACAAATTACTGCTATGGTAATTTCTAAATACCCTAATTAACTTTACTCCCAGTTACACTTTCGTTAAGGCAACAGTAAGACACATAGATTTTAAAAGACCAGGCAAAGAACCATGATACCCTGAGCAATCCAATTCAAAGTGAGTTTTCTTAACTTCAGTTCATTGTAGACAGCAGCTTGAGGCCTAGATGCTTTTCACACTTGTTAGATCTTAAAATGCCTAAACTTACGCAGAGCCTTCGTTCCTTTATACATATTTTCCCGATTTGATTTCAAATTCCCAGTGTTTTACTATATCTTTGGACTTTACCATTTTCATAATAAAAAATCTCTCATAGCGCTAATTTTACCGGTGATGTTTGGGAAAAATATATACACAGGTTTTGAACATCAACTGGCTAGGTGAGACACTTCACCCTTCCTTTCCAAACAATCTGGCCTGGTTTATTTTAAAATGCAAATGTTTACCTTTACCTCTGCCATCTACCTACTTAACATCTCAAACCTAGATTATCTCCTGACACAACAAAGATTTCAGCCCGGATGTCTTTAATTCAATTAAGTCACACACAGATATAGGCCCATAGACATAGACCCCACCACTACTCTACTAAGCAATACACTCCAATAACATTATGAGACTTAGTATATCTTCCTAACAATATGCACGCGGATGAAGTGGTGCTGGAGCTGGGAGGCCTGGAGGCACAGCAAGCAGGCACTCATAGGGATATGGACGCAGAGCACCCACAGAGTGAATGGCCGAATGGATGGGTACAAGGGGCACTCTGTGGATGACAAATCATCGTGCTCGCGTGTGCACAATTTGTCAGGTCAATGTCCAAACCCCGAGTCATCAGACGGAAATACTGCCGACTCATCGCTCTTCTCTCCCTTGTAAGAGATTCACAAGTGCGCCAGATGCAGATGTGCAACATTCCTCCAATTCTGAGGAGGAGAAGGGGATTTCAGAGGATGTGCGCCACAACATTCCTCCCCGCCCCTCATTGATCCACTCATCACATGTTGCTTCCAAATCTATAAACGTCACCAGCGCCCTCGAGGCTAATGGGAATCCCCCAGGCCTGAGTCAGCAAAGGCAAGGGAACTGGAAACTAACAGGCAGCTGTTTGTAAGACTGGACTGTGCAGTAATGAAGCGTTTCTTCTCCAATCTTAAATTCACCCATGGGCAAGTGTTTAAAAGGGACTGCACGTGGCAAACGGGACCACGTGTGCCATGGACAATAAGTGGAAATGTTTGCAAATAATGCGCAGCTCATGTTGAAGTTCCTCATTTGCTAAGTCTAAATAAGTGAACAAGTAGATGCGGTGGATATTTCACCCTATTCTTTAACTCGACTCTGATTTTACTCTGAGTCCCATCATAAATGAATCTGTTGATGCAGAAATTGGAAAACTCAAACGTAAATCCGAATTGCTGGAGAATTAAGGTGGGCTCACTGATATCAGAACCTGAAACATAAGGGGCATTCACAATGCGGACATAGAGGATCTGCACAAAAAATTATAGATGGGACTGCCCGAGGTGGCGAAGAGTAAAACAATTGACATTATTATTCTTTACATTTCTCTGGGCCCGGGGTCAATTGGGGCTGATATTTGCCATTAGAATGTGCCTGACAGTCAGGGCATTGAGCAGTAAAATCAGAATGAATGGGAAGCAAGGGATTACAATGGAACAAATCCAGTCATAAGTGACCCATGCAAGTGACGTGTAAATTCACAATTTTATACTGCAGAACCAAGGTATATTGTTTAATATGTACCTAGGTTCAAATATAAAATATATGATGATATTTTTACGCAGATCAGTGCAAGCAGGGTTCCTATCACACATTCCGCCATTTTCTCGGTGCAATATTTTGCATTCAGATTCTGACAACAAAAAGCCACAAATCGATCAAAGGTGAAAGCGACCGTTAACCAGGAAGAGCTTTCTATGTCTGCATAATTTAAGGCAGAATCGAAGCTGCACACTGGTAATGTGGACCAGAAACTGAATGTGAAATAAATCCAGCCATCACGTTCCATATTACAGCTGCCGTCATGACCAGGAGATTTGTCGCTGCCATGGACACCATGTAATTAGAGATGCATCCAGAGAGACCACAAGTTCTTCGAGACAAGGTCACAATTACTGCCAAGATATCTGTAATGGAAAGGGAGAGATGGAGACAGAGAGCTTCTTGTGTTTCAGAAGGAACGAGAGTAGATAAGCTGGGGGTTCACACACAAACATATGCATTCGTGTTACAGAATTATGTGTGAAATTTAATCTTTTGAGCTATGACCCTTAAAAGTAAAATACCCCTTATGGTAGTGGCAATTATTCGGGCATTTAAAATAGTCATCCCGATTAAAAATGAGGCAGGGCAATGACATGGGAATGTAAAGTGCTTCAGTGAGACCTAAAGGAGAAAATGAAGAAATTGAAGACATATTGAAACCAGCACGGGAACATCGTATGTGCAAGAAAATCACACATCAGCAAATAATTACAGAAATGTCAAAGAGGGTAAATAAACAAACAACCAACCATAGATGTGGAGACGAAAGTAAAATAGTTCCTCACTCAGGATAAAATGGGCTCCTTTCAACGAATGACCGCAAAGTTAGTCGCTGATGGCAAAGTCGGCAGTCAGCCAGCCTGCTCAGAAATATACTCAGAGAAGGAAGTGAAAGGACAATGAGCGTGTCTCTGGCTTGGTGAAGGAAGAGTTGCGCAGAGTGCACTAAAAAGTCCGAGCCCTTCAACTGAAAATCACTTGGGATCCTCAGTGTCGATCTGAAACTCTGGAGCAGGAAGATGCAGACCCTTCCTCTGTGCTGCACTGCACTGGTGGGGCGAAGGATCAACTACATCCTACGGTGGTTACTTGAAATAAAAACTTTGCACCTGAAAGGCGAGAATATGTCACCAGTTCTGGGCCTTCACTTAATGTGGAGACAATAATGAATATTTGAACAATCCTAGGCATTGCCGGGTGTTAGGAGCAGAAGGATGTCCCGCACTCAGCAGCCCTCAATTTAGGACATGCAAGAGCAAAGCTGGGCTCAAGCAGAGAAACTGAGGAGAGAAACACTTTGCCCTGTGAGTGAGGGGTACATGCCAATGTACCATTAAAGGGCTACTTTTACATTGTTTTGAGATCAGTCATCGTCTCTGTTCCTAATAAAGTTCCTTCAATAAATACATTAAGTTCAACCGGGAATTATTCAATGGCTGAATCACCTCAGTCAGTGAATTGTCTTTGGGAATCATTCTACCGCAGCCAAAATCAATGGCAGGAATATTCTGAGCTGGCTGGTGGCGGACGTGAGAGGTGGCCTTCGTGGAAATTATCGGACGGCTTGCGTCATGGTGGCGTGAATGCATGTTGCTATCATCTGAGTTTCCTGCCTACGGTTGGCGGGGAGCTAATTGTAAAAAAATTAGCATATAATTGAAAGGCCATCCCGCCACGCTCTTGGAACCCCGCCGAATCGCCCGCCTACGTCGCCGGGAAAGCAGAGTGAGGTGTTTCACAACAGCACGCAGGGGATATGAACTTGGCGGCCATCACTTTGGGGGAACTGAGGTCAGTGAATAGCATCGTTTTCCACAACTCCCCTGTTGTTGATAGGCCTCAGGGGCGCCGAGGGGTGGAGGCAATTGAGGCCTGGCCCCGGGGCAACTGGTGAGGGGTGAGGGCTGTCCGGGGGCAAGTGTTGGCCAGCCTTGTTGGTGACCGTTGTTTGCTTTGGGGTTGTTAAGTGCTACCCTGGTGCTGCGTCCCGCCCACAGGCGATAGAGTTGGGAGCAGGGCAAGCGAGGGAAGTGGCTATTCATTAGGGACACCTGTATAAACTGCCCATCCCTCCGCAACTAAGACAGAGCAAGCGCCACAGTGATGATTGGGATCGGGCTCCTAGCCTGTCCGCCCTTGGAAACAATGCGGAGACACCGAAAGGCCACCAAGCGCTCCATATCTTATGCCCACACCCCCGTCCCCCACTTCCCCCGGCAAAGACATTGAGTCCGCCACCACTTTATTGGGCCGTGGAACAGTTGGCCTGCACACGTTGTACAATCTCCTGAATAACACAGGCCATGTAGCAGTCGCTGCTGGAGGCGCCCACAGCCCCTTGTACTCTCAGCATCCCCGTTTGGACCAGTAACCCCCATGTCCCAGGTTGACATCACAGCCATGCAGTGCACTCATCTCTGTGCATCCGAGGAGTGACCAGCCCTCTCCGGTAATTGCTGAGGGCCAGTCACACAGGGCCAGGAAAGGTGCTAAGCACAGCCATCATAAACACGTCTCTCTCTCTTTCATGCTGCAGGAGGGCCCTGTCAGCATTATGGATCTTGGTGACCTGGCTGTATACCTGTTGTCCTACAGGGACTTGGGACTGAGGCACCTGGTCACGCAAAGGCACGAGCAGCAATCTAATGAAGAAGGTGCAGCAGGGGCTCCCGCACACACTGCCCAGGAGCGACAGGGAGCCGTGGCTGGTCGGCGCCTAGCGACACCCTAGGTCTATTGAGACTGCCTGCCGTCCCTGCAGATGATTCAGGGCAAATGTGGCCGACGACTGCTCATGTTTAGGGACTTGGTGGATCACAGGACTTGGCGCCAAGGGGAGATGGAGGTCATCCACTGCCAGTGGCTGTGAAAGTGATCCCGGTGCTCAATTTCTAAGCCAGTGGTTCATTTCAGGGCTGCACAGGTGACCTTTGTGGGATTTCACAATCCACCACCCACAAAAAATCCAAAAGGTCACGGATGCCATCTTCTCCATGGTGCGCAAATTTATGCATTTCACCCTGGACCGGGACAGCCAGGATGCAAGGGCCATTGGATTCACCCTGATCTCTAGATTCCCACAGGTATCGGGTGCAATTGACTGCACTCATGTGGCACTTTGGTCTCGATTGCTACACTCGGCCGACTTCATCAACTACAAGGGTGCAACTGAACGTGCAGCTGGCATGCGATCACTAGAAATGCATCCTGCAGGTGTGCACACGGTATCCAGGGAGTGTGCACGACACCTACATCCTGAGTTGCTCGCAGATCCCTGCAGTTTTCCAGGTTCCACAGAGATTGCAGGGTTAGCTCCTTGGGGACGAGGCCGTGGCTGATGACATCCACGCGGGGGCCTCAAACTGCAGCAGAGCGACACTATAATGAAGCTCATGCAGCAGCTCGCAACTGGTGGAGCATAACATTAGGATGCTAATGATGCGGCTCCAGTGCCTGGAGCCGCTCTGGTGGAGCCCTGCAGTACAGTCCACAGCGGGTGTCACATATTATCTTCATCTGCTGCGTACTTTTCAACCTGGCGCTGCAATGGGGAGACGGGCTGGCTGAGGAAGCGATGGAGGAGCTGCCTGTCTCCTCCGGTGAGTCGGACGCCAATGGGGATGAGGGTAAGGCGGTCCTCGGTGTTGACGTTGACGAGAATGAGGCTCTCGCTATGGCCAGACGAGGCAGGCGCGCTGGGGAGACACTCATAGCTGCCATGTTTGTGGAGGATGATGACGACATGCAGTGGGGACACTCCATAGATCTTCACATAGCCTCTGAGAATGTCTGACTCCTGTCTGGCCGAGGGCAGCTGGCTTGCGCTCTGTGATCAGGACCATCTCAGAGATGCAGCCATGAAACTTTAGATGCATCTGATGCTGTGTCCGCCTTCAGCTCCTCAGCCCTTGAGGAGCAGGCGCACAGAATCACTGGTCACAGATGCTGGTATGATGGGGGCCAAAACCACATTAAAAGTGCTGAGTGCATACAGAGAGTATGAGAGAACTCTGTGCGCCTGCCCACTACATTCTGGCAGCAATGGCCAGCAATGCCCAGGTGCAGGCATCAGTAATATTTCCAAGTAGTGTGAGGCTGGACCATGACTTTGGTCTCATGGCTGCACAGAGAACATGGAAGAGGCCCTGGACTGGGACACCTGCCTTTTATCTTGTGCAGAAAGATTTCACATCTGAGTGGCAAGAACACTGCTCGCCAGAACAAGGAGCCATATGCAGGGAGACAGTCTTAGGAGTTTATTGACAATAGTGAACAGTATGTAAAAGTAATCAACAGCCGTTGACAGGCTGTGCAACTATTTTTACCTAACTTTCCTAACCCTGCTGCTACGTCTTGGTGCTCCCCAGACATCCACAGTAGATGTGGAGGCAGCCTGTTGACTGTGACGCCCTGTGTGAGGACTTTGGCGGGCGTCCTCCGGAGGGCCTAGACTTGGAGGGCCCCGGCCTGCTTTCAGGCTCCTGCTTTGTGGCAGTGGCACCCTCCTCGGCCTTTGGAGTTGGAACTGCATAGGGCACAGGCAGTTAGGATTCCGATGGGCCGGTCACTCCCAGTGTCATCTGGGTGGATGGCCCCGGAGTGTACACCTGCTGACCCTCCTCCCGATGGGTGCCCGAGGGCCCCTGGCCGACTCCGTGAGCAGAAGGGGTAGATGTAGTGAGCTGGAGCTGCCCAGCACCCCTCTCACGTGCACACTGTTTAAGGCCAAGTGTGGTGTCAGTGAAGGAGTTAAGCCTGCGCAACAGTGGAGGAGTGACGTTCTGGACCAAGGTTTCCATGGCGGCCGCCAGCCTTCCAGTGCTCACCTCGGTGCATGGCAATGTTGTCGCTTTAACCTCAGCCTGAAGATGGACGGACTCCTCCATCTTGCCTTGCCATCTGAGGAGTACAGTGAACATCCCTTCCTGATATTCCCTAGCTTGCCTTTGCAGCCCAGCAACTGTGACATGACCGAGTCCAGAGGCTCATCATCTGACTCGGACTCAGAAATTTTCTGTCCTCCAGCTATCTTCTGAGTGCGGGGGAACTGGGAAGGCCCAGCCACCGCCTACCATGGAGCAGACAGTGCGAAGCACTCACCAGATTGTGACCCCGAGGCTACTCTAAAGCTCGGTCCCACTGAGGTGTGTATCTCTGCAGTGGTGTAGGATGTTGGCAAGCTCTGTGGCGGCCCTCCAGATTCCTCCCCAGAGGTTTCTTCGGAGCTTGATCGGAGGCCCTGGGACGTGGACTCTGTTGTCTGTTTGGCAGATGTGTCTGCGAAAGCAAAGAGAGATAATTAGTGCCAGGCAGTGGCCTGTGAATCACGAGACAGAACTCACTGCATGGTTGACTGATGGATGTTGTACTGCCAGATCCTCACTTGGTAGAGCAATGCCGGCCTTACCATCAGCACAAGGGTGGCCCCGGTCATCACCGGGGAGCTGGACGGCTTTGTTTCCGAATCCTGTCAGAACTTTGATCTCCTGCATCTCTCCACCTGTCCCCAATCTTTCCCTGCTGCAGTGACTCAGTTTTCCCTGCTTGGATAGAGATGGGGAGAGTGCATCAGGACACCTGCTGGGTCAGATGTTAAGTATGCCTGGCCTATGGGGGTGGTGAGTGGTTCCATGGATGGGCTGAGGACAATGGCAGTGTTTTTGAAAGAGTGAATAGTGATGTCCCTTGCACTGGCAGTGAGTTAGGGCCCTCTGGATGTGAGATGGGTTTGTGAGTGTGTGAGTTGGGAGTGATGAATGGAGTGAGTTATCCTGGCAGAATGGGTGGCACTGGGTAGCTGCCCTCTTCTGCAGCGTTTGCACTGACCACCACTGCCACCGCCTCCAAAGCTGGGTTGGTGACTTTGCTACCCATCCTGCGGACAGAGCAGGGGGAGAGCACATCCTGGCGGGGCTCCACGGCATCCAGCATTCGCTTGACGGAACCGTCGTTGAAGTGGGGGACGGGGGGTGGTGGGGGGGCGTTGCGGCAGTCTTTCTTCCTTTGTTGGCCATGTCTCCCAGGCAGCGGTGGTGAGCTGGTGGCAATGAGCGCTTTGCTGGCGGCTGCCTTTTAAAGATGACTGCCCGTGTGATGCATTAATGGGGTGATGGCTGGCAGGCAAATGATAGCCCACCATGCAAATGGCGTACCTCGTGGCAGTGAATAAATAATGAGGCGGGATCGGGACAATACGGCGTGAAAACCCGCCAGTTTCATCGGCGGATGGGCCTCCATTTTACGCACCCGCTACCGACCTTACTGCAATTCTGGAAAATTCCCCCATTGTGTCACCGCCACCTTTTAAGTTCTCACCTTTTTTTGTGTCATCCACAAACTTGGCGATAGTACATTCACTTCTCTCATCTATATCATTAATATATATTGTGAATAACTGTGGCCCACACACAGAGCACATGTTTGTGTCTCTCCTGTTGCACATTCTCCTTTTGCATTCAATGGCCAATGATAAGCAAGGCCCAATGGATCACGGTGCTCTGGCAGATATTAATGTGATGTTTGGTTTGAGATCCGGAACACCAAATTCTTCCTTCTAATGCCATAGAAAAGGATTTTACACAAGTCGCCACTTTCCAGGCAGGCACTAGTTTTCAAATCCAGAACTGTAGATTCTAGTACATCTTATTTCTTCTCTGCTTCTCCCACAGCTTCAGGTCCCCACGTCATAAAATCCACATCCCCTATTCAAACTGAAATCCAAACCTATCGCATTATCCTTAAGATTGTTTTCTTCAATCCAAGATCCATTCCCTGCTCTACCACAATCCCAATCCCGAAACAAGCCCTTCACAAAAATGAAGCCAAGCTAATACAGCCCAGGTAGAATTAGAGGCTGGATGTGAACTTTGGTTCTTTTCAAGGTGCAGTCGCTAGCTCAGTTCAGCTCTTCACTCACTTGTTCCACTCCCCCTCCTCCCCTGAGTGTCCTGATTTACAATGCTATTTACAATGACTTTTCCTCTCCCTCTGCTCCCCGATGGTGCTGATTCTCGCTGGGTTCAATTCTACCCTCACTGATTCCCATTGCTCTATCCTCCTTGAAGGTTCAGGCTCTGACTCGGTTCAGTTCTGCATTCATAGGTTCCTCTTCCTCTCATTCCAAAGATGTTAATTTTGACTGTGTTCAGTCCGATGCCCCATGTTTCAGAGACGATGGCCCAGATCACCCAGAAGACAGCGGTTCCTGCGCATTCTCAACCCACTGCCTTCCTCTGTAGCAGAGAATGTTTTGCCAGATTGAGGCTCATGGCCCACAGGAGGCGATGCTTAACACAAAGATTGGCACCGCGGTGAAGAATAGCATCTCACGGTATTGAAGCGTTCCTCCTCACCTCCTCCCCTCCCCCATTCCCCGTCCACCCCTCAGCCCCCCACTCCCCCACCCCACCCCCCGACGCCTTCCGAATAAGAAAAACAATAGCAGGCAATGAGGAATCAAATGGCATGTCAGTCTTTGTTTCAAGGGAACTGGAGCACAGGAATAAATAATTGTGGTTCCAGTTTTCCAGGGCTATAGGCCACAGCTTTGATACCATATAAATTTCTGATCACTATGGTTAAGGAAGGATATGCTTTCACGGGAGGCTGTACAACGAAGCTTCACTGAAGGAATCACTGGCATGAGAGTGTTGTCCGGTGATGACAGGCTGATTAAATTTCATCCATATTCGCCAACGTGATATTAATGACACACAAGATTCCAAATGTGATTGACAGGATGGACACTAAGAGCTTGACCCCGCTGGTCACGACATTTGGAACATAGGACACTGCCCCTGCATAAGGGAGCGGCTATTTAGGGCTGAGGTGAGGAACAATTGCTTACTCAATTTATTGTCAATCTCTGTAATTCTCTAACCGAGAGGGTTAGGGATGCTCCATCGTTGATTTTGTTTTAATCTGTGTTGGAGGCATTTTTCTGTGAGGCAGAATCAATCGATACGGACCGTGGGCGGGAAAATAGTGTTGAAGCCTGAGATCATTCATGATCAGATTTGAATAATGGAGCAGGTTTGGTTGGGTGTATTGTCCACTCCTGCTTCTGTCTCTTTTATTCCTGTATAGTCCAGGGAATATAGGCCTGCTCTGATAAATCTCTCCTCAGAGGACAATCCCCTCGTTCCAGGGGAATAAAACTGGTGAACCGGGTCTGAACTACATCTAAGGAAGGAAGGTTATGTAAGCAGTCCAACATTGCACAGAGCATCCCAGGCCTGGTCTTGTTGTGAGACTCCGCAGATTCTAAGACGATATTCACCAGTCTTCGGTCTGCAGTATTCGGGGGCCTCAACCTTTTCAGTCTTTCCCGCTTGCTGTAACCTCATATGACTGCGAAATGGCGCGAAGAAACTTTTAGATTCTTTCTCTTGAATTGACTCATGACATCAGTGCAAATAACTCCAAACATAAGGAGGAATCAGTCTGGTCCTCCCTAATACATATAATGGCTCCACCGAGATTCCCATTGCCTTACTCACTTGTGACCTCTCATCTGCCTTTATCTGTTTAAATATTGCCCATTTAGAATTTAAACTACCACCAATTTTTAGCACAAGGGCACTTATTCGGAAAACAGTCCACACTTCAGTACATTAAGGAAGAGACAATCGCCTCTTGCATCTTTTTACCCTGTTATTATTCTCTGCAATATCTTTAGCTCGTGCTACAAAGTCATAACGATTAAAAATTCTGCTGGTAAAAATGAGTTTAATCCTTTGGCTTACTGGAACATATTGACACACATTGTGTGAATCAGACAAATAGAACCACTGAGATTGACAGAGACAGAGAGCTAGAAAGAAAGATTGTCACGAAATTGGCTGATGTTTGTTCCACTTAGAAATGTAAATTTCATGGATGCCAACAGGCAAATAGAAATAAAAATAAAAGACATCCCGGAGCGGTTGAAAGGCGAGGGAATTAGTAATCATTAACTGATAATAAGGCCTACATTCACCCAGTTATATTCAGAAATGATAAAGGCCACATCAGCAGGATTCTAAACTGCGTGGTCAAGGGCCAACGATTCCTTCAGCCAATCGCCTTCAGCACTCCGGCACCAAATGTGACTTGAATAAAAATGTCCTTCCGGTAAACTGGCCATCAGGCTTTGTTCGGAATTGTGGAGGGTGCGTTGGGGGCGTGAATGACGTAGGAAAAACCTGTCACCCTGGTAATCAGACAAAGGCGCCTCCCTGCCCACGAGGACGGTGGTGGCCGAGACCTTCAATGATTTCAAAATGAAAGTGAATGGGCATTTGGGGAAGACATGCAGATTCTATGAGGCGGTTTTGGTATTGGCTTTGTTATGTGGTGCACAAACATGGACAACATAAAGAGGGGGGAGGGGGTGGGTTCGAAATAAGACTAATGCTCAGATACATGTGTGAAGTGGTGAAAAAGGAAAACATTAGGGGCCGGTGCATAAGTGGTTCAGTGACCATTGTGGAAACATCGAAGAAAATGGCGAGAAGACATTGTTTTCATATCTGTGGCAAAGTGAGAGAGGACACGGGTGAACAAAGTGATGGATGCTGGGTTACCAGGAAGAAGGAGAAAGGGTGGAAAAGGGAGGGGGGCCGATTAGGGACTTAAAATGGAATTTACACATGGATGAAAGGGCTATTGCTGATATATTAAATGAACACTTTGCATCCGGCTTTACCAAGGAGATAGATGCTTCCCAGGCCATGGTGGCAGACGAGGAAACTCTGTCATGGAAGGGTTCAAAATTGATAAGGAGGAAGTGTTGAATAGATCGTCGGTACTTAAAGTTGACAAGGCACCTAGATCGGATGAGATGCTTCCAAGGGTATTGAAGGAAGTGAGAGTAGAAATTTCAGGGGCACTGGTCATAATCTTTCAGTTTCCTTGGACTCAGGGGATGTGCCAGAGGACTGGAGAATTGCAAACATGTTCAAAAAACGTTGTATCAATAATACCATCAATTACAGACGAGTCAGTTTAACTTCAGTGCTGGGCGATATTCTAGAAACAATTATTCGTGTATAGAATTAATAGTTACATGGACAAATATAGGTTGATAAGGGAGACCCAGCATCGATTTCTAAAGGGGCAATCGTGTTTAACTAACTTACTGAAGTTTTTTGAAGAGACAACAGAAAAGGTCAATGAGAGTGTTGCTGTTGATGTGGTGTACATGGACTTTCAAAAGGCATTTGACACAGTGCCAGACAACAGACTTGTGAGAAAAGCAATTCTCATGGAATAAAAGGGACAGTAGCAATGTGGATACAAAATTGGCTGAAAAATAGGAAACGGAGAACAATGGTCAGTTTGTATTTTTTTGTGTGGGAGGGGGGTTTGTAGTGGAGCATCCCAGGAGTCAGTATTGGGACCCTTGCTTTTCCTGATATACATTAATAATGTAGATCTTGGTGTGCAAGGGACAACTTCAAATTTTGCGAATGAGACGAAGCCTCGGATCATTGCAAACTGCGAGGAGGATGATGTAGAACTTCAAAAGAACATTGACAAGTTAGTGGAGTGGGCAGATAGTTGGCAGGTGAAGTTGAATGCGGAGAAGTGAAAGATGATACATTTTGGTAGGAAGAAGATTGACAGACAATTTAAAACAAGGGGTGAAATTTTGAAGGGGGTGCAGCAGCAGAAAGTCATGCGTGTATATGTGCAAAGATCATCGAAGTTGGCAGGACAGGTAGAGGGAGCAGTTAATAAAACATCTGCTGACCTGGGCTTTATTAATGGGGGCATTGGGTACAAGAGCAGGGAGGTTTTTCTGAATTTATATAAGACATTCTTTCGGCCCCAGCTGGATTATTGTGTACATTTCTGGGTGCTACATGATAGGAAAGATGTGAACTCATTTCAGAGAGTGCAGGAGAGGTTTAAGAGATGGTTCCAGGGATGAGACACTTCAGCTTTGAGGATAGATTGGAGAGGTTGGGGCTGTTCACCATGGAGAGAAGAAGATCTTCAAAATGATGAGGAGGCTGGACGGCGCAGTTGGGGAGAAATTGTTCCCGTTGGCCGAGGGGTCGAGAATAAAAGGACACAGATTAAGAGTGATATGCAGAAGAAGAAAATGTGGATGCAAGATCAAGACAACTTTTTCACACAGCGAGAGGTTCGGGTCTGGAATGCACTGCCTGGAATTGTGGTGGAGGCAGGTTCAATCAAGGTGATCAAGAGGGCAATAGATCATTAATTGAATAGAAAAATGTTAACAAGGGCACGGGGAAAAGGGGGGCAATGGCACTGGGTCACAATGCCTATTTGGAGCGATGGTGCAGATACGATGGGTCGAATGGCATCCACCTGTGCGGTTCAGATTCTGTGATTCTGTGATACTGAGAAAAGAAAAGATTAAAACCAGATAGAAGGATGTGCTAGTGAGAGACTTAAACATAGCGCATGCGAAAAGAATAATTGTGATGGACAACCGGAGGTGGAGAATCACATAACCCTAACCATAACCCCAACCAGCACTGTGAGGGCACCAGGCAAAGAGCAATTCAGGGGACTATTCTATCCAGTGCTACGGGATAGAGTGGGAGACAGAGACTGACTGCATTGTATTCCACTCTGTGTTGAATGGCCTCATTCTGTACTGTAGTGAAGCTATGAATCGAGCGAAACTTGGTTGCACCCAGATCAGTTTTTAGTTTAAATCATGCTGAGAGTTATGTGTAAGCCGTGAGCAGACGCTCATACAGATGAAACTGTTCATCAGTCGCCATCTTATTTATTTAGGAATGTCAACATGGAAGCCTGAATCTGCAGACCTGGACAATTCTAAGTACTGTCTCTGTGTTTCTTTCAGAGAAACAATGAAGAAAGGTTTTCTGCCAAGGTGGCCCTTGTGCTGCGCTGACCAATGTCACAATATTTCTATACCTACTTTGAAACTGTTCATTTCTGTATGATTTAATTTGTTACAATTGTGCCTGTCAGGAAACAGGCCTTGTACTTGTGCAGCACCCTGCTCTACCACATGATGTCGCACAGATCATTCCAGCCAATTAACTGCTTTCGAACTTTCATCACTGTTGCGATGTGATGATCGAGTTAGAGGGAAAAGGCAGATACAGAAGGTGTTGGAATAACATCTTAAGTACAGATGAACATGGAATATTTCTTTTCAAGTTACCTCTTAGCTTGCTGTGCATCTGGTATATGTAAAGATTGAATTATTAAAATTTGATCAGTTAAAATTACACTTGTCCAGCGCTCTGCACTAGACTGGCAGCAAGGAAAAGGCCTTTACGTTGACTCTGAGCGAGAAAGATTAAAAGTTGTTGTTTGCTTTTATATGGTTGTCATTCTGCGTATCCAAGGAGGGAGTTAAGAAGTTATACAAAAGTTTGAAATAAAGAACAAATTACTCCCTACAAGGGCAGATCTTTACCTTCAGTTCTAACGTGAAAGACAGAGATTACTAACGACCCTATGTAGGCAGGTACTTAATACTTCTCAGTTTCCCACACACAGCGACTCTAAGGGAGAATGTGAGATCCAGTTCGAAAAAAAGACCAACATCTGTGCCCCACAGGCAAACACACTCATTTCAAGGGCAATTAGGGATGGGCAACACATGCTGGCCTTGACAGCGGCTCCCATATCCCAGGGAAGAATAAATTTAAAAAATCACTCAGCCTGCGCTCCACTACAGACTGGCATTGAGAATCAGGTCTGTAACCGTCTCTGATTAATAAAGGTAACACAGTTATTTGTTTTTATTTCCTACGGATTAATGAGAACTGCAATCAGTTTTTCGAATGTTACATCATACACTGCAATGAGCAACATTATTCCCTGCCTGAGGGGGCATAGTTTCTAAAGCTCTAACGCTATTGACAGAGATACGAACAACCAAATGATTACGGGGGCGTAATAGCGCGCAGTTACCTACAGACAGCTTCTGTTAGCGAGAAGCGGGACCCAGAGAGAAACATTTTGAACATGTGAGCTGCACAGGCAAACACACAGACACACACGTACACAAAGACAGACATATGCATTCAACATTATTTATGTACATGCATACAAATCGACATATATCTACCTACCTATGTATATTCTATATAATTTAGCCAGAAAGAGAGACGGACAAGCTGAGACAAACTCTGCTGATAATTTATCCTTTTGGAAAAGAGGAGGCTCCCAAACTTGATAAAATTCCAGCATTGTCAGGAAGTAGGAAGGATGGAGATGGCATAATTCACAAGAGATGAGCTGGCAGGACTGGCTTTACTGGCGCCGCCTAAGACATTTCCATAATCAAATCTGATTCATAATTACTTAACAACCATGTACCGAGAAATAATGACCGAGACAGTTAACCATCCATCAGGTAAGAAAAGATGAACTCATGAATACCTTACGATTTTCGGTTTAATAGGCCGTAAATCAAAACCACAGAAAAGTTAATTTGAACATTCAAACGCCATGTGATTATCAATATTAAGATCAGATGCTGAATGACTGTAACTGTTATTATTTGTTTTATTGCCTGATCAGAGGTTAAGCAATTTCTGGGTTCCCATGCAGCTGCAAGTGGTTGGTGGCTCATTTGCTTAAAGCGAGGACAGATGTACAAGAGCCATGAACAGACAGCAATAAACGGCGAGCACAATTCTCAAATGACACAGTTTATTAATATCTTGCAAAGCACGAGAGTCAAGACACGGAGCAGGCATTTTTTAATATTTTCCTATTTAATTCTCTGAAAACTTGCACAATCTACCTAAGTTACAAAAATATCAGGGCGAAACGGACAATAGATGTGCCTCCAGAGACATGCTCCTGTACTTTACCAGGGAAGGCTCCTGTGCCAGCCTTCAGGTCAATGCTGCTTCATTTAAGAATCAAATGGATTTTTAACCAATATTTAAATAAGACACATCTTAAACTTTTAACAAGTCTAAAAATGAAATTACAGGACATTTTATTGCACTGACTGGAAGGCAGCATGGCAGCTGGAGGTATCATCAAGCTATGTTTTCACCCAGGACTCTGGCTTGAGAAGCACAATTGCGGATGCTCAAAGAGTGCTGGCCTTGCCAGCTAAGTTTCCAATTTAGGAAGGGTAAATAACAGATCGTGCATGAGTCCGCATTGCCTCTTGGAGCATTGCCAGCCTTTCCCTGGATCTGTTACATCTGCCAGCTTAGCGATGACCCTTTGGCTCTTTGATCAATCTGAACCTGAGATTCGCCGGTCTCTGGTTACAGGATTCCGAATCGGTCCTTTTACAGTTTTGTATACATACACCTGGTAAGGGTCTGAAAGCGAGTGCAACTTGGAAGGGAGGCCATATTAGAGACGGAGAAGTGGAGAAATTGTTTGATTTTAATGCATAATTCATGTTCCACTCCCGCCCTTTCAAAATTTGAACAATTTAACAAATAAACTCAGGGGAGATTTCACTCCATTCTTGAACTCCTCCTTGAATTTACTCTGGGTCCCAGCATAAATAAATGGATTGATACAGGAACTTAAAAACTGAAGCATATATCCACTTTCCTCCAGGATAAATGATGATTCACTGATATCAGCAATTGCAAAATAACGAACTTTTGCAATGCGGACATAGAGGATGGTTGCAAAAAATAACGAATATAGCAGGATGAAACTGCCGGAGATGGCAAAGAGTAAAACAATGGACTTTCTCCGCTTCTCCATCTCTGGGTCTCTCTGATTCTCCACCATGTTATGGGCCTTGAGCCTCCTGCGGGCTCTATTAGCTGCGAGAATGTGTCTGACGGTCAGAGCATTGAACAATAAAATCAGAAATAAAGGGGCACAGGGCAGTGAAATGGAACGAATCCAATCATAGATGTTCCATGCAGGTGATGTATAAAAGGCGGATTTTATGACACAGAACCAGGGTACATCATTAATTACGTACATTGGTTCAAATATAAAATACTGGAAGATACTTTTTAGACAACTCAGTGTGCATAAAATCGCTATCATCCAAGACGCTGTCTTCTCTGTGCAGTATTTTATTTTCAGTTTCTGGCAACAAATGGCCACAAATCGGTCAAATGTGAAAGCAACTGTTAACCAGGCAGAACTGTCAATGGCCGCAGAGATTAAGGCAGAATGGACACTACATATTGGCGTGATTGACAAGAAACTATTTGGTAAATAAATACCAGCAATCCGACTTAATATCACGCTGGTGATAATGGCCAGGAGATCAGTCGCCGCCATGGAAACCGCATAGTAAGTGATACATCTGGAGAGACCACAACATCTTCGTGACAGTATCGCAATCACTGCCAAGTTAGCTGTAACAGAGGTCAGAAGAGAGAGAAATAGAGGGAGAGCGTTTGCATGAGACAGCATGAGAACACGAAAGTTAATTCTCTGACTCCCAACACAATAATGCTTCTGCAAGTTTATGTGCGAAATTTAAACATGTGAGACAAGATCCTACATTGTAAACTATTTCTTATGCTAAAGAGAGATCTTTCCGTATGGTTCAATGTAATCATAAGTTCAAAGTTAATCAGAAATACCTTCAATCATGGAAGTGAGAACGGGCAGTTAGCCTTTCTGTGAATTTTCGGTGGAAATGTTTATGAGGGCAGAGTGGTAAGTCCGATCACTTAACGTGACAATTAGCTGAATTGGCACATTTTAAGCTCTCAATCGGAGAGAGTGCTGCTCTGCATTGTTGGGATAAATAACCAAATTTTACCCTGCAGTCGACATTTGAACTCTAATCTTTGAATATTACATGCAAAGGGCGCCACCGGTGACGGGGCCTCCATCAATATGCAGAACAGAACTAAAGAGTGGAGTAAAGGGTGGAAGAGAGTTCGAGCCCTGGGGGCGATAACCCAGTGCTTTGTGAATTAGGGGCGAATAACAATCATTCGCCAAAGCGCCACCCTTGCATTCCTCACATATTTGTCAAAAACGCAGTGCCTTCTTATGTCTCTTCAGTGAACGCTTTCATTAAATTCAATGGCGAATTATTGAACGTTTCAAGCTATTTACAAAATGAGTTACTTGTGTGAATCAATCCGTCTCTGTCATAGTGAATAACACTAAATATCTAGGCATACAAAGTGATAGCATCGCGGTAGTTCATCCACAGTAAAAGCGAGGTTAATATAATAGTTCTACACTTACCCTGGAATGACAACGTCATAATTCACACACAGCAATAGCACCAGCAACACAAAAGGTCTACATTTACACAGGATTAACCATGTGATACTTCAGGTTCATTCACCGTGCTAATGACACAGCATGCTGTGATATCCAAGTGAGCGTACATCACAGTCACTGTGACAATGCCACAATAGAACCAATACTTACAACATAATACTTTTGCTGTAATCCTCCCAACGCAGTATTGCCAAGAGCAGAACTGCATTTCCAACGGGAGATTGTGGCGGTAAATGGGACAAAATATAAACTTAAAACAAAATAATGCTACACGTCATGAACAGACAGAATGCAATTGAAGGGGAGACAATATAAACGACTAAACACTGGTGGTAAGTGGAAGGCATGACACTGGTAAAAGTGAGAATATTCACCATTAATTCCGAGAAATTATTTGAACTGCTGGAAGAAATGTCACCGTTAAAATTGAGAATCAGCATAGTTAAAGTGAAAAAGTAAGTGATCCTGCAAAAAACGCGGACATTTTGCAGTTAAATTTGAGAAATTATACCGTTAAAGGGGGCAATATGTCACTTTCAACCGTAGAAAGGGAATACGAATCGTGGAGATGCGCCACTGATAAAATAAGAGAAATAATATACCTAACCCACCATTCACGCGATAATATCTAACTACAATACGTTACCTGGAACCCCGATTACCGCAATGACGGGATAATAAATGGCAAACAGCAGGTCTGTCGGTGGTACATGCATTTGTATCAGAAGGTCTGAGCGCATTGTGCATTAAACTTAAAAGTGCAACATTTATACAGGATGTGAGGCTCCAGGGAAACAATTAGACAGTTTTTTGTTTATATTATTTTCACTTATTGTAACAAACAAATCAGTGCAGCTGCTGTCCGCTTGATGTTTCTTTGTTTTGATGGGAAACAATGTTTTTGTTGAGTTCTGATATCGTCCAAATGTGAAACGCCCAGAGGACAGAATTATCACAGTTATCGTTCTTTATGAAAACTATAATTGGCTGGATATTGGTGTCAGGACAGGACACAGCTGCTCATTCAGACCTCACTGAGAAAGGCAAATTGTCCGAGGAAAACACAAACCAAGTTCTTGCTCCTGATCGTTGTTCAGTCAGTGTGTTCACTGATCAGGGGCCACGCGGACCCAACTCTCTCTCAGATTGTAAACATACTTTGACCCATCTACCTGTGTGTTTGTATTGGACAGCTCCAGTTAAATATGGTTACATTCGGAGTGCAAGTCTCGCTTCTTCAGGGTTACAATCAGTGCAGGATTGTCCCAGTCGTTATTATCATATCCATTGTGCATCTGCCCAGTTGACAATAAACGGGTCCAGTACATCGCAGTTACGATCAGTGTGAATTTGTCCAGTTTTACACAGTACATTTGATTTCGCCATGTCCTATTCAACATCTGTCAATTCAGCCCATCGGCCCAGCAGAGCCCAATTAGAATCCATGTGTTTAGGTTCAGATTGACGCGCTTCCGTTCACTCTGGACCTTATCAATCCCAGCCCGGGGCAGGTCGGTTTCTGGAAGGTTCAGTTCAGTGTGGTCAGCTCCCATTCAGTATGGTTACATTCAGAGTTGACAGGGTCTTCACAGTGTGCTTCAATTCAGCAAACACACTCAAAGTTGACAAGATCCGATTCAGCCCGATTGATTTCAACGGGGACAGGTCCAGCTCAACACAACCAATCTCTTAACGGCCTGGGAGACTTCGCTGAGATAATGTTTCATCCAAATGTACATGAAATGCTGAATGATCTCAGCCGGCCTGTCAGTGTCTGTTATTCATGTGCTGCTGGACCTGCAGAGTCGTTCCAGAATGTTCGATCCTTACTTCAGTTAGACCACATCCGCTCTTTTCTGCTTTGACATTGAGCCTCTAAGGCACAAGCTCACGAAGTTTCCAGTCAATGGCTGCATGGCCTATAAGACCACGGTTTGATTAAGTTTGCACAGGGCCTTTACTTTGTGTCCCGTTAGATGTGTCCAGGTCTTCGTCACCGTCCTGACATGAATTTCTGAAACTTCCAATTCATTCTCTTCCCACATCCGCCTGTGACTCTCCTAATACCGCCCCAACATCAGGCAGCATTCGGTTTGCTGGCCCTGAACCTCACTTTATCTATGCGGACATCAAATCTGTCTACCACTCCATCGCCCACAAGGATGTTCTGAGAGATCTCCATTTCTTTTTTGAATGCCTTTCCAACTGGTCCTTAAACATCTTAACATCCTCCTCCTATTTGAACTTGTTCTCAAATTGAACAATGGCTCCTTCAACTCCACTAACTTCGCTCACATAAATGAAAGAGAACAACATAATGATGCTCATCTGCATTTGCCCCAGCAATTTCTGCATTTCTCTAGGGCCATGTAGATTGTTCCCCTTTGCAGTCCTACTCAGGGCCTTCCTCTCGCCTCCCCTGCAAGTGTGGTTATGACTCTATCAGCTCCATTTGCTGCTCCCACATAGAATTGGAAAAAGTGATAACATTTGTTTCAAATCTTCACCCTTTCCACACTTTCACATGCGCTATCTGCAACTCCTACCATCCTACCAGCCCCCACCCTCAACGGATGACACCCTGCACTTTGCACCTCATCCATCGTGATAGTACCACTGAACATGTCTTCGTCCCCCTGCCCTTTCCGAATTCAGGGGCGAAGTTTCAGTCCATAAACCTGGCCTATTAACAATCAACCCAAAACAACTAACCAGCCAAGGACATCCTTTAATGCAAGCGGATGACATGCATCACAAGGCATTTTATCTCCTCACTTCTCATCGTTCCAGCCTCCCTACACCCACTACAGGAGAAATAGGGATTTCTTTGCACCTCTTTCAATTTCATAGAATGTATCTGCTGTTGATGATGATTTAGATGTCCTCCCCTCTAAGTGATTCAGCTTGGCCTCCTCCTGATGCCCCTGTAAGACAAATGTTAACATACAATTATTACGATTGAGTGCACGTTATATCAAGAAACGGTTGAAGATTCTCGATATTGAAAAGCGTATTTGCCTTGACGCTATCGCTACAGCAGTATTAAAGAGTTGGTTCCCAGGAATAGTCAAATTCAAAGCTAAGCTGTTTCAAGGCATCTACGATGACGGTATCAACCGGGCAATGTGGAAAATTGCCCAGGGAATCCTTGCCCACAAAAAGCAGAAAATGGAGAACGGGAAAGTAAGCAGTCCAGCAGCCTACACTCGATCATCAGCAAAGAGAAGGAAGTTGTCATCACCGTGCGATGAAGCGGCACTGACTCAGCAATGACATGTTCTCTTATGCTCAGTTGCTCTTTCAACATGGCCACTCAGCTCCTGACCACACTACTGCCTTGCTCCTAAAACGGGCAGAGAACTGAATCCAAGAAGTGGGAATGACTCTTCTTGACATTAACGCAGCATATGACGATTGTGACATCAGTGAGCCCTGGAAAAATCGTGGTAAATTGGAAGCAGGGGAAAAGCTCAGCACGAGTTTGAGCTAACCCTTGGAGAAAAAAATATGCTCGTGGTTGTTTCAGGTCAATCATCTAGGTCGCAGGGCACCGCAACAGGATTTCCAAAATGTAGTGTCCTAGGTCAGTAATCACAAGGTGAGATGTGGGGATTTTCGGTGATGATTGCACAATGTTCAGCAGCATTCCCTCTTTCTCTGGTAATGGACAATTCCATATACATATGTAGCAAGGCCTGGATAATATTAGGTGTTGGGCTGATAAATGGCAAGGAACATTCACTCCATTGATATTCCATGCAATGACCATAACCAAAAAGAGATAATCTCACCTTCTATCCTGACATTCAATAACATTGCCATTCCTGAATCACACACTATCAACATTCCAAGGGCTGCCATTCAGCTGAAACTTAAATGGAACCACCTCGAAATATTTTGGTTACAGGAGAAGGTCACAGGATGGGGATTCTGCAGCGAGTAACTCACCTCTTGATTTCGCACAGACTGTCCATCATCTACAAGTCATATTTGAAAAATGTGAACCAAATTGGCTGCATTTGCCTGGAAAATTTCAACACAAAAACTCACAAGAAACTCAACGTACTGCAGGTGAGGAGGTGTAGTAGTGGTATTGTTGCTGGACTAGTTCTACAGGGACCCGGGTTTAAATCCGAATCGTGCAGTTTAAATTCTTGAATTTTTGAATTCTTAAAATCGTGAACAAAAAGCACAATGAGGATGGCTGCCGTTAAAAAAAAACGCATCTGGTTCAATTTAAGGAAGGAAGCCTGCCATCCTTACACGGTCCAGCCTGAATTATATGTGGCCAGACTCACAACAATGTAGTTGACTCTTAAAATGCTCTCTGAAGTGATCTGTGCAACAGCTACAAAGTATCAAAAAAGGAAGAATCCCGGGCAGACACAACCAGCATCGATGGAGGCACCGGATGGTCCTGTAAAGTCCACCCTATTGATTCCAACATTGAGAGAGTTACCTCACAGACCAGTCAAGCAGAGCCGTTCTCCCGGAATCATATCTTACATATAATTTCCCAGACGCCCACATGAGCAGGACAGACCCAGCACAGGTGGCGTCACAGGTTGCGGCCACAGTGGTATACAGTTCGGTAGGAATTGCCTTGAAGTCAGAAAAACATAAGAAACAGGAATGGGAACAGGATTAGACCATTCAGCCCCTCGAGCCTGCTCTGGCATTCAATAAGATCATGGCTGATCTTCTTGTGTCTCGATTTCCACATTCCCATCTAACCCAGATAACCTTTAATTCCCTTGCCTAACAAGAATCGATCAACCTCTGCCTTAAAGGTATTCAATGACCCCGCCTCCACCACTTTCTTAGGCAAAGAGTTCCAAAGTCGCACAGGCCTCTGAGAGAAAATAATTTCTCCTATTCTGTGTCCTAAAAGGGGGACAGTTAATTTTTAAACAGTGTCCCTTAGTTCTGTACTCATCCACAAGAGGAAACATCCTTTCGTCGACCACCTTGTCGTGGTCGTTCAGGATCGTGTATACTTGAATCAAATCACCCCTCACTCTTCTAAACTCCAATGGAAGCAAACCCAGACGTTCCAACATTTTCTTGTAAGGCAACACATTCATTCCTGGTATGAATTTAGTAAACCTTCTTTGAACTGCGTCCAATGCATTTACATCCTTCCTCAAATAAGGAGATCAAAACTACACACAGTGTTCGAGGTGTGGTCTCACCAATGCTCTGTATAACAGAAGCATAACATCCTTAGTTTAATGTTCATTCCCTATCATGAAAAAGGATAGCATTCCGTTAGCATTCTTAATTACTTGCTGTACCTTCATACTATCTTTTTGTGACTCATGCATTAGAACATCTGGATCCCTCTGCACCTCAGAATTATGCAGCCATTATCCATTTAAGTAATACTTGCTTTTTGTCCTTCCTGCCATAGTGAACAACTTCACATTTTCCCACATTAAACTCCATTTTCCAGATCTTTGCCCCTTCACTCAGCCTATCTATATCCACCTGCAGCCTCCTCAATTCCTCTCACAACTTACTTTCCTGCGTTTATTTTTGTCATCTGCCAATTTAGCAACCATATCTTCACTACCCTCATCTCTGTCATTGATGTAATCGCAAAGATTTGAGGCCTGAGTACAGATTCCCGTGGGACTCCACTGGCCCCCTCCTGCTAATCAGAAAAATACTAGCCAACATCCTATCCGTGCTAAGGTGTCACTCACTACACCATGCGCTTGCATTTTCTATAATATTCATTGATTTGGCACCTTATCAAATGCCTTCTGGAAATCCAAGTGCACTACATCTACAGGCTCCCATTATCGTTCAAATAACTCCAATATCGACTCAACATCGATTCTGGACCCCATGACATCGCATGGCATCAGGTCAAACATGGGCAAGGAAACATCTTGCTTCCTGTTAGCAAGAGTGGCTCTGTAGCACCAACATTAGCTGAGTCCTAAATTACATCGTTGCCAGACTGGATCTGCTGCATGTGGGGAGTGAACCAACAAGAGAGTAAAGCGTCCATGACCTCATGCTCACTAAATTTCCTCCCTCAGATACACCTGCCCATGACAGTATCGGGGGTAGTTACCCCAGCATTTCGCCTCCACATGTGGAGCCCCGCCTTCACATTGAGGATAGACTCGATCGTGTTGTGTGGCACCTCCACCTTATTAAATGGGATAGATTTTGAACACCTCTTGCAACTCAAGACTGTGCATTCATGAGGCGCTGTGGGCCATAAGCAGCAGCAGAATTGTACTCGAGAACAATCTGTAACCTCATGGACCGGCATCTCCACCACTCTACCATTACCATAGTCCAGGAGATCAACCCTGGTTCAATGAAGAGAGTAGGGGGGCATGCCAGGGAAACACCAGGCGTACCTAAAAATGAGGTGTCAACCTGGTGAATCTATAACATGCGACTACTTGTGTGCGAAGCATAGAGCAAGAGAGAGCTAAGTGCTCCCTCAAACAACGGATCCAAGCTAAGCTCCACGGTCCTGCCCAATCCAGTTGTGAATGGTGGTGGACAATGAAACAACTCACTAGAGGAGGGAGAGGCTCCACAAATATCCCCACCCTCAATGATTGGGGAGCACAGCACATCAATGCAAAAGATAAAGTTAAAGCATTTGTAATCATCTTCAGCCAGAATTGCGGAGCGGGTTATTCATCTCGGCCTCCTCCAGAGGTCCCTAGAATCACAGGTGCCAGCCTCCCGCTAATTTAATTCACTCCACGTGACACCAAGAAACGGCTGAAGGCACTGGATGCTGCAAAGGCTATGGCCCTGACATTATTCTGGCAATGGTACTGAAGGCTTGTGCTGCAGAACTTGCCATGCATCTACCCAAGCTGATCCAGTACAGCTACAACACAGGCATCCACCCGGCTACGTGGAAAATTGCCCAGTTATGTCCTTTACACAAAAAGCAGGGGAAATCCTCATCAGCCCCATCAGTCCACTCTCCATCACCAGTAAAGTAATGGAAGCGTTCGTCAACAGTGAAATCAAGCAACACTTGCTTAGCAATAACCTTCTCACTAAGCGGAGTGTGGGTTCTTCCAGGTCCAAACATCTCCCCTCCTCATTACATCCTTGATTCAAACATTGGGTCATGAAGGTATAATCATGTCGATAATGTTATTCGAAATTATTTAAAAATCAAGTTTAGTGGTGCCTGTTTCCATGTGTCCATATGTGTGTGTCTTATTTGGATTAATGCCAGCTAGTCTAGAGGCTTTGGTGTAGGGAAGAGAAGAAGGTTTGAAATGGTAATTAGATAACATAGGGAAATAGAAGGTGATGCTTAAAAGGGATAATTTGGATTTTTAAATAGACCATTCAAAGAAGCGGGTGAAATATTACACCTAACCAGGTGAAGCTCAGAAAAAAAAATCTGCTTATTTTTAAGGCTTTCCAGTAATGCGCACATTATAAAAGAGTTTTATTGTTAGAAGACTTAAAGTCAAACCAAAAAACCTAGTGACAATGAGAATTTGCATTCAAAGAGGAAAATTTATAAAGGAAGAGAAAGCTGTTGGTAATTGGAGGAGGGGTTCGAAGATATAAAGGTTCAAACATGTAAACCTCAAGTCTGCCTGCAAGGACCCAGAGATGAAGGAAACTCATTTTGAATGTGGTAGTCCAGGGTGTGCTTTGCCAGGGGGCGATTTATATGTATGTGTTTTACTGTTGCCTTACCGGAGGTGTAAAATGAGACTGGACTTTCATAGTTATTTCGGTAGTAATTTCGTAGACATATGTATGTGCTTACAATCATTCGTGTATTAATAAATGTTTAATTTAGTTCTATAAAAAACCTCTTCAGACTCAGTGGTCTTATCACTATTGAATTCAAAGCCTGCATCTCGATGCATACAAATTGCAAAAATCGGTCTTGACAGTTGTTTCAATTTTCACTCTGGGCTTTGAACAACTCAGCCTTAACCATCGGCTGTGTGATAGTAATCAGGGACCCTTTGCGGGATATATTTGTCATTCCTAATTCTTTTATAATTACAAATGGTGAATCTTAAGGTTATGAGTACGAGAAGCGCTTTGAATTATGGGGTGGGTGTGAGGTATTTATGAAGTGGTGAGACTGCTTTGGTAATTGCTAAGACTTGTCTGGGAGGAGAATATGTAACCTGATTGTGTTACAAACAATATCCAGGAATAAACTGACAGAGTTGGTGGAATAATTAGAGATGGGATTACCTGCAGGGGCTAGGAAATTAGACATAATTGAAGTGATAGCACAGCATTGGAAATTGGAAGGAATACCTGACAGGCAGACTTCTCCAAGGTGTGGTTCATTGGAAAGGGCTCAAATTCATCTGCAAATGAAAACTATTGAATTGGAAGAAAAGCAAAGAGAAAGGGCATTCCAAAACGAGCAGAGAGAAAGTCACAGGAGGGAAATAACAAGAATGGAAGTTAGAAATTCTGAAGATAGAGAAGGAGGAAAGAGAAATATATATATATATATATAGAGAGAGAGAGAGAGAGAGAGAGAGAGAATTCCAACTGAAAAATGTTGGCTGTTAAAAAAAAAGAGACGCCAGGAGGTGAGGAAGGACACATCCTTTGAGCAGAATCCAGCGGGGTGATATTTAAATTTGTACAAGCTCTTCCACAGTTTGAGAAAAGGGATGTTGAGTCATTCTTTATTTCAGTTGAGATTATAGTTAATCAGATGAAATGGCTGCAAGAGGATTTGACATTATTGTTACAATCAAGGTTGGTGGGTAGATTACATGATGTATATGCTTTTGCTGTCTGAAAAAGTATCGGTGAATTATGATATGTTTAGGGAAAGCTATTTTGAGTGCACATTATTTGGTTCCTGAAGCATGCAGGCAGAAATTTAGGATTATGAAAAATCAGCCTGGGCAATCATACTGAGATAGGCAGAGTAAAACAAATTAATTTTGACATGCGGATACGGCTGTTGAAAATAGAGAGACCCTTTGCAGCTCTTGGAGAAGTAATTATTTCCCGTCAATTTAAAGATTCAATTCCTTCGTTAGTGAGAACTTATTAGGATGAACAAATATTTGATCTGGAAGGCAAGCAGCAGAGGTGGCTGATGATCATGATTTAGTGCAGAGAGCTAAACCTTTGCCTCAGCACACGTTCAAATCCTAGAAGGATAGACGTGAGAAGGTGAAAGGAAGGTGGGGAAGAAGGATGAGTAGCTGGAAATTGCCAGGAAGTTTTCTTTCTCAGAATAAAGAGGATGGTGCTGAAGGTAGAATTGACATTGGAAAGTTGAAGTGTTTTCATTGTAATAAGGGTGGGGGGTGGTGGGGTGGGGGTGCATAAGAAGTCAGTGTTGGAGATTGCAGGAAAAATCTGTTGGAATTATTGGGATGAAGAAAAGTTCTGGAAATAAAGTAACCTGGGTTCTGAGGTTCAGGCACAGGAGAAAGCAACGTTTTGTACACAAGTAAAACAGAGATGATCAGTGATAGGCAAAGGAGTAGGAACGTGTTCACTGTTTACCCAAGAGAATTCTGAGGAGCAGGTAACAGAAATGCTTAAAGATTTTGTGTGTGAACGGAATGACTTTCAGTGTGTGCAGCGTAGAATAGGTGAAGATGTTAAATTTTAAGAGACACAGAGGTTAGTCAGCCCTTAATATTGTCGGATAGTGATATTTGTTGTTCAAAGTGAGTATGGCAGAAACAGGGTTCATGGAGATGTTAAATACATCCCCGTGTGAAAAACAAATTTAAAAAGTAAGAGGAAAACTGGAGAAGTGACTCTTGAGGTGGTGGAAAAATTGCTCATTGCAAGGCTTCAATTTATTCTCGATATTGAAAAAGCTGGATCACAAATCTGGGTGATGCCTATAGTAGTTGAGCAGCCCATGAAAGTGTTGCCAACAGAGTTGTTACAAGAGGAGCATTCTGGATTGTTTCCAGTTTGTGTGATAATGGGATCAGAGGCACACAGGTTGAAGCAAGAAAAACAAGAAAGACAGGCAGTTCAAAGGCAGGAAGAAGGTATTGAAATCGCATTAGCATGCAGTGTGCTTGGAAACATTGCTCAGAAAGACACAGGAGAGGACAAACCAGCTGAAGTGTTTAAATCAAAGTAGTTAATTGAGTTGCATCAAAAGGATTTGCCATTAAAACAGTTATATCAGACAGCTTATACAGAAACAGAGGCAAAATGTATCCCAGAATGTTATTACCTGCAGTGTGATATTTTAATGAGGAAATGGAGACCGGATCATGTCTCAGTGGAAGCTGGAGGGAGGTACATCAGATTATTATTACGTTAGAGTATAGAAATGACTTTCCCATGATTGCTCAGTAAATTGAATGGGGGCATTTAGCAATTAGAAAGACACAGGCAAAGGTGCAGAAACATTTCAATGGGCCAGGATTGCACGGAGATATAGTCAAATTCTGCAGAACATGTAACACAACTCAGGCAATAGGACAACCACAAGCGGTGATTAAGCCAGCACCTTTATCCCAATATGAACATTGAAGAAACGTTTACTCAGGTCATGATTGACTGAGTACGAACCCTCCCTAATTCGAAGAGTTCAAATCAGTGCTTACTAACAATATTGGATGTGGCTACCAGGTTTTCTGAAGCCATACCTTGAATAAATATTACAACTAAGATTGTGTAAGAGTTACTTTTTACAAGATATGGGGTACAAATTTTATGTGACAGCCGTTTATGGAAGCAATGAAGAGTTTGGTAATAAATAGTTTCATTCAACAGCTTTTCAGCAGAGTCACAAAAAGCTTTGTAAGGATGGCATCAAACAATAAAAACTCTTATGAGAGTGCACCACAGGATCCACAGGATTGGGATGGGGTATTTCAATACTTGTTGTTTGCTATTATGGGCGCGCCAAATGCATTGAACTGTTTTACTCCATTTGAACTAGTTCATGGTCTTGAGGTAAGGGGACGACTGAAGCTGATTGATGAGAAATTGGTGGGTCAAAATCCAGAAACTACTCTCCTGGATTTCGTATCAAACTTCAGACAGAGGTTAGACAGAACATGCAAGTTGGCTAGGGAACATTGAAAGATCTCACAGCAAGTGATGAGTGAAAGCAGACAGGAAGCCAACAGCTCGGATTTTTTTTGCAGGAAGGAATGTGCTACTTCTGTTACCAGTGCTGAGTGACTCATTAAAGGCAAGGTTTAGTGTGCCTTACATGATTGAAGAGAAATTTTGCGACGTAAATTAATTAATAAATAATCCAGACACACGAAAGAAGCAGAGGGTGTGTCATGGGAATATGCTTAAAAAGTGTTTGACAGGGAAGAGAATCAAATAGATTTATCAGTAGTGGTAGATAACAAGAAAGGGATATAAAGGCAGGATTCTGAAATGTATTTTCCTCTCATCAGATTGGAAAATGAGGGTGTATTTGAAAAGTTTCGAGTTTTTGAGTTACCTTCCAGACAAGTGTCAAAGTGATTTGTGCAAGCTATTGCAGTCACACAAAACCATTTGTGGAAACAAATTGGGGAGGACAGATTTAGCTATCCATGATGTCTCTGTAGAAGTTTCATCTTCAATAAGGCAACATTCTTATAGTTGAAATCCGGAAGGCTTATCGCAAGTACAGAAAGAAATTGATTTCATGCTCTAAAACAGTATCATTGAGTCTAGCTGCAATAACTGGACTTCGCCTATTGCACCAGATGGATCACAAATACTCTGTGTGGACTCTTGAATGGTGAATTCTGTGACAAAAGCAGATTCGTTTCCCATATCATGGTTTGAGGATTAGGTTGAGAAAGTGGGACAATCAAAATTTTTCACAAAGTTTGACTGCTAAAAGGATGTTGGCAAGTCCCAGTATCAGACACAGCAAAAGAGATATTGGCTTTTGTGTCGCCAAATGGACTAAATCAATTTAAAGTCATGCCATTTAGTATGAAGAATGGACCTGCGACATTTTCAAAGACTGATAAAGAAAGTAGTTGCAGGTCCAAGCAATTGTGCTGTTTATATTGATGACTTAATACATTTCAGCCAGAGGTGGGATGTGCATTTACTACATCTGGAAAAATTATTTACTCGTTTACAAGGAGCTAATTTGGCGATGAAATTGGCTGGAAGTGAATTTACAAAAGAGCAAGTTACGTATCAAGGCCATTGGACATGGTAAGGTGGCTCTGAGTGATGTGAAAGTCGAGGCTATCGTGGATTTCCCAGTACCAGCAACAAAGAGAAAAGTTTTGAGATTTCTGGACATGAGTGGGTTTTACTGGAAATTTGTACCAAATTTTAGACATGTGGTTGCTCCACTGACTTAACTATTGAACAGGAGCAAAAAGTTTGAATGGACACTGAAGTGTCAGAAGGCACTTCATATTGTGATCACTGTTGTAACTAGGACATTAGTTTTGGCAATACTCAATTACGCCAAGAAATTATAATTGGCCGTTGATGCAAGAGATATTGATATTGGGGCCATCCTGTTTCAAGAAGATGACACTTGGACTGAAAAACCTGTAGCGTATTTTTCACGGAAGTTGAATGCACAACAGAGAAGATATTCAACGGTTGAAAAGGAGGCGTTGGGTTTGGTGTTAGCATTGCAACCTTTTGAAATCTGTGTGGCAAACAATTCTTCAGAAACTAATCTTTCTACAGACCACAAACCTTTAAAGTTCGTGTAAAATTTCGAGACAGAAGTGCGAGGCTATACAGGTTGAGTTAATTCATGCAACCACTTAATTGACCGATAAGACAAGTTTCTGCATGAGGATCTGATTGCAGATGCGTTATGATGGGTTTCAAGGTTAAATGGAAAAACTGGATATTTTGAAACCTGGACACTGAATTTGAATGATTGCTGCAGATACCAATGATTTGTATTTACATATGGAGATATATATATATAGTTATGATAACACAAGTGTCTGTTAATGTAATAGTACTGAGATGACGAGAAATTTCTTCAGCCAGAGAGTGGTGAGCCTGTTGAATTCGTGACTGCAGAAAGTGGTTGAGAGCAAAACATTGTAGGTTTTCAAGAAAGAGTTGGATATAGCTCTTGGGACGAAAGGGATAAAAGGGTATGGGGTGAAAGCGGGAGCAGGCTATTGAGTTGGATGATCAGCCATGATCATAATGAATGGCCAAGCAGGTTCGAAGGGCAGAATGACCTACTCCTGCTACAATGTTTCTATGTTTCTATGTAAATATGTAGTTACGTATCGGAGGTAGTGCATGATGGGTTAATAAAAATGAAGCTACCTTTTGGAATTACAATGCTTCATTTTTATGTAAGGAAGCCGATGTCAACAGATGTAATAATGTCTATAATGTCATTGGATATTATTTTAAAATAGTTTTTTGTGGTGTCTATGTCTATGTGTATGTATATGTGTGTGTGTGTGTGTGTGTGTGTCTTAATTGGATTAAAGCCAGCTGCTCTTGGTGGTTTTGTGTATAAAAGAGAAGTATGTTCGAAATGGTAATTAGGTAAACATGGGGAGATAGAAAGTGATGTGTAAAGGGGGCAATTTGCATTTGGAAATAGGCCATTCAAAAGAGCGGGTGAAATATTACACCTAAGCAGGTGCAGCTCAGAAAAAAATGTGTTTATTGTTATAAAAAGCTTACTGGTAAAGCGTATATAATGAAAGAGTGCTATTATTAGAAGGCCTAAAGTGAAAGAAAAACACCGAGTGACAATGAGAATTTGCATTCAAAGAGGAAAATTTATAAAGTAAGAGAACGCTGTTGGTAAAATGAGGAGGGATTCTGAAATCAAAAGCCTCCAGCCTGTAAGCCTCAAGTCCCAGAGCTGAAAGTAATTCATTTTAAATGTGACTGTTCGGGGTGTGCTTTGCCATGGGTCTATTTAAATCTATGTGTTTTGCAGTTGCCTTACCGGCGGTGTAAATGAGAGTCAGATTAATTAGGTGGTTTTTGTGTTTATTAGAGCAGTAATTTTGTAGGCATATGTATGTGCTTACAATCTTTCTTATCTTAATTAAAGTTTAGTGTAGATTTATAAAAAAATCTCTTGAGACTCGGTGGTCTTATTACTACTGAACTCAAAGCTTGCATCTCGAAACATACAAATTGCCAGAATAAGCTATGACAGTTGTGTAAACTTCCCCAATGGTATTTTAACAACTCAGCCTTAACCATCAGTGGTGTGATAGTACATGGACAAAAGGGCTGAAATCCCAAGGTGAGCTGAGAGTGACATTGGTATCAAGGCAGCATGTGATTGAGTGTGGCAACAAGGGGCCCCAGAAAAACGGGGTTCAATGTGAATTAGTGGGTAAAATTTCCACTGATTGGATTCAAAGGAAGATGGTTGTAGTTATTGGAGGTCAGCCATCTCAGCTCGAGGATATCACTGTCTGAGTTAGTTAGGTTAGTGTCCTGGCCCACAGCAGCTTCATCAATGACCTCCCTTCCATCATAAGGTCAAAAGTGGGGATGTTCACTGAAGCTTGCACAATGTTCAGCACCATTCACGCCTCCTCAGATGCTGAAGCAGTCCCTGCCCAAATGCATCAACACCTGGACAATATACAGGCTTAACGAAAACAAAAATACCTGGAAAAACTCAGAAGGTCTGTTAGCATCTGCAGAGAGGAGCACAGTTAACGTTTCGAGTCCGCATGATTCTTCAACAGAACTAAGTAAAAATAGAAAAGAGGTGAAATATAAGCTGGCTTAAGGGGGGTGGGGGGTGGGACAAGATGAGCTGGATAGAGGGCCAGTGATAGGTGGAGATAACCAAAAGATGTCACAGACAAAAGGTCAATGAGGTGTTGAAGGTTGTGATATTATCTAAAGGAATGTGCTAATTAAGGGTAGAAAGCAGGACGAGCAAAGCACAGATAGCCCTAGTAGTGGTGGGGTGGGGTGAAGGGTCGAAAAAGGCTAAAAGGTAGAGATAAAACAATGGATGGAAATAAATTTTAAAATAATGGAAATAGGTGGGAAAAGAAAAATCTATATAAATTATTAGATTCCACCCTGCTCTCATGCCCAAATGTCCATCCTTGGCCTGAAGCATTGTTCCAGCGATGCTCACCGCAAACTGGAGGAACAACAGCTCATCTTCCGACTAGGCACTTTACAGCCTTCCGGACTGAATATTGAGTTAAACAATATTAGATCACGAACTCTCTCCTCCATCCCCACCCCCTTTCCGATTTTCCCCCTCCTTTTTGTTTTTTCCAATAATTTATATAGATTTTTCTTTTCCCACCTATTTCCATTATTTATTAAATGTATGAACATCCATTGTTTTATCTCTACCTTTTAGCCTTTTTCGATTCCTTCTCCCCACCCCACCCCCCAATAGGGCTATCTGTGCCTTTCTCGTCCTGCTTTCTACCCTTAATTAGCACATTCCTTTAGGTAATATCACAACCTGAACTTCTTAGTCCTTTTGCCTGTGATATCTTTTGGTTATCTCCACCTATCACTGGCCCCCTATCCAGCTCATCTTGTCCCAAACCCCCTCCTTAAAACATGTTATCTTTCCCCTCTTTTCTAAATTTCCTTAGTTTTGTTGAAGAGTCATGTGGACTCGAAACGTTAACTGTGTTCCTCTCCGCAGATGCTGACAGAGCTGCTGAGTTTTTCCGGGTATTTTTGTTTTTGTTTTTGTTTTCCAGCACCCGCAGTTTTTTGCTTTATCTTAGTGTTTAATTGGCTGCACTTCTCTTCAAGGAATGCTTACCTTGAAGAAGTTTTGCTCTTCTCTCCGTCAGGATTTTCATATCTCTCTTTTAGTTCACCTTCATTGCTTTCCATTTCTCTCCTGGTGTTTAACAAGGTGTTTACTAAAACCCACTTTCACAGCCATATTTCCTCCCCCAGTGACTGTCTCCGTCTCTGACTTACCCCACGTGGATTTCAACTGAAGTTCCATCCCTCTTGTTTCTAACCCACCCAGGATTACAGGTATCACCGGGACATACAACTCTCCTCGGACTGCTGTTCTCGTCGCATTCTGAGATCCACACTCAGTGCCATGTGCCGCCATATGAACACACTCGACATTTCTCTCCAGCAGCACCACCGCACACTTATTCAAAGCTGCACGTGCCCCCAGTTTCATTTTATTCTTCGTCTCATCCAGGGCCTCAACAAGAAACTTTGTCTCTTTCTTTCAGGTTCAAAGGATTGCAAGCTCCAACAATTCATCGACACCAACACCCATCCAGGACCCTCCACCCCTGCCTTTCCCTCTATCCCCATCCCATCTTCCAATCCCAGCCCCGGCCGTGTATTCACTATACCCCCTGACCTTCCCCTCTCCGACGCTGAACGTTCAGTGCTCAGCAAAGGAATTAGTTTCATACCCTTAGGCCCTCATCTCAATGAATTTCGGGCTCAGCACGATGCTGAACTCTTCTTCCGCCGCCTTCGTCTCCATGCTCACTTCTTTGGGCAGGAGTCCTCTCCCCGTTCAATGGATCCTTATACCCATGGCGTTACCATGGATCAGAAACTGAACTGGACTAGCCATATAAATATTGTGGCCACAACAGCAGGTGAGGGGCGAGGAATCCTGCATCGCGTGAGTGACCTCCTCACTCCTCCATGCCTGACCAGCACTTACAAGGCACAAGTCAGGAGTGTGATGGAATATCCCCACTTGCCTGGATGAGTGCAGCTCCCAAAACACTGAAGAACCTTGACACTGCCCAAGACAAAGCAGCCCACTTGATTGGCACCACATCCACAAACATTCGTTCCCTCCACCACTGACGCACTGTAGCAGCCAGTGTGCACCATCTACAGGATGCACTGCAGGAACTCACCAAGGCTCATGAGACATCGCCTTCCAAACCAAAGAGCACGACCATCTAGAAGGACAAGGACAGCAAATAGATGGGAACACCACGCACTGCAAGTTCCCCTCCAAGTCACTCACCGGTCTGACTTTCAAATATATGGTCGTCCCTTCACTGTCGCTGGGTCCAAATCCTGGAACTCCCTTCCGAAGAGCAGTGTGGGTGTACTTACACCTCTTGGACTGCAGGGTCCCTGAAGGCAGCTCACCTGCAACTTCTCAAGGGGCAATTAGGGAGGGGCAATAAATGCTGGTCCAGCCAGCGAAGCCCATATACCCGTGAATGATTTTTTTTCTTCAAATCGCACTTGAATCGGACCGTTGCCACCGCATTAGACATTCACTCACTCTGCCAATGGTGCACATGAGCAGTGGTGTGAACAACCTGCAAGGTACACTGCAGCAACTTGCTAACCCGGCTTCCTCAGAACATTCCAAACCTGCGACCTCTACCTTGTGGAAGGATAAACGTGCATGTTCTCCTTCAAGTCACGAAAACTGTTTCAAATGCAGCATCTTTTGAAACCCTCCTTGTTAGCGAGTGTTACTTAATCAAGTAAAAAATTGTTGGCTGTACATATGAATAGCAAAGATTATTTAGATTAAAGCATCTCTGTGTGAACCAATTAATGATCAAAATGAGATTTCTGCGAATATGCACAGATTTTATTTAATGTAAACAATATGCATTATTTTGCAGTGAAAGCAAACCTACATTGCATAACTTGCTTCTTCAGGTTGCATTTTACATGGTCTTACTCAACAAGGTTTAACCTCCTGAATGTCCACGTTACAAATTCTTCAAATACGGAGCTCAACTATGAAAAAGCTTCTCTGAAGCGCCTTAGGACCACATTCTACTTTGAAATCGACAGATAAATTGTTGGTCTTTTTGTTGATATATTTTGACTTCAAATCTTATAAATGGAAAATCAACACCCAGTAATAGTCTGCTTTGAGAATTTTGACTTTCACGGTGCACTTTTTCTGAAGTTATGAAATTATGTTATGAACTCATAGTGAAGGATGTTCTAGATGCGTTTAATCCAAACATGATAGAATATCTCATTCAGATTCAGGGCGAGAATCCTGGGTCTGAAACTAGTGTATTAACATTACACAAAGACAATCACAAGACTGTGACGGCAGAATTGGCTACAGTAGACCTGAAAATATGTTATAAGGCAATGTTAGAGAAGAAGTGAGATGCATTTAAGGGGTTACCTTACACGTCTCAACAATCATACATTCCATAGAGATGGAAGCACTCTATGAGTGTGATGCACCATCGGCGGCTAACTATAAAAGCTCAGAGGGCTATCAGATTGATAGAAAATCCATGCATTGTTGCTTTTGCTACCCCACGGACACCAATAACATTTTCAATAATATTGCAATCTTCGGTCACTCATCGTAAAGATCACACAACAAGATTTCAAGTTTCAACTTTTTACCGTTAAAAACAAACTAGACATGACATTTGTTAAAAAATACGCAGTAATAGAGGTATACTCTAAATATTCGAAAAAACTAACATTCTCCATTTAATTTTTAATACAGCTAAAAATCTCACGTCACATTTCTAATATACATTTGAACCTTAGGAGGGTAATTTATTCTCCATCGACCCTCCTCAAGCTTATTCTCAACTCCCAACCTTGCTTCCTTCATTTTCCATTTTCCTGCCTGGAAACATCGAATTACAGAACTGACTTTCGTGCAGAAGGGTTGGTTGGACAGAATTTCATCGAGCTAGAGCACTAGACGAAACTTACAGCCTCGTTTAAACAATCAACAATGTTGCCTCCTTATTGCAAGAGCTATCTATGACCCATATTCTGCGTGAAGAACACTAGAGAATAGGAGTCTCTATCTCTCCCTGATCGCTCTCTCTGTCTCTCTCTCTGTCTTTCACCATTCCTGAGGTTCTCAAAGAGGGGCTTATGACCTGTGAGGGGCAACGATGCTTTTGGAACACTGTTATCTGCGATCACTAGGGCTTACATTGGACTGTTTTCTTCTCAAAGTATTTGCATGTCAACGTGTATATAGGTTGAAATGTTATTTGAATTGTCGTTGCCAATCCAAATCCTAATTAGAGAAGATTTGTAATGGAACGTTCTAACCAGCTTCCTTTCCTCGATTGGAGTAAAGTTGATCAATACGATCCTGTGTTCCTTAAAGTTGTGTAGCACAAGTCTACAACACTGATTAATATTTGCATTTGGCTTCCCCTGCCCCACAACCTATACGATTGGCCTGGTTGGAAAACTTGTAATTAGGGCCCGAGCCATTAGCTTACCGTTCAAGTCTGATTCTGCAGTAGGTTGCATCAAAGCTATCCTGCTGGATAATGGACACCCTGATCGTATCGTTTTTCGCTGCATGTGATGCCAGCACTTGAAAGGTTAAAGCCATCGCTTTTGGGCCTGAAAATTTGCCGGTCCACCTCTGAATGATTTGAGGAAAAGGTGAAGATTGCGGCTTGCCAATGTTACATTGCAAGAGAAATACAAATGCCTTTCTCCACTAATAGGATGTTAACTTCATACCAAAAAGATGTTCTGCCCACCACACAACCGAGTCATGAGGCATTTGAATTTCAGTTTCACTGTGTTGCCAGGAATGTAGGACATATGTCCCAACGACTGGTCGATTGCAACAAAAGCCTCGTTTCTGGCTGCTCACAACAGGGATAGTACTGTCCATTTGCAACCAATCAATGCTTTCTAAATTCAGAACATTATGTCCAACATTTGATGCGATTGCATGATTGGACGTCACTTAGTAAACAATCCCAAGTGTGCTAAGACTGAGATTAACAACCTTATACCGTGCCTCCAAACATTGCATTTTGAATGTTTGCGTCCAATAATAATCCACTTTGAATGTTCTGAATTACAGAAATTATGGTACGATCAAACAAGAAAAATGTTCACGATTGATCTTAACATGATAGAATATCACACTCAGTTTGAAGGCGAGAATCGTGGGTCTGAACCTAATGTTGAAAACTCAAACATATGCAATTACAAGAGTGTGATGATAGAATTGCCTACAATGGACGTGCAAATATGTTAAAAGTTAATACCTTAGAGAAGAATCTGGAGGCATTTATGCAGATACTTTTATTTACTTTTAAGTGTCAACAAACATCAATTCACTTGAAAAGGGAGGACTCTGAAAATGATGTACCACCTGTGGCTAACTAAAGACATTAAGGATGGTATCAAATTGAAAGAATATTGACATATAATGTTGCTTTTACTATCCTGGTGGATAGCAACAATAGTGATAATTATATCTTAAGTTTCATAGATTGGCAGATTTCAAATTTTAAGATTTTATTGCAACAAGAAAGATAAAAGTAACATTCGTAAAATAGAATGCACTAGAATACTTATGCTTTAAATAACAGAATACAATGTCCTACATTTAAAGTTTAACACAACAAAAAATCCCACAACACATTTCTACTTGACACTGCCTCCTAAGGCTGTGATTTATTCTCCGGCAATAAGGCCGGACTTATTCTCACCTCCCTGGCTTGCTACTTGTTTTTTCATTCTCCTTTTCCAGTCTGGAAACTTCTAAGCACAGAGATCTCACTGTGTCTGTTTCTTTGTTAACTAATCAATCTAGCTAAAGCTCTGAAAATCTTTCAGATTCCTTTAAATCCACACGAATTTTGTCTCTTCAGTCAGAGCATTATATCCCACTGGTATTCTTGATGATGAATAGTTTCCATTAAAGCGATCCAGAGGGATAATGGCTACGCTAACCAGATCACTTCTCATTGCATATCACGCAAACTCTTGAACTCTAAGGCCGCCACTTTCAGTCCTGAAACGTGTCCAGTCTACCTCAAATGAACCAGGGCATGATAGGCGCCTGAACAATTTCATCAAAACGTAAAGCTAGATATTTTGCATTTCTGCTGTGCTGTAACAATGCGAGTGGCATTCTCCATTAGCAGGATACTGACATTATGCCAAAAGGACGGACTGCCTGCGACAAAAGTGATTAGCCTGGTGTATGTATCTCAGTTCCAGTGTGGTGCCAGGTATGAAGACAATACGCCCCAAAGGCTGCTGAATTTAGACAAAAACCACGTCACTTGGACTGCTCACAACAGGCAGAGCACTGACTGTACTCAAGCAACGCATGCTTGCTAAACTCATAACATCGCATCCAATAATAGACATGATTTCGTGATTGGACAGCACTTACTGAAAAACCCCAAGTGTGCTAACAATTAGATGAACATTCAATTTAAGGCCGCAAGTCATTCTCACAAGGCGGCTCACTTAAACTTGGTATAAGGTGCATATGTTCATTCGCTGGGCGCTGTAGTCCATCAACAGGAACAATATATGCAGATATTGTGCATTTTTCAATTTATGAAACGCCTGGCTGACAATTCGTTCCTGGCACATTTCCGTTGTCAAACCCTCAAACAATCAGGTTCGACTTGTCTTGTTTTTAATTAAAACAAAACATTTTGGGGGTTTGCTTTCGCCGGTACATTCTCCTTGGCAATGCTGAGGCCAATCAGGGCCCACTTTCCAGCCAATTAACACCCTTTTCTCGAGCCATATAAATTTGTCTCATTGAAAATTGTTCTGGCAGGGCATTGCATCATGCGTCTTTATAATGTCCCTCATCTGACATCCGCTGTGACATCCATCTAACATTAATTAGACCAGAACTGTCAACTGAGGGAATGCTGAACAATTTAAAGCACTTTGACCTTGTGCACTCTGTCATCATTAGCAACATAACAAATCTAGTGATTTAACAGAGATTTGACATCCACCTATCAATCATAAATACTCATGTGCCTCCTGCCGTTATGGCATTTTGTCAATTTCTTCGCCTGTCTCCCTATTCCCCCTTTGTGTAATTGTTAACTACCTGCGTGATTCCACTGACTAACGGTTTCATGGCAGCTCATCATCTGCCTCTTCCAGGCTGTCAGATTGAAACCGAAGATCCAGCTGATTATCACGAGACGATCTTGATCTAGCACTGCATTTCATCCCCAAAATCTGAGAAAAGGCAAATTGTTGCCTCACTTTCCTCTGTTGAAGGGTGTTTTTTTAGAGCGCTCACTGCTGGAATTTCCAGCAGAGAATATTTTTTTCTTAATAATTCATTCGAAGAAACCAGGTGTGATGCTCAGTGAGGTGCAATCCATGTTCTTGTTAGTTTCCACAATTATTGTTGGTTATTTTTCCCCTTGCCCAGTCCAGTGTTTTGTACAATTCTTTGCCAGATCAAGCAATTTTGGCGTAGAGTGAGAGAGATTCAACTAAAGAAGACGTAGGTACCCCCACCAATAGAGGTGGGGGAGAAGGGTATGGTTGTCATAGGTAATGACATAGATTGAAGTAAAGATAGGGTAGGCTTCCCATCAATAGAGAGAGAAGGCAGAGGATGACAGAGTCAAGTAAAGCTTAGGAATACTCTCCCATAAAGAGTGAGAGAAGGGATGTAGTGACTGACACAATTTTGCAGAAGGTTAACATTTCCTCTGATAACCAAGCGCATTAGTGACTTTGTAGTGGAAAACTCAGCCTAAAGGTGATGTTGTAACAAATGCCTTGCTTTAATTGCGACTGTTTAGTTGAGATTCCTGTTTTATAGTTACCTTGTTGGCAGAACTATGACCTAACAGTCACCCTGTCGTTAACACTCCCATCATAAACTGATCTCGTAAACGTTGCCTGTACTGGCAGTGACTTATCGCTCATTTCCTGGTCGTGCTGTTAAACAGAAATCCCAGTGTGCGGTATTAACCTAACACTATTTAATGCATTTTCTGATATTCCAGCATCCTCAACATTGTGTCAATGCATTGTAAGGATAAGTGGATTCTCGTCTTCATTAAAATTATGAGATGGCAACTTCCTAGTGATACTTCATGTACTGGGCCCCGATATTACATGCTGTCATTTAGTTGCTGATTCATTTTTGACATTATAGAACTTTCATAGATATTAAGAGATAGAAAGAGGCTCTTTCCCCCAACAAGACCGTGTCAGTGTTCTTCTCCATTGAATGCTTGGGCTAGGATTTTTAAGATGGTGGGATTTCCCGCCCCGCTCTCTGAAGAGTCACCGGAAATCATTTCCCCCCTAAACCGTCCGCCCCGCAGGCATTTCACGCTCAAATGAGCGTTAGTTGGCTACAAGTGGTGCTGAAGCCACTCACTCGAGAGGAAGTCGCATTAGAGAGCTGGCGGCCAACCTGATTGGCTAGCTGGGTATGAGCCCCTGCAGCGAGCAGAATTGGGACTGCAAGCAGCCCCCTAGGGCATCAGTCTTGGGATTAGAGAAAGAGGAGCGTTTTGGCGGTCTCAGGACAGGGATGGTGGGGGGCCATGGGGCGGGTGGGCCATGAGGGGTTACGGTGTCCAGGGAGAGGCCAGGCTTGGAGGGAGGTCCTGCTATTATGAGACATTGGGGGAGCGGGGCGCCCAAATTTAAAACAGGGATTCTGATTGAGGCGCCCTATCGCCCAGATTCATCGTTGATCGATTTGTAACCATTTGTTCTCAGAAGCAATTGACTGTTATATCTGCTAACGTTGAAGGGTTCGCTGTAGCTACACAAAACAACCTTCCTACTTTATGCAATGATTAGATATGTGATGTCCTCTGCTTGCAGGGGACACACGGAGCCAGTGAGAACAATCGCCCAGAAATACCAAGAATGTTCCTGGTTATTGAAAGACCTCATCGACAACATGGCAGTGCTGTATTTGTTAGAGCTGGTTCAGTTGTAGAAGCCACTTCTAAAACAGATGATGACAACATCGAAGTTGTAACTGTAGAGCTGAGCAAAGTAGTGACCTCAGTGTACAAGCCACCTGGCACAGGTTTCAGCTTCTCAAACCCTGTACCCAACCTGCGCAGTAAACTACAGATCATGATTGGAGACTTTAATAGCCACAATACACAATGGGTGTACAAGGAGTCTAACAATGACGGAGAAGGAGTCGAAGAATGGATGTACGCTAACCAGCTTACTCTCATCCACAATCCGAAAATACCAGCCTCCTTCTACAGTGCCCACTGGAAGTGTAGCTATAACGCAGGTCTTGCCATTGTCAGCAACAACATCGCTGGCTTCTGCAAGAAGATTGTCCCAGATCCAATACCACAGACACAACACCGTCCTATTGATATCCAGGTAAAGGAAACAGTGTTACCAACCGTCGTACCATTCGAAAGGCCCTTCAACTTCAAGAAGGCCGATTGGAACAGGTTCACACGAGTACTTGGCCGTAAGGTTAAATGCATTAAACCATTACCTCAGCACTGCAACCTGTTTGCAAAAGCTGTACAGAAAACAGCCAGAAGGAAGATCCCCCAATGTTGTAGAGCACACTACATCTCTGGTCTCAACAAAGAGAATGTTGAAATCTACTGGGAGTATGTCTCAATGTTTGAATCTGACCCCTTCTCGGAGGAAACAATATTTACCGGTGAGAGGGTGATGTTAAGTGTCTCTAAAGAGCTTCAAGCACCTGAGACACCTTGATAGAGACAACAGATCTTACAAAAAGCAGCAAGAAGGCATGGTCTCTCATAAGCAAACTTGGAGGCGATCCCAAGGAAATCTGCCCAACATTCAAATATGTCTGCAAACCAAGTTGCCGACCAGTTGCTCCTAAATGGAAAAATCAATAAGAAACAACCAAGATCACAACTAGATAGGAAGAGGTGCAGCAATGACCTGGCTTCACTGGACCATGCACCATGGAAGAGCTGGAAACTGATATATCTAGTCTAAAACACGGGAAAGCAATTGGTCTTGACAACATAGCAACGGAGCAGATAAAGAACTTTGGACAGCAAGCAAAGAAAAGGCTCCAACAATTGTTCAACCACTGTCTGGCAACACACAAACTACCTAATATTTGGCAGTAGGCACATTTAATAGCACTATTAAAGCCCGGAAAAGACCCCTCAGATCCTAAGAGCTTTCAGCCAATTTCACTGCTTTGCCACACTAAGAAGTTGTTTGAACGCCTGATACTCAATAGGATAGCAGCAACTGTAGATGAGAAGATCATTCCACTGCAAGCAGGTTTCCGCCCCGGCAGATCAACAACAAGCCAACTGCTCTAACTCATACAACATATCGAAGGTGGTTTTGAGCAAGCGATGATAACAGGTGCTGTTTTTGTAGACCTGTCAGCAGCATACGATACAGTGATCCATAGACATCTCCTCTGCAAGATCCTAGAGATGACAAAATATATACACTTAACAGAGCAGTTACAAAGCATGCTTCAGAATCGCTGGTTCTATGTTTAACTAGGTGTGAAGCGCAGCAGGTGGCCTATTCAGAAGAATGGTCTTCCTCAGGGAAGCGTGCTTGCACCGCTGCTGTACATCCTCTACACGAATGACCAACCTATAGACGGTGTCACACGCCCTTTTATATATGCTGATGACTTATGTGACACTGCCCAAATCACTGATTTTAATACAGTGGAGAAAACGCTTTCTGAGGACTTGGAGGGACTAACATCCTACTCTGAAGAAAAGCACATTCGCGCAAACCCATAAAAGACGCATCTTTGTGCATTCCACCTCAGAAACCGAGAAGCCAAACGCCAGCTTAAAGTAACCTGGTGTGGAGCAGCACTGACGCATTGTGAGCACCCTATCTACCTAGGAGTCACCCTTGACAGATGCCTCACCTTCATGAACCACATCAAAAAGACAAAGGTAAAAGTGAGCGCACGAAACAACATCCTCAATAAGCTCACGAACACAAAATGGGGAGCCAGCTCGAAAACATTACGAACAAGTGCACTTGCTCTTTGCTATTCCACTGCCGAATACGCCTGCCCTGCATGGGAAAGATCTACTCATGCTAAGAAGATGGATGCTGTTCTGAATGCAACCTGCCGAATTATCACAGGTTGTTTAAAGCCAACAAACACCAACAGCTTATATATCCTGGCGGGTATCACTCCCCCTGATATAAGAAGAGCAATAGCCAGCAAGAAAGAGCAACTCCATCAAACATCAGATGAGAGGCACCCTCTACATGGTCATACACCTACACCCAGCCGCCTAAAGTCAAGGAAGAGCTTGATGAACAGTTTTGTTCCATGACAATCAACCCCACCTGAAGCCCGCATCGCCTTGTGGAAAGACCGGCTCACCAGTCTCGAACAATCCCGAGCAATGGAAATTCTACCAGATGAAAGCCTTCCCCCAGGAGCTAATTGCAACTGGGCAACCTGGAAGTGCCTCAACGGACTTATGACAGGTGTAGGTCGTACAAAGGTGTCATTAAGCAAATGGGGATATACAACCTGCCCGACAACTTGTGAATGTGGAACTGAGCCATACACTATGCAACATCTCCTGCAAAGTCTATCGCTGGAGGAACCCTGCACTGTTGCAGATCTTGCCGAATTCAACAACAAGGCGCAAAAATGTATCCAGTTCTGGCAGGGCCATGTATAGACTGTCTGTGGACACAATAAGAAGAAGCCAAAAGCTGAAAATAAAATACTGCACCGGGAAGACAGCTTCGTGGCACTGCCCGTCTCCTGAGCTGTCTAAAAAATAGCTTTTTTTTTTAGTATTCGAGCCTATGTACATAATTAATAATGTACAGTGGTTCTGTGTCCCCATACCAATAACTTACAAATCACCTGCATGGGACGCATATGATTTGATTCGTTCCATTTTACTAACCTGTCCCCCATTCATTCTGAATTTACTGCTCAATGCTCTGACTGTCAGAGACATCCTATCAGCAAATAGAGCCCGCAGGAGACTCAGGACCCAAAGCAATGGAGAGAATCAGAGTGACCCAAAGATGGAGAAGCTTAGGAAGTCCATGGTTTTACTCGTCGCCATCTCAGGCAGCTTCATCCTGCTTTATTCATTACTTTTTGTCACGATCCTCTATATGCGAATTGCAAAAGTTACTTATTTCTCAGGTTCTAAATCCACTGAATTATCATTTAACCTGGCGGAAAGCGTATATTTGCTTCAGTTTTTTAGTTCCTGTATCAACACATTTATTTATGCTGGGGTCCAGATTAAATTCCGAGCTGAGTTAAAAAAAGGGATAAAATATCCACTGAAATTATTTGTTAAGTTGTTTAAGTTTTGCAAAATGCTAAAATGGCACATGAATTCCACAACAAACTCCAACATTTCCTCTACTTGCCTATGTCACACGTGGCCTCGCTACCCAGGTGCATTTGCTTTCAGACCCTTACCACATTTATAAATAAAAGTAACACGATAATAACGTTTGAAGCAGTAGCGGCAATGGAAGTGGGAATGTGGCCTATAAATTAAGGGCTGGTAGCTGGGCGGGCTGAACAGTTAAGAGTTGCGAGAGGGGTTGTGCACCACTGACAACATGGTTACCATCGTCTTTATATGGCAGCCAACATTAGTTTCAAAGGAAGCAGCCACGAAACAACATCAAGCGGTAGCGATGGGGCAGAACGCAGAGTAAGTGTTGCGCCCAAGCTCACTGATTCCTCCTTGGGGATGATTGTCCAGACTGGAGGGCTCGGGGGTAGGGGGCGGGGTCGTTGGTGGCATGGTAAAGGGAGTGGTCCTAAAGACATTGCCTCGCCAAACCGGGCAGACATCGATGGCGATAGTGGAGCAAGTTGAGAACCATCTGTTGGCCACACTTGTCTAAATGGCGGCAGAGCTGGAAAAGGACAAATGAGAAGAGGCACGCTGGAAAGGATAGCGCCGCGCATGATATTAAACTTCCTACTTAAAGTGCGACTATAGGTGAAGGGGTTGCCGGTCCAGGCACCGCTGAGGCATCAGCACTGGTTATCAGGGGTGTAGTGAAGTGCCTGTGAAAGGGAATGGGGAAGCAGTGGTGACTCATGCACTGTCAGTCTGAATAGCCACATGCCAGAATCGACTCTTGGGCAGCATGATGAACAGTTAGGCTTGCAAGCTTGGTCGATGTTGTGTGCCTGTTCTAAGACCGTGCAGCAATGGGCATTTATATTTCTGCAGGAGTAGAGCGTTCAAATATAGGGCAAAGGACAAGAACAGGAAAAGGCGTGCCATGCATGACCATATTATTATGACACAGCTGATGGTAAATGCTGGGCTGCTCAAATCCCAGGGAAAACCTGAAAAAAATGCCACAACTTGTTTTGCAATTTGTACAAATTTCGAAATGTGTGCTTTGAGTTCAGTAGCAATATTACCACCAAGTCTTATAGGTTTATTGCAAAAATAAATCAAACCATTATTAATAGAAGAAATACTTTTAAATGCATACATAGATCTACAAATTACTGCTATGGTAATTTCTAAATACCCTAATTAACTTAACTCCCAGTTACACTTTCGTTAAGGCAACAGTAAGACACATAGATTTTAAAAGGCCCAGGCAAAGAAATATGATACCCTGAGCAATCCAATTCAAAGTGAGTTTTCTTAACTTCAGTTCATTGTAGACAGCAGCTTGAGGCCTAGATGCTTTTCACACTTGTTAGATCTTAAAATGCCTAAACTTACGCAGAGCCTTCGTTCCTTTATACATATTTTCCCGATTTGATTTCAAATTCCCAGTGTTTTACTATATCTTTGGACTTTACCATTCTCATAATAAAAAATCTCTCATAGCGCTAATTTTACCGGTGATGTTTGGGAAAAATATATACACAGGTTTTGAACATCAACTGGCTAGGTGAGACACTTCACCCTTCCTTTCCAAACAATCTGGCCTGGTTTATTTTAAAATGCAAATGTTTACCTTTACCTCTGCCATCTACCTACTTAACATCTCAAACCTAGATTATCTCCTGACACAACAAAGATTTCAGCCTGGATGTCTTTAATTCAATTAAGTCACACACAGATATAGGCCCATAGACATAGACCCCACCACTACTCTACTAAGCAATACACTCCAATAACATTATGAGACTTAGTATATCTTCCTGACAATATGCACGCGGATGAAGTGGTGCTGGAGCTGGGAGGCCTGGAGGCACAGCAAGCAGGCACTCATAGGGATATGGGCGCAGAGCACCCACAGAGTGAATGGCCGAATGGATGGGTACAAGGGGCACTCTGTGGATGACAAATCATCGTGCTCGCGTGTGCACAATTTGTCAGGTCAATGTCCAAATCCCGAGTCATCAGACGGAAATACTGCCGACTCATCGCTCTTCTCTCCCTTGTAAGAGATGCACAAGTGCGCCAGATGCAGATGTGCAACATTCCTCCAATTCTGAGGAGGGGAAGGGGATTTCAGAGGATGTGCGCCACAACATTCCTCCCCGCCCCTCATTGATCCACTCATCACATGTTGCTTCCAAATCTATAAACGTCACCAGCGCCCTCGAGGCTAATGGGAATCCCCCAGGCCTGAGTCAGCAAAGGCAAGGGAACTGGAAACTAACAGGCAGCTGTTTGTAAGACTGGACTGTGCAGTAATGAAGCGTTTCTTCTCCAATCTTAAATTCACCCATGGGCAAGTGTTTAAAAGGGACTGCACGTGGCAAACGGGACCACGTGTGCCATGGACAATAAGTGGAAATGTTTGCAAATAATGCGCAGCTCATGTTGAAGTTCCTCATTTGCTAAGTCTAAATAAGTGAACAGGTAGATGCGGTGGATATTTCACCCTATTCTTTAACTCGACTCTGATTTTACTCTGAGTCCCATCATAAATGAATCTGTTGATGCAGAAAGTGGAAAACTCAAACGTAAATCCGAATTGCTGGAGAATTAAGGTGGGCTCACTGATATCAGAACCTGAAACATAAGGGGCATTCACAATGCGGATATAGAGGATCTGCACAAAAAATTATAGATGGGACTGCCCGAGGTGGCGAAGAGTAAAACAATTGACATTATTATTCTTTACATTTCTCTGGGCCCGGGGTCAATTGGGGCTGATATTTGCCATTAGAATGTGCCTGACTGTCAGGGCATTGAGCAGTAAAATCAGAATGAATGGGAAGCAAGGGATTACAATGGAACAAATCCAGTCATAAGTGACCCATGCAAGTGACGTGTAAATTCACAATTTTATACTGCAGAACCAAGGTATATTGTTTAATATGTACCTAGGTTCAAATATAAAATATATGAAGATATTTTTACGCAGGTCAGTGCAGGAACGGTTCCTATCACACATTCCGCCATTTTCTCGGTGCAATATTTTGCATTCAGATTCAAAAAGCCACAAATCGATCAAAGGTGAAAGCGACCGTTAACCAGGAAGAGCTTTCTATGTCTGCATAATTTAAGGCAGAATCGAAGCTGCACACTGGTATGATGGACCAGAAACTGAATGTGAAATAAATCCAGCCATCACGTTCCATATTACAGCTGCCGTCATGACCAGGAGATTTGTCGCTGCCATGGACACCATGTAATTAGAGATGCATCCAGAGAGACCACAAGTTCTTCGAGACAAGGTCACAATTACTGCCAAGTATCTGTAATGGAAAGGGAGAGATGGAAACAGAGAGCTTCTTGTGTTTCAGAAGGAACGAGAATAGAGAAGCTGGGGGTTCACACACAAACATATGCATTCGTGTTACAGAATTATGTGTGAAATTTAATCTTTTGAGCTGTGACCCTTAAAAGTAAAATATCCCTTATGGTAGTGGCAATTATTCGGGCATTTAAAATAGTCATCCCGATTAAAAATGAGGCAGGGCAATGACATGGGAATGTAAAGTGCTTCAGTGAGACCTAAAGGAGAAAATGAAGAAATTGAAGACATATTGAAACCAGCACGGGAACATCGTATGTGCAAGAAAATCACACATCAGCAAATAATTACAGAAATGTCAAAGAGGGTAAATAAACAAACAACCAACCATAGATGTGGAGACGAAAATAAAATAGTTCCTCACTCAGGATAAAATGGGCTCCTTTCAACGAATGACCGCAAAGTTATTCGCTGATGGCAAAGTCGGCAGTCAGCCAGCCTGCTCAGAAATATACTCAGAGAAGGAAGTGAAAGGACAATGAGCGTTTCTCTGGCTTGGTGAAGGAAGAGTTGCGCAGAGTGCATTAAAAAGTCCGAGCCCTTAAACTGAAAATCACTTGGGATCCTCAGTGTCGATCTGAAACTCTGGAGCAGGTAGATGCAGACCCTTCCTCTGTGCTGCACTGCACTGGTGGGGCGAAGGATCAACTACATCCTATGGTGGTTACTTGAAATAAAAACTTTGCACCTGAAAGGCGAGAATATGTCACCAGTTCTGGGCCTTCACTCAATGTGGAGACAATAATGAATATTCGAACAATCCTAGGCATTGCCGGGTGTTAGGAGCAGAAGGATGTCCCGCACTCAGCAGCCCTCAATTTAGGACATGCAAGAGCAAAGCTGGGCTCAAGCAGAGAAACTGAGGAGAGAAACACTTTGCCCTGTGAGTGAGGGGTACATGCCAATATACCTTTAAAGGGCTACTTTTACATTGTTTTGAGATCTGTCATCGTCTCTGTTCCTAATAAAGTTCCTTCAATAAATACATTAAGTTCAACCGGGAATTATTCAATGGCTGAATCACCTCAGTCAGTGAATTGTCTTTGGGAATCATTCTACTGCAGCCAAAGTCAATGGCAGGAATATTCTGAGCTGGCTGGTGGCGGACGTGAGAGGTGGCCTTCGAGGAAATTATCGGACGGCTTGCGTCATGGTGGCGTGAATGCATGTTGCTATCATCTTAGTTTCCTGCCTATGGTCGGCGGGGAGCTAATTGTAAAAAATTAGCATATAATTGAAAGGCCATCCCGCCAGGCTCGTGGAACCCCGCCGAATCGCCCGCCCACGTCGCCGGGAAAGCAGAGTGAGGTGTTTCACAACAGCACGCAGGGGATGTGAACTTGGCGGCCATCACTTTGGGGGAACTGAGGTCAGTGAATAGCATCGTTTTGCACAGCTCCCCTGTTGTTGATAGGCCTCAGGGGCGCCGAGGGGTGGAGGCAATTGAGGCCTGGCCTCGGGGCAACTGGTGAGGCGTGAGGGGTGTCCAGGGGCAAGTGTTGGCCAGCCTTGTTGGTGACCGTTGTTTGTTTTGGGGTTGTTAAGTGCTACCCTGGTGCTGCATAACTCCCACAGGCGATAGAGTTGGGAGCAGGGCAAGCGAGGGAAGTGGCTACTCATTAAGGACACCTGTATAAACTGCCCATCCCTCCGCAACTAAGACAGAGCAAGCACCACAGTGATGATTGGGATCGGGCTCCTAGCCTGTCCGCCCTTGGAAACAACGCGGAGACACCGAAAGGCCACCAAGCGCTCCATATCTTATCCCCACACCCCCGTCCCCCACTTCCCCCGGCAAAGACATTGAGTCCGCCACCACTTTATTGGGCCGTGGAACAGTTGGTCTGCACACGTTGTTCAATCTCCTCAACAACACAGGCCATGTAGCAGTCGCTGCTGGAGGCGCCCACTGCCCCTTGCACTCTCAGCATCCCCGTTTGGACCAGTGTCCCCCAGTCCCAGGTTGACATCACAGCCATGCACTGCACTCATCTCTGTGCATCCGAGGAGTGACCAGCCCTCTCCGGTAATTGCTGAGGGCCAGTCACACAGGGCCAGGAAAGGTGCTAAGCACAGCCATCATAAACATGTCTCTCTCTCTTTCATGCGGCAGGAGGGCCCCGTCAGCATTATGGATCTTGGTGACCTGGCTGTATACCTGTTGTCCTACAGGAACTTGGGACTGAGGCACCTGCTCATGCAAAGGCACGAGCAGCAAACTAATGAAGAAGGGGCAGCAGGGGCTCCCGCACACACTGCCCAGGAGCGACAGGGAGCCGTGGCTGGTCGGCGCCTAGCGACACCCAGGGTCTATAGACACTGCCTGCCGTCCCTGCAGATGACTCAGGGCAAATGTCGCCGACGACTGCGCATGTTTAAAAACCTGGTGGCTCACAGGACTTGGCGCCAAGGGGAGATGGAGGGCATCCGCTGCCAGTGGCTGTGAAAGTGATCCCGGTGCTCAATTTCAAAGCCAGTGGTTCATTTCAGGGCTGCACAGGTGACCTTTGTGGGATTTCACAATCCACCACCCACAAAAAATCCAAAAGGTCACGGATGCCATCTTCTCCATGGTGCGCAAATTTGTGCATTTCACCCTGGACCGGGACAGCCAGGATGCAAGGGCCATTGGATTCGTACTTTGGTCTCCATTGCTACACTCGGCAAACTTCATCAACCACAAGGGTGCAACTGAACGTGCAGCTGGTATGCGATCACTAGAAATGCATCCTGCAGGTGTGCACACGGTATCCAGGGAGTGTGCACGACACCTATATCCTGAGTCGTTCGCAGATCCCTGCAGTTTTCCAGGTTCCACTGAGATTGCAGGGTTAGCTCCTTGGGGACGAGGCCGTGGCTGATGACATCCGTGCGGGGGCCTCAGACTGCAGCAGAGTGACACTTTAATGAAGCTCATGCAGCAGCTCGCAACTTGGTGGAGCAGACCATTGGGATGCTAAATATGCGGTTCCGGAGCCTGGTGCCTGGTGGAGCCCTGCAGTACAATCCACAGCGTGTGTCACATATAATCTTCATCTGCTGCATACTTTTCAACCTGGCGCTGCAATGGGGAGACGAGCTGGCTGAGGAAGAGATGGTGGAGCTGCCTGTCTCCTCCTGTGAGGAAGACGCCAATGGGGATGAGGATAAGGCGGTCCTCGGTGTTGACGTTGACGAGATTGAGGCTCTCGCTATGGCCAGACGAGGCAGGCGCGCTGGGGAGACACTCATAGCTGCCAGATTTGTGGAGGATGATGACGACATGCAGTGGGGACACTCCATAGATCTTCACATAGCCTCTGAGAATGTCTGACTCCTGTCTGGCCAAGGGCAACTTGCTTGCGCTCTGTGATCAGGACCATCTGAAAGATGCAGCCATGAAACTTTAGATGCATCTGATGTTGTGTCCGCCTTCAGCTCCTCAGCCCTTCAGGAGCAGGCGCACAGAATCACTGGTCACAGATGCTGGTATGATGGGGGCCAAACCCACATTAAATGTGCTGAGTGAATACAGAGAGTATGAGAGAACTCTGTGCGCCTGCCCACTACATTCTGGCAGCAATGGCCAGCAATGACCAGGTGCAGGCATCAGTAATATTTCTAGTGAGTGTGAGGCTGGACCATGACTTTGGTCTCATGGCTGCACAGAGAACATGGAAGAGGCCCTGGACTGGGACACCTGCCTTTTATCTTGTGCAGAAAGATTTCACATCTGAGTGGCAGGAACACTGCTCGCCAGAACAAGGAGCCATAGGCAGGGAGACAATCTTAGGAGTTTATTGACAATAGTGAACAGTATGTACAAGTAATCAACAGCCGTTGCCAGGCTGTGCAACTATTTTTACCTAACTTTCTTAACCCTGCTGCTACGTCTTGGTGCTCCCCAGACATGCACAGTAGATGTGGAGGCAGCCTGTTGACTGTGACGTCCTGTCTGAGGACTTTGGCGGGCGTCCTCTGCAGGGCCTAGACTTGGAGGGCCCCAGCCTGCTTTCAGGCTCCTGCTTTGTGGCAGTGCCACCCTCCTCGGCCTGTGGAGTTGGAACTGCATAGGCCACAGGCAGTTAGGATTCCGATGGGCCGGTCACTCCCAGTGTCATCGGGTTGGATGGCCCCGGAGTGTACACCTGCTGACCCTCCTCCCGATGGGTGCCCGAGGGCCCCTGGCCGACTCCGTGAGCAGAAGGGGTAGATGTAGTGAGCTTCTGCTGCCCAGCACCCCTCTCACGTGCACACTGTTTAAGGCCAAGTGTTGTGTCAGTGAAGGAGTTAAGCCTGCGCAACAGTGGAGGAGTGACGTTCTGGACCAAGGTTTCCATGGCGGCCGCCAGCCTTCCAGTGTTCACCTCGGTGCATTGCAATGTTGTCGCTATCACCTCAGCCTGAAGACGGACAGACTCCTCCATCTTGCCTTGCCATCTGAGGAGTGCAGTGAACATCCCTTCCTGATATTCCCTAGCTTGCATTTGCACCCCAAGCAACTGTGACACGACCGAGTCCAGAGGCTCATCATCTGTCTCGGACTCAGAAATTTTCTGTCCTCTTGCTATAATCTGAGTGCGGGGGAACTGGGAAGGCCCAGCCACCGCCTACCATGGAGCAGACATTGCGATGCACTCACCAGATTGTGACCCCGAGGATACTCTAAAGTTCGGTCCCACTGAGGTGTGTATCTCTGCAGTGGTGTAGGATGTTGGCGAGCTCTGTGGTGGCTCTCCAGATTCAGCCCCAGAGGTTTCTTCGGAGCTTGATCGGAGGCCCTGGGACGTGGACTCTGTTGTCTGTTTGGCAGATGTGTCTGCGAAAGCAAAGAGAGATAATTAGTGCCAGGCAGTGGCCTGTGAAACACGAGACAGCACTCACGGCATGGTTGACTGATGGATGTTGCACTGCCGGATCCTCACTTGGTAGAACAATGCCGGCCTTACCATCAGCACAGGGCGGGCCCTGGTCATCACCGGGGAGCTGGATGGCTTTGTTTTCGAATCCTGTCAGAACTTTGATCTCCAGCATCCCTCCACCTGTCCCCAATCTTTCCCTGCTGCTGTGACCCAGTTTTCCCTGCATGGATAGAGATGGGGAGAGTGCATCAGGACACCTGCTGGGTCAGATGTTAAGTATGCCTGGCCTATGGGGGTGGTGAGTGGTTCCATGGATGGGCTGAGGACAATGGCAGTGTTTTTGAAAGAGTGAATAGTGATGTCCCTTGCACTGGCAGTGAGTTAGGGCCCTGTGGATGTGTGATTGGTTTGTGAGTGTGTGAGTTGGAAGTGATGAATGGAGTGAGTTATCCTGGCAGAATGGGTGGCACTGGGTGGCAGCCCTCTTCTGCAGGGTTTGTATTGACCATGGCTGCTACCACCTCTCAAGCTGGGTTGGTGACTTTGCTACCCATCTTGCGGCCAGAGCGGGGGGAGAGCACATCCTGGCGGGTCTCCACGGCATCCAGCATTCGCTCGACGGAACCGTCGTTCAAGCAGGGGTGGGGGGGTGGGTGCTGCAGTCTTTTTTCCATTGCTGGCCATCTCCCAGGCAGCGGTGGTGAGCTGGTGGCGATGAGCGCTTTGCTGGCGGTGGCCTTTTAAAGATGACTGCCCGTGTGATGCAATAATGGGGTGATACCTGGCAGGCAAATGAGAGCCCGCCATGCAAATGGCGTACCTCGTGGCAGTGAATAAATAATGAGGCGGGATCGGGACAATACGGCGTGAAAACCCGCCAGTTTCATCGGCGGATGGGCCTCCATTTTACCCGCCCGCTACCGACCTTACTGCAATTCTGGAAAATTCCCCCATTGTGTCACCGCCACCTTTTAAGTTCCCACCTTTTTTTGTGTCATCCACAAACTTGGCGATAGTACATTCACTTCTCTCATCTATGTCATTAATATATATTGTGAATAACTGTAGCCCACACACAGAGCACATGTTTGTCTCTCTCCTGTTGCGCATTCCCCTTTCGCATTCAATGGCCGATGATATGCAAGACACAATGGATCAAGGTGCTCTGTCAGATATTGATGTGATGTTTGGTTTGAGATCTGGATCACCAAATTCTCCCTTCTAATGTCCTAGAAATGGATTTTACACAAGTCGCCACTTTCCAGGCAGGCACTAGTTTTCAAATCCACAACTGTAGATTCTAGTACATCTTATTTCTTCTCTGCTTCTCCCATAGCTTCAGATCCCCATGTCAGAAAATCCACAGCCCCTATTCAAACTGAAATCCAAACCTATCGCGTTATCCTTAACATCGTTTTCTTCAATCCCAGATCCATTCCCTGTTCTGCCACAATCCCAATCCTAAAACAAGCATATCACAAAAATGAAGCCAAGCCAATACACTTCAGTTACAATTAGAGGCTGGATGTGAACTTTGGCTCATTTCAAGTTGCTGTCTCTGGCTCGGTTCAGCTCTTCACTCACTTGTTCCACTCCCCCTCCTCTCCTGAGTATCCTGACTCTAATTTCCCTGAGTTTTACAATGACTGGTCCTCTCCCTCTGCTCCCTGATGGTGCTGATTCTCGCTGGGTTCAATTCTACCCTCACTGTTTCCCATTGCTCTATCCTCACGGAAGGTTCAGACTCTGAATCGGTTCAGATCAGCATTCACGGGTTCCTCTTCCTCTCATTCCAAAGATGTTGATTTTGACTGTGTTCAGTCCGATGCCCCATGATCCAGAGACGATGGCCCAGATCACCCAGAAGACAGCGGTTGCGGCGCATTTTCAACCCACTGCCTTCCTCTGTACCAGAGAATGTTTTGCCAGATTGAGGCTCATGGCCCACAGGAGGCGATGCTCAACACACAGATTGGCACCACAGTGAAAAACAGCATCTCACGGTATTGAAACGTTCCTCCTCACCTCCTCCCCTCCCCCATTCTCCGTCCCCCGCTCAGCCCCCGCTCTCCCGCCCCACCCCCCGACGCCCTCCAAAAAAGAAAAACAACAGCAGGAAATGAGGAATCAAATGGCATGTCAGTCTTTGTTTCAAGGGAACTGGAGCACAGGAATAAATAATTGTGTTTCCAGTTTTCCAGGGCTATAGGCCACAGCTGTGATACCGTGTAAATTTCTGATCACCATGGTTAAGGAAGGATATGCTTTCATGGGAGGCCCTACAGCGAAGCTTCACTGAAGGAATCACTGGCATGAGAGTGTTGTCCGGTGATGACAGGCTGATTAAATTTCATCCATATTCGCCAACGTGATATTAATGACACACAAGATTCCAAATGTGATTGACAGGTTGGACACTAAGAGCTTGACCCCGCTGGTCACGACATTTGGAACATAGGACACCGCCCCTGCATAAGGGCACGGCTATTTAGGGCTGAGGTGAGGAGCAATTGCTTACTCAATTTATTGTCAATCTCTGTAATTCTCTAACCGAGAGGGTTAGGGATGCTCCATCGTTGATTTTGTTTTAATCTGTCTTGGAGACATTTTTCTGTGAGGCAGAATCAATCGATATGGACCGTGGGTGGTAAAATAGTGTTGAAGCCTGAGATCATTCATGATCGGATTTGAATAATGGAGCAGGTTTGGCTGGGTGTATTGTCCACTCCTGCTTCTGTCTCTTTTATTCCTGTATAGTCCAGGGAATATAGGCCTGCTCTGATAAATCTCTCTTCAGAGGACAATCCCCTCATTCCAGGGGAATAAAACTGGTGAACTGGGTCTGAACTACCTCAAAGGACGGAAGGTTATGTAAGGAGTCCAACATTGCACAGAGCATCCCAGGCCTCGTCTTGTTGTGAGACTCCGCAGATTCTAAGACAACATTCACAAGCCTTCGGTCTGCAGTATTCGGGGGCCTCAACCTTTTCAGTCTTTCCCGCTTGCTGTAACCTCATATGACTGCAAAATGGCGCGAAGAAACTTTTAGATTCTTTCTCTTGAACTGACTCATGACATCAGTGCAAATAACTCCAAACATAAGGAGGAATCAGTCTGGTCCTCCCTAATACATATAATGTCTCCACCGAGATTCCCATTGCCTTACTCAATTGTGACCACTCATCTGCCTTTAACTGTTTAAATATTGCCCATTTAGAATTTAAACTACCATCAATTTTTAGCACAGGGGCAGTTATTCGAAAAACAGTCCACACTTCAGTACATTAAGGAAGAGACAATCGCCTCTTGCATCTTTTTACCCTGTTATTATTCTCTGCAATATCTTTAGCTCGTGCTACAAAGTCATAACGATTAAAAATTCTGCTGGTAAAAATGAGTATACTCCTTTGGCTTACTGGAACATATTGACAGACATTGTGTGAATCAGACAAATAGAACCACCGAGATTGACAGAGACAGAGAGCTAGAAAGAAAGATTGTCACGAAATTGGCTGATGTTTGTTCCACTTAGAAATGTAAATTTCATGGATGCCATCAGGCAAATAGAAATAAAAATAAAAGACATCCCGGAGCGGTTGAAAGGCGAGTGAATTAGTAAACATTGATTGATAATAAGGCCTACGTTCACCCAGTTATATTCATAAATGATAAAGGCCACATCAGCAGGATTCTAAACTGCGTGGGCAAAGGCCAACGATTCCTTCAGCCAATCGCCTTCAGCACTCCGGCACCAAATGTGAATTGCTTACCAAATTGAATAAAAATGTCCTTCTGGTAAACTGGCCATCAGGCTTTGTTCGGAATTGTGGAGGGTGCGTTGGGGACGTGAATGACGTAGGAAAAACCTGTCACCCTGGTAATCAGACAAAGGCGCCTCCCTGCCCACGAGGATGGTGGTGGCGAAGACCTTCAATGATTTCAAAATGAAAGTGAATGGGCATTTGGGGAAGACATGCAGATTCTAACAGACGGTTTTGGTATTGGCTTTGTTATGTGGTGCACAAACATGGACAACATAAAGAGGAGGGAGGGGGTGGGTTCGAAATAAGACTAATGCTCAGATACATGTGTGATGTGTTGAAAAAGGAAAACATTAGGGGCCGGTGCATGAGTGGTTCAGTGACCATTGTGGAAACATCGAAGAAAATGGCGAGAAGACATTGTTTTCATATCTGTGGCAAAGTGAGAGAGGACACGGGGTGAACAAAGTGATGGAGGCTGGGTTAACAAGAAGAAGGAGAAAGGGTGGAAAAAGGAGGGGGGCCGATTAGGGACTTAAAATGGAATTTACACATGGATGAAAGGGCTATTGCTGATATATTAAATGAACACTTTGCATCCGGATTTACCAAGGAGGTAGATGCTACCCAGGCCATGGTGGCAGACGAGGAAACTCTGTCATGGAAGGGTTCAAACTTGATAAGGAGGAAGTGTTGAATAGATCGTCGGTACTTAAAGTTGACAAGGCACCTAGATCGGATGAGATGCATCCAAGGGTATTGAAGGAAGTGAGAGTAGAAATTTCAGGGGCACTGGTCATAATCTTTCAGTTTCCTTGGACTCAGGGGAGGTGCCAGGGGACTGGAGAGTTGCAAACATTTTCAAAAAAGGTTGTATCAATAATACCATCAATTACAGACGAGTCAGTTTAACTTCAGTGGTGAGCGATATTCTAGAAACAATTATTTGTGTATAGAATTAATAGTTACATGGACAAATATAGGTTGATAAGGGAGACCCAGCATCGATTTCTAAAGGGGAAATCGTGTTTAACTAACTTGCTGGAGTTTTTTGAAGAGACAACAGAAAAGGTCAATGAGGGTATTGCTGTTGATGTGGTGTACATGGAGTTTCAAAAGGCATTTGACACAGTGCCAGACAACAGACTTGTGAGAAAAGCAATTCTCATGGAATAAAAGGGACAGTAGCAATGTGGATACAAAATTGGCTGAAAAATAGGAAACGGAGAGCAATGGTCAGTTTGTACTTTTTTGTGTGGGAGGGGGGTTTGAAGTGGAGCATCCCAGGAGTCAGTATTGGGACCCTTGCTTATCCTGATATATATTAATAATGTAGATCTTGGTTTGCAAGGGACAACTTCAAATTTTGCGAATGAGACGAAGCCTCGGATCATTGTAAACTGTGAGGAGGATGATGTAGAACTTCAAAAGAACATTGACAAGTTAGTGGAGTGGGCAGATAGTTGGCAGGTGAAGTTGAATGCGGAGAAGTGAAAGATGATACATTTTGGTAGGAAGAAGATTGACAGACAATATAAAACAAGGGGTGAAAATTTGAAGGGGGTGCAGCAGCAGAAAGACATGCGTGTATATGTGCAAAGATCATCGAAGTTGGCAGGACAGGTAGAGGGAGCAGTTAATGAAACATCTGCTGACCTGGGCTTTATTAATGGGGGCATTGGGTACAAGAGCAGAGAGGTTATTCTGAATTTATATAAGACATTCTTTCGGCCTCAGCTGGATTATTGTGTACATTTCTGGGTGCTACATGATAGGAAAGATGTGAACTCATTTCAGAGAGTGCAGGGGAGGTTTAAGAGATGGTTTCAGGGATGAGACACTTCAGCTTTGAGGATAGATTGGAGAGGTTGGGGCTGTTCACCATGGAGAGAAGAAAATCTTCAAAATGATGAGGAGGCTGGACGGCGCAGTTGGGGAGAAATTGTTCCCGTTGGCCGAGGGGTCGAGAATAAGGGGACACAGGTTAAGAGTGATTTACAGAAGAAGCAAATGTGGATGCAAGATCAAGACAACGTTATCACACAGCGAGAGGTTCGGGTCTGGAATGCACTGCCTGGAATTGTGGTGGAGGCAGGTTCAATCGAGGCCTTCAAGAAGGCAATAGATGATTAATTGAAGAGAAAAATGTTAACAAGGGCACGGGGAAAAGGGGGGCAATGGCACTGGGTCACAATGCCTATTTGGAGCGATGGTGCAGATACGATGGGCCGAATGGCATCCTCCTGTGCAGTTCAGATTCTGTGATTCTGTGATACTGAGAAAAGAAAAGATTAAAACCAGATAGAAGGATGTGCTAGTGAGAGACTTAAACATAGCGCGTGCGAAAAGAAGAATTATGATGGACAACCGGTGGTGGAGAATAACATAACCCTAACCATAAACCCAAACAGCACTTTGAGGGCACCAAGCAAAGAGCAATTCAGGGGACTATTCTATCCAGTGCTGCAGGATAGAGTGGCATAAAGAGACTGACTGCATTGTATTCCACTGTGTGTTGAATGGCCTCATTCTGTGCTGTAGTGAAGCTATGAATCGAGGGAAACTTGGTTGCACCCAGTTCACTTTTTAGTTTAAATCATGCTGAGAGTTATATGCAAGCCGTGAGCAGACGCTCATATAGATGAAAGTGTTCATCAGTCGCCATCTTATTTATTTAGGAATGTCAACATGGAAGCCTGAATCTGCAGACCTGGACATTTCTAAGTACTGTCTCTGTGTTTCTTTCAGAGAAACAATGAAGAAAGGTTTTCTGCCAAGGTGGCCCTTGTGCAGCGCTGACCAATGTCACAATATTTCTACACCTACTTTGAAACTGTTAATTTGTGGATGATTTAATTTGTTACAATTCTGCCTGTCAGGAAACAGGCCTTGTACTTGTGCAGCACCCTGCTCTACCACATGATGTTGCACAGATCATTCCAGCCAATTAACTGCTTTCGAACTTTCGTCACTGTTGTGATGTGATGATCGAGTTAGAGGGAAATGGCAGATACAGCAGGTGTTGGAATAACATCTTAAGTACAGATGAACATGGAATATTTCTTTTCAAGTTACCTCTTAGCTTGCTGTGCATCCGGTATATGTAAAGATTGAATTTTTAAAATTTGGTCAGTTAAAATTACACTTGTCCAGCGCTCTGCACTAGACTGGCAGCAAGGAAAAGGCCTTTACGTTGACTCTGAGTGAGAAAGATTAAAAGTTGTTGTTTGCTTTTATATGGTTGTCATTCTGCGTATCCAAGGAGGGATTTAAGAAGTTATACAAAAGTTTGAAATAAAGCATAAATTACTCCCTACAAGGACAGATCTTTACCTTCAGTTCTAACGTGAAAGACAGAGATTACTAACGACCCTATGTAGGCAGGTACTTAATATTTCTCAGTTTCCCACACACAGCGACTCTAAGGGAGAATGTGAGATCCAGTTCGAAAAAAAGACCAACATCTGTGCCCCACAGGCAAACACACTCATTTCAAGGGCAATTAGGGATGGGCAACACATGCTGGCCTTGACAGCGGCTCCCATATCCCTGGGAAGAATAAATTTAAAAAATCACTCAGCCTGCGCTCGACCACAGACTGGCATTGAGAATCAGGTCTGTAACCGTCTCTGATTAATAAAGGTAACGCAGTTATTTGTTTTTATTTCCTACGGATTAATGAGAACTGCAATGAGCTTTTCGAATGTTACAACATACACTGCAATGAGCAACATTATTCCCTGCCTGAGGGGACATTGTTTCTAAAGCTCTAACGCTATTGACAGAGATACGAACAACCAAATGATGACGGGGGCGTAATAGCGCTCAGTTACCTACAGACAGCATCTGTAAGCGAGAAGCGGGACCCAGAGAGAAACATTTCGAACATATGAGCTGCACAGGCAAACACACAGACACACACGTACACAAAGACAGACATATGCATTCAACATTATTTATGTACATGCATACAAATCGACATATATCTACCTACCTATGTATATTCTATATAATTTAGCCAGAAAGAGAGACGGACAAGCTGAGACAAACTCTGCTGATAATTTATCCTTTTGGAAAAGAGGAGGCTCCCAAACTTGATAAAATTCCAGCATTGTCAGGAAGTAGGAAGGATGGAGATGGCATAATTCACAAGAGATGAGCTGGCAGGACTGGCTTTACTGGCGCCGCCTAAGTCATTTCCATAATCAAATCTGATTCATAATTACTTAACAACCATGTACCGAGAAATAATGACCGAGACAGTTAACCATCCATCAGGTAAGAAAAGATGAACTCATGAATACCTTACGATTTTCGGTTTAATAGGCCATAAATCAAAACCACAGAAAAGTTAATTTGAACATTCAAACGCCATGTGATTATCAATATTAAGATCAGATGCTGAATGACTGTAACTGTTATTATTTGTTTTATTGCCTGATCAGAGGTTAAGCAATTTCTGGGTTCCCATGCAGCTGCAACTGGTTGGTGGCTCATTTGCTTAAAGCGAGGACAGATATACAAGAGCCATGAACAGACAGCAATAAACGGCGAGCACAATTCTCAAATGACACAGTTTATTAATATCTTGCAAAGCACGAGAGTCAAGACATGGAGCAGGCATTTATTAATATTTTCCTATTTAATTCTCTGAAAACTTGCACAATCTACCTAAGTTACAAAAATATCAGGGCGAAACGGACAATAGATGTGCCTCCAGAGACATGCTCCTGTACTTTACCAGGGAAGGCTCCTGTGCCAGCCTTCAGGTCAATGCTGCTTCATTTAAGAATCAAATGGATTTTTAACCAATATTTAAATAAGACACATCTTAAACATTTAACAAGTCTAAAAGTGAAATTGCAGGACATTTTATTGCACTGACTGGAAGGCAGCATGGCAGCTGGAGGTATCATCAAGCTATGTTTTCACCCAGGACTCTGGCTTGAGAAGCACAATTGCGGATGCTCAAAGAGTGCTGGCCTTGCCAGCTAAGTTTCCAATTTAGGAAGGGTAAATAACAGATCGTGCATGAGTCCGCATTGCCTCTTGGAGCATTGCCAGCCTTTCCCTGGATCTGTTACATCTGCCAGCTTAGCGATGACCCTTTGGCTCTTTGATCAATCTGAACCTGAGATTCGCTGGTCTCTGGTTACAGGATTCCGAATCGGTCCTTTTACAGTTTTGTATACATACACCTGGTAAGGGTCTGAAAGCGAGTGCAACTTGGAAGGGAGGCCATACGAGACATAGAGAAGTGGAGAAAATGTTGCATTTTGATGCATAATTCATGTTCCACTCCCGCCCTTTCAAAATTTGAACAATTTAACAAATAAACTCAGGGGAGATTTCACTCCATTCTTGAACTCCTCCCTGAATTTACTCTGGGTCCCAGCATAAATAAATGGATTGATACGGGAACTTAAAAACTGAAGCATATATCCGCTTTCCTTCAGGATAAATGATGATTCACTGATATCAGCAATTGCAAAATAACGAACTTTTGCAATTCGGACATAGAGGATGGTTGCAAAAAATAACGAATATAGCAGGATGAAACTGCCGGAGATGGCAAAGAGTAAAACAATGGACTTTCTCCGCTTCTCCATCTCTGGGTCTCTCTGATTCTCCACCATGTTATGGGCCTTGAGCCTCCTGCGGGCTCTATTAGCTGCGAGAATGTGTCTGACGGTCAGAGCATTGAACAATAAAATCAGAAATAAAGGGGCACAGGGCAGTGAAATGGAACGAAGCCAATCATAGATGTTCCATGCAGGTGATGTATAAAAGGCGGATTTTATGACACAGAACCAGGGTACATCATTAATTACGTACATTGGTTCAAATATAAAATACTGGAAGATACTTTTTAGACAACTCAGTGTGCATAAAATCGCTATCATCCAAGACGCTGTCTTCTCTGTGCAGTATTTTATTTTCAGTTTCTGGCAACAAATGGCCACAAATCGGTCAAAGGTGAAAGCGACTGTTAACCAGGCAGAACTGTCAATGGCCGCAGAGATTAAGGCAGAATGGACACTACATATTGGCGTGATTGACAAGAAACTGTTTGGTAAATAAATACCAGCAATCCGACTTAATATCACGCTGGTGATAATGGCCAGGAGATCAGTCGCCGCCATGGAAACCGCGTAGTAAGTGATACATCTGGAGAGACCACAACATCTTCGTGACAGTATCACAATCACTGCCAGGTTAGCTGTAACAGAGGTCAGAAGAGAGAGAAAGAGAGGGAGAGCGTTTGCATGAGACAGCATGAGAACACGAAAGTTAATTCTCTGACTCCCAACACAATAATGCTTCTGCAAGTTTATGCGTGAAATTTAAACATGTGAGACACGATCCCACATTGTAAACTATTTCTTTTTCTAAAGAGAGATCTTTCTGTATGGTTCAAAGTAATCATAAGTTCAAAGTTAATCAGAAATACCTTCAATCATGGAAGTGGGAACGGGCAGTTAGCCTTTCTGTGAATTTTCGGTGGAAATGTTTATGAGGGCAGAGTGGTAAGTCCGATCACTTAACGTGACAATTAGCTGAACTGGCATATTTTAAGCTCTCAATCGGAGAGAGTGCTGCTCTGCATTGTTGGGATAAATAACCAAATTTTACCCTGCAGTCGACATTTGAACTGTAATCTTTGAATATTAGATGCAAAGGGCGCCACCGGTGATGGGGCCGCCATGAATATGCAGAACAGAACTAAAGAGTGGAGTAAAGGGTGGAATAGAGTTCGAGCCCTGGGGGCGATAACCCAGTGCTTTGTGAATTAGGGGCGAATAACAATCATTCGCCAAAGGGCCACCCCTGCATTCCTCACATATTTGTCAAAAACGCAGTGCCTTCTTATGACTCTTCAGTGAACTCTTTCATTAAATTCAATGGCGAATTACTGAACGTTTCAAGCTATTTACAAAATGAATTACTTTTGTGAATCAATCCGTCTCTGTCATAGTGAATAACACTAAATATCTAGGCATACAAAGTGATAGCATCGCGGTAGTTCATCCACAGTAAAAGCGAGGTTAATATAATAGTTCTACACTTACCCTGGAATGACAACGTCATAATTCACACACAGCAATAGCACCAGCAACACAAAAGGTCTACATTTACACAGGATTAACCATGTGATACTTCAGGTTCATTCACCGTGCTAATGACACAGCATGCTGTGAAACCCAGGTGAGCGTACATCACAGTCGCTGTGACAATGCCACAATAGAACCAATACTTACAACATAATACTTTTGCTGTAATCCTCCCAACGCAGTATTGCCAAGAGCAGAACTGCATTTCCAACGGGAGATTGTGGCGGTAAATGGGAGAAAATATAAACTTAAAACAAAATAATGCTACACGTCATGAACAGACAGAATGCAATTGAAGGGGAGACAACATAAACGACTAAACACTGGTGGTAAGTGGAAGGCATGACACTGGTAAAGGTGAGAATATTCACCATTAATTCCGAGAAATTATTTGAACTGCTGGAAGAAATGTCACCGTTAAAATTGAGAATCAGCATAGTTAAAGTGAAAAAGTAAGTGATCCTGCAAAAAACGCAGACATTTTGCAGTTAAATGGGAGAAATTATACCGTTTAAGGGGGCAATATGTCACTTTCAACCGTAGAAAGGGAATACAAATCGTGGAGATGCGCCACTGATAAAATAAGAGAAATAATATACCTAACCCACCATTCACGCGATAATATCTAACTACAATACGTTACCTGGAACCCCGATTACCGCAATGACGGGATAATAAATGGCAAACAGCAGGTCTGTCGGTGGTACATGCATTTCTATCAGAAGGTCTGAGCGCATTGTGCATTAAACTGAAAAGTGCAACATTTATACAGGATGTGAGGCTCCAGGGAAACAATTAGAAAGTTTTTTGTTTATATTATTTTCACTTATTGTAACAAACAAATCAGTGCAGCTGCTGTCCGCTTGATGTTTATTTGTTTTGATGGGAAACAATGTTTTTGTTGAGTTCTGATACCGTCCAAATGTGAAACGCCCAGACGACAGAATTATCACAGTTATCGTTCTTTATGAAAACTATAATTAGCCGGATATTGGTGTCAGGACAGGGCACAACTGCTCATTCAGACCTCATTGAGAAAGGCAAATTGTCCGAGGAAAACACAAACCAAGTTCTTGCTCCTGATCGTTGTTCAGTCAGTGTGTTTAATGATTAGGGGCCACGCAGTCCCAACTCTCTCTCAGATTGTAAACACACTTTGACCCATCTACCTGTGTGTTTGTTTTGGACAGCTCCAGTTAAATATGGTTACATTAGGAGTGCACGTCTCGCTTCTTCAGGGTTACAATCAGTGCAGGATTGTCCCAGTCATTATTATCATATCCATTGTGCATCTGCCCAGTTGACAATAAATGGGTCCAGTACATCACAGTTACAATCAGTGTGAAATTGTCCAGTTTTACACAGTACATTTGATATCGCCATGTCCTATTCAACATCTGTTAATTCAGTCCATCAGCCCAGCTGAGCCCCATTATAATCCATGTATTTAGGTTCAGATTGACGCGCTTCCGTTCACTCTGGACCTTATCAATCCCAGCAACGTCCCGCATGCCCGGGGCAGGAACGTTTCTGGAAGGTTCAGTTCGGTGTGGTCAGCTCCCATTCAGTATGGTTACAATCAGAGTTGACAGGGTCCTCACAATGTGCTTCAATTCAGCATACACACTCATTTTCTGAGTTGACAAGATCCGATTCAGCCCGATTGATTTCAACGGGGACAGGTCCAACTCAACACAACCAATCTCTTAACGGCCTGGGAGACTTCACTGAGATAATGTTAAAGGTATTCAATGACCCCGCCTCCACCACCTTCTTAGGCAAAGAGTTCCAAAATCGCACAAGCCTCTGAGAGACGATAATTTCTCCTCATCTGTGTCCTAAAAGGGGGACTTTTAATTTTAAAAAAGTGTCCCTCAGTTCTGTACTCATCCACAAGAGGAAACCTCCTTTCGACGCCCAACTTGTCGAGGCCGTTCAGGATCGTGTATACTTCAATCAAATCACCCCTCACTCTTCTAAACTCCAATGAAAGCAAATCCAGACAGTCCAACATTTTCTTGTAAGGAAACCCACTCATTCCCGATATCAATCTAGTAAACCTTCTTGGAACTGCCTCCAATGCATTTACATCCTTCCTCAAATAAGGAGTTCAAAACTGCTCACAGTGTTCAAGGTATGGTCTCACCAATGCTCTGTATAACAGAAGCATAACATCCTTAGTTTAATGTTCATTCCCTGTCATGAAAAAGGATAGCATTCCGTTAGCCTTCTTAATTACTTGCTGTACCTTCATACTAACTTTTTGTGACTCATGCACTAGAACATCTGGATCCCTCTGCACCTCAGAATTATGCAGCCATTATCCATTCAAGTAATACTTGCTTTTTGTCCTTCCTGCCATAGTGAACAACTTCACATTTTCCCACATTGAACTCCATTTTCCAGATCTTTGCCCCTTCACTCAGCCTATCTATATCCACCTGCAGCCTCCTCATGTCCTCTCATAACTTACTTTCCTGCGTGTCTTTGTGTCATCTGCCAATTTAGCAATTATGTCTTCACTACCCTCATCTCCGACATTGATGTAATCGCAAAAATTTGAGGCCTGAGTACAGATCCCTGTGGGACTCCACTGGCACCCTCCTGCTAATCAGAAAAAGACTAGCCAACATCCTATCCGTGCTAAGGTGTCACTCACTACACCATGCGCTTTCATTTTCTATAATATTCATTGATGTGGCACCTTATCAAATGCCTTCTGGAAATCCAAGTACACTACGTCTACAGGCTCCCCTTTATCGTTCAAATAACTCCAATATCGACTCAACATCGACTCTGGACCCCGTGACATCGCATGGCATCAGGTCAAACATGGGCAAGGAAACATCTTGCTTCCTGTTGGCAAGAGTGGCTCTGTAGCACCACCATTGGCTGAATCCTAAATTACATCGCTGCCAGGCTGGATCTGCGGCATGTGGGGAGTGAATCAACAAAAGAGAAAAACGTCCATGACCTCATGCTCACTAAATTTCCTCCCTCAGATACACCTGCCCATGATAGTATCGGGAGCAGTTACCACAGCATTTCGCCTCTGCATGTGGAGCCCCACCTTCACATTGAGGATACACTCGATCGTGTTGTGTGGCACCTCCACCTTATTAAATGGGATAGATTTTGAACAGCTCTTGCAACTCAAGACTGTGCATTCATGAGGCGCTGTGGGCCATAAGCAGCAGCAGAACTGTACTAGAGAACAATCTGTAACCTCATGGCCCGGCATCTCCACTACTCTACCATTACCATAGTCCAGGAAATTAAACCTGGTTCAATGAAGAGAGGAGGGGGGCATGCCAGGGCAACACCAGGCGTACCTTAAAATGAAGTGTCAACCTGGTGAATCCATAACACACGACTATTTGCGTGCCAAGCAGCATAAGCAGCAAGCGATAGACAGAGCAAAGTGCTCCCACAAGCAACGGATCAGATCTAAACTCTACGGTCCTGCCCAATCCAGTGGTGAATGATGGTGGACAATGAAACAACTCACTAGAGGAGGGAGAGGCTCCACAAACATCCCCACCCTCAATGATTGGGGAGCACAGCACATCAATGCAAAAGATAAAGTTAAAGCATTTGTAAACATCTTCAGCCAGAATTGCAGAGCGGGTTATTCATCTCGGCCTCCTCCAGTGGTCCCTAGAATCACAGGTGCCAGCCTCCCGTTAATTTAATTCACTCCACGTGACACCAAGAAACGGCTGAAGATACTGGATGCTGCAAAGGCTATGGCCCTGACATTATACTGGCAATAGTACTGAATGCCTGTGCTCCAGAACTTGCCATGTATCTTCCCAAGCCGATCCAGTACAGCTACAACACTGGCGTCTACACGACTACATGGATAATTGCCCAGTTATGTCCTTTACACAAAAAGCAGGGGAATTCCTCATCAGCCCCATCAGTCCACTCTCCATCAGCAGTAAAGTAATGGAAGTGTTCATCAACAGTGATATCAAGCAACACTTGCTTAGCAATAACCTTTTCACTAAGCGGAGCGTGGGTTCTGCCAGGGCCACTCATCTCCTCTCCTCATTACGTCCTTGGTTCAAACATGGTGTCATAAAGGTATAATCATGTCGATAATGTTATTCAGAATAATTTTATAATCGAGTTTAGTGGTACCTGTTTCCATGTATCCATATGTGTGTGTGCCTTAATTGGATTAATGCCAGCTAGTCCAGAGGCTTTGGTGTAGAGAAGAGAAGAAGGTTTGAAATGGTAATTCGATAACATAGGGAAATAGAAGGTGATGCTTAAAAGGGACAATTTGGATTTTTAAATACACTATTCAAAGGAGCAGGTGAAATATTACACTTAACCAGGTGAAGCTCAGAAAATAAATCTGTTTATTTTTAAGGCTTACCAGTAATGCACGCATTACGAAAGGGTCTTATTGTTAGAAGACTTAAAGTCAAACCAGAAAACCTAGTGACAATGAGAATTTGAATTCAAAGAGGAAAATGTATAAAGGAAGAGAAGGCTGTTTGTAAAAGGAGGAGGGGTTCGAAGATATAAAGCTTCAAACATGTAAGCCTCAAGTCTGCCTGCAAGGACCCAGAGATGAAGGAAACTCATTTTGATAATGTGGCAGTCCAGGGTGTGCTTTGCCAGGGAGCGATTTATATGTATGTGTTTTACTGTTGCTTTACCGGAGGTGTAAAATGAGAGTGGATTTTTATAGTTATTATGGTAGTAATTTCGTAGACATATGTATGTGCTTACAATCATTCTTGTATTAATAAATGTTTAATTTAGTTCTATAAAAAACCTCTTCAGACTCAGTGGCCTTATCACTACTGAATTCAAAGCCTGCATCTTTATGCATACAAATTGCAAAAATGGGTCTTGACAGTTTTTTAAATTTTCACTCTGGGCTTTGAACAACTCAGCCTTAACCATCGGCTGTGTGATAATAATCAGGGATTCTTTGTGGGATTTATTTGTCATTCCAAAATCTTTTGTAATTGGTGAATATTAAGGTTATGAGTACGAGAAGCGCTTTGAATTATGGGGTGGGTGTGAGTTATTTATGAAGTGGTGAGACTGCCAGATGGTTTTGGTAATTGCTAAGACTTGTCTGGGAGGAGAATATGTAACCTGATTATGTTACAAACAATATCCAGGAATAAACTGACAGAGTTGGTGGAATAATTAGAGATGGGATTACCTGCAGGGGCTAGGAAATTAGACATAATTGAAGTGATAGCACAGCATTGGAAATTGGAAGGAATACCTGACAGGCAGACTTCTCCAAGGTGTGGTTCATTGGAAAGTGCTCACATTCATCTGCAAATGAAAACTATTGAATTGGAAGAAAAGGAACGAGAAAGGGCATTCCAAAACGAGCAGAGAGAAAGTCACAGGAGGGAAATAACAGGAATGGAAATTAGAAATTGTGAAGATAAAGAAGGAGGAAATAGAAATATATATATATATATAGAGAGAGAGAGAGAGAGAGAGAGAGAGATAGAGAATTCCATCTGAAAAACGTTGGCTGTTAAAAAAAAAAGAGACGCCAGGAGGTGAGGAAGGACACATCCAGAATCCAGTGGATGATATTTAAATTACTACAAGCTCTTCCAAAGCTTGGGAAAAGGGATGTTGAGTCATTCTTTATTTCAGTTGGGATTATAGTTAATCAGATGAAATGGCTGCAAGAGAACTTGACATTATTGTTACAATCAAGGTTGGTGGGTAGATTACATGATGTATATGCTTTTGCTGTCTGAAAAAGTATCGGTGAATTATGATATGTTTAGAGAAGGTTATTTTGAGTGCACATTACTTGGTACCTGAAACATACAGGCAGAAATTTAGGATTATGAGAAAACAGCCTGGGCAAACATAGTGAGATTGACAGAATAAACCAAATTAATTTTGACTGGCGGATACGGGTGTTGAAAATAGAGAGACCCTTGGCAGCTCTTGGAGAAGTAACTCTTTTCCATCAATTTAAAGATTCAATTCCTTTGGTGGTGAGAATTTATCGGGAGGAACAAAGGTTTGATCCTGAAGGCAAGCAGCAGAGGTGGCTGATGACCATGAGTTAGTGCAGTGAGCTAAACCTTTGCCTCAGCACCCTTTCAAATCCTAAAAGGATAGACGTGAGAAGGTGAAAGGAAGGTGGGGAAGAGGATGAGTAGCTGGAAATTACCAGGAAGTTTTCTTTCTCAGAATAAAGAGGATGGTGCTGAAGGTAGAGGTGACATTGGAAAGTTGAAGTGTTTTCATTGTAATAAGGGTGGGGGGTGGTGGGGTGGGGGTGCATAAGACGTCAGTGTTGGAGATTGCAGGAAAAATCTGTTGGAATTATAGGGTTGAAGAAAAGTTCCGGAGGTAAAGTAACCTGGGTTCTGAGGTTCGGGCACAGGATAAAGCAACGTTTTGTACACAAGTAAAACAGGATCAGTGATAGGTAAAGGAGTAAGAATGTGTTCACTGTATACCCAAGAGAATTCTGAGGAGCAGGTAACAGAAATGCTTAAAGATTTTGTGTGTGAGCAGAATGACTTTCTATGTGTGCAGCGTAGAATAGGTGAAGATGTTAACTTTTAAGAGACACAGAGGTTAGTCAGCCCTTAATATTGTCAGATAGTGATATTTGTTGTTCAAAGGGAGTATTGCAGAAACAGCATTCATGGAGATGTTAAACATATACCCTTGTGAAAGGCAAATTTAAAAAGTAAGAGGAAAACTGGAGAAGTGACTCTTGAGGTGGTGGAAAAATTGCCCATTGCAAGGCTTCAATTTATTCTGGATAATTAAAAAGCTGGATCACAAATCTGGGTGATGCCTATGGAGTTGAGCAGCCCATAGAAATGTTTTCAACAGATTTGTTACAAGAGGAGCATTCTGGATTGTTTCCAGGTTGTGTGCTAATGGGATCAGAGGCACACAGGTTGAAGCAAGAAAAACAAGAAAGACAGGCAGTTCAAAGGCAGGAAGAAGGTATTCAAATCGCATTAGCAGGCACTGTGCTTGGAAACATTGCTCATAAAGACAAAGGAGAGGACAAATTAACTGAAGTGTTTAACTCAAAGTAGTTAATTGAGTTGCCTCAGAAGGATTTGCAATTAAAACAGTTATATCAGACAGCTTACACAGAAACAGAGGCAAAATGTATCCCAGAATGTTATTACCTGCAGGGTGATATTTTAAGAGGAAATGGAGACCGGGTCATGTCTCAGCAAATGGAAGCTGGAGGGAGGTACATCAGATTGTTATTACATTAGAGTATAGAAATGACTTTCTCATGATTGCTCATTAAATTGAATGGGGGCATTTAAAAATTAGAAAGACACAAGAAAAGGTAAAGAAAGATTTTACTGGGCCAGGATTGCACAGAGATATAGTCAAAGACTGCAGAACATGTAACACATGTCAGGCAATAGGGCAACCACAAGCGGTGATTAAGCCAGCACCTTAATCCCAATATGAACATTGAAGAAACGTTTACTCAGGTCATGATTGATTGAGTACGACCCCTCCCTTAGTCGAAGAGTTCAAATCAGTACTTACTAACAATATTGGATGTGGCTACCAGGTTTTCTGAAGCCATACCTTGAAGAAATATTACAAGTAAGATTGTGTAAGAGTTACTTTTTACAAGATATGGGCTTCAAGTTTTACGTGACAGCCGTTTATGGAAGCAATGAAGAGTTTGGTGATAAATAGTTTCATTCAACATCTTATCAGCGGAGTCACAAGAAGCTTTGTAAGGATGGATCAAACAATATAAACTGTTGTGAGAGTGCACCATCACGATTATCCACGGGATTAGTATGGGGAAGTTCAATTCTTGTTGTTTTCTATTAGGCGCGCCTAATGCATTGAACTGTTTTACTCCTTTTGAAATAGTTCATGGCCTTGAGGTAAGGGGACCACTGAAACTAATTTATGAGAAATTGGTGGGTCAAAATCCAGGAAGTACTCTCCTGGATTATGTATCAAACTTCAGACAGAGGTTAGACAGAACATGTGAGTTGGCTAGGGAACATTAAACGATATCACAGCAAGTGATGAGAGTGAAAGCAGACAGGAAGACTACAGCTCGGAGATTTTTTTGCAGGAAGGAATGTGCTACTTCTGTTACCAGTGCTGAGTGACTCATTAAAGGCAAGGTTTATTGCGCCTTACATGACTGAAGAGAAATTTTGTGAAGTAAATTAATTAATAAATAATCCAGACACAAGAAAGAAGCAGAGGGTGTGTCATGGGATATGCTTAAAAAGTCTTTGGCAGGGAAGAGAATCAAATAGATTTATTAGTAGTGGTAAATAATAATAAAGGGATAGAAAGGCAGGATTCTGAAATGTATTTTCCTCTCATCAGATTGGATAATGAGGGTGCATTTGAAAACTTAAATGTAACATTGAGTTACCTTCCAGACAAGTGTCAAAGTGATTTGTGAAAGCTATTGCAGTCACACAAAACCATTTGTGGAAACAAATTGGGGAGGACAGATTTAGCTATCCATGATCTCTCTGTAGAAGTTTCATCTTCAATAAGGCAACATTCTTATAGTTGAAATCCGGAAGGCTTATCACATGTACAGAAAGAAATTGATTTCATGCTCTAAAACAGTATCATTGAGTCTAGCTGCAATAACTGGAGTTCGCCTGTTGTACCAGATGGATCACAAATACTCTGTGTGGACTCTTGAAAGGTGAATTCTGTGACAAAAGCAGATTCGTTTCCCATATCATGGTTTGAGGATTACGTTGAGAAAGTGGGACAATCAAAATTTTTCACAAAGTTTGACTTGCTAAAGGGATGTTGGCAACTCCCAGTATCAGACATAGCAAAAGAGGTATTGGCTTTTCTGTCGCCAAATGGACTAAATCAGTTTAAGGTCATGCCATTTGTTATGAAGAATGGACCTGCGACATTTTCAAAGACTGACAAAGAAAGTAATTGCAGGTCCAAGCAATTGTGCTGTTTATATTGATGACTTAATACTTTTCAGCCAGAGGTGGGATGAGCATTTACTACATCTGGAAAAATTATTTACTCGATTACAAGGAGCTAATTTGGCGACGAAATTGGCTGGAAGTGAATTTACAAAAGAGCAAGTTACGTATCAAGGCCATAACATTGGACATGGTAAGGTGGCTCTGAGAGATGTGAAAGTCGAGGCTATCGTGGATTTCCCAGTACCTGCAACAAAGAGAAAAGTTTTGAGATTTCTGGACATAAGTGGGTTTTACTGGAAAATTGTACCAAATTTTAGACATGTGGTTGCTCCACTGACTTAACTATTGAACAAGAGCAAAAAGTTTGAATGGACACTGGAGTGTCAGAGGGCACTTCATATTGTGATCACTGTTGTAACTAGGACATTAGTTTTGGCAATACTCAATTACGCCAAGAAATTATAATTGGCCATTGATGCAGGAGATATTGATATTGGGGCCATCCTGTTTCAAGAAGATGACACTGGAACTGAAAAACCTGTACAGTATTTTTCACGGAATTTGAATGCACAACAGGGAAGATATTCAACGGTTGAAAAGGAGGCGTTGGGTTTGGTGTTAGCATTGCAACCTTTTGAAATCTGTGTGGAAAACAATTCTTCAGAAACTATTGTTGCTACAGACCACAAACCTTTAAAGTTCGTGTAAAATTTCGAGACAGAAGTGCAAGGCTAAACAGGTTGAGTTAATTCATGCAACCACTTAATTGACTGATAAGACAAGTTTCTGCATGAGGATCTGATTGCAGATGCGTTATGATGGGTTTCAAGGTTAAATGGAAAAACTGGATATTTTGAAACCTGGACATTGAATTTGAATGATTGCTGCAGATACCAATGATTTGTATATACATATGTATATATATATATAGTTATGATAACACAAGTGTCTGTTAATGTAATAGTACTGAGATGAGGAGAAATTTCTTCAGCCAGAGAGTGGTGAGCCTGTTGAATTCGTGACTGCAGAAAGTGGTTGAGAGCAAAACATTGTATGTTTTCAAGAAGGAGTTGGATATAGCTCTTGGGGTGAAAGGGATAAAAGGGTATGGGGTGAAAGCGGGAGCAGGCTATTGAGTTCGATGATCAGCCATGACCATAATGAATGGCGGAGCACGCTCGAAGGGCCGAATGACCTACTCCTGCTCCAAGTTTCTATGTTTCTATATAAATATGTACTTACGTATAGGAGGTAGTGCATGATGGGTTAATAAATATGAAGCTATCTTTTGGAATTATGATGCTTCATTTTTATGTAAGGAAGCCGATGTCAACAGATGTAATAATGTCTATAATGTTATTGGATATTATTTTAAAATAGTGCTTAGTAGTGTCTGTGTCTATGTGTATGTATGTGTGGGTGTGTCTTAATTGGATTTAAGCCAGCTGATCTTGGGTTTTTCTGTATAGAAGAGAAGTATGTTCGAAAGGGTAATTAGGTAAACATGGGGAGATGGAGGGTGATGTGTAAAGGGGGCAATTTGCATTTGGAAATAGGCCATTCAAAAGAGCGGGTGAAATATTACACCTAAGCAGGTGCAGCTCAGAAAAAATGTGTTTATTGTTTTAAAAAGCTTACTGGTAAAGCGTGTATAATGAAAGAGTGCTATTGTTAGAAGGCCTAAAGTAAAAGAAAAACACCGAGTGACAATGAGAATTTGCATTCAAAGAGGAAAATTTTTAATGTAAGAGAAAGCTGTTGGTAAAATGAGGAGGGATTCTGAAATCAAAAGCCTCCAGCCTGTAAGCCTCAAGTCCCAGAGCTGAAAGTAATTAATTTTGAATGTGACTGTTCGGGGTGTGCTTTGCCATGGGTCTATTTAAATTTACGTGTTTTGCAGTTGCCTTACCGGGGGTGTAAATGAGATTCAGATTAATTAGGGGGGTTTTGTGTTTATTAGAGCAGAAATTTTGTAGGCATATGTATGTGCTTACAATCTTTCTTATCTTAATTAAAATTTACTGTAGATTTATAAAAAATCTCTTGAGACTCGTTGGTCTTATTACTACTGAACTCAAAGCTTGCATCTCGAAAGATACAAATTGCCAAAATAGGCTATGACAGTTATTTCACGTTGCCCTATGGGATTTTAACAACTCAGCCTTTACCATCGGCGGTGTGATATTACATGGACAAAAGGGTTGAACTCCTAAGGTGAGGTGAGAGTGACCTTGGTATCAAGGCAGCATGTGATTGAGTGTGGCAACAAGGGACCCCAGAAAAACGGGAGTCAATGTGAATCAGGGGGTAAAATTTCCACTGGATGGATTCAAAGGAAGATGGATGTAGTTATTGGAGGTCAGCCAACTCAGCTCGAGGATATCACTGTCAGAGATAGTTAGGTTAGTGTCCTCTCCCACAGCAGCTTCATCAATGACCTCCCTTCAATCATATGGTCAAAAGTGGGGATGTTCGCTGAAGATTGCACAATGTTCAGCACCATTCGCGACTCCTCAGATACTGAAGCAGTCCCTGCCCAAATGCAGCAAGACCTGGAAAATATCCAGGCTTAATAAAAACAAAAATACCTGGATAAACTCAACAGGTCTGGCAGCATTTGCGGAGAGGAGCACAGTTAACGTTTCGAGTCGGCATGACTCTTCAACAGAACTAAGAAAAAATAGAAAAGAGGTGAAATATAAGCTGGTTTAAGGTGGGGGGTGGGGGGTGGGGGGACAAGAAGAGCTGGATAGAGGGCCAGTGATTGTTGATCTTTTTGTTGTTATATTTTGACTTCAACCGTTATAAATGTAAAATTAAGACACAGTAATAGTCTGCTTTGAGAATTTTGACGTTCACGGTGTCCTTTTTCTGAAGTTATGAAATTATGTTATGAACTCATAGTGAAGGATGTTCTGGACGCGTTTAATCCAAACATGATAGAATATCTCATTCAGATTCAAGGCGAGAAACATGGGTCTGAAACTAGTGTATTAACCTTAAGCAAAGACAATCACAAGACTGTGACGGCAGAATTGGCTACAGTAGACCTGAAAATATGTTATAAGGTAATGTTAGAGAAGAAGTGAGATGCATTTAAGGGGTTGCCTTACAAGTCTCAACAAACATACATTCCATAGAGATGGAAGCACTCTGTGAGTGTGATGGACCATCGGCGGCTAACTATAAAAGCTCAGAGTGCTATCAGATTGAAAGAAAATCCATGCATTGTTGCTTTTGCTACTCCACGGACACCAATAACATTTTCAGTAATATTTCAAATTTCAGTCACTCATCGTAAGGATCACACAACAAGATTTCAAGTTTCAACTTTTTACCTTTAAAAACAAACTAGACATGACATTTGTTTAAAAACGCGCAGTAATAGAGGTATACTCTAAATATTCGAAAAAAAACTAACATTCTCCATTTAATTTTTAATACAGTTAAAAATCTGACATCACATTTCTAATATACATTTGAACTTTAAGAGGGTATTTTATTCTCCATCGACCCTCCTCAAGCTTATTCTCAACTCGCAATCTTGCATCCTTCATTTTCCATGTTCCTGCCTGGAAACTTCGAATTACAGAACTGACTTTCGCTCAGAAGGGTTCGTTGGACAGAATTTCATCGAGCTAGGGCACTAGACAAAACTTACAGCCTCGTTTAAACCATCAACAATGTTGTCTCCTTATTCCAAGAGCTATCTATGACCCATATTCTGCGTGAAGAACTACTAGATAATAGGAGTCTCTGTCTCTCCCTGAAATCTCTCTCTCTCTCTCCCTCTCTGTCTTTCACCATTCCTGAGATTCTGAAAGAGGGGTTTATGACCTGAGAGGGGCAACGATGCCTTTGGAACACTGTAATCTGCGATCACTAGGGCTCACATTGGACTGTTTTCTTCTCAAAGTATTTGCATGTCAACGTGTATACAGGTTGAAATGTTATTTGGATTGTCGTTGCCAATCCAAATCCTAATTAGAGCAGATTTGTGATGGAACGTTCTAACCAGCTTCCTTTCCTTGATTGGAGTAAAGTTGATCAATACGATCTTGTGTTCCTTAAAGATGTGTATCACAAGTCTACAACACTGATCAATATTTGCATTTGGCTTCCCCTGCCCCACAACCTATATGATTGGCCTGATTGGAAAACTTGTAATTAGGGCCCGAGCTAAGCTTACCGTTCAAGTCTGATTCTGCAGTAGGGTGGATCAAAGCTATCCTGCTGGATAATGGACACCCTGATCGTAGCATTATTCGCTGCATGTGATGCCAGCACTTGAAATGTTAAAGCCATCGCTTTTGGGCCTGAAAATATGCCGGTCCACCTCTGAATGATTTGAGGAAAAGGTGAAGATTGTGGCTTGCCATTGTTACATTGCAAGAGAAATACAAATGCCTTTCTCCACTAATAGGATGTTAACTTCATACCAAAAAGATGTTCTGCTCACCACACAATTGAGTCATGAGGCATTTGAATTTCAGTTTCACTGTGTTGCCAGGAATGTAGGACATATGTCCTAACGACTGGTCGATTGCAACAAAAGCCTCGTTTCTGGCTGCTCACAACAGGGATAGTACTGACCATTTGCAACCAATCTATGCTTTCTAAATTCAGAACATTATGTCCAACATTTGATGCGATTGCATGATTGGACGTCACTTAGTAAACAATCCCAAGTGGCTAAGACTGAGATTAACAACCTTATACCGTGCCTCCAAACATTGCATTTTGAATGTTTGCGTCCAATAATAATCCACTTTGAAAGTTCTGAATTACAGAAATTATGGTACGATCAGACAAGAAAAATGTTCACGATTGATCTTAACATGATAGAATATCACACTCAGTTTGAAGGCGAGAATCGTGGGTCTGAACCTAGTGTTGAAAACTCAAACATATGCAATTACAAGAGTGTGATGATAGAATTGCCTACAATGGACGTGCAAATATGTTAAAAGTTAATACCTTAGAGAAGAATCTGGAGGCATTTATGCAGATACTTTTATTTACTTTTAAGTGTCAACAAACATCAATTCACTTGAAAAGGGAGGACTCTGAAAACGATGTACCACCTGTGGCTAACTAAAGACATTAAGGATGGTATCAAATTGAAAGAATATTGACATATAATGTTGCTTTTACTATCCTGGTGGATAGCAACAATAGTGATAATTATATCTTAAGTTTCATAGATTGGCAGATTTCAAATTTTAAGATTTTATTGCAACAAGAAAGATAAAAGTAACATTCATGAAATAGAATGCACTAGAATACTTATGCTTTAAATAACAGAATACAATTTCCTACATTTAAAATTTAACACAACAAAAAATCCCACAACACATTTCTACTTGACACTGTCTCCTAAGGCTGTGATTTATTCTCCGGCTACAAGGCCGAACTTATTCTCACCTCCCTGGCTTGCTACTTGTTTTTTCATTCTCCTTTTCCAGTCTGGAAACTTCTAAGCACAGAGCTTTCACTGTGTCTGTTTCTTTGCTAACTAATCAATCTAGCTAAAGCTCGGAAAATCTTTCAGATTCCTTTAAATCCACACGAATTTTGTCTCTTCATTCAGAGCATTATATCCCACTGGTATTCTTTATGATGAATAGTTTCCATTAAAGCGATCCTGAGGGATAATGGCTACGCTAACCAGATCACGTCTCATTGCATATCACGCAAACTCATGAACTCTAAGGCCGCCACTTTCAGTCCTGAAATTTTATTTTACTTCCCCCCTCCTCACCGTCCAAGGGCCCAAACGCTCCTTTCAAGTTGCACTTCCCTCAATTTGGTCTACTGCATTCACTGCTCCCAATGCGGTCTCCTCTACATTGGAGAGACCAAATGCAGACTGGCTGACCGCTTTGTAGAACACCTTTGGTCTGTCCGGAAGCATGACCCAGACCTTCCCGTCGTTTGCCATTTCAACACGCCACCCTGCTCTGATGCCCACATGTCCGTCCTTGGCCTGCCGCAATGTTCCAGTGAAGTTCAATGCAAACTGGAGGAACAGTACCTCATCTTCCCATTAGGCACTTTATAGTATTTATAATAAATACTATTATCTAGTAGTTCTTCACGCAGAATATGGGTCATAGATAGCTCTTGGAATAAGGAGACAACATTGTTGATGGTTTAAACGAGGCTGTAAGTTTTGTCTAGTGCCCTAGCTCGATGAAATTCTGTCCAACGAACCCTTCTGAGCGAAAGTCATTTCTGTAATTCGAAGTTTCCAGGCAGGAACATGGAAAATGAAGGATGCAATATTGCGAGTTGAGAATAAGCTTGAGGAGGGTCGATGGAGAATAAATGAGAAGATCATTCCACTGCAAGCAGGTTTCCGCCCCGGCAGATCAACAACAAGCCAACTGCTCTAACTCATACAACATATCGAAGGTGGTTTTGAGCAAGCGATGATAACAGGTGCTGTTTTTGTAGACCTGTCAGCAGCATACGATACAGTGATCCATAGACATCTCCTCTGCAAGATCCTAGAGATGACAAAATATATACACTTAACAGAGCAGTTACAAAGCATGCTTCAGAATCGCTGGTTCTATGTTTAACTAGGTGTGAAGCGCAGCAGGTGGCCTATTCAGAAGAATGGTCTTCCTCAGGGAAGCGTGCTTGCACCGCTGCTGTACATCCTCTACACGAATGACCAACCTATAGACGGTGTCACACGCCCTTTTATATATGCTGATGACTTATGTGACACTGCCCAAATCACTGATTTTAATACAGTGGAAAAAACGCTTTCTGAGGACTTGGAGGGACTAACATCCCACTCTGAAGAAAAGCACATTCGCGCAAACCCATAAAAGACGCATCTTTGTGCATTCCACCTCAGAAACCGAGAAGCCAAACGCCAGCTTAAAGTAACCTGGTGCGGAGCAGCACTGACGCATTGTGAGCACCCTATCTACCTAGGAGTCACCCTTGACAGATGCCTCACCTTCATGAACCACATCAAAAAGACAAAGGCAAAAGTGAGCGCACGAAACAACATCCTCAATAAGCTCACGAACACAAAATGGGGAGCCAGCTCGAAAACATTACGAACAAGTGCACTTGCTCTTTGCTATTCCACTGCCGAATACGCCTGCCCTGCATGGGAAAGATCTACTCATGCTAAGAAGATGGATGCTGTTCTGAATGCAACCTGCCGAATTATCACAGGTTGTTTAAAGCCAACAAACACCAACAGCTTATATATCCTGGCGGGTATCACTCCCCCGGATATAAGAAGAGCAATAGCCAGCAAAAAAGAGCAACTCCATCAAACATCAGATGAGAGGCACCCTCTACATGGTCATACACCTACACCCAGCCGCCTAAAGTCAAGGAAGAGCTTGATGAACAGTTTTGTTCCATGACAATCAACCCCACCTGAAGCCCGCATCGCCTTGTGGAAAGACCGGCTCACCAGTCTCGAACAATCCCGAGCAATGGAAATTCTACCAGATGAAAGCCTTCCCCCAGGAGCTAATTGCAACTGGGCAACCTGGAAGTGCCTCAACGGACTTATGACAGGTGTAGGTCGTACAAAGGTGTCATTAAGCAAATGGGGATATACAACCTGCCCGACAACTTGTGAATGTGGAACTGAGCCATAGACTATGCAACATCTCCTGCAAAGTCTATCGCTGGAGGAACCCTGCACTGTTGCAGATCTTGCCGAATTCAACAACAAGGCGCAAAAATGTATCCAGTTCTGGCAGGGCCATGTATAGACTGTCTGTGGACACAATAAGAAGAAGCCAAAAGCTGAAAATAAAATACTGCACCGGGAAGACAGCTTCGTGGCACTGCCCGTCTCCTGAGCTGTCTAAAAAATAGCTTTTTTTTTTAGTATTCGAGCCTATGTACATAATTAATAATGTACAGTGGTTCTGTGTCCCCATACCAATAACTTACAAATCACCTGCATGGGACGCATATGATTTGATTCGTTCCATTTTACTAACCTGTCCCCCATTCATTCTGAATTTACTGCTCAATGCTCTGACTGTCAGAGACATCCTATCAGCAAATAGAGCCCGCAGGAGACTCAGGACCCAAAGCAATGGAGAGAATCAGAGTGACCCAAAGATGGAGAAGCTTAGGAAGTCCATGGTTTTACTCGTCGCCATCTCAGGCAGCTTCATCCTGCTTTATTCATTACTTTTTGTCACGATCCTCTATATGCGAATTGCAAAAGTTACTTATTTCTCAGGTTCTAAATCCACTGAATTATCATTTAACCTGGCGGAAAGCGTATATTTGCTTCAGTTTTTTAGTTCCTGTATCAACACATTTATTTATGCTGGGGTCCAGATTAAATTCCGAGCTGAGTTAAAAAAAGGGATAAAATATCCACTGAAATTATTTGTTAAGTTGTTTAAGTATTGCAAAATGCTAAAATGGCACATGAATTCCACAACAAACTCCAACATTTCCTCTACTTGTCTATGTCACACGTGGCCTCGCTACCCAGGTGCATTTGCTTTCAGACCCTTACCACATTTATAAATATAAGTAACACGATAATAACGTTTGAAGCAGTAGCGGCAATGGAAGTGGGAATGTGGCCTATAAATTAAGGGCTGGTAGCTGGGCGGGCTGAACAGTTAAGAGTTGCGAGAGGGGTTGTGCACCACTGACAACATGGTTACCATCGTCTTTATATGGCAGCCAACATTAGTTTCAAAGGAAGCAGCCACGAAACAACATAAAGGGGTAGCGATGGGGCAGAACGCAGAGTAAGTGTTGCGCCCAAGCTCACTGATTCCTCCTTGGGGATGATTGTCCAGACTGGAGGGCTCGGGGGTAGGGGGCGGGGTCGTTGGTGGCATGGTAAAGGGAGTGGTCCTAAAGACATTTCCTCGCCAAACCGGGCAGACATCGATGGCGATAGTGGAGCAAGTTGAGAACCATCTGTTGGCCACACTTGTCTAAATGGCGGCAGAGCTGGAAAAGGACAAATGCGAAGAGGCGCGCTGGAAAGGATAGCGCCGCGCATGATATTAAACTTCCTACTTAAAGTGCGACTATAGGTGAAGGGGTTGCCGGTCCAGGCACCGCTGAGGCATCAGCACTGGCTATCAGGGGTGTAGTGAAGTGCCTGTGAAAGGGAATGGGGAAGCAGTGGTGACTCATGCACTGTCAGTCTGAATAGCCACATGCCAGAATCGACTCTTGGGCAGCATGATGAACAGTTAGGCTTGCAAGCTTGGTCGATGTTGTGTGCCTGTTCTAAGACCGTGCAGCAATGGGCATTTATATTTCTGCAGGAGTAGAGCGTTCAAATATAGGGCAAAGGACAAGAACAGGAAAAGGCGTGCCATGCATGACCATATTATTATGACACAGCTGATGGTAAATGCTGGGCTGCTCAAATCCCAGGGAAAACCTGAAACAAATGCCACAATTTGTTTTGCAATTTGTACAAATTTCGAAATGTGTGCTTTGAGTTCAGTAGCAATATTACCACCAAGTCTTATAGGTTTATTGCAAAAATAAATCAAACCATTATTAATAGAAGAAATACTTTTAAATGCATACATAGATCTACAAATTACTGCTATGGTAATTTCTAAATACCCTAATTAACTTAACTCCCAGTTACACTTTCGTTAAGGCAACAGTAAGACACATAGATTTTAAAAGGCCCAGGCAAAGAAATATGATACCCTGAGCAATCCAATTCAAAGTGAGTTTTCTTAACTTCAGTTCATTGTAGACAGCAGCTTGAGGCCTAGATGCTTTTCACACTTGTTAGATCTTAAAATGCCTAAACTTACGCAGAGCCTTCGTTCCTTTATACATATTTTCCCGATTTGATTTCAAATTCCCAGTGTTTTACTATATCTTTGGACTTTACCATTCTCATAATAAAAAATCTCTCATAGCGCTAATTTTACCGGTGATGTTTGGGAAAAATATATACACAGGTTTTGAACATCAACTGGCTAGGTGAGACACTTCACCCTTCCACTCCAAACAATCTGGCCTGGTTTATTTTAAAATGCAAATGTTTACCTTTACCTCTGCCATCTACCTACTTAACATCTCAAACCTAGATTATCTCCTGACACAACAAAGATTTCAGCCCGGATGTCTTTAATTCAATTAAGTCACACACAGATATAGGCCCATAGACATAGACCCCACCACTACTCTACTAAGCAATACACTCCAATAACATTATGAGACTTAGTATATCTTCCTGACAATATGCACGCGGATGAAGTGGTGCTGGAGCTGGGAGGCCTGGAGGCACAGCAAGCAGGCACTCATAGGGATATGGACGCAGAGCACCCACAGAGTGAATGGCCGAATGGATGGGTACAAGGGGCACTCTGTGGATGACAAATCATCGTGCTCGCGTGTGCACAATTTGTCAGGTCAATGTCCAAACCCCGAGTCATCAGACGGAAATACTGCCGACTCATCGCTCTTCTCTCCCTTGTAAGAGATTCACAAGTGCGCCAGATGCAGATGTGCAACATTCCTCCAATTCTGAGGAGGAGAAGGGGATTTCAGAGGATGTGCGCCACAACATTCCTCCCCGCCCCTCATTGATCCACTCATCACATGTTGCTTCCAAATCTATAAACGTCACCAGCGCCCTCGAGGCTAATGGGAATCCCCCAGGCCTGAGTCAGCAAAGGCAAGGGAACTGGAAACTAACAGGCAGCTGTTTGTAAGACTGGACTGTGCAGTAATGAAGCGTTTCTTCTCCAATCTTAAATTCACCCATGGGCAAGTGTTTAAAAGGGACTGCACGTGGCAAACGGGACCACGTGTGCCATGGACAATAAGTGGAAATGTTTGCAAATAATGCGCAGCTCATGTTGAAGTTCCTCATTTGCTAAGTCTAAATAAGTGAACAAGTAGATGCGGTGGATATTTCACCCTATTCTTTAACTCGACTCTGATTTTACTCTGAGTCCCATCATAAATGAATCTGTTGATGCAGAAAGTGGAAAACTCAAACGTAAATCCGAATTGCTGGAGAATTAAGGTGGGCTCACTGATATCAGAACCTGAAACATAAGGGGCATTCACAATGCGGACATAGAGGCTCTGCACAAAAAATTATAGATGGGACTGCCCGAGGTGGTGAAGAGTAAAACAATTGACATTATTGTTCTTTACATTTCTCTGGGCCCGGGGTCAATTGGGGCTGATATTTGCCATTAGAATGTGCCTGACAGTCAGGGCATTGAGCAGTAAAATCAGAATGAATGGGAAGCAAGGGATTACAATGGAACAAATCCAGTCATAAGTGACCCATGCAAGTGACGTGTAAATTCACAATTTTATACTGCAGAACCAAGGTATATTGTTTAATATGTACCTAGGTTCAAATATAAAATATATGATGCTATTTTTACGCAGATCAGTGCAAGCAGGGTTCCTATCACACATTCCGCCATTTTCTCGGTGCAATATTTTGCATTCAGATTCTGACAACAAAAAGCCACAAATCGATCAAAGGTGAAAGCGACCGTTAACCAGGAAGAGCTTTCTATGTCAGCATAATTTAAGGCAGAATCGAAGCTGCACACTGGTAATGTGGACCAGAAACTGAATGTGAAATAAATCCAGCCATCACGTTCCATATTACAGCTGCCGTCATGACCAGGAGATTTGTCGCTGCCATGGACACCATGTAATTAGAGATGCATCCAGAGAGACCACAAGTTCTTCGAGACAAGGTCACAATTACTGCCAAGATATCTGTAATGGAAAGGGAGAGATGGAGACAGAGAGCTTCTTGTGTTTCAGAAGGAACGAGAGTAGAGAAGCTGGGGGTTCACACACAAACATATGCATTCGTGTTACAGAATTATGTGTGAAATTTAATCTTTTGAGCTATGACCCTTAAAAGTAAAATACCCCTTATGGTAGCGGCAATTATTCGGGCATTTAAAATAGTCATCCCGATTAAAAATGAGGCAGGGCAATGACATGGGAATGTAAAGTGCTTCAGTGAGACCTAAAGGAGAAAATGAAGAAATTGAAGACATATTGAAACCAGCACGGGAACATCGTATGTGCAAGAAAATCACACATCAGCAAATAATTACAGAAATGTCAAAGAGGGTAAATAAACAAACAACCAACCATAGATGTGGAGACGAAAGTAAAATTGTTCCTCACTCAGGATAAAATGGGCTCCTTTCAACGAATGACCGCAAAGTTAGTCGCTGATGGCAAAGTCGGCAGTCAGCCAGCCTGCTCAGAAATATACTCAGAGAAGGAAGTGAAAGGACAATGAGCGTGTCTCTGGCTTGGTGAAGGAAGAGTTGCGCAGAGTGCACTAAAAAGTCCGAGCCCTTCAACTGAAAATCACTTGGGATCCTCAGTGTCGATCTGAAACTCTGGAGCAGGAAGATGCAGACCCTTCCTCTGTGCTGCACTGCACTGGTGGGGCGAAGGATCAACTACATCCTACGGTGGTTACTTGAAATAAAAACTTTGCACCTGAAAGGCGAGAATATGTCGCCAGTTCTGGGCCTTCACTTAATGTGGAGACAATAATGAATATTTGAACAATCCTAGGCATTGCCGGGTGTTAGGAGCAGAAGGATGTCCCGCACTCAGCAGCCCTCAATTTAGGACATGCAAGAGCAAAGCTGGGCTCAAGCAGAGAAACTGAGGAGAGAAACACTTTGCCCTGTGAGTGAGGGGTACATGCCAATGTACCATTAAAGGGCTACTTTTACATTGTTTTGAGATCAGTCATCGTCTCTGTTCCTAATAAAGTTCCTTCAATAAATACATTAAGTTCAACCGGGAATTATTCAATGGCTGAATCACCTCAGTCAGTGAATTGTCTTTGGGAATCATTCTACCGCAGCCAAAATCAATGGCAGGAATATTCTGAGCTGGCTGGTGGCGGACGTGAGAGGTGGCCTTCGTGGAAATTATCGGACGGCTTGCGTCATGGTGGCGTGAATGCATGTTGCTATCATCTGAGTTTCCTGCCTACGGTTGGCGGGGAGCTAATTGTAAAAAAATTAGAATATAATTGAAAGGCCATCCCGCCACGCTCTTGGAACCCCGCCGAATCGCCCGCCCACGTCGCCGGGAAAGCAGAGTGAGGTGTTTCACAACAGCACGCAGGGGATATGAACTTGGCGGCCATCACTTTGGGGGAACTGAGGTCAGTGAATAGCATCGTTTTCCACAACTCCCCTGTTGTTGATAGGCCTCAGGGGCGCCGAGGGGTGGAGGCAATTGAGGCCTGGCCCCGGGGCAACTGGTGAGGGGTGAGGGCTGTCCGGGGGCAAGTGTTGGCCAGCCTTGTTGGTGACCGTTGTTTGCTTTGGGGTTGTTAAGTGCTACCCTGGTGCTGCGTCCCGCCCACAGGCGATAGAGTTGGGAGCAGGGCAAGCGAGGGAAGTGGCTATTCATTAGGGACACCTGTATAAACTGCCCATCCCTCCACAACTAAGACAGAGCAAGCGCCACAGTGATGATTGGGATCGGGCTCCTAGCCTGTCCGCCCTTGGAAACAATGCGGAGACACCGAAAGGCCACCAAGCGCTCCATATCTTATGCCCACACCCCCGTCCCCCACTTCCCCCGGCAAAGACATTGAGTCCGCCACCACTTTATTGGGCCGTGGAACAGTTGGCCTGCACACGTTGTACAATCTCCTGAATAACACAGGCCATGTAGCAGTCGCTGCTGGAGGCGCCCACAGCCCCTTGTACTCTCAGCATCCCCGTTTGGACCAGTAACCCCCATGTCCCAGGTTGACATCACAGCCATGCAGTGCACTCATCTCTGTGCATCCGAGGAGTGACCAGCCCTCTCCGGTAATTGCTGAGGGCCAGTCACACAGGGCCAGGAAAGGTGCTAAGCACAGCCATCATAAACACGTCTCTCTCTCTTTCATGCGGCAGGAGGGCCCCGTCAGCATTATGGATCTTGGTGACCTGGCTGTATACCTGTTGTCCTACAGGAACTTGGGACTGAGGCACCTGCTCATGCAAAGGCACGAGCAGCAAACTAATGAAGAAGGGGCAGCAGGGGCTCCCGCACACACTGCCCAGGAGCGACAGGGAGCCGTGGCTGGTCGGCGCCTAGCGACACCCTAGGTCTATTGAGACTGCCTGCCGTCCCTGCAGATGATTCAGGGCAAATGTGGCCGACGACTGCTCATGTTTAGGGACTTGGTGGATCACAGGACTTGGCGCCAAGGGGAGATGGAGGTCATCCACTGCCAGTGGCTGTGAAAGTGATCCCGGTGCTCAATTTCTAAGCCAGTGGTTCATTTCAGGGCTGCACAGGTGACCTTTGTGGGATTTCACAATCCACCACCCACAAAAAATCCAAAAGGTCACGGATGCCATCTTCTCCATGGTGCGCAAATTTATGCATTTCACCCTGGACCGGGACAGCCAGGATGCAAGGGCCATTGGATTCACCCTGATCTCTAGATTCCCACAGGTATCGGGTGCAATTGACTGCACTCATGTGGCACTTTGGTCTCGATTGCTACACTCGGCCGACTTCATCAACTACAAGGGTGCAACTGAACGTGCAGCTGGCATGCGATCACTAGAAATGCATCCTGCAGGTGTGCACACGGTATCCAGGGAGTGTGCACGACACCTACATCCTGAGTTCCTCGCAGATCCCTGCAGTTTTCCAGGTTCCACAGAGATTGCAGGGTTAGCTCCTTGGGGACGAGGCCGTGGCTGATGACATCCACGCGGGGGCCTCAAACTGCAGCAGAGCGACACTATAATGAAGCTCATGCAGCAGCTCGCAACTGGTGGAGCATAACATTAGGATGCTCTGGTGGAGCCCTGCAGTACAGTCCACAGCGGGTGTCACATATTATCTTCATCTGCTGCGTACTTTTCAACCTGGCGCTGCAATGGGGAGACGGGCTGGCTGAGGAAGCGATGGAGGAGCTGCCTGTCTCCTCCGGTGAGTCGGACGCCAATGGGGATGAGGGTAAGGCGGTCCTCGGTGTTGACGTTGACGAGAATGAGGCTCTCGCTATGGCCAGACGAGGCAGGCGCGCTGGGGAGACACTCATAGCTGCCATGTTTGTGGAGGATGATGACGACATGCAGTGGGGACACTCCATAGATCTTCACATAGCCTCTGAGAATGTCTGACTCCTGTCTGGCCGAGGGCAGCTGGCTTGCGCTCTGTGATCAGGACCATCTCAGAGATGCAGCCATGAAACTTTAGATGCATCTGATGCTGTGTCCGCCTTCAGCTCCTCAGCCCTTGAGGAGCAGGCGCACAGAATCACTGGTCACAGATGCTGGTATGATGGGGGCCAAACCCACATTAAAAGTGCTGAGTGCATACAGAGAGTATGAGAGAACTCTGTGCGCCTGCCCACTACATTCTGGCAGCAATGGCCAGCAATGCCCAGGTGCAGGCATCAGTAGTATTTCCAAGTAGTGTGAGGCTGGACCATGACTTTGGTCTCATGGCTGCACAGAGAACATGGAAGAGGCCCTGGACTGGGACACCTGCCTTTTATCTTGTGCAGAAAGATTTCACATCTGAGTGGCAAGAACACTGCTCGCCAGAACAAGGAGCCATAGGCAGGGAGACAGTCTTAGGAGTTTATTGACAATAGTGAACAGTATGTAAAAGTAATCAACAGCCGTTGACAGGCTGTGCAACTATTTTTACCTAACTTTCCTAACCCTGCTGCTACGTCTTGGTGCTCCCCAGACATCCACAGTAGATGTGGAGGCAGCCTGTTGACTGTGACGCCCTGTGTGAGGACTTTGGCGGGCGTCCTCTGCAGGGCCTAGACTTGGAGGGCCCCGGCCTGCTTTCAGGCTCCTGCTTTGTGGCAGTGGCACCCTCCTCGGCCTGTGGAGTTGGAACTGCATAGGCCACAGGCAGTTAGGATTCCGATGGGCCGGTCACTCCCAGTGTCATCTGGGTGGATGGCCCCGGAGTGTACACCTGCTGACCCTCCTCCCGATGGGTGCCCGACGGCCCCTGGCCGACTCCGTGAGCAGAAGGGGTAGATGTAGTGAGCTGGAGCTGCCCAGCACCCCTCTCACGTGCACACTGTTTAAGGCCAAGTGTGGTGTCAGTGAAGGAGTTAAGCCTGCGCAACAGTGGAGGAGTGACGTTCTGGACCAAGGTTTCCATGGCGGCCGCCAGCCTTCCAGTGTTCACCTCGGTGCATGGCAATGTTGTCGCTATCACCTCAGCCTGAAGATGGACGGACTCCTCCATCTTGCATTGCCATCTGAGGAGTACAGTGAACATCCCTTCCTGATATTCCCTAGCTTGCCTTTGCAGCCCAAGCAACTGTGACATGACCGAGTCCAGAGGCTCATCATCTGACTCGGACTCAGAAATTTTCTGTCCTCCAGCTATAATCTGAGTGCGGGGGAACTGGGAAGGCCCAGCCACCGCCTACCATGGAGCAGACATTGCGAAGCACTCACCAGATTGTGACCCCGAGGCTACTCTAAAGCTCGGTCCCACTGAGGTGTGTATCTCTGCAGTGGTGTAGGATGTTGGCAAGCTCTGTGGCGGCCCTCCAGATTCCTCCCCAGAGGTTTCTTCGGAGCTTGATCGGAGGCCCTGGGACGTGGACTCTGTTGTCTGTTTGGCAGATGTGCCTGCGAAAGCAAAGAGAGATAATTAGTGCCAGGCAGTGGCCTGTGAATCACGAGACAGAACTCACTGCATGGTTGACTGATGGATGTTGTACTGCCAGATCCTCACTTGGTAGAGCAATGCCGGCCTTACCATCAGCACAAGGGTGGCCCCGGTCATCACCGTGGAGCTGGACGGCTTTGTTTCCGAATCCTGTCAGAACTTTGATCTCCTGCATCTCTCCACCTGTCCCCAATCTTTCTCTGCTGCAGTGACTCAGTTTTCCCTGCTTGGATAGAGATGGGGAGAGTGCATCAGGACACCTGCTGGGTCAGATGTTAAGTATGCCTGGCCTATGGGGGTGGTGAGTGGTTCCATGGATGGGCTGAGGACAATGGCAGTGTTTTTGAAAGAGTGAATAGTGACGTCCCTTGCACTGGCAGTGAGTTAGGGCCATCTGGATGTGAGATGGGTTTGTGAGTGTGTGAGTTGGGAGTGATGAATGGAGTGAGTTATCCTGGCAGAATGGGTGGCACTGGGTGGCTGCCCTCTTCTGCAGCGTTTGCACTGACCACCACTGCCACCGCCTCCAAAGCTGGGTTGGTGACTTTGCTACCCATCCTGCGGACAGAGCAGGGGGAGAGCACATCCTGGCGGGGCTCCACGGCATCCAGCATTCGCTTGACGGAACCGTCGTTGAAGTGGGGGGGGGGGGGGGGTGGTGGGGGGGCGTTGCGGCAGTCTTTCTTCCTTTGCTGGCCATGTCTCCCAGGCAGCGGTGGTGAGCTGGTGGCAATGAGCGCTTTGCTGGCGGCTGCCTTTTAAAGATGACTGCCCGTGTGATGCATTAATGGGGTGATGGCTGGCAGGCAAATGATAGCCCACCATGCAAATGGCGTACCTCGTGGCAGTGAATAAATAATAAGGCTGGATCGGGACAATACGGCGTGAAAACCCGCCAGTTTCATCGGCGGATGGGCCTCCATTTTACGCACCCGCTACCGACCTTACTGCAATTCTGGAAAATTCCCCCATTGTGTCACCGCCACCTTTTAAGTTCCCACCTTTTTTTGTGTCATCCACAAACTTGGCGATAGTACATTCACTTCTCTCATCTATATCATTAATATATATTGTGAATAACTGTAGCCCACACACAGAGCACATTTTTGTGTCTCTCCTGTTGCACATTCTCCTTTTGCATTCAATGGCCAATGATAAGCAAGGCCCAATGGATCAAGGTGCTCTGGCAGATATTAATGTGATGTTTGGTTTGAGATCCGGATCGCCAAATTCTTCCTTCTAATGCCATAGAAAAGGATTTTACACAAGTCGCCACTTTCCAGGCAGGCACTAGTTTTCAAATCCAGAACTGTAGATTCTAGTACATCTTATTTCTTCTCTGCTTCTCCCACAGCTTCAGGTCCCCACGTCATAAAATCCACATCCCCTATTCAAACTGAAATCCAAACCTATCGCATTATCCTTAAGATTGTTTTCTTCAATCCAAGATCCATTCCCTGCTCTACCACAATCCCAATCCCGAAACAAGCCCTTCACAAAAATGAAGCCAAGCTAATACAGCCCAGGTAGAATTAGAGGCTGGATGTGAACTTTGGTTCTTTTCAAGGTGCAGTCGCTAGCTCAGTTCAGCTCTTCACTCACTTGTTCCACTCCCCCTCCTCCCCTGAGTGTCCTGATTTACAATGCTATTTACAATGACTTTTCCTCTCCCTCTGCTCCCCGATGGTGCTGATTCTCGCTGGGTTCAATTCTACCCTCACTGATTCCCATTGCTCTATCCTCCTTGAAGGTTCAGGCTCTGACTCGGTTCAGTTCTGCATTCATAGGTTCCTCTTCCTCTCATTCCAAAGATGTTAATTTTGACTGTGTTCAGTCCGATGCCCCATGTTTCAGAGACGATGGCCCAGATCACCCAGAAGACAGCGGTTCCTGCGCATTCTCAACCCACTGCCTTCCTCTGTAGCAGAGAATGTTTTGCCAGATTGAGGCTCATGGCCCACAGGAGGCGATGCTTAACACAAAGATTGGCACCGCGGTGAAGAATAGCATCTCACGGTATTGAAGCGTTCCTCCTCACCTCCTCCCCTCCCCCATTCCCCGTCCCCCCCTCAGCCCCCCACTCCCCCACCCCACCCCCCGACGCCTTCCGAATAAGAAAAACAATAGCAGGCAATGAGGAATCAAATGGCATGTCAGTCTTTGTTTCAAGGGAACTGGAGCACAGGAATAAATAATTGTGGTTCCAGTTTTCCAGGGCTATAGGCCACAGCTTTGATACCATATAAATTTCTGATCACTATGGTTAAGGAAGGATATACTTTCACGGGAGGCTGTACAACGAAGCTTTACTGAAGGAATCACTGGCATGAGAGTGTTGTCCGGTGATGACAGGCTGATTAAATTTCATCCATATTCGCCAACGTGATATTAATGACACACAAGATTCCAAATGTGATTGACAGGATGGACACTAAGAGCTTGACCCCGCTGGTCACGACATTTGGAACATAGGACACTGCCCCTGCATAAGGGAGCGGCTATTTAGGGCTGAGGTGAGGAGCAATTGCTTACTCAATTTATTGTCAATCTCTGTAATTCTCTAACCGAGAGGGTTAGGGATGCTCCATCGTTGATTTTGTTTTAATCTGTGTTGGAGACATTTTTCTGTGAGGCAGAATCAATCGATACGGACCGTGGGCGGGAAAATAGTGTTGAAGCCTGAGATCATTCATGATCAGATTTGAATAATGGAGCAGGTTTGGTTGGGTGTATTGTCCACTCCTGCTTCTGTCTCTTTTATTCCTGTATAGTCCAGGGAATATAGGCCTGCTCTGATAAATCTCTCCTCAGAGGACAATCCCCTCGTTCCAGGGGAATAAAACTGGTGAACCGGGTCTGAACTATATCTAAGGAAGCAAAGTTATGTAAGCAGTCCAACATTGCACAGAGCATCCCAGGCCTGGTCTTGTTGTGAGACTCCGCAGATTCTAAGACGATATTCACCAGCCTTCGGTCTGCAGTATTCGGGGGCCTCAACCTTTTCAGTCTTTCCCGCTTGCTGTAACCTCATATGACTGCGAAATGGCGCGAAGAAACTTTTAGATTCTTTCTCTTGAACTGACTCATGACATCAGTGCAAATAACTCCAAACATAAGGAGGAATCAGTCTGGTCCTCCCTAATACATATAATGGCTCCACCGAGATTCCCATTGCCTTACTCACTTGTGACCACTCATCTGCCTTTATCTGTTTAAATATTGCCCATTTAGAATTTAAACTACCACCAATTTTTAGCACAAGGGCACTTATTCGGAAAACAGTCCACACTTCAGTACATTAAGGAAGAGACAATCGCCTCTTGCATCTTTTTACCCTGTTATTATTCTCTGCAATATCTTTAGCTCGTGCTACAAAGTCATAACGATTAAAAATTCTGCTGGTAAAAATGAGTTTAATCCTTTGGCTTACTGGAACATATTGACAGACATTGTGTGAATCAGACAAATAGAACCACCGAGATTGACAGAGACAGAGAGCTAGAAAGAAAGATTGTCACGAAATTGGCTGATGTTTGTTCCACTTAGAAATGTAAATTTCATGGATGCCATCAGGCAAATAGAAATAAAAATAAAAGACATCCCGGAGCGGTTGAAAGGCGAGGGAATTAGTAATCATTAACTGATAATAAGGCCTACATTCACCCAGTTATATTCAGAAATGATAAAGGCCACATCAGCAGGATTCTAAACTGCGTGGTCAAAGGCCAACGATTCCTTCAGCCAATCGCCTTCAGCACTCCGGCACCAAATGTGACTTGAATAAAAATGTCCTTCCGGTAAACTGGCCATCAGGCTTTGTTCGGAATTGTGGAGGGTGCGTTGGGGGCGTGAATGACGTAGGAAAAACCTGTCACCCTGGTAATCAGACAAAGGCGCCTCCCTGCCCACGAGGACGGTGGTGGCCGAGACCTTCAATGATTTCAAAATGAAAGTGAATGGGCATTTGGGGAAGACATGCAGATTCTATGAGGCGGTTTTGGCATTGGCTTTGTTATGTGGTGCACAAACATGGACAACATAAAGAGGGGGGAGGGGGTGGGTTCGAAATAAGACTAATGCTCAGATACATGTGTGAAGTGGTGAAAAAGGAAAACATTAGGGGCCGGTGCATAAGTGGTTCAGTGACCATTGTGGAAACATCGAAGAAAATGGCGAGAAGACATTGTTTTCATATCTGTGGCAAAGTGAGAGAGGACACGGGTGAACAAAGTGATGGATGCTGGGTTACCAGGAAGAAGGAGAAAGGGTGGAAAAGGGAGGGGACCGATTAGGGACTTAAAATGGAATTTACACATGGATGAAAGGGCTATTGCTGATATATTAAATGAACACTTTGCATCCGGCTTTACCAAGGAGATAGATGCTTCCCAGGCCATGGTGGCAGACGAGGAAACTCTGTCATGGAAGGGTTCAAAATTGATAAGGAGGAAGTGTTGAATAGATCGTCGGTACTTAAAGTTGACAAGGCACCTAGATCGGATGAGATGCTTCCAAGGGTATTGAAGGAAGTGAGAGTAGAAATTTAAGGGGCACTGGTCATAATCTTTCAGTTTCCTTGGACTCAGGGGAGGTGCCAGAGGACTGGAGAATTGCAAACATGTTCAAAAAACGTTGTATCAATAATACCATCAATTACAGACGAGTCAGTTTAACTTCAGTGCTGGGCGATATTCTAGAAACAATTATTCGTGTATAGAATTAATACTTACATGGACAAATATAGGTTGATAAGGGAGACCCAGCATCGATTTCTAAAGGGGCAATCGTGTTTAACTAACTTACTGAAGTTTTTTGAAGAGACAACAGAAAAGGTCAATGAGAGTGTTGCTGTTGATGTGGTGTACATGGACTTTCAAAAGGCATTTGACACAGTGCCAGACAACAGACTTGTGAGAAAAGCAATTCTCATGGAATAAAAGGGACAGTAGCAATGTGGATACAAAATTGGCTGAAAAATAGGAAACGGAGAGCAATGGTCAGTTTGTATTTTTTTGTGTGGGAGGGGGGTTTGTAGTGGAGCATCCCAGGAGTCAGTATTGGGACCCTTGCTTTTCCTGATATACATTAATAATGTAGATCTTGGTGTGCAAGGGACAACTTCAAATTTTGCGAATGAGACGAAGCCTCGGATCATTGCAAACTGCGAGGAGGAGGATGTAGAACTTCAAAAGAACATTGACAAGTTAGTGGAGTGGGCAGATAGTTGGCAGGTGAAGTTGAATGCGGAGAAGTGAAAGATGATACATTTTGGTCGGAAGAAGATTGACAGACAATTTAAAACAAGGGGTGAAATTTTGAAGGGGGTGCAGCAGCAGAAAGTCATGCGTGTATATGTGCAAAGATCATCGAAGTTGGCAGGACAGGTAGAGGGAATAGTTAATAAAACATCTGCTGACCTGGGCTTTATTAATGGGGGCATTGGGTACAAGAGCAGGGAGGTTATTCTGAATTTATATAAGACATTCTTTCGGCCCCAGCTGGATTATTGTGTACATTTCTGGGTGCTACATGATAGGAAAGATGTGAACTCATGTCAGAGAGTGCAGGAGAGGTTTAAGAGATGGTTCCAGGGATGAGACACTTCAGCTTTGAGGATAGATTGGAGAGGTTGGGGCTGTTCACCATGGAGAGAAGAAGATCTTCAAAATGATGAGGAGGCTGGACGGCGCAGTTGGGGAGAAATTGTTCCCGTTGGCCGAGGGGTCGAGAATAAGGGGACACAGGTTAAGAGTGATTTACAGAAGAAGCAAATGTAGATGAAAGATCAAGACAACTTTATCACACAGTGAGAGGTTCGGGTCTGGAATGCACTGCCTGGAATTGTGGTGGAGGCAGGTTCAATCGAGGCGTTCAAGAGGGCAATAGAAGATTAATTGAGTAGAAAAATGTTAACAAGGGCACGGGGAAAAGGGGGGCAATGGCACTGGGTCACAATGCCTATTTGGAGCGATGGTGCAGATACGATGGGCCGAATGGCATCCTCCTGTGCAGTTCAGATTCTGTGATTCTGTGATACTGAGAAAAGAAAAGATTAAAACCAGATAGAAGGATGTGCTAGTGAGAGACTTAAACATAGCGCGTTCGAAAAGAAGAATTGTGATGGACAACCGGAGGTGGAGAATAACATAACCCTAACCATAACCCCAACCAGCACTTTGAGGGCACCAAGCAAAGAGCAATTCAGGGGACTATTCTATCCAGTGCTACGGGATAGAGTGGGAGAAAGAGACTGACTGCATTGTATTCCACTGTGTGTTGAATGGCCTCATTCTGTGCTGTAGTGAAGCTATGAATCGAGGGAAACTTGGTTGCACCCAGTTCACTTTTTAGTTTAAATCATGCTGAGAGTTATATGCAAGCCGTGAGCAGACGCTCATATAGATGGAAGTGTTCATCAGTCGCCATCTTATTTATTTAGGAATGTCAACATGGAAGCCTGAATCTGCAGACCTGGACATTTCTAAGTACTGTCTCTGTGTTTCTTTCAGAGAAACAATGAAGAAAGGTTTTCTGCCAAGGTGGCCCTTGTGCAGCGCTGACCAATGTCACAATATTTCTACACCTACTTTGAAACTGTTAATTTGTGGATGATTTAATTTGTTACAATTCTGCCTGTCAGGAAACAGGCCTTGTACTTGTGCAGCACCCTGCTCTACCACATGATGTCGCACAGATCATTCCAGCCAATTAACTGCTTTCGAACTTTCGTCACTGTTGTGATGTGATGATCGAGTTAGAGGGAAAAGGCAGATACAGCAGGTGTTGGAATAACATCTTAAGTACAGATGAACATGGAATATTTCTTTTCAAGTTACCTCTTAGCTTGCTGTGCATCTGGTATATGTAAAGATTGAATTTTTAAAATTTGATCAGTTAAAATTACACTTGTCCAGCGCTCTGCACTAGACTGGCAGCAAGGAAAAGGCCTTTACGTTGACTCTGAGCGAGAAAGATTAAAAGTTGTTGTTTGCTTTTATATGGTTGTCATTCTGCGTATCCAAGGAGGGAGTTAAGAAGTTATACAAAAGTTTGAAATAAAGAACAAATTACTCCCTACAAGGGCAGATCTTTACCTTCAGTTCTAACGTGAAAGACAGAGATTACTAACGACCCTATGTAGGCAGGTACTTAATATTTCTCAGTTTCCCACACACAGCGACTCTAAGGGAGAATGTGAGATCCAGTTCGAAAAAAAGACCAACATCTGTGCCCCACAGGCAAACACACTCATTTCAAGGGCAATTAGGGATGGGCAACACATGCTGGCCTTGACAGCAGCTCCCATATCCCAGGGAAGAATAAATTTAAAAAATCACTCAGCCTGCGCTCAACCACAGACTGGCATTGAGAATCAGGTCTGTAACCGTCTCTGATTAATAAAGGTAACGCAGTTATTTGTTTTTATTTCCTACGGATTAATGAGAACTGCAATCAGTTTTTCGAATGTTACATCATACACTGCAATGAGCAACATTATTCCCTGCCTGAGGGGGCATAGTTTCTAAAGCTCTCACGCTATTGACAGAGATACGAACAACCAAATGATGACGGGGGCGTAATAGCGCTCAGTTACCTACAGACAGCTTCTGTTAGCGAGAAGCGGGACCCAGAGAGAAACATTTCGAACATGTGAGCTGCACAGGCAAACACACAGACACACACGTACACAAAGACAGACATATGCATTCAACATTATTTATGTACATGCGTACAAATCGACATATATCTACCTACCTATGTATATTCTATATAATTTAGCCAGAAAGAGAGACGGACAAGCTGAGACAAACTCTGCTGATAATTTATCCTTTTGGAAAAGAGGAGGCTCCCAAACTTGATAAAATTCCAGCATTGTCAGGAAGTAGGAAGGATGGAGATGGCATAATTCACAAGAGATGAGCTGGCAGGACTGGCTTTACTGGCGCCGCCTAAGTCATTTCCATAATCAAATCTGATTCATAATTACTTAACAACCATGTACCGAGAAATAATGACCGAGACAGTTAACCATCCATCAGGTAAGAAAAGATGAACTCATGAATACCTTACGATTTTCGGTTTAATAGGCCGTAAATCAAAACCACAGAAAAGTTAATTTGAACATTCAAACGCCATGTGATTATCAATATTAAGATCAGATGCTGAATGACTGTAACTGTTATTATTTGTTTTATTGCCTGATCAGAGGTTAAGCAATTTCTGGGTTCCCATGCAGCTGCAACTGGTTGGTGGCTCATTTGCTTAAAGCGAGGACAGATGTACAAGAGCCATGAACAGACAGCAATAAACGGCGAGCACAATTCTCAAATGACACAGTTTATTAATATCTTGCAAAGCACGAGAGTCAAGACACGGAGCAGGCATTTTTTAATATTTTCCTATTTAATTCTCTGAAAACTTGCACAATCTACCTAAGTTACAAAAATATCAGGGCGAAACGGACAATAGATGTGCCTCCAGAGACATGCTCCTGTACTTTACCAGGGAAGGCTCCTGTGCCAGCCTTCAGGTCAATGCTGCTTCATTTAAGAATCAAATGGATTTTTAACCAATATTTAAATAAGACACATCTTAAACTTTTAACAAGTCTAAAAATGAAATTACAGGACATTTTATTGCACTGACTGGAAGGCAGCATGGCAGCTGGAGGTATCACCAAGCTATGTTTTCACCCAGGACTCTGGCTTGAGAAGCACAATTGCGGCTGCTCAAAGAGCGCTGGCCTTGCCAGCTAAATTTCCAATTTAGGAAGGGTAAATAACAGATCGTGCATGAGTCCGCATTGCCTCTTGGAGCATTGCCAGCCTTTCCCTGGATCTGTTACATCTGCCAGCTTAGCGATGACCCTTTGGCTCTTTGATCAATCTGAACCTGAGATTCGCTGGTCTCTGGTTACAGGATTCCGAATCGGTCCTTTTACAGTTTTGTATACATACACCTGGTAAGGGTCTGAAAGCGAGTGCAACTTGGAAGGGAGGCCATATTAGAGACGGAGAAGTGGAGAAATTGTTTGATTTTAATGCATAATTCATGTTCCACTCCCGCCCTTTCAAAATTTGAACAATTGAACAAATAAACTCAGGGGAGATTTCACTCCATTCTTGAACTCCTCCTTGAATTTACTCTGGGTCCCAGCATAAATAAATGGATTGATACAGGAACTTAAAAACTGAAGCATATATCCGCTTTCCTCCAGGATAAATGATGATTCACTGATATCAGCAATTGCAAAATAACGAACTTTTGCAATGCGGACATAGAGGATGGTTGCAAAAAATAACGAATATAGCAGGATGAAACTGCCAGAGATGGCAAAGAGTAAAACAATGGACTTTCTCCGCTTCTCCATCTCTGGGTCTCTCTGATTCTCCCCCATGTTATGGGCCTTGAGCCTCCTGCGGGCTCTATTAGCTGCGAGAATGTGTCTGACGGTCAGAGCATTGAACAATAAAATCAGAAATAAAGGGGCACAGGGCAGTGAAATGGAACGAAGCCAATCATAGATGTTCCATGCAGGTGATGTATAAAAGGCGGATTTTATGACACAGAACCAGGGTACATCATTAATTACGTACATTGGTTCAAATATAAAATACTGGAAGATACTTTTTAGACAACTCAGTGTGCATAAAATCGCTATCATCCAAGACGCTGTCTTCTCTGTGCAGTATTTTATTTTCAGTTTCTGGCAACAAATGGCCACAAATCGGTCAAAGGTGAAAGCGACTATTAACCAGGCAGAACTGTCAATGGCCGCAGAGATTAAGGCAGAATGGACACTACATATTGGCGTGATTGACAAGAAACTACTTGGTAAATAAATACCAGCAATCCGACCTAATATCACGCTGGTGATAATGGCCAGGAGATCAGTCGCCGCCATGGAAACCGCGTAGTAAGTGATACATTTGGAGAGACCACAACATCTTCGTGACAGTATCACAATCACTGCCAAGTTAGCTGTAACAGAGGTCAGAAGAGAGAGAAAGAGAGGGAGAGCGTTTGCATGAGACAGCATGAGAACACAAAAGTTAATTCTCTGACTCCCAACACAATAATGCTTCTGCAAGTTTATGCGCGAAATTTAAACATGTGAGACAAGATCCTACATTGTAAATTATTTCCTATGCTAAAGAGAGATCTTTCCGTATGGTTCAATGTAATCATAAGTTCAAAGTTAATCAGAAATACCTTCAATCATGGAAGTGGGAACGGGCAGTTAGCCTTTCTGTGAATTTTCGGTGGAAATGTTTATGAGGGCAGAGTGGTAAGTCCGATCACTTAACGTGACAATTAGCTGAATTGGCACATTTTAAGCTCTCAATCGGAGAGAGTGCTGCTCTGCATTGTTGGGATAAATAACCAAATTTTACCCTGCAGTCGACATTTGAACTCTAATCTTTGAATATTACATGCAAAGGGCGCCACCGGTGACGGGGCCTCCATCAATATGCAGAACAGAACTAAAGAGTGGAGTAAAGGGTGGAAGAGAGTTCGAGCCCTGGGGGCGATAACCCAGTGCTTTGTGAATTAGGGGCGAATAACAATCATTCGCCAAAGCGCCACCCTTGCATTCCTCACATATTTGTCAAAAACGCAGTGCCTTCTTATGTCTCTTCAGTGAACGCTTTCATTAAATTCAATGGCGAATTACTGAACGTTTCAAGCTATTTACAAAATGAGTTACTTGTGTGAATCAATCCGTCTCTGTCATAGTGAATAACACTAAATATCTAGGCATACAAAGTGATAGCATCGCGGTAGTTCATCCACAGTAAAAGCGAGGTTAATATAATAGTTCTACACTTACCCTGGAATGACAACGTCATAATTCACACACAGCAATAGCACCAGCAACACAAAAGGTCTACATTTACACAGGATTAACCATGTGATACTTCAGGTTCATTCACCGTGCTAATGACACAGCATGCTGTGATATCCAAGTGAGCGTACATCACAGTCACTGTGACAATGCCACAATAGAACCAATACTTACAACATAATACTTTTGCTGTAATCCTCCCAACGCAGTATTGCCAAGAGCAGAACTGCATTTCCAACGGGAGATTGTGGCGGTAAATGGGAGAAAACATAAACTTAAAACAAAATAATGCTACACGTCATGAACAGACAGAATGCAATTGACGGGGAGACAATATAAACGACTAAACACTGGTGGTAAGTGGAAGGCATGACACTGGTAAAGGTGAGAATATTCACCATTAATTCCGAGAAATTATTTGAACTGCTGGAAGAAATGTCACCGTTAAAATTGAGAATCAGCATAGTTAAAGTGAAAAAGTAAGTGATCCTGCAAAAAACGCGGACATTTTGCAGTTAAATTTGAGAAATTATACCGTTAAAGGGGGCAATATGTCATTTTCAACCGTAGAAAGGGAATACGAATCGTGGAGATGCGCCACTGATAAAATAAGAGAAATAGTATACCTAACCCACCATTCACGCGATAATATCTAACTACAATACGTTACCTGGAACCCCGATTACCGCAATGACGGGATAATAAATGGCAAACAGCAGGTCTGTCGGTGGTACATGCATTTCTATCAGAAGGTCTGAGCGCATTGTGCATTAAACTGAAAAGTGCAACATTTATACAGGATGTGAGGCTCCAGGGAAACAATTAGACAGTTTTTTGTTTATATTATTTTCACTTATTGTAACAAACAAATCAGTGCAGCTGCTGTCCGCTTGATGTTTCTTTGTTTTGATGGGAAACAATGTTTTTGTTGAGTTCTGATATCGTCCAAATGTGAAACGCCCAGACGACAGAATTATCACAGTTATCGTTCTTTATGAAAACTATAATTAGCTGGATATTGGTGTCAGGACAGGACACAGCTGCTCATTCAGACCTCACTGAGAAAGGCAAATTGTCCGACGAAAACACAAACCAAGTTCTTGCTGCTGATCGTTGTTCAGTCAGTGTGTTTACTGATCAGGGGCCACGCGGACCCAACTCTCTCTCAGATTGTAAACACACTTTGACCCATCTACCTGTGTGTTTGTTTTGGACAACTCCAGTTAAATATGGTTACATTCGGAGTGCAAGTCTCGCTTCTTCAGGGTTACAATCAGTGCAGGATTGTCCCAGTCATTATTATCATATCCATTGTGCATCTGCCCAGTTGACAATAAACGGGTCCAGTACATCGCAGTTACGATCAGTGTGAATTTGTCCAGTTTTACACAGTACATTTGATTTCGCCATGTCCTATTCAACATCTGTCAATTCAGCCCATCGGCCCAGCAGAGACCAATTACAATCTATGTGTTTAGGTTCAGATTGACGCGCTTCCGTTCACTTTGGACCTTATCAATCCCAGCTCGGGGCAGGTCGGTTTCTGGAAGGTTCAGTTCGGTGTGGTCAGCTCCCATTCAGTATGGTTACATTCAGAGTTGACAGGGTCCTCACAATGTGCTTCAATTCAGCAAACACTCTCAGAGTTGACAAGATCCGATTCAACCCGATTGATTTCAACGGGGACAGGTCCAGCTCAACACAACCAATCTCTTAACGGCCTGGGCGACTTCGCTGAGATAATGTTTCATCCAAATGTACATGAAATGCTGAATGATCTCAGCCGGCCTGTCAGTGTCTGTTATTCATGTGCTGCTGGACCTGCAGAGTGGTTCCAGAATGTTCGATCCTTAATTCAGTTAGACCACATCAGCTCTTTTCTGCTTTGACATTGAGCCTCTAACGCACAAGCTCACGAAGTCTCCAGTCAATGGCTGCATGGCCTATAAGACCACGGTTTGATTAAGTTTGCACAGGGCCTTTACTTTGTGTCCCGTTAGATGTGTCCAGGTCTTCGTCACCGTCCTGACATGAATTTCTGAAACGTCCAATTCATTCTCTTCCCACATCCGCCTGTGTCCTAATACCGCCCCAACATCAGGCAGCATTCGGTTTGCTGGCCCTGAACCTCACTTTATCTATGCGGACATCAAATCTGTCTACCACTCCATCGCCCACAAGGATGTTCTGAGAGATCTCCCTTTCTTTTTTGAATGCCTTTCCAACTGGTCCTTAAACATCTTAACATCCTCCTTCTATTTGAACTTGTTCTCAAATTGAACAATGGCTCCTTCAGCTCCACTAACTTCGCTCACATAAATGAAAGAGAACAACATAATGATGCTCATCTGCATTTGCCCCAGCAATTTCTGCATTTCTCTAGGGCCATGTAGATTGTTCCCCTTTGCAGTCCTACTCAGGGCCTTCCTCTCGCCTCCCCTGCAAGTGTGGTTATGACTCTATCAGCTCCATTTGCTGCTCCCACATAGAATTGGAAAAAGTGATAACATTTGTTTCAAATCTTCACCCTTTCCACACTTTCACATGCGCTATCTGCAACTCCTACCATCCTACCAGCCCCCACCCTCAACGGATGACACCCTGCACTTTGCACCTCATCCATCGTGATAGTACCACTGAACATGTCTTCGTCCCCCTGCCCTTTCCGAATTCAGGGGCGAAGTTTCAGTCCATAAACCTGGCCTATTAACAATCAACCCAAAACAACTAACCAGCCAAGGACATCCTTTAATGCAAGCGGATGACATGCATCACAAGGCATTTTATCTCCTCACTTCTCATCGTTCCAGCCTCCCTACACCCACTACAGGAGAAATAGGGATTTCTTTGCACCTCTTTCAATTTCATAGAATGTATCTGCTGTTGATGATGATTTAGATGTCCTCCCCTCTAAGTGATTCAGCTTGGCCTCCTCCTGATGCCCCTGTAAGACAAATGTTAACATACAATTATTTCGATTGAGTGCACGTTATATCAAGAAACGGTTGAAGATTCTCGATATTGAAAAGCGTATTTGCCTTGACGCTATCGCTACAGCAGTATTAAAGAGTTCGTTCCCAGGAATAGTCAAATTCAAAGCTAAGCTGTTTCAAGGCATCTACGATGACGGTATCAAACGGGCAATGTGGAAAATTGCCCAGGGAATCCTTGCCCACAAAAAGCAGAAAATGGAGAACGGGAAAGTAAGCAGTCCAGCAGCCTACACTCGATCATCAGCAAAGAGAAGGAAGTTGTCATCACCGTGCGATGAAGCGGCACTGACTCAGCAATGACATGTTCTCTTATGCTCAGTTGTTCTTTCAACTTGGCCACTCAGCTCCAGACCACACTACTGCCTTGCTCCTAAAACGGGCAGAGAACTGAATTCAAGAAGTGGGAATGACTCTTCTTGACATTAACGCAGCATATGACGATTGTGACATCAGGGAGCCCTGGAAAAATCGAGGTAAATTGGAAACAGGGGCAAAGCTCAGCACGAGTTTGAGCTACCCTTGGAGAAAAAAATATGCTCATGGTTGTTTCAGGTCAATCATCTAGGTCGCAGGGCACCGCAACAGGATTTCCAAAATGTAGTGTCCTAGGTCAGTTATCACAAGGTGAGATGTGGGGATTTTCGGTGATGATTGCACAATGTTCAGCAGCATTCCCTCTTTCTCTGGTAATGGACAATTCCATATACATATGTAGCAAGGCCTGGATAATATTAGGTGCTGGGCTGATAAATGGCAAGGAACATTCACTCCATTGATATTCCATGCAATGACCATAACCGAAAAGAGATAATCTCTCCTTCTATCCTGACATTCAATAACATTGAAATTCCTGAATCACACACTATCAACATTCCAAGGGCTGCCATTCACCTGAAACTTAAATGGAACCACCTCGAAATATTTTGGTTACAGGAGCAGGTCACAGAATGGGGATTCTGCAGCGAGTATCTCACCTCTTGATTTCGCAGAGACTGTCCATCATCTACAAGTCATATTTGAAAAATGTGAACCAAATTGGCCGCATTTGCCTGGAACATTTCAACACAAAAACTCACAAGAAACTCAACGTACTGCAGGTGAGGAGGTGTAGTAGTGGTATTGTTGCTGGACTAGTTCTACAGGGACCCGGGTGCAAATCCGAATCGTGCAGTTTAAATTCTTGAATTTTTGAATTCTTAAAATCTTGAACAAAAAGCACAATGAGGATGGCTGCCGTTAAAAAAAAACGCATCTGGTTCAATTTAAGGAAGGAAGCCTGCCGTCCTTACACGATCCAGTCTGAATTACATGTGGCCAGACTCACAACAATGTAGTTGACTCTTAAAATGCTCTCTGAAGTGACCTGCGCAACAGCTACAAAGTATCAAAAAAGGAAGAATCCCGGGCAGACACAACCAGCATCGATGGAGGCACCGGATGGTCCTGTAAAGTCCACCCTATTGATTCCAACATTGAGAGAGTTACCTCACAGACCAGTCAAGCAGAGCCGTTCTCCCTGAATCATATCTTACATATAATTTCCCAGACGCCCACATGAGCAGGACAGACCCAGCACAGGTGGCGTCACAGGTTGCGGCCACAGTGGTATACAGTTCGGTAGGAATTGCCTTGAAGTCAGAAAAACATAAGAAACAGGAATGGGAACAGGATTAGACCATTCAGCCCCTCGAGCCTGCTCTGGCATTCAATAAGATCATGGCTGATCTTCTTGTGTCTCGATTTCCACATTCCCATCTAACCCAGGTAACCTTTAATTCCTTGCCTAACAAGAATCGATCAACCTCTGCCTTAAAGGTATTCAATGACCCCGCCTCCACCACTTTCTTAGGCAAAGAGTTCCAAAGTCGCACAAGCCTCTGAGAGAAAATAATTTCTCCTATTCTGTGTCCTAAAAGGGGGACGGTTAATTTTTAAACAGTGTCCCTTAGTTCTGTACTCATCCACAAGAGGAAACATCCTTTCGTCGCCCACCTTGTCGTGGTCATTCAGGATCGTGTATACTTCAATCAAATCACCCCTCACTCTTCTAAACTCCAATGGAAGCAAACCTAGATGGTCCAACATTTTCTTCTAAGGCAACACATTCATTCCCGGTATGAATTTAGTAAACCTTCTTTGAACTGCGTCCAATGCATTTACATCCTTCCTCAAATAAGGAGATCAAAACTACACACAGTGTTCGAGGTGTGGTCTCACCAATGCTCTGTATAACAGAAGCATAACATCCTTAGTTTAATGTTCATTCCCTGTCATGAAAAAGGATAGCATTCCATTAGCCTTCTTAATTACTTGTTGTACCTACATACTATCTTTTTGTGACTCATGCACTAGAACATCTGGATCCCTCTGCACCTCAGAATTATGCAGCCATTATCCATTTAAGTAATACTTGCTTTTTTGTCCTTCCTGCCATAGTGAACAACTTCACATTTTCCCACATTAAACTCCATTTTCCAGATCTTTGCCCCTTCACTCAGCCTATCTATATCCACCTGCAGCCTCCTCATGTCCTCTCACAACTTAATTTCCTGCGTTTCTTTGTGTCATCTGCCAATTTAGCAACCATGTCTTCACTACCCTCATCTCTGTCATTGATGTAATCGCATAAATTTGAGGCCTGAGTACAGATCCCTGTGGGACTCCACTGGCACCCTCCTGCTAATCAGAAAAAGACTAGCCAACATCCTATCCGTGCTAAGGTGTCACTCACTACACCATGCGCTTTCATTTTCTATAATATTCATTGATGTGGCACCTTATCAAATGCCTTATGGAAATCTAAGTACACTACGTCTACAGGCTCCCTTTTATCGTTCAAATAACTCCAATATCGACTCAACATCGACTCTGGACCCCATGACATCGCATGGCATCAGATCAAACATGGGTAAGGAAACATCTTGCTTCCTGTTAGCAAGAGTGGCTCTGTAGCACCACCATTAGGTGAGTCCTAAATTACATCGCTGCCAGACTGGATCTGCGGCATGTGGAGAGTGAACCAACAAGAGAGAAAACCGTCCATGACCTCATGCTCACTAAATTTCCTCCCTCAGATGCACCTACCCATGACAGTATCGGGAGCATTTACCACAGCATTTCGCCTCCACATGTGGAACCCCGCCTTCACATTAAGGATAGACTCGATCGTGTTGTGTGGCACCTCCACCTTATTAAATGGGATAGATTTTGAACACCTCTTGCAACTCAAGACTGTGCATTCATGAGGTGCCGTGGGCCATAAGCAGCAGCAGAATTGTACTCGAGAACAATCTGTAACCTCATGGACCGGCATCTCCACTACTATACCATTACCATAGTCCAGGAAATTAAACCTGGTTCAATGAAGAGAGTAGGGGTGCATGCCAGGGAAACACCAGGTGCGCCTAAAAATGAGGCGTCAACCTGGTGAATCTATAACACACGACTACTTGTTTGCCAAGCAGCAAGCGAAAGAGAGATCTAAGTGCTCCCACAAACAACGGATCCGATCTAAGCTCTGTGGTCCTGCCCAATCCAGCAGTGAATGGTGGTGGACAATGAAACAACTCACTAGAGGAGGGAGAGGCTCCACAAATATCCCCACCCTCAATGATTGGGGAACACAGCACATCAATGCAAAAGATAAAGTTAAAGCATTTGTAATTATCTTCAGCCAGAATTTCGGAGCGAGTTATTCATCTCGGCCTCCTCCAGAGGTCCCTAGAATCACAGGTGCCAGCCTCCCGTTAATTTAATTCACTCCACGTGACACCAAGAAACGGCTGAAGGCACTGGATGCTGCAAAGGCTATGGCCCTGACATTATTCTGGCAATAGTACTGAATGCTTGTGCTCCAGAACTTGCCATGCATCTTCCCAAGCCGATCCAGTACAGCTACAACACTGGCATCTACCCGGCTACGTGGAAAATTGCCCAGTTATGTCCTTTACACAAAAAGCAGGGGAAATACTCATCAGCCCCATCAGTCCACTCTCCATCATCAGTAAAGTAATGGAAGTGTTCATCAACAGTGATATCAAGCAACACTTGCTTAGCAATAACCTTTTCACTAAGCGGAGCGTGGGTTCTGCCAGGGCCACTCATCTCCTCTCCTCATTACATCCTTGTTTCAAACATGGTGTCATGAAGGTATAATCATGTCGATTATGTTATTCAGAATAATTTTAAAATCGAGTTTAGTGGTGCCTGTTTCCATGTATCCGTATGTGTGTGTGCCTTAATTGGATTAATGCCAGCTAGTCCAGAGGCTTTGGCGTAGAGAAGAGAAGAAGGTTTGAAATGGTAATTCAATAACATAGGGAAATAGAAGGTGATGCTTAAAAGGGACAATTTGGATTTTTAAATACACTATTCAAAGGAGCAGGTGAAATATTACATTTAACCAGGTGAAGCTCAGAAAATAAATCTGTTTATTTTTAAGGCTTACCAGTTTTGCGTGTATTACGAAAGGGTTTTATTATTAGAAGACTTAAAGTCAAACCAAAAAACCTAGTGACAACGAGAATTTGAATTCAAAGAGGAAAATGTATAAAGGAAGAGAAGGCTGTTTGTAAAAGGAAGAGGGGTTTTAAGATATAAAGCTTCAAACATGTAAGCCTCAAGTCTGCCTGCAAGGACCCAGAGATGAAGGAAACTCATTTTGATAATGTGGCAGTCCAGGGTGTGCTTTGCCAGGGAGCGATTTATATGTATGTGTTTTACTGTTGCTTTACCGGAGGTGTAAAATGAGAGTGGATTTTTATAGTTATTATGGTAGTAATTTCGTAGACATATGTATGTGCTTACAATCATTCTTGTAATAATAAATGTTTAATTTAGTTCTATAAAAAAACCTCTTCAGACTCAGTGGCCTTATCACTACTGAATTCAAAGCCTGCATCTTGATGCATACAATTTGCAAAAATGGGTCTTGACAGTTTTTTAAATTTTCACTCTGGGCTTTGAACAACTCAGCCTTAACCATCGGCTGTGTGATAATAATCAGGGATTCTTTGTGGGATATATTTGTCATTCCAAAATCTTTTGTAATTGGTGAATATTCAGGTTATGAGTACGAGAAGAGCTTTGAATTATGGGGTGAGTGTGAGTTATTTATGATGTGGTGAGACTGCCAGATGGTTTTGGTAATTGCTAAGACTTGTCTGGGAGGAGAATATGTAACCTGATTGTCTTACAAACTAGATCCAGGAATAAGGTGACAGAGTTGGTGGAATAATTAGAGATGGGATTACCGGCAGGGGCTAGGAAATTAGACATAATTGAAGTGATAGCACAGCATTGGAAATTGGAAGGAATGCCTGACAGGCAGACTTCTCCTAGGTGTGGTTCAATGGAAAGTGCTCACATTCATCTGCAAATGTAAACTATTGAATTGGAAGAAAAGGAACGAGAAAGGGCATTCCAAAACGAGCAGAGGGAAAGTCACAGGAAGGAAATATCAGGAATGGAAGTTAGAAATTGTGAAGATAGAGAAGGAGGAAAGAGAAATATATATATATATAGAGAGAGAGAGAGAGAGAGAGATAGAATTCCACCTGAAAAATTTTGGCTGTTAAAAAAAAGAGACGCCAGGAGGTGAGGAAGGACACATCCAGAATCCAGCGGGTGATATTTAAATTTCTACAAGCTCTTCCCAAGTTTGGGAAAAGGCATGTTGAGTCATTCTTTATTTCAGTTGGGATTATAGTTAATCAGATGAAATGGCTGCAAGAGAACTTGACATTATTGTTACAATCAAGGTTGGTGGGTAGATTACATGATGTATATGCTTTTGCTGTCTGAAAAAGTATCGGTGAATTATGATATGTTTAGAGAAAGCTATTTTGTCTGCACATTATTTGGTTCCTGAAGCATGCAGGCAGAAATTTAGGATTATGAGAAAACAATTTGGGCAAACATATTGAGATTGACAGAGTAAAGCAAATTAATTTTGACTGGCGGATACGGGTGTTGAAAATAGAGAGACCCTTTGCAGCTCTTGGAGAAGTAACTCTTTTCCATCAATTTAAAGATTCAATTCCTTTGGTAGTGAGAATTTATCAGGAGGAACAAAGGTTTGATCCAGAAGGCAAGCAGCAGAGGTGGCTGATGATCATGAGTTATTGCAGAGAGCTAAACCTTTGCCTCAGCACCCTTTCACATCCTAAAAGGATAGACGTGAGAAGGTGAAAGGAAGGTGGGGAAGAGGATGAGTAGCTGGAAATTACCAGGAAGTTTTCTTTCTCAGAATAAAGAGAAAGGTGCTGTAGGTAGAGGTGACATTGGAAAGTTGAAATGTTTTCATTGTAATAAGGGTGGGGGGTGGTGGGGTGGCAGTGCACAAGACGTCAGTGTTGGAGATTGCAGGAAAAATCTGTTGGAATTATAGGGTTGAAGAAAAGTTCCGGAGCTAAAATAACCTGGGTTCTGAGGTTCAGGCACAGGATAAAGCAACGTTTTGTACACAAGTAAAAAAGGATCAGTGAAAGGCAAAGGAGGATGAATGTGTTCACTGTGTACCCAAGGGAATTATGAGGAGCAGGTAACAGAAATGCTTAAAGATTTTATGTGTGAACGGAATGACTTTCAATGTGTGCAGCGTAGAATAGGTGAAGATGTAAAATTATAAGAGACACAGAGGTTGTTCAGCCCTTAATATTGTCAGATAGTGATATTTGTTGTTCAAAGGGAGTATTGCAGAAACAGCGTTCATGGAGATGTTAAACATATCCCCCTGTGAAAGGCAAATTTAAAAAGTAAGAGGAAAACTGGAGAAGGGACTCTTGAGGTGGTGGAAAAATTGCACATTGCAAGGCTTCAATTTATTCTGGATATTGAAAAAGCTGGATCACAAATCTGGGTGATGCCTATGGAGTTGAGCAGCCCATAGAAATGTTTTCAACAGAGTTGTTACAAGAGGAGCATTCTGGATTGCTTCCAGTTTGTGTGATAATGGGATCAGACGCAAACAGGTTGAAGCAAGAAAAAGAAGAAAGACAGGCAGTTCAAAGGCAGGAAGAAGGTATTGAAATCGCATTAGCAGGCACGCTACTTGAAAACATTGCTCATAAAGGCACAGGTGAGGAGAAATCAACTGAAGTGCTTAACTCAAAGTAGTTAATTGAGTTGCCTCAGAAGGATTTGCAATTAAAACAGTTATATCAGACAGCTTACACAGAAACAGAGGCAAAATGTATCCCAGAATGTTATTACCTGCAGGGTGATATTTTAATGAGGAAATGGAGACCGGGTCATGTCTCGGCAAATGGAAGCTGGAGGGAGGAACATCAGATTTTTATTACATTAGAGAATAGAAATGACTTTCTCATGATTGCTCATTAAATTGAATGGGGGCATTTAACAATTAGAAAGACTCAAACAAAGGTAAAGAAAAATTTCACTGGGCCAGTTGCACAGAGATATAGTCAAAGACTGCAGAACATGTAACACATGTCAGGCAATAGGGCAACCACAAGCGGTGATTAAGACAGCACCTTAATCCCAATATGAACATTGAAGAAACGTTTACTCAGGTCATGATTGATTGAGTACAACCCCTCCCTAAGTCGAAGACTTCAAATCAGTGCTTACTAACAATCTTGGATGTGGCTACCAGGTTTTCTGAAGCCATACCTTGAAGAAAAATTACAAATAAGATTGTGTAAGAGTTACTTTTTACAAGATATGGGGTTCAAGTTTTATGTGACAGCCGATTATGGAAGCAATGAAGAGTTTGATGATAAATAGCTTCATTCAACAGCTTATCAGCGGAGTCACAAGAAGCTTTGTAAGGATGGCATCAAACAATAAAAACTATTATGAGAGTGCACCGTCACGATTATCCACATGATTGGGATGGGGAAGTTCAATTCTTGTTGTTTGTTATTATAGGTGCGCCTAATGCATTGTACTGTTTTAGTCCATTTGAACTAGTTCATGGTCCTGAGGTAAGGGGACCACTGAAACTGATTGATGAGAAATTGGTGGGTCAAAATCCAGAAACTGCTCTCCTGGATTACGTATCAAACTTCAGACAGAGGTTAGACAGAACATGCGACTTGGCTAGGGGACATTGAAAGATATCACAGCAAGTGATAAGAGTGAAAGCAGACAGGAAGCCTACAGCTCGGAATTTTTTTGCAGGAAGGAATGTTACCAGTGCTGAGTGACTCATTAAAGGCAAAGTTTATTGCGCCTTACATGACTGAAGAGAAATTTTGCGACTAAATTAATTAATAAATAATCCAGACACACGAAAGAAGCAGAGTGTGTGTCATGGGAATATGCTTAAAAAGTGTTTGACACGGAAGAGAATCAAATAGATTAATAAGTAGTGCTAGATAATAAGAAAGGGATAGAAAGACAGGATTCTGAAATGTATTTTCCTCTCATCAGATTGGATAATGAGGGTGTATTTGAAAACTTAAATGTAACATTGAGTTACATTCCAGACAAGTGTCAAAGTGATGTGTGAAAGCTATTGCAGTCACACAAAACCATTTGTGGAGACAAATTGGAGAGGACAGATTTAGCTATCCATGATGTCTCTGTCGAAGTTTCATCTTCAATAAGGCAACATTCTTATGTATAAGCCGGAAGGTTTATCACAAGTGCAGAAGGAAATTGATTTCATGCTCTAAAGCAACATCATTGAGTTCGCCTATTGTACCAGATAGATCACAAATACTCTGTGTGGACTATTGAAAGGTGAATTCTGTGACAAAAGCAGATTCGTTTCCCATATCATGGTTTGAGGATTACGTTGAGAAAGTGGGACAATCAAAATTTTTCACAAAGTTCGACTTGCTAAAATAATGTTGGCAAGTCCCAATATCAAACACAGCAAAAGAGATATTGGCTTTTGTGTCGCCAAATGGACTATATCAGTTTAAAGTCATGCCATTTAGTATGAAGAATGGACCTGCGACATTTTCGAAAACACTGACAAAGAAAGTAGTTGCAGGTCCAAGCAATTGTGCTGTTTATATTGATGACTTAATACTTTTCAGCCAGAGGTGGGATGAGCATTTACTACATCTGAAAAAAATATTTATTCGATTACAAGGAGCTAATTTGTCAATAAACTTGGCTGGAAGTGAATTTACAAAAGAGCAAGTTACGTATCAAGTCCATAACATTGGACATGGTAAGGTGGCTCTGAGAGATGTGAAAGTGGATTTCCCAGTGCCTGCAACAAAGAGAAAAGTTTTGAGATTTCTGGACATGAGTGGGTCTTACTGAAAATTTGTACCAAATGTTAGCCATGTGGTTGCTCCACTGACTTAACTATTGAACAAGAGCAAAAAGTTTGAATGGACACTGGAGTGTCAGAAGGCACTTCATATTGTGATCACTGTTGTAGCTAGGACATTAGTTTTGGCAGTACTCAATTACGCCAAGAAATTATAATTGGCCGTTGATGCAAGAGATATTGATATTGGGGCCATCCTGTTTCACGAAGTTGACACTGGAACTGAAAGACCTGTACAGTATTTTTCACGGAAGTTGAATGCACAACAGAGAAGATATTCAACGGTTGAAAAGGAGGCGTTGGGATTGGTGTTAGCATTGCAACATTTTGAAAACTGTGTGGCAAACAATTCGACAGAAACTATTCTTTCTACAGACCACAATCCTTTCAAGTTCGTGTAAAAGTTCGAGACAGAAGTACGAGGCTATACAGGTTGAGTTAATTCATGCAACCACTTAATTGACCGATAAGACAAGTTGCTGCATGAGGATCTGATTGCAGATGCGTTATGATGGGTTTCAAGGTTAAATGTAAAAACTGGATATTTTGAAACCTGGGCACTGAATTTGAATGACTGCTGCAGATACCAAGGATTTGTATATACATATGTATATATATATATTATATATTACATATATATATACATATATATATAGTTATGAGAACACAAGTGTCTGTTAATGTAATAGTACTGAGATGAAGAGAAATTTCTTCAGCCAGAGAGTCGTGAGCCTGATGAATTTGTGACTGCAGAAAGTGGTTGAGAGCAAAACATTGTATGTTTTCAAGAAGGAGTTGGATTTCGCTCTTGGGGTGAAAGGGATAAAAGGATATGGGGTGAAAGCGGGAGCAGGCTATTGAGTTGGATGATCAGCCATGATCATAATGAATGGCCAAGCAGGTTCGAAGGGCCGAATGACCTACTCCTGCTACAATGTTTCTATGTTTCTATGTAAATATGTAGTTACGTATCGGAGGTAGTGCATGATGGGTTAATAAAAATGAAGCTACCTTTTGGAATTACGATGCTTCATTTTTATGTAAGGAAGCCGATGTCAACAGATGTAATAATGTCTATAATGTCATTGGATATTATTTTAAAATAGTTTTTTGTGGTGTCTATGTCTATGTGTATGTATGTGTGTGTGTGTGTGTGTGTGTGTCTTAATTGGATTAAAGCCAGCTGGTCTTGGTGGTTTTGTGTATAAAAGAGAAGTATGTTCGAAATGGTAATTAGGTAAACATGGGGAGATAGAAAGTGATGTGTAAAGGGGGCAATTTGCATTTGGAAATAGGCCATTCAAAAGAGCGGGTGAAATATTACACCTAAGCAGGTGCAGCTCAGAAAAAAATGTGTTTATTGTTATAAAAAGCTTACTGGTAAAGCGTATATAATGAAAGAGTGCTATTATTAGAAGGCCGAAAGTGAAAGAAAAACACCGAGTGACAATGAGAATTTGCATTCAAAGAGGAAAATTTATAAAGTAAGAGAACGCTGTTGGTAAAATGAGGAGGGATTCTGAACTCAAAAGCCTCCAGCCTGTAAGCCTCAAGTCCCAGAGCTGAAAGTAATTCATTTTAAATGTGACTGTTCGGGGTGTGCTTTGCCATGGGTCTATTTAAATCTATGTGTTTTGCAGTTGCCTTACCGGGGGTGTAAATGAGAGTCAGATTAATTAGGTGGTTTTTGTGTTTATTAGAGCAGTAATTTTGTAGGCATATGTATGTGCTTACAATCTTTCTTATCTTAATTAAAGTTTAGTGTAGATTTATAAAAAAGATCTCTTGAGACTCGGTGGTCTTATTACTACTGAACTCAAAGCTTGCATCTCGAAACATACAAATTGCCAGAATAGGCTATGACAGTTGTGTAAACTTCCCCAATGGTATTTTAACAACTCAGCCTTAACCATCAGTGGTGTGATAGTACATGGACAAAAGGGCTGAAATCCCAAGGTGAGCTGAGAGTGACATTGGTATCAAGGCAGCATGTGATTGAGTGTGGCAACAAGGGGCCCCAGAAAAACGGGGTTCAATGTGAATTAGTGGGTAAAATTTCCACTGATTGGATTCAAAGGAAGATGGTTGTATTTATTGGAGGTCAGCCACCTCAGCTCGAGGATATCACTGTCTGAGTTAGTTAGGTTAGTGTCCTGGCCCACAGCAGCTTCATCAATGACCTCCCTTCCATCATAAGGTCAAAAGTGGGGATGTTCACTGAAGATTGCACAATGTTCAGCACCATTCACGCCTCCTCAGATGCTGAAGCAGTCCCTGCCCAAATGCATCAACACCTGGACAATATACAGGCTTAACGAAAACAAAAATACCTGGAAAAACTCAGAAGGTCTGTTAGCATCTGCAGAGAGGAGCACAGTTAACGTTTCGAGTCCGCATGATTCTTCAACAGAACTAAGTAAAAATAGAAAAGAGGTGAAATATAAGCTGGCTTAAGGGGGGTGGGGGGTGGGACAAGAAGAGCTGGATAGAGGGCCAGTGATAGGTGGAGATAACCAAAAGATGTCACAGACAAAAGGACAATGAGGTGTTGAAGGTTGTGATATTATCTAAAGGAATGTGCTAATTAAGGGTAGAAAGCAGGACGAGCAAAGCACAGATAGCCCTAGTAGTGGTGGGGTGGGGTGAAGGGTCGAAAAAGGCTAAAAGGTAGAGATAAAACAATGGATGGAAATAAATTTTAAAATAATGGAAATAGGTGGGAAAAGAAAAATCTATATAAATTATTAGATTCCACCCTGCTCTCATGCCCAAATGTCCATCCTTGGCCTGAAGCATTGTTCCAGCGATGCTCACCGCAAACTGGAGGAACAACTGCTCATCTTCCGACTAGGCACTTTACAGCCTTCCGGACTGAATATTGAGTTAAACAATATTAGATCACGAACTCTCTCCTCCATCCCCACCCCCTTTCCGATTTTCCCCCTCCTTTTTGTTTTTTCCAATAATTTATATAGATTTTTCTTTTCCCACCTATTTCCATTATTTATTAAATGTATTACCATCCATTGTTTTATCTCTACCTTTTAGCCTTTTTCGATTCCTTCTCCCCACCCCACCCCCCAATAGGGCTATCTGTGCCTTTCTCGTCCTGCTTTCTACCCTTAATTAGCACATTCCTTTAGGTAATATCACAACCTGAACTTCTTAGTCCTTTTGCCTGTGATATCTTTTGGTTATCTCCACCTATCACTGGCCCCCTATCCAGATCATCTTGTCCCAAACCCCCTCCTTAAAACATGTTATCTTTCCCCTCTTTTCTAAATTTCCTTAGTTTTGTTGAAGAGTCATGTGGACTCGAAACGTTAACCGTGTTCCTCTCCGCAGATGCTGACAGGCTGCTGAGTTTTTCCGGGTATTTTTGTTTTTGTTTTTGATTTCCAGCACCCGCAGTTTTTTGCTTTATCTTAGTGTTTAATTGGCTGCACTTCTCTTCAAGGAATGCTTACCTTGAAGAAGTTTTGCTCTTCTCTCCGTCAGGATTTTCATATCTCTCTTTTAGTTCACCTTCATTGCTTTCCATTTCTCTCCTGGTGTTTAACAAGGTGTTTACTAAAACCCACTTTCACAGCCATATTTCCTCCCCCAGTGACTGTCTCCGTCTCTGACTTGCCCCACGTGGATTTCAACTGAAGTTCCATCCCTCTTGTTTCTAACCCACCCAGGATTACAGGTATCACCGGGACATACAACTCTCCTCGGACTGCTGTTCTCGTCGCATTCTGAGATCCACACTCAGTGCCATGTGCCGCCATATGAACACACTCGACATTTCTCTCCAGCAGCACCACCGCACACTTATTCAAAGCTGCACGTGCCCCCAGTTTCATTTTATTCTTCGTCTCATCCAGGGCCTCAACAAGAAACTTTGTCTCTTTCTTTCAGGTTCAAAGGATTGCAAGCTCCAACAATTCATCGACACCAACACCCATCCAGGACCCTCCACCCCTGCCTTTCCCTCTATCCCCATCCCATCTTCCAATCCCAGCCCCGGCCGTGTATTCACTATACCCCCTGACCTTCCCCTCTCCGACGCTGAACGTTCAGTGCTCAGCAAAGGAATTAGTTTCATACCCTTAGGCCCTCATCTCAATGAATTTCGGGCCCAGCACGATGCTGAACTCTTCTTCCGCCGCCTTCGTCTCCATGCTCACTTCTTTGGGCAGGAGTCCTCTCCCCGTTCAATGGATCCTTATACCCATGGCGTTACCATGGATCAGAAACTGAACTGGACTAGCCATATAAATATTGTGGCCACAACAGCAGGTGAGGGGCGAGGAATCCTGCGTCGCGTGAGTGACCTCCTCACTCCTCCATGCCTGACCAGCACTTACAAGGCACAAGTCAGGAGTGTGATGGAATATCCCCACTTGCCTGGATGAGTGCAGCTCCCAAAACACTGAAGAACCTTGACACTGCCCAAGACAAAGCAGCCCACTTGATTGGCACCACATCCACAAACATTCGTTCCCTCCACCACTGACGCACTGTAGCAGCCAGTGTGCACCATCTACAGGATGCACTGCAGGAACTCACCAAGGCTCATGAGACATCGCCTTCCAAACCAAAGAGCACGACCATCTAGAAGGACAAGGACAGCAAATAGATGGGAACACCACGCACTGCAAGTTCCCCTCCAAACACTCACCGGTCTGACTTTCAAATATATGGTCGTCCCTTCACTGTCGCTGGGTCCAAATCCTGGAACTCCCTTCCGAAGAGCAGTGTGGGTGTACTTACACCTCTTGGACTGCAGGGTCCCTGAAGGCAGCTCACCTGCAACTTCTCAAGGGGCAATTAGGGAGGGGCAATAAATGCTGGTCCAGCCAGCGAAGCCCATATACCCGTGAATGATTTTTTTTCTTCAAATCGCACTTGAATCGGACCGTTGCCACCGCATTAGACATTCACTCACTCTGCCAATGGTGCACATGAGCAGTGGTGTGAACAACTTGCAAGGTACACTGCAGCAACTTGCTAACCCGCCTTCCTCAGAACATTCCAAACCTGCGACCTCTACCTTGTGGAAGGATAAACGTGCATGTTCTCCTTCAAGTCACGAAAACTGTTTCAAATGCAGCATCTTTTGAAACCCTCCTTGTTAGCGAGTGTTACTTAATCAAGTAAAAAATTGTTGGCTGTACATATGAATAGCAAAGATTATTTAGATTAAAGCATCTCTGTGTGAACCAATTAATGATCAAAATGAGATTTCTGCGAATATGCACAGATTTTATTTAATGTAAACAATATGCATTATTTTGCAGTGAAAGCAAACCTACATTGCATAACTTGCTTCTTCAGGTTGCATTTTACATGGTCTTACTCAACAAGGTTTAACCTCCTGAATGTCCACGTTACAAATTCTTCAAATACGGAGCTCAACCATGAAAAAGCTTCTCTGAAGCGCCTTAGGACCACATTCTACTTTGAAATCGACAGATAAATTGTTGATCTTTTTGTTGCTATATTTTGACTTCAAATCTTATAAATGGAAAATAAACACCCAGTAATAGTCTGCTTTGAGAATTTTGACTTTCACGGTGCACTTTTTCTGAAGTTATGAAATTATGTTATGAACTCATAGTGAAGGATGTTCTAGATGCGTTTAATCCAAACATGATAGAATATCTCATTCAGATTCAGGGCGAGAATCCTGGGTCTGAAACTAGTGTATTAACATTACACAAAGACAATCACAAGACTGTGACGGCAGAATTGGCTACAGTAGACCTGAAAATATGTTATAAGGCAATGTTAGAGAAGAAGTGAGATGCATTTAAGGGGTTACCTTACACGTCTCAACAATCATACATTCCATAGAGATGGAAGCACTCTATGAGTGTGATGCACCATCGGCGGCTAACTATAAAAGCTCAGAGGGCTATCAGATTGATAGAAAATCCATGCATTGTTGCTTTTGCTACCCCACGGACACCAATAACATTTTCAATAATATTGCAATCTTCGGTCACTCATCGTAAAGATCACACAACAAGATTTCAAGTTTCAACTTTTTACCGTTAAAAACAAACTAGACATGACATTTGTTAAAAAATACGCAGTATTAGAGGTATACTCTAAATATTCGAAAAAACTAACATTCTCCATTTAATTTTTAATACAGCTAAAAATCTCACGTCACATTTCTAATATACATTTGAACCTTAGGAGGGTAATTTATTCTCCATCGACCCTCCTCAAGCTTATTCTCAACTCCCAACCTTGCTTCCTTCATTTTCCATTTTCCTGCCTGGAAACATCGAATTACAGAACTGACTTTCGTGCAGAAGGGTTGGTTGGACAGAATTTCATCGAGCTAGAGCACTAGACGAAACTTACAGCCTCGTTTAAACAATCAACAATGTTGCCTCCTTATTGCAAGAGCTATCTATGACCCATATTCTGCGTGAAGAACACTAGAGAATAGGAGTCTCTATCTCTCCCTGATCGCTCTCTCTGTCTCTCTCTCTGTCTTTCACCATTCCTGAGGTTCTCAAAGAGGGGCTTATGACCTGTGAGGGGCAACGATGCTTTTGGAACACTGTTATCTGCGATCACTAGGGCTTACATTGGACTGTTTTCTTCTCAAAGTATTTGCATGTCAACGTGTATATAGGTTGAAATGTTATTTGAATTGTCGTTGCCAATCCAAATCCTAATTAGAGAAGATTTGTAATGGAACGTTCTAACCAGCTTCCTTTCCTCGATTGGAGTAAAGTTGATCAATACGATCCTGTGTTCCTTAAAGTTGTGTAGCACAAGTCTACAACACTGATTAATATTTGCATTTGGCTTCCCCTGCCCCACAACCTATACGATTGGCCTGGTTGGAAAACTTGTAATTAGGGCCCGAGCCATTAGCTTACCGTTCAAGTCTGATTCTGCAGTAGGTTGCATCAAAGCTATCCTGCTGGATAATGGACACACTGATCGTATCGTTTTTCGCTGCATGTGATGCCAGCACTTGAAAGGTTAAAGCCATCGCTTTTGGGCCTGAAAATTTGCCGGTCCACCTCTGAATGATTTGAGGAAAAGGTGAAGATTGCGGCTTGCCAATGTTACATTGCAAGAGAAATACAAATGCCTTTCTCCACTAATAGGATGTTAACTTCATACCAAAAAGATGTTCTGCTCACCACACAACTGAGTCATGAGGCATTTGAATTTCAGTTTCACTGTGTTGCCAGGAATGTAGGACATATGTCCTAACGACTGGTCGATTGCAACAAAAGCCTCGTTTCTGGCTGCTCACAACAGGGATAGTACTGACCATTTGCAACCAATCTATGCTTTCTAAATTCAGAACATTATGTCCAACATTTGATGCGATTGCATGATTGGACGTCACTTAGTAAACAATCCCAAGTGTGCTAAGAATGAGATTAACAACCTTATACCGTGCCTCCAAACATTGCATTTTGAATGTTTGCGTCCAATAATAATCCACTTTGAATGTTCTGAATTACAGAAATTATGGTACGATCAAACAAGAAAAATGTTCACGATTGATCTTAACATGATAGAATATCACACTCAGTTTGAAGGCGAGAATCGTGGGTCTGAACCTAGTGTTGAAAACTCAAACATATGCAATTACAAGAGTGTGATGATAGAATTGCCTACAATGGACGTGCAAATATGTTAAAAGTTAATACCTTAGAGAAGAATCTGGAGGCATTTATGCAGATACTTTTATTTACTTTTAAGTGTCAACAAACATCAATTCACTTGAAAAGGGAGGACTCTGAAAACGATGTACCACCTGTGGCTAACTAAAGACATTAAGGATGGTATCAAATTGAAAGAATATTGACATATAATGTTGCTTTTACTATCCTGGTGGATAGCAACAATAGTGATAATTATATCTTAAGTTTCATAGATTGGCAGATTTCAAATTTTAAGATTTTATTGCAACAAGAAAGATAAAAGTAACATTCGTAAAATAGAATGCTCTAGAACATTAATGCTTTAAATAACAGAATACAATGTCCTACATTTAAAGTTTAACACAACAAAAAATCCCACAACACATTTCTACTTGACACTGTCTCCTAAGGCTGGGATTTATTCTCCGGCGATAAGACCGGACTTATTCTCACCTCCCTGGCTTGCTACTTGTTTTTTCATTCTCCTTTTCCAGTCTGGAAACTTCTAAGCACAGAGATCTCACTGTGTCTGTTTCTTTGTTAACTAATCAATCTAGCTAAAGCTCTGAAAATCTTTCAGATTCCTTTAAATCCACACGAATTTTGTCTCTTCATTCAGAGCATTATATCCCACTGGTATTCTTGATGATGAATAGTTTCCATTAAAGCGATCCAGAGGGATAATGGCTACGCTAACCAGATCACTTCTCATTGCATATCACGCAAACTCTTGAACTCTAAGGCCACCACTTTCAGTCCTGAAACGTGTCCAGTCTACCTCAAATGAACCAGGGCATGATAGGCGCCTGAACAATTTCATCAAAACGTAAAGCTAGATATTTTGCATTTCTGCTGTGCTGTAACAATGCGAGTGGCATTCTCCATTAGCAGGATACTGACTTTATGCCAAAAGGACGGACTGCCTGCGACAAAAGTGATTAGCCTGGTGTATGTATCTCAGTTCCAGTGTGGTGCCAGGTATGAAGACAATACGCCCCAAAGGCTGGTGAATTTAGACAAAAACCATGTCACTTGGACTGCTCACAACAGGCGGAGCACTGACTGTACTCAAGCAACGCATGCTTGCTAAACTCATAACATCGCATCCAATAATAGACATGATTTCGTGATTGGACAGCACTTACTGAAAAACCCCAAGTGTGCTAACAATTAGATGAACATTCAATTTAAGGCCGCAAGTCATTCTCACAAGGCGGCTCACTTAAACTTGGTATAAGGTGCATATGTTCATTCGCTGGGCGCTGTAGTCCATCAACAGGAACAATATATGCAGATATTGTGCATTTTTCGATTTATGAAACGCCTGGCTGACAATTCGTTCCTGGCACATTTCCGTTGTCAAACCCTCAAACAATCAGGTTCGACTTGTCTTGTTTTTAATTAAAACAAAACATTTTGGGGGTTTGTTTTCGCCGGTACATTCTCCTTGGCAATGCTGAGGCCAATCAGGGCCCACTTTCCAGCCAATTAACACCCTTTTCTCGAGCCATATAAATTTGTCTCATTGAAAATTGTTCTGGCAGGGCATTGCATCATGCGTCTTTATAATGTCCCTCATCTGACATCCGCTGTGACATCCATCTAACATTAATTAGACCAGAACTGTCAACTGAGGGAATGCTGAACAATTTAAAGCACTTTGACCTTGTGCACTCTGTCATCATTAGCAACATAACAAATCTAGTGATTTAACAGAGATTTGACATCCACCTATCAATCATAAATACTCATGTGCCTCCTGCCGTTATGGCATTTTGTCAATTTCTTCGCCTGTCTCCCTATTCCCCCTTTGTGTAATTGTTAACTACCTGCGTGATTCCACTGACTAACGGTTTCATGGCAGCTCATCATCTGCCTCTTCCAGGCTGTCAGATTGAAACCGAAGGTCCAGCTGATTATCACGAGACGATCTTGAGCTAGCACTGCATTTCATCCCTAAAATCTGAGAAAAGGCAAATTGTTGCCTCACTTTCCTCTGTTGAAGGGTGTTTTTTTAGAGCGCTCACTGCTGGAATTTCCAGCAGAGAATATTTTTTTCTTAATAATTCATTCGAAGAAACCAAGTGTGATGCTCAGTGAGGTGCAATCCATGTTCTTGTTAGTTTCCACAATTATTGTTGGTTATTTTTCCCCTTGCCCAGTCCAGTGTTTTGTACAATTCTTTGCCAGATCAAGCAATTTTGGCGTAGAGTGAGAGAGATTCAACTAAAGAAGACGTAGGTACCCCCACCAATAGAGGTGGGGGAGAAGGGTATGGTTGTCATAGGTAATGACATAGATTGAAGTAAAGATAGGGTAGGCTTCCCATCAATAGAGAGAGAAGGCAGAGGATGACAGAGTCAAGTAAAGCTTAGGAATACTCTCCCATAAAGAGTGAGAGAAGGGATGTAGTGACTGACACAATTTTGCAGAAGGTTAACATTTCCTCTGATAACCAAGCGCATTAGTGACTTTGTAGTGGAAAACTCAGCCTAAAGGTGATGTTGTAACAAATGCCTTGCTTTAATTGCGACTGTTTAGTTGAGATTCCTGTTTTATAGTTACCTTGTTGGCAGAACTATGACCTAACAGTCACCCTGTCGTTAACACTCCCATCATAAACTGATCTCGTAAGCGTTGCCTGTACTGGCAGTGACTTATCGCTCATTTCCTGGTCGTGCTGTTAAACAGAAATCCCAGTGTGCGGTATTAACCTAGCACTATTTAATGCATTTTCTGATATTCCAGCATCCTCAACATTGTGTCAATGCATTGTAAGGATAAGAGGGTTCTGGTCTTCATTAAAATTATGAGATGGCAACTTCCTAGTGATACTTCATGTACTGGGCCCCGATATTACATGCTGTCATTTAGTTGCTGATTCATTTTTGACATTATAGAACTTTCATAGATATTAAGAGATAGAAAGAGGCTCTTTCCCCCAACAAGACCGTGTCAGTGTTCTGCTCCATTGAATGATTGGGCTAGGATTTTTAAGATGGTGGGATTTCCCGCCCCGCTCTCTGAAGAGTCACCGGAAATCATTTCCCCCCTAAACCGTCCGCCCCGCAGGCATTTCACGCTCAAATGAGCGTTAGTTGGCTACAAGTGGTGCTGAAGCCACTCACTCGAGAGGAAGTCGCATTAGAGAGCTGGCGGCCAACCTGATTGGCTAGCTGGGTATGAGCCCCTGCAGCGAGCAGAACTGGGACTGCAAGCAGCCCCCTAGGGCATCAGTCTTGGGAATAGAGAAAGAGGAGCGTTTTGGCGGTCTCAGGACAGGGATGGTGGGGGGCCATGGGGCGGGTGGGCCATGAGGGGTTACGGTGTCCAGGGAGAGGCCAGGCTTGGAGGGAGGTCCTGCTATTACGAGACATTGGGGGAGCGGGGCGCCCAAATTTAAAACAGGGATTCTGATTGAGGCGCCCTATCGCCCAGATTCATCGTTGATCGATTTGTAACCATTTGTTCTCAGAAGCAATTGACTGTTATATCTGCTAACGTTGAAGGGTTCGCTGTAGCTACACAAAACATCCTTCCTACTTTATGCAATGAGTAGATATGTGATGTCCTCTGCTTGCAGGGGACACACGGAGCCAGTGAGAACAATCGCCCAGAAATACCAAGAATGTTCCTGGTTATTGAAAGACCTCATCGACAACATGGCAGTGCTGTATTTGTTAGAGCTGGTTCAGTTGTAGAAGCCACTTCTAAAACAGATGATGACAACATCGAAGTTGTAACTGTAGAGCTGAGCAAAGTAGTGACCTCAGTGTACAAGCCACCTGGCACAGGTTTCAGCTTCTCAAACCCTGTACCCAACCTGCACAGTAAACTACAGATCATGATTGGAGACTTTAATAGCCACAATACACAATGGGTGTACAAGGAGTCTAACAATGACGGAGAAGCAGTCGAAGAATGGATGTACGCTAACCAGCTTACTCTCATCCACGATCCGAAAGTACCAGCCTCCTTCTACAGTGCCTACTGGAAGTGTAGCTATAACGCAGGTCTTGCCATTGTCAGCAAGAACATCGCTGGTTTCTGCAAGAAGATTGTCCCAGATCCAATACCACAGACACAACACCGTCCTATTGATATCCAGGTAAAGGAAACAGTGTTACCAACCGTCGTACCATTCGAAAGGCCCTTCAACTTCAAGAAGGCCGATTGGAACAGGTTCACACGAGCACTTGGCCGTAAGGTTAAATGCATTAAACCATTACCTCAGCACTGCAACCTGTTTGCAAAAGCTGTCCAGAAAACAGCCAGAAGGAAGATCCCCCAATGTTGTAGAGCACACTACATCTCTGGTCTCAACAAAGAGAATGTTGAAATCTACTGGGAGTATGTCTCAATGTTTGAATCTGACCCCTTCTCGGAGGAAACAATATTTACCGGTGAGAGGGTGATGTTAAGTGTCTCTAAAGAGCTTCAAGCACCTGAGACACCTTGATAGAGACAACAGATCTTACAAAAAGCAGCAAGAAGGCATGGTCTCTCATAAGCAAACTTGGAGGCGATCCCAAGGAAATCTGCCCAACATTCAAATATGTCTGCAAACCAAGTTGCCGACCAGTTGCTCCTAAATGGAAAAATCAATAAGAAACAACCAAGATCACAACTAGATAGGAAGAGGTGCAGCAATGACCTGGCTTCACTGGACCATGCACCATGGAAGAGCTGGAAACTGATATATCTAGTCTAAAACACGGGAAAGCAATTGGTCTTGACAACATAGCAACGGAGGAGCAGATAAAGAACTTTGGACAGCAAGCAAAGAAAAGGCTCCAACAATTGTTCAACCACTGTCTGGCAACACACAAACTACCTAATATTTGGCAGTAGGCACATTTAATAGCACTATTAAAGCCCGGAAAAGACCCCTCAGATCCTAAGAGCTTTCAGCCAATTTCACTGCTTTGCCACACTAAGAAGTTGTTTGAACGCCTGATACTCAATAGGATAGCAGCAACTGTAGATGAGAAGATCATTCCACTGCAAGCAGGTTTCCGCCCCGGCAGATCAACAACAAGCCAACTGCTCTAACTCATACAACATATCGAAGGTGGTTTTGAGCAAGCGATGATAACAGGTGCTGTTTTTGTAGACCTGTCAGCAGCATACGATACAGTGATCCATAGACATCTCCTCTGCAAGATCCTAGAGATGACAAAATATATACACTTAACAGAGCAGTTACAAAGCATGCTTCAGAATCGCTGGTTCTATGTTTAACTAGGTGTGAAGCGCAGCAGGTGGCCTATTCAGAAGAATGGTCTTCCTCAGGGAAGCGTGCTTGCACCGCTGCTGTACATCCTCTACACGAATGACCAACCTATAGACGGTGTCACACGCCCTTTTATATATGCTGATGACTTATGTGACACTGCCCAAATCACTGATTTTAATACAGTGGAGAAAACGCTTTCTGAGGACTTGGAGGGACTAACATCCTACTCTGAAGAAAAGCACATTCGCGCAAACCCATAAAAGACGCATCTTTGTGCATTCCACCTCAGAAACCGAGAAGCCAAACGCCAGCTTAAAGTAACCTGGTGTGGAGCAGCACTGACGCATTGTGAGCACCCTATCTACCTAGGAGTCACCCTTGACAGATGCCTCACCTTCATGAACCACATCAAAAAGACAAAGGTAAAAGTGAGCGCACGAAACAACATCCTCAATAAGCTCACGAACACAAAATGGGGAGCCAGCTCGAAAACATTACGAACAAGTGCACTTGCTCTTTGCTATTCCACTGCCGAATACGCCTGCCCTGCATGGGAAAGATCTACTCATGCTAAGAAGATGGATGCTGTTCTGAATGCAACCTGCCGAATTATCACAGGTTGTTTAAAGCCAACAAACACCAACAGCTTATATATCCTGGCGGGTATCACTCCCCCTGATATAAGAAGAGCAATAGCCAGCAAGAAAGAGCAACTCCATCAAACATCAGATGAGAGGCACCCTCTACATGGTCATACACCTACACCCAGCCGCCTAAAGTCAAGGAAGAGCTTGATGAACAGTTTTGTTCCATGACAATCAACCCCACCTGAAGCCCGCATCGCCTTGTGGAAAGACCGGCTCACCAGTCTCGAACAATCCCGAGCAATGGAAATTCTACCAGATGAAAGCCTTCCCCCAGGAGCTAATTGCAACTGGGCAACCTGGAAGTGCCTCAACGGACTTATGACAGGTGTAGGTCGTACAAAGGTGTCATTAAGCAAATGGGGATATACAACCTGCCCGACAACTTGTGAATGTGGAACTGAGCCATAGACTATGCAACATCTCCTGCAAAGTCTATCGCTGGAGGAACCCTGCACTGTTGCAGATCTTGCCGAATTCAACAACAAGGCGCAAAAATGTATCCAGTTCTGGCAGGGCCATGTATAGACTGTCTGTGGACACAATAAGAAGAAGCCAAAAGCTGAAAATAAAATACTGCACCGGGAAGACAGCTTCGTGGCACTGCCCGTCTCCTGAGCTGTCTAAAAAATAGCTTTTTTTTTTAGTATTCGAGCCTATGTACATAATTAATAATGTACAGTGGTTCTGTGTCCCCATACCAATAACTTACAAATCACCTGCATGGGACGCATATGATTTGATTCGTTCCATTTTACTAACCTGTCCCCCATTCATTCTGAATTTACTGCTCAATGCTCTGACTGTCAGAGACATCCTATCAACAAATAGAGCCCGCAGGAGACTCAGGACCCAAAGCAATGGAGAGAATCAGAGTGACCCAAAGATGGAGAAGCTTAGGAAGTCCATGGTTTTACTCGTCGCCATCTCAGGCAGCTTCATCCTGCTTTATTCATTACTTTTTGTCACGATCCTCTATATGCGAATTGCAAAAGTTACTTATTTCTCAGGTTCTAAATCCACTGAATTATCATTTAACCTGGCGGAAAGTGTATATTTGCTTCAGTTTTTTAGTTCCTGTATCAACACATTTATTTATGCTGGGGTCCAGATTAAATTCCGAGCTGAGTTAAAAAAAGGGATAAAATATCCACTGAAATTATTTGTTAAGTTAAGTTTTGCAAAATGCTAAAATGGCACATGAATTCCACAACAAACTCCAACATTTCCTCTACTTGTCTATGTCACACGTGGCCTCGCTACCCAGGTGCATTTGCTTTCAGACCCTTACCACATTTATAAATATAAGTAACACGATAATAACGTTTGAAGCAGTAGCGGCAATGGAAGTGGGAATGTGGCCTATAAATTAAGGGCTGGTAGCTGGGCGGGCTGAACAGTTAAGAGTTGCGAGAGGGGTTGTGCACCACTGACAACATGGTTACCATCGTCTTTATATGGCAGCCAACATTAGTTTCAAAGGAAGCAGCCACGAAACAACATCAAGCGGTAGCGATGGGGCAGAACGCAGAGTAAGTGTTGCGCCCAAGCTCACTGATTCCTCCTTGGGGATGATTGTCCAGACTGGAGGGCTCGGGGGTAGGGGGCGGGGTCGTTGGTGGCATGGTAAAGGGAGTGGTCCTAAAGACATTGCCTCGCCAAACCGGGCAGACATCGATGGCGATAGTGGAGCAAGTTGAGAACCATCTGTTGGCCACACTTGTCTAAATGGCGGCAGAGCTGGAAAAGGACAAATGAGAAGAGGCACGCTGGAAAGGATAGCGCCGCGCATGATATTAAACTTCCTACTTAAAGTGCGACTATAGGTGAAGGGGTTGCCGGTCCAGGCACCGCTGAGGCATCAGCACTGGTTATCAGGGGTGTAGTGAAGTGCCTGTGAAAGGGAATGGGGAAGCAGTGGTGACTCATGCACTGTCAGTCTGAATAGCCACATGCCAGAATCGACTCTTGGGCAGCATGATGAACAGTTAGGCTTGCAAGCTTGGTCGATGTTGTGTGCCTGTTCTAAGACCGTGCAGCAATGGGCATTTATATTTCTGCAGGAGTAGAGCGTTCAAATATAGGGCAAAGGACAAGAACAGGAAAAGGCGTGCCATGCATGACCATATTATTATGACACAGCTGATGGTAAATGCTGGGCTACTCAAATCCCAGGGAAAACCTGAAACAAATGCCACAACTTGTTTTGCAATTTGTTCAAATTTCGAAATGTGTGCTTTGAGTTCAGTAGCAATATTACCACCAAGTCTTATAGGTTTATTGCAAAAATAAATCAAACCATTATTAATAGAAGAAATACTTTTAAATGCATACATAGATCTACAAATTACTGCTATGGTAATTTCTAAATACCCTAATTAACTTAACTCCCAGTTACACTTTCGTTAAGGCAACAGTAAGACACATAGATTTTAAAAGGCCCAGGCAAAGAAATATGATACCCTGAGCAATCCAATTCAAAGTGAGTTTTCTTAACTTCAGTTCATTGTAGACAGCAGCTTGAGGCCTAGATGCTTTTCACACTTGTTAGATCTTAAAATGCCTAAACTTACGCAGAGCCTTCGTTCCTTTATACATATTTTCCCGATTTGATTTCAAATTCCCAGTGTTTTACTATATCTTTGGACTTTACCATTCTCATAATAAAAAATCTCTCATAACGCTAATTTTACCGGTGATGTTTGGGAAAAATATATACACAGGTTTTGAACATCAACTGGCTAGGTGAGACACTTCACCCTTCCTTTCCAAACAATCTGGCCTGGTTTATTTTAAAATACAAATGTTTACCTTTACCTCTGCCATCTACCTACTTAACATCTCAAACCTAGATTATCTCCTGACACAACAAAGATTTCAGCCTGGATGTCTTTAATTCAATTAAGTCACACACAGATATAGGCCCATAGACATAGACCCCACCACTACTCTACTAAGCAATACACTCCAATAACATTATGAGACTTAGTATATCTTCCTGACAATATGCACGCGGATGAAGTGGTGCTGGAGCTGGGAGGCCTGGAGGCACAGCAAGCAGGCACTCATAGGGATATGGGCGCAGAGCACCCACAGAGTGAATGGCCGAATGGATGGGTACAAGGGGCACTCTGTGGATGACAAATCATCGTGCTCGCGTGTGCACAATTTGTCAGGTCAATGTCCAAATCCCGAGTCATCAGACGGAAATACTGCCGACTCATCGCTCTTCTCTCCCTTGTAAGAGATGCACAAGTGCGCCAGATGCAGATGTGCAACATTCCTCCAATTCTGAGGAGGAGAAGGGGATTTCAGAGGATGTGCGCCACAACATTCCTCCCCGCCCCTCATTGATCCACTCATCACATGTTGCTTCCAAATCTATAAACGTCACCAGCGCCCTCGAGGCTAATGGGAATCCCCCAGGCCTGAGTCAGCAAAGGCAAGGGAACTGGAAACTAACAGGCAGCTGTTTGTAAGACTGGACTGTGCAGTAATGAAGCGTTTCTTCTCCAATCTTAAATTCACCCATGGGCAAGTGTTTAAAAGGGACTGCACGTGGCAAACGGGACCACGTGTGCCATGGACAATAAGTGGAAATGTTTGCAAATAATGCGCAGCTCATGTTGAAGTTCCTCATTTGCTAAGTCTAAATAAGTGAACAGGTAGATGCGGTGGATATTTCACCCTATTCTTTAACTCGACTCTGATTTTACTCTGAGTCCCATCATAAATTAATCTGTTGATGCAGAAAGTGGAAAACTCAAACGTAAATCCGAATTGCTGGAGAATTAAGGTGGGCTCACTGATATCAGAACCTGAAACATAAGGGGCATTCACAATGCGGATATAGAGGATCTGCACAAAAAATTATAGATGGGACTGCCCGAGGTGGCGAAGAGTAAAACAATTGACATTATTATTCTTTACATTTCTCTGGGCCCGGGGTCAATTGGGGCTGATATTTGCCATTAGAATGTGCCTGACTGTCAGGGCATTGAGCAGTAAAATCAGAATGAATGGGAAGCAAGGGATTACAATGGAACAAATCCAGTCATAAGTGACCCATGCAAGTGACGTGTAAATTAACAATTTTATACTGCAGAACCAAGGTATATTGTTTAATATGTACCTAGGTTCAAATATAAAATATATGAAGATATTTTTACGCAGGTCAGTGCAGGCACGGTTCCTATCACACATTCCGCCATTTTCTCGGTGCAATATTTTGCATTCAGATTCAAAAAGCCACAAATCGATCAAAGGTGAAAGCGACCGTTAACCAGGAAGAGCTTTCTATGTCAGCATAATTTAAGGCAGAATCGAAGCTGCACACTGGTATGATGGACCAGAAACTGAATGTGAAATAAATCCAGCCATCACGTTCCATATTACAGCTGCCGTCATGACCAGGAGATTTGTCGCTGCCATGGACACCATGTAATTAGAGATGCATCCAGAGAGACCACAAGTTCTTCGAGACAAGGTCACAATTACTGCCAAGATATCTGTAATGGAAAGGGAGAGATGGAAACAGAGAGCTTCTTGTGTTTCAGAAGGAACGAGAATAGAGAAGCTGGGGGTTCACACACAAACATATGCATTCGTGTTACAGAATTATGTGTGAAATTTAATCTTTTGAGCTGTGACCCTTAAAAGTAAAATATCCGTTATGGTAGCGGCAATTATTCGGGCATTTAAAATAGTCATCCCGATTAAAAATGAGACAGGGCAATGACATGGGAATGTAAAGTGCTTCAGTGAGACCTAAAGGAGAAAATGAAGAAATTGAAGACATATTGAAACCAGCACGGGAACATCGTATGTGCAAGAAAATCACACATCAGCAAATAATTACAGAAATGTCAAAGAGGGTAAATAAACAAACAACCAACCATAGATGTGGAGACGAAAATAAAATAGTTCCTCACTCAGGATAAAATGGGCTCCTTTCAACGAATGACCGCAAAGTTATTCGCTGATGGCAAAGTCGGCAGTCAGCCAGCCTGCTCAGAAATATACTCAGAGAAGGAAGTGAAAGGACAATGAGCGTTTCTCTGGCTTGGTGAAGGAAGAGTTGCGCAGAATGCACTAAAAAGTCCGAGACCTTCAACTGAAAATCACTTGGGATCCTCAGTGTCGATCTGAAACTCTGGAGCAGGAAGATGCAGACCCTTCCTCTGTGCTGCACTGCACTGGTGGGGCGAAGGATCAACTACATCCTACGGTGGTTACTTGAAATTAAAACTTTGCACCTGAAAGGCGAGAATGTGTCACCAGTTCTGGGCCTTCACTCAATGTGGAGACAATAATGAATATTCGAACAATCCTAGGCATTGCCGGGTGTTAGGAGCAGAAGGATGTCCCACACTCAGCAGCCCTCAATTTAGGACATGCAAGAGCAAAGCTGGGCTCAAGCAGAGAAACTGAGGAGAGAAACACTTTGCCCTGTGAGTGAGGGGTACATGCCAATATACCTTTAAAGGGCTACTTTTACATTGTTTTGAGATCTGTCATCGTCTCTGTTCCTAATAAAGTTCCTTCAATAAATACATTAAGTTCAACCGGGAATTATTCAATGGCTGAATCACCTCAGTCAGTGAATTGTCTTTGGGAATCATTCTACTGCAGCCAAAGTCAATGGCAGGAATATTCTGAGCTGGCTGGTGGCGGACGTGAGAGGTGGCCTTCGTGGAAATTATCGGACGGCTTGCGTCATGGTGGCGTGAATGCAGGTTGCTATCATCTGAGTTTCCTGCCTATGGTCGGCGGGGAGCTAATTGTAAAAAAATAGCATATAATTGAAAGGCCATCCCGCCAGGCTCGTGGAACCCCGCCGAATCGCCCGCCCACGTCGCCGGGAAAGCAGAGTGAGGTGTTTCACAACAGCACGCAGGGGATGTGAACTTGGCGGCCATCACTTTGGGGGAACTGAGGTCAGTGAATAGCATCGTTTTGCACAGCTCCCCTGTTGTTGATAGGCCTCAGGGGCGCCGAGGGGTGGAGGCAATTGAGGCCTGGCCTCGGGGCAACTGGTGAGGCGTGAGGGGTGTCCAGGGGCAAGTGTTGGCCAGCCTTGTTGGTGACCGTTGTTTGTTTTGGGGTTGTTAAGTGCTACCCTGGTGCTGCATAACTCCCACAGGCGATAGAGTTGGGAGCAGGGCAAGCGAGGGAAGTGGCTACTCATTAAGGACACCTGTATAAACTGCCCATCCCTCCGCAACTAAGACAGAGCAAGCACCACAGTGATGATTGGGATCGGGCTCCAGCCTGTCCGCCCTTGGAATCAACGCGGAGACACCGAAAGGCCACCAAGCGCTCCATATCTTATCCCCACACCCCCGTCCCCCACTTCCCCTGGCAAAGACATTGAGTCCGCCACCACTTTATTGGGCCGTGGAACAGTTGGTCTGCACACGTTGTTCAATCTCCTCAACAACACAGGCCATGTAGCAGTCGCTGCTGGAGGCGCCCACTGCCCCTTGCACTCTCAGCATCCCCGTTTGGACCAGTGTCCCCCATGTCGCAGGTTGACATCACAGCCATGCACTGCACTCATCTCTGTGCATCCGAGGAGTGACCAGCCCTCTCCGGTAATTGCTGAGGGCCAGTCACACAGGGCCAGGAAAGGTGCTAAGCACAGCCATCATAAACATGTCTCTCTCTCTTTCATGCGGCAGGAGGGCCCCGTCAGCATTATGGATCTTGGTGACCTGGCTGTATACCTGTTGTCCTACAGGAACTTGGGACTGAGGCACCTGCTCATGCAAAGGCACGAGCAGCAAACTAATGAAGAAGGGGCAGCATGGGCTCCCGCACAGAGCGACAGGGAGCCGTGGCTGGTCGGCGCCTAGCGACACCCAGGGTCTATAGACACTGCCTGCCGTCCCTGCAGATGACTCAGGGCAAATGTCGCCGACGACTGCGCATGTTTAGGAACCTGGTGGCTCACAGGACTTGGCGCCAAGGGGAGATGGAGGGCATCCGCTGCCAGTGGCTGTGAAAGTGATCCCGGTGCTCAATTTCAAAGCCAGTGGTTCATTTCAGGGCTGCACAGGTGACCTTTGTGGGATTTCACAATCCACCACCCACAAAAAATCCAAAAGGTCACGGATGCCATCTTCTCCATGGTGCGCAAATTTATGCATTTCACCCTGGACCGGGACAGCCAGGATGCAAGGGCCATTGGATTCGTACTTTGGTCTCCATTGCTACACTCGGCAGACTTCATCAACCACAAGGGTGCAACTGAACGTGCAGCTGGTATGCGATCACTAGAAATGCATCCTGCAGGTGTGCACACGGTATCCAGGGAGTGTGCACGACACCTATATCCTGAGTCGCTCGCAGATCCCTGCAGTTTTCCAGGTTCCACTGAGATTGCAGGGTTAGCTCCTTGGGGACGAGGCCGTGGCTGATGACATCCGTGCGGGGGCCTCAGACTGCAGCAGAGTGACACTATAATGAAGCTCATGCAGCAGCTCGCAACTTGGTGGAGCAGACCATTGGGATGCTAAATATGCGGTTCCGGAGCCTGGTGCCTGGTGGAGCCCTGCAGTACAATCCACAGCGGGTGTCACATATAATCTTCATCTGCTGCATACTTTTCAACCTGGCGCTGCAATGGGGAGACGAGCTGGCTGAGGAAGAGATGGAGGAGCTGCCTGTCTCCTCCTGTGAGGAGGACGCCAATGGGGATGAGGATAAGGCGGTCCTCGGTGTTGACGTTGACGAGATTGAGGCTCTCGCTATGGCCAGACGAGGCAGGCGCGCTGGGGAGACACTCATAGCTGCCCGATTTGTGGAGGATGATGACGACATGCAGTGGGGACACTCCATAGATCTTCACATAGCCTCTGAGAATGTCTGACTCCTGTCTGGCCAAGGGCAACTTGCTTGCGCTCTGTGATCAGGACCATCTGAAAGATGCAGCCATGAAACTTTAGATGCATCTGATGTTGTGTCCGCCTTCAGCTCCTCAGCCCTTGAGGAGCAGGCACACAGAATCACTGGTCACAGATGCTGGTATGATGGGGGCCAAACCCACATTAAATGTGCTGAGTGCATACAGAGAGTATGAGAGAACTCTGTGCGCCTGCCCACTACATTCTGGCAGCAATGGCCAGCAATGACCAGGTGCAGGCATCAGTAATATTTCTAGTGAGTGTGAGGCTGGACCATGACTTTGGTCTCATGGCTGCACAGAGAACATGGAAGAGGCCCTGGACTGGGACACCTGCCTTTTATCTTGTGCAGAAAGATTTCACATCTGAGTGGCAGGAACACTGCTCGCCAGAACAAGGAGCCATAGGCAGGGAGACAATCTTAGGAGTTTATTGACAATAGTGAACAGTATGTACAAGTAATCAACAGCCGTTTCCAGGCTGTGCAACTATTTTTACCTAACTTTCTTAACCCTGCTGCCACGTCTTGGTGCTCCCCAGACATGCACAGTAGATGTGGAGGCAGCCTGTTGACTGTGACGTCCTGTCTGAGGACTTTGGCGGGCGTCCTCTGCAGGGCCTAGACTTGGAGGGCCCCAGCCTGCTTTCAGGCTCCTGCTTTGTGGCAGTGCCACCCTCCTCGGCCTGTGGAGTTGGAACTGCATAGGCCACAGGCAGTTAGGATTCCGATGGGCCGGTCACTCCCAGTGTCATCTGGTTGCATGGCCCCGGAGTGTACACCTGCTGACCCTCCTCCCGATGGGTGCCCGAGGGCCCCTGGCCGACTCCGTGAGCAGAAGGGGTAGATGTAGTGAGCTTCTGCTGCCCAGCACCCCTCTCACGTGCACACTGTTTAAGGCCAAGTGTGGTGTCAGTGATGGAGTTAAGCCTGCGCAACAGTGGAGGAGTGACGTTCTGGACCAAGGTTTCCATGGCGGCCGCCAGCCTTCCAGTGTTCACCCCGGTGCATTGCAATGTTGTCGCTATCACCTCAGCGTGAAGACGGACAGACTCCTCCATCTTGCCTTGCCATCTGAGGAGTGCAGTGAACATCCCTTCCTGATATTCCCTAGCTTGCATTTGCACCCCAAGCAACTGTGACACGACCGAGTCCAGAGGCTCATCATCTGTCTCGGACTCAGAAATTTTCTGTCCTCCTGCTATAATCTGAGTGCGGGGGAACTGGGAAGGCCCAGCCACCGCCTACCATGGAGCAGACATTGCGATGCACTCACCAGATTGTGACCCCGAGGATACTCTAAAGTTCGGTCCCACTGAGGTGTGTATCTCTGCAGTGGTGTAGGATGTTGGCGAGCTCTGTGGTGGCTCTCCAGATTCCGCCCCAGAGGTTTCTTCGGAGCTTGATCGGAGGCCCTGGGACGTGGACTCTGTTGTCTGTTTGGCAGATGTGTCTGCGAAAGCAAAGAGAGATAATTAGTGCCTGGCAGTGGCCTGTGAATCACGAGACAGAACTCACTGCATGGATGACTGATGGATGTTGTACTGCCGGATCCTCACTTGGTAGAGCAATGCCGGCCTTACCATCAGCACAGGGCGGGCCCTGGTCATCGCCGGGGAGCTGGATGGCTTTGTTTTCGAATCCTGTCAGAACTTTGATCTCCAGCATCCCTCCACCTGTCCCCAATCTTTCCCTGCTGCTGTGACCCAGTTTTCCCTGCATGGATAGAGATGGGGAGAGTGCATCAGGACACCTGCTGGGTCAGATGTTAAGTATGCCTGGCCTATGGGGGTGGTGAGTGGTTCCATGGATGGGCTGAGGACAATGGCAGTGTTTTTGAAAGAGTGAATAGTGATGTCCCTTGCACTGGCAGTGAGTTAGGGCCCTGTGGATGTGTGATTGGTTTGTGAGTTTGTGAGTTGGAAGTGATGAATGGAGTGAGTTATCCTGGCAGAATGGGTGGCACTGGGTGGCAGCCCTCTTCTGCAGGGTTTGTATTGACCATGGCTGCTACCACCTCTCAAGCTGGGTTGGTGACTTTGCTACCCATCTTGCGGCCAGAGCGGGGGGAGAGCACATCCTGGCGGGTCTCCACGGCATCCAGCATTCGCTCGACGGAACCGTCGTTCAAGCAGGGGTGGGGGGGTGGGTGCTGCAGTCTTTTTTCCATTGCTGGCCATCTCCCAGGCAGCGGTGGTGAGCTGGTGGCGATGAGCGCTTTGCTGGCGGTGGCCTTTTAAAGATGACTGCCCGTGTGATGCAATAATGGGGTGATACCTGGCAGGCAAATGAGAGCCCGCCATGCAAATGGCGTACCTCGTGGCAGTGAATAAATAATGAGGCGGGATCGGGACAATACGGCGTGAAAACCCGCCAGTTTCATCGGCGGATGGGCCTCCATTTTACCCGCCCGCTACCGACCTTACTGCAATTCTGGAAAATTCCCCCATTGTGTCACCGCCACCTTTTAAGTTCCCACCTTTTTTTGTGTCATCCACAAACTTGGCGATAGTACATTCACTTCTCTCATCTATGTCATTAATATATATTGTGAATAACTGTAGCCCACACACAGAGCACATGTTTGTCTCTCTCCTGTTGCGCATTCCCCTTTCGCATTCAATGGCCGATGATATGCAAGACCCAATGGATCAAGGTGCTCTGTCAGATATTGATGTGATGTTTGGTTTGAGATCTGGATCACCAAATTCTCCCTTCTAATGTCCTAGAAATGGATTTTACACAAGTCGCCACTTTCCAGGCAGGCACTAGTTTTCAAATCCACAACTGTAGATTCTAGTACATCTTATTTCTTCTCTGCTTCTCCCATAGCTTCAGATCCCCATGTCAGAAAATCCACAGCCCCTATTCAAACTGAAATCCAAACCTATCGCGTTATCCTTAACATCGTTTTCTTCAATCCCAGATCCATTCCCTGTTCTGCCACAATCCCAATCCTAAAACAAGCATATCACAAAAATGAAGCCAAGCCAATACACTTCAGTTACAATTAGAGGCTGGATGTGAACTTTGGCTCATTTCAAGTTGCTGTCTCTGGCTCGGTTCAGCTCTTCACTCACTTGATCCACTCCCCCTCCTCTCCTGAGTATCCTGACTCTAATTTCCCTGAGTTTTACAATGACTGGTCCTCTCCCTCTGCTCCCTGATGGTGCTGATTCTCGCTGGGTTCAATTCTACCCTCACTGTTTCCCATTGCTCTATCCTCACGGAAGGTTCAGACTCTGAATCGGTTCAGATCAGCATTCACGGGTTCCTCTTCCTCTCATTCCAAAGATGTTGATTTTGACTGTGTTCAGTCCGATGCCCCATGATCCAGAGACGATGGCCCAGATCACCCAGAAGACAGCGGTTGCGGCGCATTTTCAACCCACTGCCTTCCTCTGTACCAGAGAATGTTTTGCCAGATTGAGGCTCATGGCCCACAGGAGGCGATGCTCAACACACAGATTGGCACCACAGTGAAAAACAGCATCTCACGGTATTGAAACGTTCCTCCTCACCTCCTCCCCTCCCCCATTCCCCGTCCCCCGCTCAGCCCCCGCTCTCCCGCCCCACCCCCCGACGCCCTCCAAAAAAGAAAAACAACAGCAGGAAATGAGGAATCAAATGGCATGTCAGTCTTTGTTTCAAGGGAACTGGAGCACAGGAATAAATAATTGTGTTTCCAGTTTTCCAGGGCTATAGGCCACAGCTGTGATACCGTGTAAATTTCTGATCACCATGGTTAAGGAAGGATATGCTTTCATGGGAGGCCCTACAGCGAAGCTTCACTGAAGGAATCACTGGCATGAGAGTGTTGTCCGGTGATGACAGGCTGATTAAATTTCATCCATATTCGCCAACGTGATATTAATGACACGCAAGATTCCAAATGTGATTGACAGGTTGGACACTAAGAGCTTGACCCCGCTGGTCACGACATTTGGAACATAGGACACCGCCCCTGCATAAGGGCACGGCTATTTAGGGCTGAGGTGAGGAGCAATTGCTTACTCAATTTATTGTCAATCTCTGTAATTCTCTAACCGAGAGGGTTAGGGATGCTCCATCGTTGATTTTGTTTTAATCTGTCTTGGAGACATTTTTCTGTGAGGCAGAATCAATCGATATGGACCGTGGGTGGGAAAATAGTGTTGAAGCCTGAGATCATTCATGATCGGATTTGAATAATGGAGCAGGTTTGGCTGGGTGTATTGTCCACTCCTGCTTCTGTCTCTTTTATTCCTGTATAGTCCAGGGAATATAGGCCTGCTCTGATAAATCTCTCTTCAGAGGACAATCCCCTCATTCCAGGGGAATCAAACTGGTGAACTGGGTCTGAACTACCTCAAAGGAAGGAAGGTTATGTAAGGAGTCCAACATTGCACAGAGCATCCCAGGCCTGGTCTTGTTGTGAGACTCCGCAGATTCTAAGACAACATTCACAAGCCTTCGGTCTGCAGTATTCGGGGGCCTCAACCTTTTCAGTCTTTCCCGCTTGCTGTAACCTCATATGAATGCGAAATGGCGCGAAGAAACTTTTAGATTCTTTCTCTTGAACTGACTCATGACATCAGTGCAAATAACTCCAAACATAAGGAGGAATCAGTCTGGTCCTCCCTAATACATATAATGTCTCCACCGAGATTCCCATTGCCTTACTCACTTGTGACCACTCATCTGCCTTTAACTGTTTAAATATTGCCCATTTAGAATTTAAACTACCATCAATTTTTAGCACAGGGGCAGTTATTCGAAAAACAGTCCACACTTCAGTACATTAAGGAAGAGACAATCGCCTCTTGCATCTTTTTACCCTGTTATCATTCTCTGCAATATCTTTAGCTCGTGCTACAAAGTCATAACGATTAAAAATTCTGCTGGTAAAAATGAGTTTACTCCTTTGGCTTACTGGAACATATTGACACACATTGTGTGAATCAGACAAATAGAACCACCGAGATTGACAGAGACAGAGAGCTAGAAAGAAAGATTGTCACGAAATTGGCTGATGTTTGTTCCACTTAGAAATGTAAATTTCATGGATGCCATCAGGCAAATAGAAATAAAAATAAAAGACATCCCGGAGCGGTTGAAAGGCGAGTGAATTAGTAAACATTGACTGATAATAAGGCCTACGTTCACCCACTTATATTCATAAATGATAAAGGCCACATCAGCAGGATTCTAAACTGCGTGGGCAAAGGCCAACGATTCCTTCAGCCAATCGCCTTCAGCACCCCGGCACCAAATGTGAATTGCTTACCAAATTGAATAAAAATGTCCTTCTGGTAAACTGGCCATCAGGCTTTGTTCGGAATTGTGGAGGGTGCGTTGGGGACGTGAATGACGTAGGAAAAACCTGTCACCCTGGTAATCAGACAAAGGCGCCTCCCTGCCCACGAGGATGGTGGTGGCGAAGACCTTCAATGATTTCAAAATGAAAGTGAATGGGCATTTGGGGACGACATGCAGATTCTAACAGACGGTTTTGGTATTGGCTTTGTTATGTGGTGCACAAACATGGACAACATAAAGAGGAGGGAGGGGGTGGGTTCGAAATAAGACTAATGCTCAGATACATGTGTGATGTGTTGAAAAAGGAAAACATTAGGGGCCGGTGCATGAGTGGTTCAGTGACCATTGTGGAAACATCGAAGAAAATGGCGAGAAGACATTGTTTTCATATCTGTGGCAAAGTGAGAGAGGACACGGGGTGAACAAAGTGATGGATGCTGGGTTAACAAGAAGAAGGAGAAAGGGTGGAAAAAGGAGGGGGGCCGATTAGGGACTTAAAATGGAATTTACACATGGATGAAAGGGCTATTGCTGATATATTAAATGAACACTTTGCATCCGGCTTTACCAAGGAGGTAGATGCTACCCAGGCCATGGTGGCAGACGAGGAAACACTGTCATGGAAGGGTTCAAAATTGATAAGGAGGAAGTGTTGAATAGATCGTCGGTACTTAAAGTTGACAAGGCACCTAGATCGGATGAGATGCATCCAAGGGTATTGAAGGAAGTGAGAGTAGAAATTTCAGGGGCACTGGTCATAATCTTTCAGTTTCCTTGGACTCAGGGGAGGTGCCAGAGGACTGGAGAATTGCAAACATTTTCAAAAAACGTTGTATCAATAATACCATCAATTACAGACGAGTCAGTTTAACTTCAGTGGTGAGCGATATTCTAGAAACAATTATTCGTGTATAGAATTAATAGTTACATGGACAAATATAGGTTTATAAGGGAGACCCAGCATCGATTTCTAAAGGGGAAATCGTGTTTAACTAACTTGCTGGAGTTTTTTGAAGAGACAACAGAAAAGGTCAATGAGAGTGTTGCTGTTGATGTGGTGTACATGGACTTTCAAAAGGCATTTGACACAGTGCCAGACAACAGACTTGTGAGAAAAGCAATTCTCATGGAATAAAAGGGACAGTAGCAATGTGGATACAAAATTGGCTGAAAAATAGGAAACAGAGAGCAATGGTCAGTTTGTACTTTTTTGTGTGGGAGGGGGGTTTGAAGTGGAGCATCCCAGGAGTCAGTATTGGGACCCTTGCTTATCCTGATATATATTAATAATGTAGATCTTGGTTTGCAAGGGACAACTTCAAATTTTGCGAATGAGACGAAGCCTCGGATCATTGTAAACTGTGAGGAGGATGATGTAGAACTTCAAAAGAACATTGACAAGTTAGTGGAGTGGGCAGATAGTTGGCAGGTGAAGTTGAATGCGGAGAAGTGAAAGATGATACATTTTGGTAGGAAGAAGATTGACAGACAATTTAAAATAAGGGGTGAAAATTTGAAGGGGGTGCAGCAGCAGAAAGACATGCGTGTATATGTGCAAAGATCATCGAAGTTGGCAGGACAGGTAGAGGGAACAGTTAATAAAACATCTGCTGACCTGGGCTTTATTAATGGGGGCATTGGGTACAAGAGCAGGGAGGTTATTCTGAATTTATATAAGACATTCTTTCGGCCTCAGATGGATTATTGTGTACATTTCTGGGTGCTACATGATAGGAAAGATGTGAACTCATTTCAGAGAGTGCAGGAGAGGTTTAAGAGATGGTTTCAGGGATGAGACACTTCAGCTTTGAGGATAGATTGGAGAGGTTGGGGCTGTTCACCATGGAGAGAAGAAAATCTTCAAAATGATGAGGAGGCTGGACGGCGCAGTTGGGGAGAAATTGTTCCCGTTGGCCGAGGGGTCGAGAATAAGGGGACACAGATTAAAAGTGATTTACAGAAGAAGAAAATGTGGATGCAAGATCAAGACAACGTTATCACACAGCGAGAGGTTCGGGTCTGGAATGCACTGCCTGGAATTGTGGTGGAGGCAGGTTCAATCGAGGCCTTCAAGAAGGCAATAGATGATTAATTGAAGAGAAAAATGTTAACAAGGGCACGGGGAAAAGGGGGGGAATGGCACTGGGTCACAATGCCTATTTGGAGCGATGGTGCAGATACGATGGGCCGAATGGCATCCTCCTGTGCAGTTCAGATTCTGTGATTCTGTGATACTGAGAAAAGAAAAGATTAAAACCAGATAGAAGGATGTGCTAGTGAGAGACTTAAACATAGCGCGTGCAAAAAGAAGAATTATGATGGACAACCGGTGGTGGAGAATAACATAACCCTAACCATAAACCCAAACAGCACTTTGAGGGCACCAAGCAAAGAGCAATTCAGGGGACTATTCTATCCAGTGCTGCGGGATAGAGTGGGAGAAAGAGACTGACTGCATTGTATTCCACTGTGTGTTGAATAGCCTCATTCTGTGCTGTAGTGAAGCTATGAATCGAGGGAAACTTGGTTGCAACCAGTTCACTTTTTAGTTTAAATCATGCTGAGAGTTATATGCAAGCCGTGAGCAGATGCTCATATAGATGAAAGTGTTCATCAGTCGCCATCTTATTTATTTAGGAATGTCAACATGGAAGCCTGAATCTGCAGACCTGGACATTTCTAAGTACTGTCTCTGTGTTTCTTTCAGAGAAACAATGAAGAAAGGTTTTCTGCCAAGGTGGCCCTTGTGCTGCGCTGACCAATGTCACAATATTTCTATACCTACTTTGAAACTGTTAATTTGTGGATGATTTAATTTGTTACAATTCTGCCTGTCAGGAAACAGGCCTTGTACTTGTGCAGCACCCTGCTCTACCACATGATGTTGCACAGATCATTCCAGCCAATTAACTGCTTTCGAACTTTCGTCACTGTTGTGATGTGATGATCGAGTTAGAGGGAAAAGGCAGATACAGCAGGTGTTGGAATAACATCTTAAGTACAGATGAACATGGAATATTTCTTTTCAAGTTACCTCTTAGCTTGCTGTGCATCTGGTATATGTAAAGATTGAATTTTTAAAATTTGGTCAGTTAAAATTACACTTGTCCAGCGCTCTGCACTAGACTGGCAGCAAGGAAAAGGCCTTTATGTTGACTCTGAGCGAGAAAGATTAAAAGTTGTTGTTTGCTTTTATATGGTTGTCATTCTGCGTATCCAAGGAGGGATTTAAGAAGTTATACAAAAGTTTGAAATAAAGCATAAATTACTCCCTACAAGGACAGATCTTTACCTTCAGTTCTAACGTGAAAGACAGAGATTACTAACGACCCTATGTAGGCAGGTACTTAATATTTCTCAGTTTCCCACACACAGCGACTCTAAGGGAGAATGTGAGATCCAGTTCGAAAAAAAGACCAACATCTGTGCCCCACAGGCAAACACACTCATTTCAAGAGCAATTAGGGATGGGCAACACATGCTGGCCTTGACAGCGGCTCCCATATCCCAGGGAAGAATAAATTTAAAAAATCACTCAGCCTGCGCTCGACCACAGACTGGCATTGAGAATCAGGCCTGTAACCGTCTCTGATTAATAAAGGTAACGCAGTTATTTGTTTTTATTTCCTACGGATTAATGAGAACTGCAATGAGCTTTTCGAATGTTACAACATACACTGCAATGAGCAACATTATTCCCTGCCTGAGGGGAGATTGTTTCTAAAGCTCTAACGCTATTGACAGAGATACGAACAACCAAATGATGACGGGGGCGTAATAGCGCTCAGTTACCTACAGACAGCATCTGTAAGCGAGAAGCGGGACCCAGAGAGAAACATTTCGAACATATGAGCTGCACAGGCAAACACACAGACACACACGTACACAAAGACAGACATATGCATTCAACATTATTTATGTACATGCACACAAATCGACATATATCTACCTACCTATGTATATTCTATATAATTTAGCCAGAAAGACAGACGGACAAGCTGAGACAAACTCTGCTGATAATTTATCCTTTTGGAAAAGAGGAGGCTCCCAAATTTGATAAAATTCCAGCATTGTCAGGAAGTAGGAAGGATGGAGATGGCATAATTCACAAGAGATGAGCTGGCAGGACTGGCTTTACTGGCGCCGCCTAAGTCATTTCCATAATCAAATCTGATTCATAATTACTTAACAACCATGTACCGAGAAATAATGACCGAGACAGTTAACCATCCATCAGGTAAGAAAAGATGAACTCATGAATACCTTACGATTTTTGGTTTAATAGGCCGTAAATCAAAACCACAGAAAAGTTAATTTGAACATTCAAACGCCATGTGATTATCAATATTAAGATCAGATGCTGAATGACTGTAACTGTTATTATTTGTTTTATTGCCTGATCAGAGGTTAAGCAATTTCTGGGTTCCCATGCAGCTGCAAGTGGTTGGTGGCTCATTTGCTTAAAGTGAGGACAGATATACAAGAGCCATGAACAGACAGCAATAAACGGCTAGCACAATTCTCAAATGACACAGTTTATTAATATCTTGCAAAGCACGAGAGTCAAGACACGGAGCAGGCATTTTTTAATATTTTCCTATTTAATTCTCTGAAAACTTGCACAATCTACCTAAGTTACAAAAATATCAGGGCGAAACGGACAATAGATGTGCCTCCAGAGACATGCTCCTGTACTTTACCAGGGAAGGCTCCTGTGCCAGCCTTCAGGTCAATGCTGCTTCATTTAAGAATCAAATGGATTTTTAACCAATATTTAAATAAGACACATCTTAAACATTTAACAAGTCTAAAAGTGAAATTGCAGGACATTTTATTGCACTGACTGGAAGGCAGCATGGCAGCTGGAGGTATCACCAAGCTATGTTTTCACCCAGGACTCTGGCTTGAGAAGCACAGTTGCGGATGCTCAAAGAGTGCTGGCCTTGCCAGCTAAATTTCCAATTTAGGAAGGGTAAATAACAGATCGTGCATGAGTCCGCATTGCCTCTTGGAGCATTGCCAGCCTTTCCCTGGATCTGTTACATCTGCCAGCTTAGCGATGACCCTTTGGCTCTTTGATCAATCTGAACCTGAGATTCGCTGGTCTCTGGTTACAGGATTCCGAATCGGTCCTTTTACAGTTTTGTATACATACACCTGGTAAGGGTCTGAAAGCGAGTGCAACTTGGAAGGGAGGCCATACGAGACATAGAGAAGTGGAGAAAATGTTGGATTTTGATGCATAATTCATGTTCCACTCCCGCCCTTTCAAAATTTGAACAATTTAACAAATAAACTCAGGGGAGATTTCACTCCATTCTTGAACTCCTCCCTGAATTTACTCTGGGTCCCAGCATAAATAAATGGATTGATACAGGAACTTAAAAACTGAAGCATATATCCGCTTTCCTCCAGGATAAATGATGATTCACTGATATCAGCAATTGCAAAATAACGAACTTTTGCAATGCGGACATAGAGGATGGTTGCAAAAAATAACGAATATAGCAGGATGAAACTGCCGGAGATGGCAAAGAGTAAAACAATGGACTTTCTCCGCTTCTCCATCTCTGGGTCTCTCTGATTCTCCCCCATGTTATGGGCCTTGAGCCTCCTGCGGGCTCTATTAGCTGCGAGAATGTGTCTGACGGTCAGAGCATTGAACAATAAAATCAGAAATAAAGGGGCACAGGGCAGTGAAATGGAACGAAGCCAATCATAGATGTTCCATGCAGGTGATGTATAAAAGGCGGATTTTATGACACAGAACCAGGGTACATCATTAATTACGTACATTGGTTCAAATATAAAATACTGGAAGATACTTTTTAGACAACTCAGTGTGCATAAAATCGCTATCATCCAAGACGCTGTCTTCTCTGTGCAGTATTTTATTTTCAGTTTCTGGCAACAAATGGCCACAAATCGGTCAAAGGTGAAAGCGACTGTTAACCAGGCAGAACTGTCAATGGCCGCAGAGATTAAGGCAGAATGGACACTACATATTGGCGTGATTGACAAGAAACTGTTTGGTAAATAAATACCAGCAATCCGACTTAATATCACGCTGGTGATAATGGCCAGGAGATCAGTCGCCGCCATGGAAACCGCATAGTAAGTGATACATCTGGAGAGACCACAACATCTTCGTGACAGTATCACAATCACTGCCAGGTTAGCTGTAACAGAGGTCAGAAGAGAGAGAAAGAGAGGGAGAGCGTTTGCATGAGACAGCATGAGAACACGAAAGTTAATTCTCTGACTCCCAACACAATAATGCTTCTGCAAGTTTATGCGTGAAATTGAAACATGTGAGACACGATCCCACATTGTAAACTATTTCTTTTGCTAAAGAGAGATCTTTCTGTATGGTTCAAAGTAATCATAAGTTCAAAGTTAATCAGAAATACCTTCAATCATGGAAGTGGGAACGGGCAGTTAGCCTTTCTGTGAATTTTCGGTGGAAATGTTTATGAGGGCAGAGTGGTAAGTCCGATCACTTAACGTGACAATTAGCTGAACTGGCACATTTTAAGCTCTCAATCGGAGAGAGTGCTGCTCTGCATTGTTGGGATAAATAACTAAATTTTACCCTGCAGTGGACATTTGAACTGTAATCTTTGAATATTAGATGCAAAGGGCGCCACCGGTGACGGGGCCGCCATGAATATGCAGAACAGAACTAAAAGAGTGGAGGAAAGGGTGGAAGACAGTTCGAGCCCTGGGGGCGATAACCCAGTGCTTTGTGAATTAGGGGCGAATAACAATCATTCGCCAAAGGGCCACCCCTGCATTCCTCACATATTTGTCAAAAACGCAGTGCCTTCTTATGACTCTTCAGTGAACTCTTTCATTAAATTCAATGGCGAATTACTGAACGTTTCAAGCTATTTACAAAATGAATTACTTTTGTGAATCAATCCGTCTCTGTCATAGTGAATAACACTAAATATCTAGGCATACAAAGTGATAGCATCACGGTAGTTCATCCACAGTAAAAGCGAGGTTAATATAATAGTTCTACACTTACCCTGGAATGACAACGTCATAATTCACACACAGCAATAGCACCAGCAACACAAAAGGTCTACATTTACACAGGATTAACCATGTGATACTTCAGGTTCATTCACCGTGCTAATGACACAGCATGCTGTGAAACCCAGGTGAGCGTACATCACAGTCACTGTGACAATGCCACAATAGAACCAATACTTACAACATAATACTTTTGCTGTAATCCTCCCAACGCAGTATTGCCAAGAGCAGAACTGCATTTCCAACGGGAGATTGTGGCGGTAAATGGGAGAAAATATAAACTTAAAACAAAATAATGCTACACGTCATGAACAGACAGAATGCAATTGAAGGGGAGACAACATAAACGATTAAACACTGGTGGTAAGTGGAAGGCATGACACTGGTAAAGGTGAGAATATTCACCATTAATTCCGAGAAATTATTTGAACTGCTGGAAGAAATGTCACCGTTAAAATTGAGAATCAGCATAGTTAAAGTGAAAAAGTAAGTGATCCTGCAAAAAACGCAGACATTTTGCAGTTAAATGGGAGAAATTATACCGTTTAAGGTGGCAATATGTCACTTTCAACCGTAGAAAGGGAATACAAATCGTGGAGATGCGCCACTGATAAAATAAGAGAAATAATATACCTAACCCACCATTCATGCGATAATATCTAACTACAATACGTTACCTGGAACCCCGATTACCGCAATGACGGGATAATAAATGGCAAACAGCAGGTCTGTCGGTGGTACATGCATTTCTATCAGAAGGTCTGAGCGCATTGTGCATTAAACTGAAAAGTGCAACATTTATACAGGATGTGAGGCTCCAGGGAAACAATTAGATAGTTTTTTGTTTATATTATTTTCACTTATTGTAACAAACAAATCAGTGCAGCTGCTGTCCGCTTGATGTTTCTTTGTTTTGATGGGAAACAATGTTTTTGTTGAGTTCTGATACCGTCCAAATGTGAAACGCCCAGACTACAGAATTATCACAGTTATCGTTCTTTATGAAAACTATAATTAGCCGGATATTGGTGTCAGGACAGGGCACAACTGTTCATTCAGACCTCCTTGAGAAAGGCAAATTGTCCGAGGAAAACACAAACCAAGTTCTTGCTCCTGATCGTTGTTCAGTCAGTGTGTTTACTGATTAGGGGCCACGCAGTCCCAACTCTCTCTCAGATTGTAAACACACTTTGACCCATCTACCTGTGTGTTTGTTTTGGACAGCTCCAGTTAAATATGGTTACATTCGGAGTGCACGTCTCGCTTCTTCAGGGTTACAATCAGTGCAGGATTGTCCCAGTCATTATTATCATATCCATTGTGCATCTGCCCAGTTGACAATAAACGGGTCCAGTACATCACAGTTACAATCAGTGTGAATTTGTCCAGTTTTACACATTACATTTGATATCGCCATGTCCTATTCAACATCTGTTAATTCAGTCCATCAGCCCAGCTGAGCCCCATTATAATCCATGTATTTAGGTTCAGATTGACGCGCTTCCGTTCACTCTGGACCTTATCAATCCCAGCAACGTCCCGCATGCCCGGGGCAGGAACGTTTCTGGAAGGTTCAGTTCGGTGTGGTCAGCTCCCATTCAGTATGGTTACAATCAGAGTTGACAGGGTCCTCACAATGTGCTTCAATTCAGCAAACACACTCATTTTCTGAGTTGACAAGATCCGATTCAGCCCGATTGATTTCAACGGGGACAGGTCCAACTCAACACAACCAATCTCTTAACGGCCTGGGAGACTTCACTGAGATAATGTTAAAGGTATTCAATGACCCCGCCTCCACCACCTTCTTAGGCAAAGAGTTCCAAAATCGCACAAGCCTCTGAGAGACGATAATTTCTCCTCATCTGTGTCCTAAAAGGGGGACTTTTAATTTTAAAAAAGTGTCCCTCAGTTCTGTACTCATCCACAAGAGGAAACCTCCTTTCGATGCCCAACTTGTCGAGGCCGTTCAGGATCGTGTATACTTCAATCAAATCACCCCTCACTCTTCTAAACTCCAATGAAAGCAAATCCAGACAGTCCAACATTTTCTTGTAAGGAAACCCACTCATTCCCGATATCAATCTAGTAAACCTTCTTGGAACTGCCTCCAATGCATTTACATCCTTCCTCAAATAAGGAGTTCAAAACTGCTCACAGTGTTCAAGGTATGGTCTCACCAATGCTCTGTATAACAGAAGCATAACATTCTTAGTTTAATGTTCATTCCCTGTCATGAAAAAGGATAGCATTCCGTTAGCCTTCTTAATTACTTGCTGTACCTTCATACTAACTTTTTGTGACTCATGCACTAGAACATCTGGATTCCTCTGCACCTCAGAATTATGCAGCCATTATCCATTCAAGTAATACTTGCTTTTTGTCCTTCCTGCCATAGTGAACAACTTCACATTTTCCCACATTAAACTCCATTTTCCAGATCTTTGCCCCTTCACTCAGCCTATCTATATCCATCTGCAGCCTCCTCATGTCCTCTCACAACTTACTTTCCTGCGTGTCTTTGTGTCATCTGCCAATTTAGCAATTATGTCTTCACTACCCTCATCTCCGACATTGATGTAATCGCAAAAATTTGAGGCCTGAGTACAGATCCCTGTGGGACTCCACTGGCACCCTCCTGCTAATCAGAAAAAGACTAGCCAACATCCTATCCGTGCTAAGGTGTCACTCACTACACCATGCGCTTTCATTTTCTATAATATTCATTGATGTGGCACCTTATCAAATGCCTTCTGGAAATCCAAGTACACTACGTCTACAGGCTCCCCTTTATCGTTCAAATAACTCCAATATCGACTCAACATCGACTCTGGACCCCGTGACATCGCATGGCATCAGGTCAAACATGGGCAAGGAAACATCTTGCTTCCTGTTGGCAAGAGTGGCTCTGTAGCACCACCATTGGCTGAATCCTAAATTACATCGCTGCCAGGCTGGATCTGCGGCATGTGGGGAGTGAATCAGCAAAAGAGAAAAACGTCCATGACCTCATGCTCAATAAATTTCCTCCCTCAGATACACCTGCCCATGATAGTATCGGGAGCAGTTACCACAGCATTTCGCCTCTGCATGTGGAGCCCCGCCTTCACATTGAGGATACACTCGATCGTGTTGTGTGGCACCTCCACCTTATTAAATGGGATAGATTTTGAACAGCTCTTGCAACTCAAGACTGTGCATTCATGAGGCGCTGTGGGCCATAAGCAGCAGCAGAACTGTACTAGAGAACAATCTGTAACCTCATGGCCCGGCATCTCCACTACTCTACCATTACCATAGTCCAGGAAATTAAACCTGGTTCAATGAAGAGAGGAGGGGGGCATGCCAGGGCAACACCAGGCGTACCTTAAAATGAAGTGTCAACCTGGTGAATCCATAACACACGACTATTTGCGTGCCAAGCAGCATAAGCAGCAAGCGATAGACAGAGCAAAGTGCTCCCACAAGCAACGGATCAGATCTAAACTCTACGGTCCTGCCCAATCCAGTGGTGAATGATGGTGGACAATGAAACAACTCACTAGAGGAGGGAGAGGCTCCACAAACATCCCCACCCTCAATGATTGGGGAGCACAGCACATCATTGCAAAAGATAAAGTTAAAGCATTTGTAAACATCTTCAGCCAGAATTGCAGAGCCGGTTATTCATCTCGGCCTCCTCCAGTGGTCCCTAGAATCACAGGTGCCAGCCTCCCGTTAATTTAATTCACTCCACGTGACACCAAGAAACGGCTGAAGACACTGGATGCTGCAAAGGCTATGGCCCTGACATTATACTGGCAATAGTACTGAATGCCTGTGCTCCAGAACTTGCCATGTATCTTCCCAAGCCGATCCAGTACAGCTACAACACTGGCGTCTACACGACTACGTGGATAATTGCCCAGTTATGTCCTTTACACAAAAAGCAGGGGAATTCCTCATCAGCCCCATCAGTCCACTCTCCATCAGCAGTAAATGGAAGTGTTCATCAACAGTGATATCAAGCAACACTTGCTTAGCAATAACCTTTTCACTAAGCGGAGCGTGGGTTCTGCCAGGGCCACTCATCTCCTCTCCTCATTACATCCTTGGTTCAAACATGGTGCCATAAAGGTATAATCATGTCGATAATGTTATTCAGAATAATTTTATAATCGAGTTTAGTGGTGCCTGTTTCCATGTATCCATATGTGTGTGTGCCTTAATTGGATTAATGCCAGCTAGTCCAGAGGCTTTGGTGTAGAGAAGAGAAGAAGGTTTGAAATGGTAATTCGATAACATAGGGAAATAGAAGGTGATGCTTAAAAGGGACAATTTGGATTTTTAAATACACTATTCAAAGGAGCAGGTGAAATATTACACTTAACCAGGTGAAGCTCAGAAAATAAATCTGTTTATTTTTAAGGCTTACCAGTAATGCACGCATTACGAAAGGGTCTTATTGTTAGAAGACTTAAAGTCAAACCAAAAAACCTAGTGACAATGAGAATTTGAATTCAAAGAGGAAAATGTATAAAGGAAGAGAAGGCTGTTTGTAAAAGGAGGAGGGGTTCGAAGATATAAAGCTTCAAACATGTAAGCCTCAAGTCTGCCTGCAAGGACCCAGAGATGAAGGAAACTCATTTTGATAATGTGGCAGTCCAGGGTGTGCTTTGCCAGGGAGCGATTTATATGTATGTGTTTTACTGTTGCTTTACCGGAGGTGTAAAATGAGAGTGGATTTTTATAGTTATTATGGTAGTAATTTCGTAGACATATGTATGTGCTTACAATCATTCTTGTATTAATAAATATTTAATTTAGTTCTATAAAAAACCTCTTCAGATTCAGTGGCCTTATCACTACTGAATTCAAAGCCTGCATCTTTATGCATACAAATTGCAAAAATGGGTCTTGACAGTTTTTTAAATTTTCACTCTGGGCTTTGAACAACTCAGCCTTAACCATCGGCTGTGTGATAATAATCAGGGATTCTTTGTGGGATTTATTTGTCATTCCAAAATCTTTTGTAATTGGTGAATATTAAGGTTATGAGTACGAGAAGCGCTTTGAATTATGGGGTGGGTGTGAGTTATTTATGAAGTGGTGAGACTGCCAGATGGTTTTGGTAATTGCTAAGACTTGTCTGGGAGGAGAATATGTAACCTGATTATGTTACAAACAATATCCAGGAATAAGCTGACAGAGTTGGTGGAATAATTAGAGATGGGATTACCTGCAGGGGCTAGGAAATTAGACATAATTGAAGTGATAGCACAGCATTGGAAATTGGAAGGAATACCTGACAGGCACACTTCTCCAAGGTGTGGTTCATTGGAAAGTGCTCACATTCATCTGCAAATGAAAACTATTGAATTGGAAGAAAAGGAACGAGAAAGGGCATTCCAAAACGAGCAGAGAGAAAGTCACAGGAGGGAAATAACAGGAATGGAAATTAGAAATTGTGAAGATAAAGAAGGAGGAAATAGAAATATATATATATATAGAGAGAGAGAGAGAGAGAGAGAGAGAATTCCATCTGAAAAACGTTGGCTGTTAAAAAAAAAAGAGACGCCAGGAGGTGAGGAAGGACACATCCAGAATCCAGTGGATGATATTTAAATTACTACAAGCTCTTCCAAAGCTTGGGAAAAGGGATGTTGAGTCATTCTTTATTTCAGTTGGGATTATAGTTAATCAGATGAAATGGCTGCAAGAGAACTTGACATTATTGTTACAATCAAGGTTGGTGGGTAGATTACATGATGTATATGCTTTTGCTGTCTGAAAAAGTATCGGTGAATTATGATATGTTTAGAGAAGGTTATTTTGAGTGCACATTACTTGGTACCTGAAACATACAGGCAGAAATTTAGGATTATGAGAAAACAGCCTGGGCAAACATAGTGAGATTGACAGAGTAAACCAAATTAATTTTGACTGGCGGATACGGGTGTTGAAAATAGAGAGACCCTTGGCAGCTCTTGGAGAAGTAACTCTTTTCCATCAATTTAAAGATTCAATTCCTTTGGTGGTGAGAATTTATCGGGAGGAACAAAGGTTTGATCCTGAAGGCAAGCAGCAGAGGTGGCTGATGACCATGAGTTAGTGCAGTGAGCTAAACCTTTGCCTCAGCACCCTTTCAAATCCTAAAAGGATAGACGTGAGAAGGTGAAAGGAAGGTGGGGAAGAGGATGAGTAGCTGGAAATTACCAGGAAGTTTTCTTTCTCAGAATAAAGAGGATGGTGCTGAAGGTAGAGGTGACATTGGAAAGTTGAAGTGTTTTCATTGTAATAAGGGTGGGGGGTGGTGGGGTGGGGGTGCATAAGACGTCAGTGTTGGAGATTGCAGGAAAAATCTATTGGAATTATAGGGTTGAAGAAAAGTTCCGGAGGTAAAGTAACCTGGGTTCTGAGGTTCAGGCACAGGATAAAGCAACGTTTTGTACACAAGTAAAACAGGATCAGTGATAGGTAAAGGAGTAAGAATGTGTTCACTGTATACCCAAGAGAATTCTGAGGAGCAGGTAACAGAAATGCTTAAAGATTTTGTGTGTGAGCAGAATGACTTTCTATGTGTGCAGCGTAGAATAGGTGAAGATGTTAACTTTTAAGAGACACAGAGGTTAGTCAGCCCTTAATATTGTCAGATAGTGATATTTGTTGTTCAAAGGGAGTATTGCAGAAACAGCATTCATGGAGATGTTAAACATATACCCTTGTGAAAGGCAAATTTAAAAAGTAAGAGGAAAACTGGAGAAGTGACTCTTGAGGTGGTGGAAAAATTGCCCATTGCAAGGCTTCAATTTATTCTGGATAATTAAAAAGCTGGATCACAAATCTGGGTGATGCCTATGGAGTTGAGCAGCCCATAGAAATGTTTTCAACAGATTTGTTACAAGAGGAGCATTCTGGATTGTTTCCAGGTTGTGTGCTAATGGGATCAGAGGCACACAGGTTGAAGCAAGAAAAACAAGAAAGACAGGCAGTTCAAAGGCAGGAAGAAGGTATTCAAATCGCATTAGCAGGCACTGTGCTTGGAAACATTGCTCATAAAGACACAGGAGAGGACAAATTAACTGGAGTGTTTAACTCAAAGTAGTTAATTGAGTTGCCTCAGAAGGATTTGCAATTAAAACAGTTATATCAGACAGCTTACACAGAAACAGAGGCAAAATGTATCCCAGAATGTTATTACCTGCAGGGTGATATTTTAAGAGGAAATGGAGACCGGGTCATGTCTCAGCAAATGGAAGCTGGAGGGAGGTACATCAGATTGTTATTACATTAGAGTATAGAAATGACTTTCTCATGATTGCTCATTAAATTGAATGGGGGCATTTAAAAATTAGAAAGACACAAGAAAAGGTAAAGAAAGATTTTACTGGGCCAGGATTGCACAGAGATATAGTCAAAGACTGCAGAACATGTAACACATGTCAGGCAATAGGGCAACCACAAGCGGTGATTAAGCCAGCACCTTAATCCCAATATGAACATTGAAGAAACGTTTACTCAGGTCATGATTGATTGAGTACGACCCCTCCCTTAGTCGAAGAGTTCAAATCAGTACTTACTAACAATATTGGATGTGGCTACCAGGTTTTCTGAAGCCATACCTTGAAGAAATATTACAAGTAAGATTGTGTAAGAGTTACTTTTTACAAGATATGGGCTTCAAGTTTTACGTGACAGCCATTTATGGAAGCAATGAAGAGTTTGGTGATAAATAGTTTCATTCAACATCTTATCAGCGGAGTCACAAGAAGCTTTGTAAGGATGGATCAAACAATATAAACTATTATGAGAGTGCACCATCACGATTATCCACGGGATTAGTATGGGGAAGTTCAATTCTTGTTGTTTTCTATTAGGCGCGCCTAATGCATTGAACTGTTTTACTCCTTTTGAAATAGTTCATGGCCTTGAGGTAAGGGGACCACTGAAACTAATTTATGAGAAATTGGTGGGTCAAAATCCAGGAAGTACTCTCCTGGATTATGTATCAAACTTCAGACAGAGGTTAGACAGAACATGTGAGTTGGCTAGGGAACATTAAACGATATCACAGCAAGTGATGAGAGTGAAAGCAGACAGGAAGACTACAGCTCGGAGATTTTTTTGCAGGAAGGAATGTGCTACTTCTGTTACCAGTGCTGAGTGACTCATTAAAGGCAAGGTTTATTGCGCCTTACATGACTGAAGAGAAATTTTGTGAAGTAAATTAATTAATAAATAATCCAGACACAAGAAAGAAGCAGAGGGTGTGTCATGGGATATGCTTAAAAAGTCTTTGGCAGGGAAGAGAATCAAATAGATTTATTAGTAGTGGTAAATAATAATAAAGGGATAGAAAGGCAGGATTCTGAAATGTATTTTCCTCTCATCAGATTGGATAATGAGGGTGCATTTGAAAACTTAAATGTAACATTGAGTTACCTTCCAGACAAGTGTCAAAGTGATTTGTGAAAGCTATTGCAGTCACACAAAACCATTTGTGGAAACAAATTGGGGAGGACAGATTTAGCTATCCATGATCTCTCTGTAGAAGTTTCATCTTCAATAAGGCAACATTCTTATAGTTGAAATCCGGAAGGCTTATCACATGTACAGAAAGAAATTGATTTCATGCTCTAAAACAGTATCATTGAGTCTAGCTGCAATAACTGGAGTTCGCCTGTTGTACCAGATGGATCACAAATACTCTGTGTGGACTCTTGAAAGGTGAATTCTGTGACAAAAGCAGATTCGTTTCCCATATCATGGTTTGAGGATTACGTTGAGAAAGTGGGACAATCAAAATTTTTCACAAAGTTTGACTTGCTAAAGGGATGTTGGCAAGTCCCAGTATCAGACATAGCAAAAGAGGTATTGGCTTTTCTGTCGCCAAATGGACTAAATCAGTTTAAAGTCATGCCATTTGGTATGAAGAATGGACCTGCGACATTTTCAAAGACTGACAAAGAAAGTAATTGCAGGTCCAAGCAATTGTGCTGTTTATATTGATGACTTAATACTTTTCAGCCAGAGGTGGGATGAGCATTTACTACATCTGGAAAAATTATTTACTCGATTACAAGGAGCTAATTTGGCGACGAAATTGGCTGGAAGTGAATTTACAAAAGAGCAAGTTACGTATCAAGGCCATAACATTGGACATGGTAAGGTGGCTCTGAGAGATGTGAAAGTCGAGGCTTTCGTGGATTTCCCAGTACCTGCAACAAAGAGAAAAGTTTTGAGATTTCTGGACATAAGTGGGTTTTACTGGAAATTTGTACCAAATTTTAGACATGTGGTTGCTCCACTGACTTAACTATTGAACAAGAGCAAAAAGTTTGAATGGACACTGGAGTGTCAGAGGGCACTTCATATTGTGATCACTGTTGTAACTAGGACATTAGTTTTGGCAATACTCAATTACGCCAAGAAATTATAATTGGCCATTGATGCAGGAGATATTGATATTGGGGCCATCCTGTTTCAAGAAGATGACACTGGAACTGAAAAACCTGTACAGTATTTTTCACGGAATTTGAATGCACAACAGAGAAGATATTCAACGGTTGAAAAGGAGGCGTTGGGTTTGGTGTTAGCATTGCAACCTTTTGAAATCTGTGTGGAAAACAATTCTTCAGAAACTATTGTTGCTACAGACCACAAACCTTTAAAGTTCGTGTAAAATTTCGAGACAGAAGTGCAAGGCTAAACAGGTTGAGTTAATTCATGCAACCACTTAATTGACTGATAAGACAAGTTTCTGCATGAGGATCTGATTGCAGATGCGTTATGATGGGTTTCAAGGTTAAATGGAAAAACTGGATATTTTGAAACCTGGACATTGAATTTGAATGATTGCTGCAGATACCAATGATTTGTATATACATATGTATATATATATATAGTTATGATAACACAAGTGTCTGTTAATGTAATAGTACTGAGATGAAGAGAAATTTCTTCAGCCAGAGAGTGGTGAGCCTGTTGAATTCGTGACTGCAGAAAGTGGTTGAGAGCAAAACATTGTATGTTTTCAAGAAGGAGTTGGATATAGCTCTTGGGGTGAAAGGGATAAAAGGGTATGGGGTGAAAGCGGGAGCAGGCTATTGAGTTCGATGATCAGCCATGACCATAATGAATGGCGGAGCACGCTCGAAGGGCCGAATGACCTACTCCTGCTCCAAGTTTCTATGTTTCTATATAAATATGTACTTACGTATAGGAGGTAGTGCATGATGGGTTAATAAATATGAAGCTATCTTTTGGAATTATGATGCTTCATTTTTATGTAAGGAAGCCGATGTCAACAGACGTAATAATGTCTATAATGTTATTGGATATTATTTTAAAATAGTGCTTAGTAGTGTCTGTGTCTATGTGTATGTATGTGTGGGTGTGTCTTAATTGGATTTAAGCCAGCTGATCTTGGGTTTTTCTGTATAGAAGAGAAGTATGTTCGAAAGGGTAATTAGGTAAACATGGGGAGATGGAGGGTGATGTGTAAAGGGGGCAATTTGCATTTGGAAATAGGCCATTCAAAAGAGCGGGTGAAATATTACACCTAAGCAGGTGCAGCTCAGAAAAAATGTGTTTATTGTTTTAAAAAGCTTACTGGTAAAGCGTGTATAATGAAAGAGTGCTATTGTTAGAAGGCCTAAAGTAAAAGAAAAACACCGAGTGACAATGAGAATTTGCATTCAAAGAGGAAAATTTTTAATGTAAGAGAAAGCTGTTGGTAAAATGAGGAGGGATTCTGAAATCAAAAGCCTCCAGCCTGTAAGCCTCAAGTCCCAGAGCTGAAAGTAATTAATTTTGAATGTGACTGTTCGGGGTGTGCTTTGCCATGGGTCTATTTAAATTTACGTGTTTTGCAGTTGCCTTACCGGGGGTGTAAATGAGATTCAGATTAATTAGGGGGGTTTTGTGTTTATTAGAGCAGAAATTTTGTAGGCATATGTATGTGCTTACAATCTTTCTTATCTTAATTAAAATTTACTGTAGATTTATAAAAAATCTCTTGAGACTCGTTGGTCTTATTACTACTGAACTCAAAGCTTGCATCTCGAAAGATACAAATTGCCAAAATAGGCTATGACAGTTATTTCACGTTGCCCTATGGGATTTTAACAACTCAGCCTTTACCATCGGCGGTGTGATATTACATGGACAAAAGGGTTGAACTCCTAAGGTGAGGTGAGAGTGACCTTGGTATCAAGGCAGCATGTGATTGAGTGTGGCAACAAGGGACCCCAGAAAAACGGGAGTCAATGTGAATCAGGGGGTAAAATTTCCACTGGATGGATTCAAAGGAAGATGGATGTAGTTATTGGAGGTCAGCCAACTCAGCTCGAGGATATCACTGTCAGAGATAGTTAGGTTAGTGTCCTGGCCCACAGCAGCTTCATCAATGACCCCCCTTCAATCATATGGTCAAAAGTGGGGATGTTCGCTGAAGATTGCACAATGTTCAGCACCATTCGCGACTCCTCAGATACTGAAGCAGTCCCTGCCCAAATGCAGCAAGACCTGGAAAATATCCAGGCTTAATAAAAATAAAAATACCTGGATAAACTCAACAGGTCTGGCAGCATTTGCGGAGAGGAGCACAGTTAACGTTTCGAGTCGGCATGACTCTTCAACAGAACTAAGAAAAAATAGAAAAGAGGTGAAATATAAGCTGGTTTAAGGTGGGGGGTGGGGGGACAAGAAGAGCTGGATAGAGGGCCAGTGATTGTTGATCTTTTTGTTGTTATATTTTGACTTCAACCGTTATAAATGTAAAATAAACACCCAGTAATAGTCTGCTTTGAGAATTTTGACGTTCACGGTGTCCTTTTTCTGAAGTTATGAAATTATGTTATGAACTCATAGTGAAGGATGTTCTGGACGCGTTTAATCCAAACATGATAGAATATCTCATTCAGATTCAAGGCGAGAAACATGGGTCTGAAACTAGTGTATTAACCTTAAGCAAAGACAATCACAAGACTGTGAAGGCAGAATTGGCTACAGTAGACCTGAAAATATGTTATAAGGTAATGTTAGAGAAGAAGTGAGATGCATTTAAGGGGTTGCCTTACAAGTCTCAACAAACATACATTCCATAGAGATGGAAGCACTCTGTGAGTGTGATGGACCATCGGCGGCTAACTATAAAAGCTCAGAGTGCTATCAGATTGAAAGAAAATCCATGCATTGTTGCTTTTGCTACCCCACGGACACCAATAACATTTTCAGTAATATTTCAAATTTCAGTCACTCATCGTAAGGATCACACAACAAGATTTCAAGTTTCAACTTTTTACCTTTAAAAACAAACTAGACATGACATTTGTTCAAAAACGCGCAGTAATAGAGGTATACTCTAAATATTCGAAAAAAAACTAACATTCTCCATTTAATTTTTAATACAGTTAAAAATCTCACATCACATTTCTAATATACATTTGAACTTTAAGAGGGTATTTTATTCTCCATCGACCCTCCTCAAGCTTAATCTCAACTCGCAATCTTGCATCCTTCATTTTCCATGTTCCTGCATGGAAACTTCGAATTACAGAACTGACTTTCGCTCAGAAGGGTTCGTTGGACAGAATTTCATCGAGCTAGGGCACTAGACAAAACTTACAGCCTCGTTTAAACCATCAACAATGTTGTCTCCTTATTCCAAGAGCTATCTATGACCCATATTCTGCGTGAAGAACTACTAGATAATAGGAGTCTCTGTCTCTCCCTGATCTCTCTCTCTCTCTCTCCCTCTCTGTCTTTCACCATTCCTGAGATTCTGAAAGAGGGGCTTATGACCTGAGAGGGGCAACGATGCCTTTGGAACACTGTAATCTGCGATCACTAGGGCTCACATTGGACTGTTTTCTTCTCAAAGTATTTGCATGTCAACGTGTATACAGGTTGAAATGTTATTTGGATTGTCGTTGCCAATCCAAATCCTAATTAGAGCAGATTTGTGATGGAACGTTCTAACCAGCTTCCTTTCCTTGATTGGAGTAAAGTTGATCAATACGATCTTGTGTTACTTAAAGATGTGTATCACAAGTCTACAACACTGATCAATATTTGCATTTGGCTTCCCCTGCCCCACAACCTATATGATTGGCCTGTTGGAAAACTTGTAATTAGAGCCCGAGCTAAGCTTACCGTTCAAGTCTGATTCTGCAGTAGGGTGGATCAAAGCTATCCTGCTGGATAATGGACACCCTGATCGTAGCATTATTCGCTGCATGTGATGCCAGCACTTGAAATGTTAAAGCCATCGCTTTTGGGCCTGAAAATATGCCGGTCCACCTCTGAATGATTTGAGGAAAAGGTGAAGATTGTGGCTTGCCATTGTTACATTGCAAGAGAAATACAAATGCCTTTCTCCACTAATAGGATGTTAACTTCATACCAAAAAGATGTTCTGCTCACCACACAATTGAGTCATGAGGCATTTGAATTTCAGTTTCACTGTGTTGCCAGGAATGTAGGACATATGTCCTAACGACTGGTCGATTGCAACAAAAGCCTCGTTTCTGGCTGCTCACAACAGGGATAGTACTGACCATTTGCAACCAATCTATGCTTTCTAAATTCAGAACATTATGTCCAACATTTGATGCGATTGCATGATTGGACGTCACTTAGTAAACAATCCCAAGTGGCTAAGACTGAGATTAACAACCTTATACCGTGCCTCTAAACATTGCATTTTGAATGTTTGCGTCCAATAATAATCCACTTTGAAAGTTCTGAATTACAGAAATTATGGTACGATCAAACAAGAAAAATGTTCACGATTGATCTTAACATGATAGAATATCACACTCAGTTTGAAGGCGAGAATCGTGGGTCTGAACCTAGTGTTGAAAACTCAAACATATGCAATTACAAGAGTGTGATGATAGAATTGCCTACAATGGACGTGCAAATATGTTAAAAGTTAATACCTTAGAGAAGAATCTGGAGGCATTTATGCAGATACTTTTATTTACTTTTAAGTGTCAACAAACATCAATTCACTTGAAAAGGGAGGACTCTGAAAACGATGTACCACCTGTGGCTAACTAAAGACATTAAGGATGGTATCAAATTGAAAGAATATTGACATATAATGTTGCTTTTACTATCCTGGTGGATAGCAACAATAGTGATAATTATATCTTAAGTTTCATAGATTGGCAGATTTCAATTTTTAAGATTTTATTGCAACAAGAAAGATAAAAGTAACATTCATGAAATAGAATGCACTAGAATACTTATGCTTTAAATAACAGAATACAATTTCCTACATTTAAAATTTAACACAACAAAAAATCCCACAACACATTTCTACTTGACACTGTCTCCTAAGGCTGTGATTTATTCTCCGGCTACAAGGCCAAACTTATTCTCACCTCCCTGGCTTGCTACTTGTTTTTTTATTCTCCTTTTCCAGTCTGGAAACTTCTAAGCACAGAGCTTTCACTGTGTCTGTTTCTTTGTTAACTAATCAATCTAGCTAAAGCTCTGAAAATCTTTCAGATTCCTTTAAATCCACACGAATTTTGTCTCTTCATTCAGAGCATTATATCCCACTGGTATTCTTTATGATGAATAGTTTCCATTAAAGCGATCCTGAGGGATAATGGCTACGCTAACCAGATCACTTCTCATTGCATATCACGCAAACTCATGAACTCTAAGGCCGCCACTTTCAGTCCTGAAACGTGTCCACTCTACCTCAAATGAACCAGGGCATGATAGGCGCCTGAACATTAATGCTAGATATTTTGCATTTCTGCTGTGCTGTAACAATGGGAGTGGCATTCTCCATTAGCAGGATACTGACTTTATGCCAAAAGGGCGGTCTGCCTGCGACAAAAGTGATTAGCCTGGTGTATGTATCTCAGTTCCAGTGTGGTGCCAGGTATGAAGACAATACGCCCCAAAGGCTGGTGAATTTAGACAAAAACCATGTCACTTGGACTGCTCACAACAGGCAGAGCACTGACTGTACTCAAGCAACGCATGCTTGTTAAACTCATAACATCACATCCAATAATAGACGTGATTTCGTGATTGGACAGCACTTACTGAAAAACCCCAAGTGTGCTAAGAATTAGATGAACATTCAATTTAAGGCCGCAAGTCATTCTCACAAGGCGGCTCACTTAAACTTGGTATAAGGTGCATATGTTCAGTCACTGGGCGCCGTACTCCGTCAACAGGAACAATATATGCAGATATTGTGCATTTTTCGATTTATGAAACGCCTGACTGACAATTGTTTCCTGGCACATTTCCGTTGTCAAACCCTCAAACAATCAGGTTCGACTTGTCTTGTTTTTAATTAAAACAAAAAATTTTGGGGGTTTGTTTTCGCCGGTACATTTTCCTTGGCAATGCTGCGGCCAATCAGGGCCCACTTTCCAGCCAACTAACACCCTTTTCTCGAGCCATATAAATTTGTCTCATTGAAAATTGTTCTGGCAGGGCATTGCATCATGCGTCTTTATAATGTCCCTCATCTGACATCCGCTGTGACATCCATCTATAATTAATTAGACCAGAACTGTCAACTGAGGGAATGCTGAACATTTTAAAGCACTTTGACCTTGTGCACTCTGTCATCATTAGCAACATAACAAATCTAGTGATTTAACAGAGATTTGACATCTACCTATCAATCATAAATACTCATGTGCCTCCTGCCGTTATGGCATTTTGTCAATTTCTTCGCCTGTCTCCCTATTGCCCCTTTGTGTAATTGTTAACTACCTGCGTGACTCCACTGACTAACGGTTTCATGGCAACTCATCACCTGCTTCTTCCAGGCTGTCAGATTGAAACCGAAGGTCCAGCTGATTATCACGAGACGATCTTGAGCTAGCACTGCATTTCATCCCTAAAATCTGAGAAAAGGCAAATTGTCGCCTCACTTTCCTCTGTTGAAGGGTGTTTTTTTTAGAGTGCTCACTGCTGGAATTTCCAGCAGAGAATATTTTTTTCTCATTAATTCATTCGAAGAAACCAAGTGTGATGCTCAGTGAGGTGCAATCCATGTTCTTGTTAGTTTCCACAATTATTGTTGGTTATTTTTCCCCTTGCCCAGTCCAGTGTTTTGTACAATTCTTTGCCAGATCAAGCAATTTTGGCGTAGAGTGAGAGAGATTCAACTAAAGAAGACGGAGGTACCCCCACCAATAGAGGTGGGGGAGAAGGGTATGGTTGTCATAGGTAATGACATAGATTGAAGTAAAGATAGGATAGGCTTCCCAACAATAGAGAGAGAAGGCAGAGGATGACAGAGTCAAGTAAAGCTTGCGAATACTCTCCCATAAAGAGTGAGAGAAGGGATGTAGTGACTGACACAATTTTGCAGAAGGTTAACATTTCCTCTGATAACCAAGCGCATTAGTGACTTTGTAGTGCAAAACTCAGCGTTAAGGTGATGTTGCAACTAATGCCTTGCTTTAATTGCGACTGTTTAGTTGAGATTCCTGTTTTATAGTTACCTTGTTGGCAGAACTATGGCCTAACAGTCACCCTGTCGTTAACACTCCCATCATAAACTGATCTTGTAAGCGTTGCCTGTACTGGCAGTGACTTATCGCTCATTTCCTGGTCGTGCTGTTAAACAGAAATCCCAGTGTGCGGTATTAACCTAACACTATTTAATGCATTTTCTGATATTCCAGCATCCTCAACATTGTGTCAATGCATTGTAAGGATAAGTGGATTCTGGTCTTCATTAAAATTATGAGATGGCAACTTCCTAGTGATACTTCATGTAACGGGCCCCGATATTACAAGCTGTCATTTAGTTGCTGATTCATTTTTGACATTATAGAACTTTCATAGATATTAAGAGATAGAAAGAGGCTCTTTCCCCCAACAAGACCGTGTCAGTGTTCTGCTCCATTGAATGATTGGGCTAGGATTTTTAGGACGGTGGGATTTCCCGCCCCGCTCTCTGAAGAGTCACCGGAAATCATTTCCCCCCTAAACCGTCCGCCCCGCAGGCATTTCACGCTCAAATGAGCGTTAGTTGGCTACAAGTGGTGCTGAAGCCACTCACTCGACAGGAAGTCGCATTAGAGAGCTGACGGCCAACCTGATTGGCTAGCTGGGTATGAGCCCCTGCAGCGAGCAGAATTGGGACTGCAAGCAGACCCCTAGGGCATCAGTCTTGGGATTAGAGAAAGAGGAGCGTTTTGGCGGTCTCAGGACAGTGATGGTGGGGGGCCATGGGGCGGATGGGCCATGAGGGGTTACGGTGTCCAGGGAGAGGCCTGGCTTGGAGGGAGGTCCTGCTATTACGAGACATTGGGGGAGGGGGGCGCCCAAATTTAAAACAGGGATTCTGATTGAGGTGCCCCATCGCCCAGTTTCACCTTTGATCGATTTGTAGCCATTTGTTCTCAGAAGCAATTGACTGTTATATCTGCTAACATTGAAGGGTTCGCTGTAGCTACACAAAACATCCTCGCTACTTTATGCAATGAGTAGATATGTGATGTCCTCTGCTTGCAGGAGACACACGGAGCAAGTGAGAACAACCGCCCAAAAATACCAGGAATGTTCCTGGTTATTGAAAGACCTCATCAACAACATGGCAGTGCTGTATTTGTTAGAGCTGGTTCAGTTGTAGAAGCCACTTCTAAAACAGACGATGACAACATCGAAGTTGTAACTGTAGAGCTGAGCAAAGTAGTGACCTCAGTGTACAAGCCACCTGGCACAGGTTTCAGCTTCTCTAACCCTGTACCCATCCTGCACAGTAAACCACAGATCATTATTGGAGACTTTAATAGCCACAGTACACAATGGGGGGGTACAAGGAGTCTAACAACGACGGAGGAGCAGTCGAAGAATGGATGTACGCTAACCAGCTTACTCTCATCCACGATCCGAAAGTACCAGCCTCCTTCTACAGTGCCCACTGGAAGTGTAGTTATAACCCAGGTCTTGCCATTGTCAGCAACAACATCGCTGGTTTCTGCAAGAAGCTTGTCACAGATCCAATACCACAGACACAACACCGTCCTATTGATATCCAGGTAAAGGAAACAGTGTTACCAACCGTCATACCATTCGAAAGGCGCTTCAACTTCAAGAAGGCCGATTGGAACAGGTTCACACGAGTACTTGGCCGTAAGGTTAAATGCATTATACCATTACCTGAGCACTGCAACCTGTTTGCAAAAGCTGTCCAGAAAACAGCCAGAAGGAAGATCCCCCGATATTGTAGAGCACACTACATCTCTGGTCTCAACAAGGAGAATGCTGAAATCTACTGGGAGTATGTCTCAATGTTTGAATCTGAACCCTTCTCGGAGGAAACAATATTTACCGGTGAGAGGGTGATGTTAAGTGTCTCTCAAGAGCTTCAAGCACCTGAGACACCTTGATAGAGAGAACAGATCTTACGAAAAGCAGCAAGAAGGCATGGTCTCTCATAAGCAAACTTGGAGGCGATCCCAAGAAATCTGCCCAACATCCAAATATGTCAGCAAACTAAGTTGCCGACCAGTTGCTCCTAAATGGAAAAATCAATAAGAAACAACCAAGATCACAACTAGATAGGAAGAGGTACAGCAATGACCCTGGCTTCACTGGACCATGCACCATGGAAGAGCTGGAAACTGATATATCTAGTCTAAAACACGGGAAAGCAATTGGTCTTGACAACATAGCAACGGAGGAGCAGATAAAGAACTTTGGACAGCAAGCAAAGAAAAGGCTCCAACAATTGTTCAACCACTGTCTGGCAACACACAAACTACCTAATATTTGGCAGTAGGCACATGTAATAGCACTATTAAAGCCCGGAAAAGACCCCTCAGATCCTAAAAGCTTTCAGCCAATTTCACTGCTTTGCCACACTAAGAAGCTGTTTGAACGCCTGATACTCAATAGGATAGCAGCAACTGTAGATGAGAAGATCATTCCACTGCAAGCAGGTTTCCGCCCCGGCAGATCAACAACAAGCCAACTGCTCAAACTCATACAACATATCGAAGGTGGTTTTGAGCAAGCGATGATAACAGGTACTGTTTTTGTAGACCTGTCAGCAGCATACGATACAGTGATCCATAGACATCTCCTCTGCAAGATCCTAGAGATGACAAAATATATACACTTAACAGAGCAGTTACAAAGCATGCTTCAGAATCGCTGGTTCTATGTTTAACTAAGTGTGAAGCGCAGCAGGTGGCCTATTCAGAAGAATGGTCTTCCTCAGGGAAGCGTGCTTGCACCGCTGCTGTACATCCTCTACACGAATGACCAACCTATAGACGGTGTCACACGCCCTTTTATATATGCTGATGACTTATGTGACACTGCCCAAATCACTGATTTTAATACAGTGGAGAAAACGCTTTCTGAGGACTTGGAGGGACTAACATCCCACTCTGAAGTAAAGCACATTCGCGCAAACCCATAAAAGACGCATCTTTGTGCATTCCACCTCAGAAACCGAGAAGCCAAACCCCAGCTTAAAGTAACCTGGTGTGGGGCAGCACTGACGCATTGTGAGCACCCTATCGACCTAGGAGTCACCCTTGACAGATGCCTCACCTTCATGAACCACATCAAAAAGACAAAGGCAAAAGTGAGCACACGAAACAACATCCTCAATAAGCTCACGAACACAAAATGGGGAGCCAGCTCGAAAACATTACGAACAAGTGCACTTGCTCTTTGCTATTCCACTGCCGAATACGCCTGCCCTGCATGGGAAAGATCTACTCATGCTAAGAAGATGGATGCCATTCTGAATGCAACCTGCCGAATTATCACAGGTTCTTTAAAGCCAACAAACACCAACAGCTTATATATCCTGGCGGGTATCACTCCCCCGGATATAAGAAGAGCAATAGCCAGCAAGAAAGAGCAACTCCATCAAACATCAGATGAGAGGCACCCTCTACATGGTCATACACCTACACCCAGCCGCCTAAAGTCAAGGAAGAGCTTGATGAACAGTTTTGTTCCATGACAATCAACCCCACCTGAAGCCCGCATCGCCTTGTGGAAAGACCGGCTCACCAGTCTCGAACAATCCCGAGCAATGGAAATTCTACCAGATGAAAGCCTTCCCCCAGGAGCTAATTGTAACTGGGCAACCTGGAAGTGCCTCAACAGACTTATGACAGGTGTAGGTCGTTCAAAGGTGTCATTAAGCAAATGGGGATATACAACCTGCCCGACAACTTGTGAATGTGGAACTGAGCCATAGACTATGCAACATCTCCTGCAAAGTCTATCGCTGGAGGAAACCTGCACTGTTGCAGATCTTGCCGAATTCAACAACAAGGCGCAAAAATGTATCCAGTTCTGGCAGGGCCATGTATAGACTGTCTGTGGACACAATAAGAAGAAGCCAAAAGCTGAAAATAAAATACTGCACCGGGAAGACAGCTTCGTGGGTGAAAGGCACTGCCCGTCTCCTGAGCTGTCTAAAAAATAGCTTTTTTTTTGTATTCGAGCCTATGTACATAATTAATAATGTACAGTGGTTCTGTGTCCCCATACCAATAACTTACAAATCACCTGCATGGGACGCATATGATTTGATTCGTTCCATTTTACTAACCTGTCCCCCATTCATTCTGAATTTACTGCTCAATGCTCTGACTGTCAGACACATCCTATCAACATATAGAGCCCGCAGGAGACTCAGGACCCAAAGCAATGGAGAGAATCAGAGTGACCCAGAGATGGAGAAGCGTAGGAAGTCCATGGTTTTACTCGTCGCCATCTCAGGCAGCTTCATCCTGCTTTATTCGTTACTTTTTGTCATGATCCTCTATATGCAAATTGCAAAAGTTACTTATTTCTCAGGTTCTAAATCCACTGAATTATCATTTAACCTGGCGGAAAGCGGATATTTGCTTCAGTTTTTGAGTTTCTGTATCAACACATTTATTTATGCTGGGGTCCAGATTAAATTCCGAGCTGAGTTAAAGAAAGGGATAAAATATCCAGTGAAATTATTTGTTAAGTTGTTTAAGTTTTGTAAAATGCTAAAATGGCACATGAATTCCACAACAAACTCCAACATTTCCTCTACTTGCCTATGTCACACGTGGCCTCGCTACCCAGGTGCATTTGCTTTCAGACCCTTACCACATTTATAAATATAAGTAACACGATAATAACGTTTGAAGCAGTAGCGGCAATGGAAGTGGGAATGTGGCCTATAAATTAAGGGCTGGTAGCTGGGCGGGCTGAACAGTTAAGAATTGCGAGAGGGGTTGTGCACCACTGACAACATGGTTACCATCGTCTTTATATGGCAGCCAACATTAGTTTCAAAGGAAGCAGCCACGAAACAACATAAAGGGGTAGCGATGGGGCAGAACGCAGAGTAAGTGTTGCGCCCAAGCACATTGATTCCTCCTTGGGGATGATTGTCCAGACTGGAGGGCTCGGGGGTTGGGGGCGGGGTCGTTGGTGGCATGGTAAAGGGAGTGGTCCTAAAGACATTGCCTCGCCAAACCGGGCAGACATCGATGGCGATAGTGGAGCAAGTTGAGAACCATCTGTTGGCCACACTTGTCTAAATGGCGGCAGAGCTGGAAAAGGACAAATGAGAAGCTGGAAAGGATAGCGCCGTGGATGATATTAAACATGCTACTTTAAGTGCGACTATATGTGAAGGGGTTGCTGGTCCAGGCACTGCTGAGGCATCAGCACTGGCTATCAGGGGCGTAGTGAAGTGCCTGTGAAAGGGAATGGGGAGGCAGTGGTGACTCATGCACTGTCAGTCTGAATAGCCACATGCCAGAATCGACGCTTGGGCAGCATGATGAACAGTTAGGCTTGCAAGCTTGGTCGATGTTGTGTGCCTGTTCTAAGATCGTGCAGCAATGGGCATTTATACTTCTGCAGGAGTAGAGCGTTCCAATATAGGGCAAAGGACATGAACAGGAAAAGGCGTGCCATGCATGATCATACTCTTATGACACAGCTGATGGTAAATGCTGGGCTGCTCAAATCCCAGGGAAAACTTGAAACAACTGCCACAACTTATTTTCCAATTTGTACAAATTTCGAAATGTGTGCTTGAGTTCAGTAGCAATATTACCACCAAGTCTTATAGGTTTATTGCAAAAATAAATCAAACCATTATTAATAGAAGAAATACTTTTAAATGCATACATAGATCTACAAATTACTGCTATGGTAATTTCTAAATACCCTAATTAACTTTACTCCCAGTTACACTTTCGTTAAGTCAACAGTAAGACACACAGATTTTAAAAGGCCCAGGCAAAGAAACATGATACCCTGAGCAATCCAATTCAAAGTGAGTTTTCTTAACTTCAGTTCATTGCAGACAGCAGCTTGAGGCCTAGATGCTTTTCACACTTGTTAGATCTTAAAATGCCTAAACATACGCAGAGTCTTCGTTCCTTTATACATATTTTCCCGATTTGATTTCAAATTCCCAGTGTTTTACTATATCTTTGGACTTTACCATTCTCATAATAAAAAATCTCTCATAGCGCTAATTTTACCGGTGATGTTTGGGAAAAATATATACACAGGTTTTGAACATCAACTGGCTAAGTGAGACACTTCACCCTTCCTTTCCAAACAATCTGGCCTGGTTTATTTTAAAATGCAAATGTTTACTTTTACCTCTGCCATCTACCTACTTAACATCTCAAACCTAGATTATCTCCTGACACAACAAAGATTTCAGCCCGGATGTCTTTAATTCAATTAATTCACACACAGATATAGGCCCATAGACATAGACCCCACCACTACTCTGCTTAGCAATACACTCCAATAACATTATGAGACTTAGTATATCTTCCTGACAATATGCACGCGGATGAAGTGGTGCTGGAGCTGGGAGGCCTGGAGGCACAGCAAGCAGGCACTCATAGGGATATGGGCGCAGAGCACCCACAGAGTGAATGGCTAAAACGATGGGTACAAGGGGCACTCTGTGGATGACAAATCATCGTGCTCGTGTGTGCACAATTTGTCAGGTCAATGTCCAAACCCCGAGTCATCAGACGGAAATCCTGCCGACTCATCGCTCTTCTCTCCCTTGTAAGAGATGCACAAGTGCGCCAGATGCAGATGTGCAACATTCCTCCAATTCTGAGGAGGAGAAGGGGATTTCAGAGGATATGAGCCACAACATTCCTCCCCGCCCCTCATTGATCCACTCATCACATGTTGCTTCCAAATCTATAAACGTCACCAGCGCCCTCGAGGCTAATGGGAATCCCCCAGGCCTGAGTCAGCAAAGGCAAGGGAACTGGAAACTAACAGGCAGCTGTTTGCAAGACTGGACTGTGCAGTAATGAAGCGTTTCTTCTCCAATCTTAAATTCACCCATGGGTAAGTGTTTAATAGGGACTGCACGTGGCAAACGGGACCACGTGTGCCATGGACAATAAGTGGAAATGTTTGCAAATAATGCGCAGCTCATGTTGAAGTTCCTCATTTGCTAAGTCTAAATAAGTGAACAAGTAGATGCGGTGGATATGTCACCCTATTCTTTAACTCGACTCTGATTTTACTCTGAGTCCCATCATAAATGAATCTGTTGATGCAGAAAGTGGAAAACTCAAACGTAAATCCGAATTGCTGGAGAATTAAGGTGGGCTCACTAATATCAGAACCTGAAACATAAGGGGCATTCACAATGCGGACATAGAGGTTCTGCACAAAAAATTATAGATGGGACTGCCCGAGGTGGCGAAGAGTAAAACAATTGACATTATTATTCTTTACATTTCTCTGGGCCCGGGGTCAACTGGGGCTGATATTTGCCATTAGAATGTGCCTGACAGTCAGGGCATTGAGCAGTAAAATCAGAATGAATGGGAAGCAAGGGATTACAATGGAACAAATCCAGTCATAAGTGACCCATGCAAGTGACGTGTAAATTAACAATTTTATATTGCAGAACCAAGGTATATTGTTTAATATGTACCTAGGTTCAAATATAAAATACATGAAGATATTTTTACGCAGGTCAGTGCAGGCAGGGTTCCTATCACACATTCCGCCATTTTCTCGGTGCAATATTTTGCATTCAGATTCTGACAACAAAAAGCCACAAATCGATCAAAGGTGAAAGCGACCGTTAACCAGGAAGAGCTTTCTATGTCAGCATAATTTAAGGCAGAATCGAAGCTGCACACTGGTAATGTGGACCAGAAACTGAATGTGAAATAAATCCAGCCATCACGTTCCATATTACAGCTGCCGTCATGACCAGGAGATTTGTCGCTGCCATGGACACCATGTAATTAGAGATGCATCCAGAGAGACCACAAGTTCTTCGAGACAAGGTCACAATTACTGCCAAGATATCTGTAATGGAAAGGGAGAGATGGAGACAGAGAGCTTCTTGTGTTTCAGAAGGAACGAGAGTAGAGAAGCTGGGGGTTCACACACAAACATATGCATTCGTGTTACAGAATTATGTGTGAAATTTAATCTTTTGAGCTGTGACCCTTAAAAGTAAAATACCCCTTATGGTAGCGGCAATTATTCGGGCATTTAAAATAGTCATCCCGATTAAAAATGAGGCAGGGCAATGACATGGGAATGTAAAGTGCTTCAGTGAGACCTAAAGGAGAAAATGAAGAAATTGAAGACATATTGAAACCAGCACGGGGACATCGTATGTGCAAGAAAATCACACATCAGCAAATAATTACAGAAATGTCAAAGAGGGTAAATAAACAAACAACCAACCATAGATGTGGAGACGAAAGTAAAATAGTTCCTCACTCAGGATAAAATGGGCTCCTTTCAACGAATGACCGCAAAGTTAGTCGCTGATGGCAAAGTCGGCAGTCAGCCAGCCTGCTCAGAAATATACTCAGAGAAGGAAGTGAAAGGACAATGAGCGTTTCTCTGGCTTGGTGAAGGAAGAGTTGCGCAGAGTGCACTAAAAAGTCCGAGACCTTCAACTGAAAATCACTTGGGATCCTCAGTGTCGATCTGAAACTCTGGAGCAGGAAGATGCAGACCCTTCCTCTGTGCTGCACTGCACTGGTGGGGCGAAGGATCAACTACATCCTACGGTGGTTACTTGAAATAAAAACTTTGCACCTGAAAGGCGAGAATATGTCACCAGTTCTGGGCCTTCACTCAATGTGGAGACAATAATGAATATTTGAACAATCCTAGGCATTGCCGGGTGTTAGGAGCAGAAGGATGTCCCACACTCAGCAGCCCTCAATTTAGGACATGCAAGAGCAAAGCTGGGCTCAAGCAGAGAAACTGAGGAGAGAAACACTTTGCCCTGTGAGTGAGGGGTACATGCCAATGTACCATTAAAGGGCTACTTTTACATTGTTTTGAGATCAGTCATCGTCTCTGTTCCTAATAAAGTTCCTTCAATAAATACATTAAGTTCAACCGGGAATTATTCAATGGCTGAATCACCTCAGTCAGTGAATTGTCTTTGGGAATCATTCTACCGCAGCCAAAATCAATGGCAGGAATATTCTGAGCTGGCTGGTGGCGGACGTGAGAGGTGGCCTTCGTGGAAATTATCGGACGGCTTGCGTCATGGTGGCGTGAATGCATGTTGCTATCATCTGAGTTTCCTGCCTACGGTTGGCGGGCAGCTAATTGTAAAAAAATTAGCATATAATTGAAAGGCCATCCCGCCACGCTCTTGGAACCCCGCCGAATCGCCCGCCCACGTCGCCGGGAAAGCAGAGTGAGGTGTTTCACAACAGCACGCAGGGGATATGAACTTGGCGGCCATCACTTTGGGGGAACTGAGGTCAGTGAATAGCATCGTTTTCCACAACTCCCCTGTTGTTGATAGGCCTCAGGGGCGCCGAGGGGTGGAGGCAATTGAGGCCTGGCCCCGGGGCAACTGGTGAGGGGTGAGGGCTGTCCGGGGGCAAGTGTTGGCCAGCCTTGTTGGTGACCGTTGTTTGCTTTGGGGTTGTTAAGTGCTACCCTGGTGCTGCATCCCGCCCACAGGCGATAGAGTTGGGAGCAGGGCAAGCGAGGGAAGTGGCTACTCATTAGGGACACCTGTATAAACTGCCCATCCCTCCGCAACTAAGACAGAGCAAGCGCCACAGTGATGATTGGGATCGGGCTCCTAGACTGTCCGCCCTTGGAAACATTGCGGAGACACCGAAAGGCCACCAAGCGCTCCATATCTTATGCCCACACCCCCGTCCCCCACTTCCCCCGGCAAAGACATTGAGTCCGCCACCACTTTATTGGGCCGTGGAACAGTTGGTCTGCACACGTTGTACAATCTCCTGAATAACACAGGCCATGTAGCAGTCGCTGCTGGAGGCGCCCACAGCCCCTTGTACTCTCAGCATCCCCGTTTGGACCAGTGTCCCCCAGTCCCAGGTTGACATCACAGCCATGCACTGCACTCATCTCTGTGCATCCGAGGAGTGACCAGCCCTCTCCGGTAATTGCTGAGGGCCAGTCACACAGGGCCAGGAAAGGTGCTAAGCACAGCCATCATAAACACGTCTCTCTCTCTTTCATGCTGCAGGAGGGCCCTGTCAGCATTATGGATCTTGGGGACCTGGCTGTATACCTGTTGTCCTACAGGGACTTGGGACTGAGGCACCTGGTCACGCAAAGGCACGAGCAGCAAACTAATGAAGAAGGGGCAGCAGGGGCTCCCGCACACACTGCCCAGGAGCGACAGGGAGCCGTGGCTGGTCGGCGCCTAGCGACACCCTAGGTCTATTGAGACTGCCTGCCGTCCCTGCAGATGATTCAGAGCAAATGTGGCCGACGACTGCTCATGTTTAGGGACTTGGTGGATCACAGGACCTGGCGCCAAGGGGAGATGGAGGTCATCCACTGCCAGTGGCTGTGAAAGTTATCCCGGTGCTCAATTTCTAAGCCAGTGGTTCATTTCAGGGCTGCACAGGTGACCTTTGTGGGATTTCACAATCCACCACCCACAAAAAATCCAAAAGGTCACGGATGCCATCTTCTCCATGGTGCGCAAATTTATGCATTTCACCCTGGACCGGGACAGCCAGGATGCAAGGGCCATTGGATTCACCCTGATCTCTAGATTCCCACAGGTATCGGGTGCAATTGACTGCACTCATGTGGCACTTTGGTCTCGATTGCTACACTCGGCCGACTTCATCAACTACAAGGGTGCAACTGAACGTGCAGCTGGCATGCGATCACTAGAAATGCATCCTGCAGGTGTGCACACGGTATCCAGGGAGTGTGCACGACACCTACATCCTGAGTTGCTCGCAGATCCCTGCAGTTTTCCAGGTTCCACAGAGATTGCAGGGTTAGCTCCTTGGGGACGAGGCCGTGGCTGATGACATCCACGCGGGGGCCTCAAACTGCAGCAGAGCGACACTATAATGAAGCTCATGCAGCAGCTCGCAACTGGTGGAGCATTACATTAGGATGCTAATGATGCGGTTCCAGTGCCTGGAGCCGCTCTGGTGGAGCCCTGCAGTACAGTCCACAGCGGGTGTCACATATTATCTTCATCTGCTGCGTACTTTTCAACCTGGCGCTGCAATGGGGAGACGGGCTGGCTGAGGAAGCGATGGAGGAGCTGCCTGTCTCCTCCGGTGAGTAGGACGCCAATGGGGATGAGGGTAAGGCGGTCCTCGGTGTTGACGTTGACGAGAATGAGGCTCTCGCTATGGCCAGACGAGGCAGGCGCGCTGGGGAGACACTCATAGCTGCCATGTTTGTGGAGGATGATGACGACATGCAGTGGGGACACTCCATAGATCTTCACATAGCCTCTGAGAATGTCTGACTCCTGTCTGGCCGAGGGCAGCTGGCTTACGCTCTGTGATCAGGACCATCTCAGAGATGCAGCCATGAAACTTTAGATGCATCTGATGCTGTGTCCGCCTTCAGCTCCTCAGCCCTTGAGGAGCAGGCGCACAGAATCACTGGTCACAGATGCTGGTATGATGGGGGCCAAAACCACATTAAAAGTGCTGAGTGCATACAGAGAGTATGAGAGAACTCTGTGCGCCTGCCCACTACATTCTGGCAGCAATGGCCAGCAATGCCCAGGTGCAGGCATCAGTAATATTTCCAAGTAGTGTGAGGCTGGACCATGACTTTGGTCTCATGGCTGCACAGAGAACATGGAAGAGGCCCTGGACTGGGACACCTGCCTTTTATCTTGTGCAGAAAGATTTCACATCTGAGTGGCAAGAACACTGCTCGCCAGAACAAGGAGCCATATGCAGGGAGACAGTCTTAGGAGCTTATTGACAATAGTGAACAGTATGTAAAAGTAATCAACAGCCGTTGACAGGCTGTGCAACTATTTTTACCTAACTTTCCTAACCCTGCTGCTACGTCTTGGTGCTCCCCAGACATCCACAGTAGATGTGGAGGCAGCCTGTTGACTGTGACACCCTGTGTGAGGACTTTGGCGGGCGTCCTCCGGAGGGCCTAGACTTGGAGGGCCCCGGCCTGCTTTCAGGCTCCTGCTTTGTGGCAGTGGCACCCTCCTCGACCTGTGGAGTTGGAACTGCATAGGGCACAGGCAGTTAGGATTCCGATGGGCCGGTCACTCCCAGTGTCATCTGGTTGCATGGCCCCGGAGTGTACACCTGCTGACCCTCCTCCCGATGGGTGCCCGACGGCCCCTGGCCGACTCCGTGAGCAGAAGGGGTAGCTGAGGTGAGCTGGAGCTGCCCAGCACCCCTCTCACGTGCACACTGTTTAAGGCCAAGTGTTGTGTCAGTGAAGGAGTTAAGCCTGCGCAACAGTGGAGGAGTGACGTTCTGGACCAAGGTTTCCATGGCGGCCGCCAGCCTTCCAGTGTTCACCTCGGTGCATGGCAATGTTGTCGCTTTAACCTCAGCCTGAAGATGGACGGACTCCTCCATCTTGCCTTGCCATCTGAGGAGTACAGTGAACATCCCTTCCTGATATTCCCTAGCTTGCCTTTGCAGCCCAAGCAACTGTGACATGACCGAGTCCAGACGCTCATCATCTGACTCGGACTCAGAAATTTTCTGTCCTCCAGCTATCTTCTGAGTGCGGGGGAACTGGGAAGGCCCAGCCACCGCCTACCATGGAGCAGACAGTGCGAAGCACTCACCAGATTGTGACCCCGAGGCTACTCTAAAGCTCGGTCCCACTGAGGTGTGTATCTCTGCAGTGGTGTAGGGTGTTGGCGAGCTCTGTGGTGGCTGTCCAGATTCCTCCCCAGAGGTTTCTTCGGAGCTTGATCGGAGGCCCAGGGACGTGGACTCTGTTGTCTGTTTGGCAGATGTGCCTGCGAAAGCAAAGAGAGATAATTAGTGCCAGGCAGTGGCCTGTGAATCACGAGACAGAACTCACTGCATGGTTGACTGATGGATGTTGTACTGCCAGATCCTCACTTGGTAGAGCAATGCCGGCCTTACCATCAGCACAAGGGTGGCCCCGGTCATCACCGGGGAGCTGGACGGCTTTGTTTCCGAATCCTGTCAGAACTTTGATCTCCTGCATCTCTCCACCTGTCCCCAATCTTTCCCTGCTGCAGTGACTCAGTTTTCCCTGCTTGGATAGAGATGGGGAGAGTGCATCAGGACACCTGCTGGGTCAGATGTTAAGTATGCCTGGCCTATGGGGGTGGTGAGTGGTTCCATGGATGGGCTGAGGACAATGGCAGTGTTTTTGAAAGAGCGAATAGTGATGTCCCTTGCACTGGCAGTGAGTTAGGGCCCTCTGGATGTGAGATGGGTTTGTGAGTGTGTGAGTTGGGAGTGATGAATGGAGTGAGTTATCCTGGCAGATTGGGTGGCACTGGGTGGCTGCCCTCTTCTGCAGCGTTTGCACTGACCACCACTGCCACCGCCTCCAAAGCTGGGTTGGTGACTTTGCTACCCATCCTGCGGACAGAGCAGGGGGAGAGCACATCCTGGCGGGGCTCCACGGCATCCAGCATTCGCTTGACGGAACCGTCGTTGAAGTGGGGGGGGGGGGGGTGGTGGGGGGGCGCTGCGGCAGTCTTTCTTCCTTTGTTGGCCATGTCTCCCAGGCAGCGGTGGTGAGCTGGTGGCAATGAGCGCTTTGCTGGCGGTGGCCTTTTAAAGATGACTGCCCGTGTCATGCATTAATGGGGTGATGGCTGGCAGGCAAATGATAGCCCACCATGCAAATGGCGTACCTCGTGGCAGTGAATAAATAATGAGGCGGGATCGGGACAATACGGCGTGAAAACCCGCCAGTTTCATCGGCGGATGGGCCTCCATTTTACCCGCCCGCTACCGACCTTACTGCAATTCTGGAAAATTCCCCCATTGTGTCACCGCCACCTTTTAAGTTCCCACCTTTTTTTGTGTCATCCACAAACTTGGCGATAGTACATTCACTTCTCTCATCTATATCATTAATATATATTGTGAATAACTGTGGCCCACACACAGAGCACATGTTTGTGTCTCTCCTGTTGCACATTCTTCTTTTGCATTCAATGGCCAATGATAAGCAAGGCCCAATGGATCAAGGTGCTCTGGCAGATATTAATGTGATGTTTGGTTTGAGATCCGGATCGCCAAATTCTTCCTTCTAATGCCATAGAAAAGGATTTTACACAAGTCGCCACTTTCCAGGCAGGCACTAGTTTTCAAAGCCAGAACTGTAGATTCTAGTACATCTTATTTCTTCTCTGCTTCTCCCACAGCTTCAGGTCCCCACGTCATAAAATCCACATCCCCTATTCAAACTGAAATCCAAACCTATCGCATTATCCTTAAGATTGTTTTCTTCAATCCAAGATCCATTCCCTGCTCTACCACAATCCCAATCCCGAAACAAGCCCTTCACAAAAATGAAGCCAAGCTAATACAGCCCAGGTAGAATTAGAGGCTGGATGTGAACTTTGGTTCTTTTCAAGGTGCAGTCGCTAGCTCAGTTCAGCTCTTCACTCACTTGTTCCACTCCCCCTCCTCCCCTGAGTGTCCTGATTTACAATGCTATTTACAATGACTTTTCCTCTCCCTCTGCTCCCCGATGGTGCTGATTCTCGCTGGGTTCAATTCTACCCTCACTGATTCCCATTGCTCTATCCTCCTTGAAGGTTCAGGCTCTGACTCGGTTCAGTTCTGCATTCATAGGTTCCTCTTCCTCTCATTCCAAAGATGTTAATTTTGACTGTGTTCAGTCCGATGCCCCATGTTTCAGAGACGATGGCCCAGATCACCCAGAAGACAGCGGTTCCTGCGCATTCTCAACCCACTGCCTTCCTCTGTAGCAGAGAATGTTTTGCCAGATTGAGGCTCATGGCCCACAGGAGGCGATGCTTAACACAAAGATTGGCACCGCGGTGAAGAATAGCATCTCACGGTATTGAAGCGTTCCTCCTCACCTCCTCCCCTCCCCCATTCCCCGTCCCCCCCTCAGCCCCCCACTCCCCCACCCCACCCCCCGACGCCTTCCGAATAAGAAAAACAATAGCAGGCAATGAGGAATCAAATGGCATGTCAGTCTTTGTTTCAAGGGAACTGGAGCACAGGAATAAATAATTGTGGTTCCAGTTTTCCAGGGCTATAGGCCACAGCTTTGATACCATATAAATTTCTGATCACTATGGTTAAGGAAGGATATACTTTCACGGGAGGCTGTACAACGAAGCTTCACTGAAGGAATCACTGGCATGAGAGTGTTGTCCGGTGATGACAGGCTGATTAAATTTCATCCATATTCGCCAACGTGATATTAATGACACACAAGATTCCAAATGTGATTGACAGGATGGACACTAAGAGCTTGACCCCGCTGGTCACGACATTTGGAACATAGGACACTGCCCCTGCATAAGGGAGCGGCTATTTAGGGCTGAGGTGAGGAGCAATTGCTTACTCAATTTATTGTCAATCTCTGTAATTCTCTAACCGAGAGGGTGAGGGATGCTCCATCGTTGATTTTGTTTTAATCTGTCTTGGAGACATTTTTCTGTGAGGCAGAATCAATCGATACGGACCGTGGGCGGGAAAATAGTTTTGAAGCCTGAGATCATTCATGATCAGATTTGAATAATGGAGCAGGTTTGGTTGGGTGTATTGTCCACTCCTGCTTCTGTCTCTTTTATTCCTGTATAGTCCAGGGAATATAGGCCTGCTCTGATAAATCTCTCCTCAGAGGACAATCCCCTCGTTCCAGGGGAATAAAACTGGTGAACCGGGTCTGAACTACATCTAAGGAAGCAAGGTTATGTAAGCAGTCCAACATTGCACAGAGCATCCCAGGCCTCGTCTTGTTGTGAGACTCCGCAGATTCTAAGACGATATTCACCAGCCTTCGGTCTGCAGTATTCGGGGGCCTCAACCTTTTCAGTCTTTCCCGCTTGCTGTAACCTCATATGACTGCGAAATGGCGCGAAGAAACTTTTAGATTCTTTCTCTTGAATTGACTCATGACATCAGTGCAAATAACTCCAAACATAAGGAGGAATCAGTCTGGTCCTCCCTAATACATATAATGGCTCCACCGAGATTCCCATTGCCTTACTCACTTGTGACCACTCATCTGCCTTTATCTGTTTAAATATTGCCCATTTAGAATTTAAACTACCACCAATTTTTAGCACAAGGGCACTTATTCGGAAAACAGTCCACACTTCAGTACATTAAGGAAGAGACAATCGCCTCTTGCATCTTTTTACCCTGTTATTATTCTCTGCAATATCTTTAGCTCGTGCTACAAAGTCATAACGATTAAAAATTCTGCTGGTAAAAATGAGTTTAATCCTTTGGCTTACTGGAACATATTGACAGACATTGTGTGAATCAGACAAATAGAACCACCGAGATTGACAGAGACAGAGAGCTAGAAAGAAAGATTGTCACGAAATTGGCTGATGTTTGTTCCACTTAGAAATGTAAATTTCATGGATGCCATCAGGCAAATAGAAATAAAAATAAAAGACATCCCGGAGCGGTTGAAAGGCGAGGGAATTGGTAATCATTAACTGATAATAAGGCCTACATTCACCCAGTTATATTCAGAAATGATAAAGGCCACATCAGCAGGATTCTAAACTGCGTGGTCAAAGGCCAACGATTCCTTCAGCCAATCGCCTTCAGCACTCCGGCACCAAATGTGACTTGAATAAAAATGTCCTTCCGGTAAACAGGCCATCAGGCTTTGTTCGGAATTGTGGAGGGTGCGTTGGGGACGTGAATGACGTAGGAAAAACCTGTCACCCTGGTAATCAGACAAAGGCGCCTCCCTGCCCACGAGGACGGTGGTGGCCGAGACCTTCAATGATTTCAAAATGAAAGTGAATGGGCATTTGGGGAAGACATGCAGATTTTATGAGGCGGTTTTGGTATTGGCTTTGTTATGTGGTGCACAAACATGGACAACATAAAGAGGGGGGAGGGGGTGGATTCGAAATAAGACTAATACTCAGATACATGTGTGAAGTGATGAAAAAGGAAAACATTAGGGGCCGGTGCATGAGTGGTTCAGTGACCATTGTGGTAACATCGAAGAAAATGGCGAGAAGACATTGTTTTCATATCTGTGGCAAAGTGAGAGAGGACACGGGTGAACTAAGTGATGGATGCTGGGTTACCAGGAAGAAGGAGAAAGGGTGGAAAAAGGAGGGGGGCCGATTAGGGACTTAAAATGGAATTTACACATGGATGAAAGGGCTATTGCTGATATATTAAATGAACACTTTGCATCCGGCTTTACCAAGGAGATAGATGCTTCCCAGGCCATGGTGGCAGACGAGGAAACTCTGTCATGGAAGGGTTCAAAATTGATAAGGAGGAAGTGTTGAATAGATCGTCGGTACTTAAAGTTGACAAGGCACCTAGATCGGATGAGATGCATCCAAGGGTATTGAAGGAAGTGAGAGTAGAAATTTCAGGGGCACTGGTCATAATCTTTCAGTTTCCTTGGACTCAGGGGAGGTGCCAGAGGACTGGAGAATTGCAAACATGTTCAAAAAACGTTGTATCAATAATACCATCAATTACAGACGAGTCAGTTTAACTTCAGTGCTGGGCGATATTCTAGAAACAATTATTCGTGTATAGAATTAATAGTTACATGGACAAATATAGGTTGATAAGGGAGACCCAGCATCGATTTCTAAAGGGGCAATCGTGTTTAACTAACTTACTGAAGTTTTTTGAAGAGACAACAGAAAAGGTCAATGAGAGTGTTGCTGTTGATGTGGTGTACATGGACTTTCAAAAGGCATTTGACACAGTGCCAGACAACAGACTTGTGAGAAAAGCAGTTCTCATGGAATAAAAGAAACAGTAGCAATGTGGATACAAAATTGGCTGAAAAATAGGAAACGGAGAACAATGGTCAGTTTGTATTTTTTTGTGTGGGAGGGGGGTTTGTAGTGGAGCATCCCAGGAGTCAGTATTGGGACCCTTGCTTTTCCTGATATACATTAATAATGTAGATCTTGGTGTGCAAGGGACAACTTCAAATTTTGCGAATGAGACGAAGCCTCGGATCATTGCAAACTGCGAGGAGGATGATGTAGAACTTCAAAAGAACATTGACAAGTTAGTGGAGTGGGCAGATAGTTGGCAGGTGAAGTTGATTGCGGAGAAGTGAAAGATGATACATTTTGGTAGGAAGAAGATTGACAGACAATTTAAAACAAGGGGTGAAATTTTGAAGGGGGTGCAGCAGCAGAAAGTCATGCGTGTATATGTGCAAAGATCATCGAAGTTGGCAGGACAGGTAGAGGGAACAGTTAATAAAACATCTGCTGACCTGGGCTTTATTAATGGGGGCATTGGGTACAAGAGCAGGGAGGTTATTCTGAATTTATATAAGACATTCTTTCGGCCTCAGCTGGATTATTGTGTACATTTCTGGGTGCTACATGATAGGAAAGATGTGAACTCATTTCAGAGAGTGCAGGAGAGGTTTAAGAGATGGTTCCAGGGATGAGACACTTCAGCTTTGAGGATGGATTGGAGAGGTTGGGGCTGTTCACCATGGACAGAAGAAGATCTTCAAAATGATGAGGAGGCTGGACGGCGCAGTTGGGGAGAAATTGTTCCCGTTGGCCGAGGGGTCGAGAATAAGGGGACACAGGTTAAGAGTGATTTACAGAAGAAGCAAATGTAGATGAAAGATCAAGACAACTTTATCACACAGGGAGAGGTTCGGGTCTGGAATGCACTGCCTGGAATTGTGGTGGAGGCAGGTTCAATCGAGGCGTTCAAGAGGGCAATAGAAGATTAATTGAATAGAAAAATGTTAACAAGGGCACGGGGAAAAGGGGGGCAATGGCACTGGGTCACAATGCCTATTTGGAGCGATGGTGCAGATACGATGGGCCGAATGGTATCCTCCTGTGCAGTTCAGATTCTGTGATTCTGTGATACTGAGAAAAGAAAAGATTAAAACCAGATAGAAGGATGTGCTAGTGAGAGACTTAAACATAGCGCGTGTGAAAAGAAGAATTGTGATGGACAACCGGAGGTGGAGAATAACATAACCCTAACCATAACCCCAACCAGCACTTTGAGGGCACCAAGCAAAGAGCAATTCAGGGGACTATTCTATCCAGTGCTACGGGATAGAGTGGGAGAAAGAGACTGACTGCATTGTATTCCACTGTGTGTTAAATGGCCTCATTCTGTGCTGTAGTGAAGCTATGAATCGAGGGAAACTTGGTTGCACCCAGTTCACTTTTTAGTTTAAATCATGCTGAGAGTTATATGCAAGCCGTGAGCAGACGCTCATATAGATGAAAGTGTTCATCAGTCGCCATCTTATTTATTTAGGAATGTCAACATGGAAGCCTGAATCTGCAGACCTGGACATTTCTAAGTACTGTCTCTGTGTTTCTTTCAGAGAAACAATGAAGAAAGGTTTTCTGCCAAGGTGGCCCTTGTGCAGCGCTGACCAATGTCACAATATTTCTACACCTACTTTGAAACTGTTAATTTGTGGATGATTTAATTTGTTACAATTCTGCCTGTCAGGAAACAGGCCTTGTACTTGTGCAGCACCCTGCTCTACCACATGATGTCGCACAGATCATTCCAGCCAATTAACTGCTTTCGAACTTTCGTCACTGTTGTGATGTGATGATCGAGTTAGAGGGAAAAGGCAGATACAGCAGGTGTTGGAATAACATCTTAAGTACAGATGAACATGGAATATTTCTTTTCAAGTTACCTCTTAGCTTGCTGTGCATCTGGTATATGTAAAGATTGAATTTTTAAAATTTGATCAGTTAAAATTACACTTGTCCAGCGATCTGCACTAGACTGGCAGCAAGGAAAAGGCCTTTACGTTGACTCTGAGCACGAAAGATTAAAAGTTGTTGTTTGCTTTTATATGGTTGTCATTCTGCGTATCCAAGGAGGGATTTAAGAAGTTATACAAAAGTTTAAAATAAAGAACAAATTACTCCCTAGAAGGGCAGATCTTTACCTTCAGTTCTAACGTGAAAGACAGAGATTACTAACGACCCTATGTAGGCAGGTACTTAATATTTCTCAGTTTCCCACACACAGCGACTCTAAGGGAGAATGTGAGATCCAGTTCGAAAAAAAGACCAACATCTGTGCCCCACAGGCAAACACACTCATTTCAAGGGCAATTAGGGATGGGCAACACATGCTGGCCTTGACAGCGGCTCCCATATCCCAGGGAAGAATAAATTTAAAAAATCACTCAGCCTGCGCTCGACCACAGACTGGCATTGAGAATCAGGTCTGTAATCGTCTCTGATTAATAAAGGTAACGCAGTTATTTGTTTTTATTTCCTACGAATTAATGAGAACTGCAATCAGTTTTTCGAATGTTACATCATACACTGCAATGAGCAACATTATTCCCTGCCTGAGGGGGCATAGTTTCTAAAGCTCTAACGCTATTGACAGAGATACGAACAACCAAATGATGACGGGGGCGTAATAGCGCTCAGTTACCTACAGACAGCTTCTGTTAGCGAGAAGCGGGACCCAGAGAGAAACATTTCGAACATGTGAGCTGCACAGGCAAACACACAGACACACACGTACACAAAGACAGACATATGCATTCAACATTATTTATGTACATGCATACAAATCGACATATATCTACCTACCTATGTATATTCTATATAATTTAGCCAGAAAGAGAGACGGACAAGCTGAGACAAACTCTGCTGATAATTTATCCTTTTGGAAAAGAGGAGGCTCCCAAACTTGATAAAATTCCAGCATTGTCAGGAAGTAGGAAGGATGGAGATGGCATAATTCACAAGAGATGAGCTGGCAGGACTGGCTTTACTGGCGCCGCCTAAGTCATTTCCATAATCAAATCTGATTCATAATTACTTAACAACCATGTACCGAGAAATAATGACCGAGACAGTTAACCATCCATCAGGTAAGAAAAGATGAACTCATGAATACCTTACGATTTTCGGTTTAATAGGCCGTAAATCAAAACCACAGAAAAGTTAATTTGAACATTCAAACGCCATGTGATTATCAATATTAAGATCAGATGCTGAATGACTGTAACTGTTATTATTTGTTTTATTGCCTGATCAGAGGTTAAGCAATTTCTGGGTTCCCATGCAGCTGCAAGTGGTTGGTGGCTCATTTGCTTAAAGCGAGGACAGATATACAAGAGCCATGAACAGACAGCAATAAACGGCGAGCACAATTCTCAAATGACACAGTATATTAATATCTTGCAAAGCACGAGAGTCAAGACACGGAACAGGCATTTTTTAATATTTTCCTATTTAATTCTCTGAAAACTTGCACAATCTACCTAAGTTACAAAAATATCAGGGCGAAACGGACAATAGATGTGCCTCCAGAGACATGCTCCTGTACTTTACCAGGGAAGGCTCCTGTGCCAGCCTTCAGGTCAATGCTGCTTCATTTAAGAATCAAATGGATTTTTAACCAATATTTAAATAAGACACATCTTAAACTTTTAACAAGTCTAAAAATGAAATTACAGGACATTTTATTGCACTGACTGGAAGGCAGCATGGCAGCTGCAGGTATCATCAAGCTATGTTTTCACCCAGGACTCTGGCTTGAGAAGCACAATTGCGGATGCTCAAAGAGTGCTGGCCTTGCCAGCTAAATTTCCAATTTAGGAAGGGTAAATAACAGATCGTGCATGAGTCCGCATTGCCTCTTGGAGCATTGCCAGCCTTTCCCTGGATCTGTTACATCTGCCAGCTTAGCGATGACCCTTTGGCTCTTTGATCAATCTGAACCTGAGATTCGCCGGTCTCTGGTTACAGGATTCCGAATCGGTCCTTTTACAGTTTTGTATACATACACCTGGTAAGGGTCTGAAAGCGAGTGCAACTTGGAAGGGAGGCCATATTAGAGACGGAGAAGTGGAGAAATTGTTTGATTTTAATGCATAATTCATGTTCCACTCCCGCCCTTTCAAAATTTGAACAATTTAACAAATAAACTCAGGGGAGTTTTCACTCCATTCTTGAACTCCTCCTTGAATTTACTCTGGGTCCCAGCATAAATAAATGGATCGATACAGGAACTTAAAAACTGAAGCATATATCCGCTTTCCTCCAGGATAAATGATGATTCACTGATATCAGCAATTGCAAAATAACGAACTTTTGCAATGCGGACATAGAGGATGGTTGCAAAAAATAACGAATATAGCAGGATGAAACTGCCGGAGATGGCAAAGAGTAAAACAATGGACTTTCTCCGCTTCTCCATCTCTGGGTCTCTCTGATTCCCCACCATGTTATGGGCCTTGAGCCTCCTGCGGGCTCTATTAGCTGCGAGAATGTGTCTGACGGTCAGAGCATTGAACAATAAAATCAGAAATAAAGGGGCACAGGGCAGTGAAATGGAACGAAGCCAATCATAGATGTTCCATGCAGGTGATGTATAAAAGGCGGATTTTATGACACAGAACCAGGGTACATCATTAATTACGTACATTGGTTCAAATATAAAATACTGGAAGATACTTTTTAGACAACTCAGTGTGCATAAAATCGCTATCATCCAAGACGCTGTCTTCTCTGTGCAGTATTTTATTTTCAGTTTCTGGCAACAAATGGCCACAAATCGGTCAAAGGTGAAAGCGACTGTTAACCAGGCAGAACTGTCAATGGCCGCAGAGATTAAGGCAGAATGGACACTACATATTGGCGTGATTGACAAGAAACTACTTGGTAAATAAATACCAGCAATCCGACTTAATATCACGCTGGTGATAATGGCCAGGAGATCAGTCGCCGCCATGGAAACCGCATAGTAAGTGATACATTTGGAGAGACCACAACATCTTCGTGACAGTATCACAATCACTGCCAGGTTAACTGTAACAGAGGTCAGAAGAGAGAGAAATAGAGGGAGAGCGTTTGCATGAGACAGCATGAGAACACAAAAGTTAATTCTCTGACTCCCAACACAATAATGCTTCTGCAAGTTTATGCGCGAAATTGAAACATGTGAGACAAGATCCTACATTGTAAATTATTTCTTATGCTAAAGAGAGATCTTTCCGTATGGTTCAATGTAATCATAAGTTCAAAGTTAATCAGAAATACCTTCAATCATGGAAGTGGGAACGGGCAGTTAGCCTTTCTGTGAATTTTCGGTGGAAATGTTTATGAGGGCAGAGTGGTAAGTCCGATCACTTAACGTGACAATTAGCTGAATTGGCACATTTTAAGCTCTCAATCGGAGAGAGTGCTGCTCTGCATTGTTGGGATAAATAACCAAATTTTACCCTGCAGTCGACATTTGAACTCTAATCTTTGAATATTAGATGCAAAGGGCGCCACCGGTGACGGGGCCTCCATGAATATGCAGAACAGAACTAAAGAGTGGAGGAAAGGGTGGAAGAGAGTTCGAGCCCTGGGGGCGATAACCCAGTGCTTTGTGAATTAGGGGCGAATAACAATCATTCGCCAAAGGGCCACCCCTGCATTCCTCACATATTTGTCAAAAACGCAGTGCCTTCTTATGACTCTTCAGTGAACTCTTTCATTAAATTCAATGGCGAATTACTGAACGTTTCAAGCTATTTACAAAATGAATTACTTTTGTGAATCAATCCGTCTCTGTCATAGTGAATAACACTAAATATCTAGGCATACAAAGTGATAGCATCGCGGTAGTTCATCCACAGTAAAAGCGAGGTTAATATAATAGTTCTACACTTACCCTGGAATGACAACGTCATAATTCACACACAGCAATAGCACCAGCAACACAAAAGGTCTACATTTACACAGGATTAACCATGTGATACTTCAGGTTCATTCACCGTGCTAATGACACAGCATGCTGTGAAACCCAGGTGAGCGTACATCACAGTCACTGTGACAATGCCACAATAGAACCCATACTTACAACATAATACTTTTGCTGTAATCCTCCCAACGCAGTATTGCCAAGAGCAGAACTGCATTTCCAACGGGAGATTGTGGCGGTAAATGGGAGAAAATATAAACTTAAAACAAAATAATGCTACACGTCATGAACAGACAGAATGCAATTGAAGGGGAGACAACATAAACGATTAAACACTGGTGGTAAGTGGAAGGCATGACACTGGTAAAGGTGAGAATATTCACCATTAATTCCGAGAAATTATTTGAACTGCTGGAAGAAATGTCACCGTTAAAATTGAGAATCAGCATAGTTAAAGTGAAAAAGTAAGTGATCCTGCAAAAAACGCAGACATTTTGCAGTTAAATTTGAGAAATTATACCGTTTAAGGGGGCAATATGTCACTTTCAACCGTAGAAAGGGAATACAAATCGTGGAGATGCGCCACTGATAAAATAAGAGAAATAATATACCTAACCCACCATTCACGCGATAATATCTAACTACAATACGTTACCTGGAACCCCGATTACCGCAATGACGGGATAATAAATGGCAAACAGCAGGTCTGTCGGTGGTACATGCATTTCTATCAGAAGGTCTGAGCGCATTGTGCATTAAACTGAAAAGTGCAACATTTATACAGGATGTGAGGCTCCAGGGAAACAATTAGATAGTTTTTTTTTTATATTATTTTCACTTATTGTAACAAACAAATCAGTGCAGCTGCTGTCCGCTTGATGTTTCTTTGTTTTGATGGGAAACAATGTTTTTGTTGAGTTCTGATACCGTCCAAATGTGAAACGCCCAGACTACAGAATTATCACAGTTATCGTTCTTTGTGAAAACTATAATTAGCCGGATATTGGTGTCAGGACAGGGCACAACTGCTCATTCAGACCTCATTGAGAAAGGCAAATTGTCCGAGGAAAACACAAACCAAGTTCTTGCTCCTGATCGTTGTTCAGTCAGTGTGTTTACTGATTAGGGGCCACGCAGTCCCAACTCTCTCTCAGATTGTAAACACACTTTGACCCATCTACCTGTGTGTTTGTCTTGGACAGCTCCATTTAAATATGGTTACATTAGGAGTGCACGTCTCGCTTCTTCAGGGTTACAATCAGTGCAGGATTGTCCCAGTCATTATTATCATATCCATTGTGCATCTGCCCAGTTGACAATAAACGGGTCCAGTACATCACAGTTACAATCAGTGTGAATTTGTCCAGTTTTACACAGTACATTTGATATCGCCATGTCCTATTCAACATCTGTTAATTCAGTCCATCAGCCCAGCAGAGCCCAATTACAATCCATGTGTTTAGGTTCAGATTGACGCGCTTCCGTTCACTCTGGACCTTATCAATCCCAGCCCGGGGCAGGTCGGTTTCTGGAAGGTTCAGTTCGGTGTGGTCAGCTCCCATTCAGTATGGTTACATTCAGAGTTGACAGGGTCTTCACAATGTGCTTCAATTCAGCAAACACACTCAGAGTTGACAAGATCCGATTCAGCCCGATTGATTTCAACGGGGACAGGTCCAACTCAACACAACCAATCTCTTAACGGCCTGGGAGACTTCACTGAGATAATGTTAAAGGTATTCAATGACCCCGCCTCCACCACCTTCTTAGGCAAAGAGTTCCAAAATCGCACAAGCCTCTGAGAGACGATAATTTCTCCTCATCTGTGTCCTAAAAGGGGGACTTTTAATTTTAAAAAAGTGTCCCTCAGTTCTGTACTCATCCACAAGAGGAAACCTCCTTTCGATGCCCAACTTGTCGAGGCCGTTCAGGATCGTGTATACTTCAATCAAATCACCCCTCACTCTTCTAAACTCCAATGAAAGCAAATCCAGACAGTCCAACATTTTCTTGTAAGGAAACCCACTCATTCCCGATATCAATCTAGTAAACCTTCTTGGAACTGCCTCCAATGCATTTACATCCTTCCTCAAATAAGGAGTTCAAAACTGCTCACAGTGTTCAAGGTATGGTCTCACCAATGCTCTGTATAACAGAAGCATAACATTCTTAGTTTAATGTTCATTCCCTGTCATGAAAAAGGATAGCATTCCGTTAGCCTTCTTAATTACTTGCTGTACCTTCATACTAACTTTTTGTGACTCATGCACTAGAACATCTGGATCCCTCTGCACCTCAGAATTATGCAGCCATTATCCATTCAAGTAATACTTGCTTTTTGTCCTTCCTGCCATAGTGAACAACTTCACATTTTCCCACATTAAACTCCATTTTCCAGATCTTTGCCCCTTCACTCAGCCTATCTATATCCATCTGCAGCCTCCTCATGTCCTCTCACAACTTACTTTCCTGCGTGTCTTTGTGTCATCTGCCAATTTAGCAATTATGTCTTCACTACCCTCATCTCCGACATTGATGTAATCGCAAAAATTTGAGGCCTGAGTACAGATCCCTGTGGGACTCCACTGGCACCCTCCTGCTAATCAGAAAAAGACTAGCCAACATCCTATCCGTGCTAAGGTGTCACTCACTACACCATGCGCTTTCATTTTCTATAATATTCATTGATGTGGCACCTTATCAAATGCCTTCTGGAAATCCAAGTACACTACGTCTACAGGCTCCCCTTTATCGTTCAAATAACTCCAATATCGACTCAACATCGACTCTGGACCCCGTGACATCGCATGGCATCAGGTCAAACATGGGCAAGGAAACATCTTGCTTCCTGTTGGCAAGAGTGGCTCTGTAGCACCACCATTGGCTGAATCCTAAATTACATCGCTGCCAGGCTGGATCTGCGGCATGTGGGGAGTGAATCAACAAAAGAGAAAAACGTCCATGACCTCATGCTCAATAAATTTCCTCCCTCAGATACACCTGCCCATGATAGTATCGGGAGCAGTTACCACAGCATTTCGCCTCTGCATGTGGAGCCCCGCCTTCACATTGAGGATACACTCGATCGTGTTGTGTGGCACCTCCACCTTATTAAATGGGATAGATTTTGAACAGCTCTTGCAACTCAAGACTGTGCATTCATGAGGCGCTGTGGGCCATAAGCAGCAGCAGAACTGTACTAGAGAACAATCTGTAACCTCATGGCTCGGCATCTCCACTACTCTACCATTACCATAGTCCAGGAAATTAAACCTGGTTCAATGAAGAGAGGAGGGGGGCATGCCAGGGCAACACCAGGCGTACCTTAAAATGAAGTGTCAACCTGGTGAATCCATAACACACGACTATTTGCGTGCCAAGCAGCATAAGCAGCAAGCGATAGACAGAGCAAAGTGCTCCCACAAGCAACGGATCAGATCTAAACTCTACGGTCCTGCCCAATCCAGTGGTGAATGATGGTGGACAATGAAACAACTCACTAGAGGAGGGAGAGGCTCCACAAACATCCCCACCCTCAATGATTGGGGAGCACAGCACATCATTGCAAAAGATAAAGTTAAAGCATTTGTAAACATCTTCAGCCAGAATTGCAGAGCCGGTTATTCATCTCGGCCTCCTCCAGTGGTCCCTAGAATCACAGGTGCCAGCCTCCCGTTAATTTAATTCACTCCACGTGACACCAAGAAACGGCTGAAGACACTGGATGCTGCAAAGGCTATGGCCCTGACATTATACTGGCAATAGTACTGAATGCCAGTGCTCCAGAACTTGCCATGTATCTTCCCAAGCCGATCCAGTACAGCTACAACACTGGCGTCTACACGACTACGTGGATAATTGCCCAGTTATGTCCTTTACACAAAAAGCAGGGGAATTCCTCATCAGCCCCATCAGTCCACTCTCCATCAGCAGTAAAGTAATGGAAGTGTTCATCAACAGTGATATCAAGCAACACTTGCTTAGCAATAACCTTTTCACTAAGCGGAGCGTGGGTTCTGCCAGGGCCACTCATCTCCTCTCCTCATTACATCCTTGGTTCAAACATGGTGCCATAAAGGTATAATCATGTCGATAATGTTATTCAGAATAATTTTATAATCGAGTTTAGTGGTGCCTGTTTCCATGTATCCATATGTGTGTGTGCCTTAATTGGATTAATGCCAGCTAGTCCAGAGGCTTTGGTGTAGAGAAGAGAAGAAGGTTTGAAATGGTAATTCGATAACATAGGGAAATAGAAGGTGATGCTTAAAAGGGACAATTTGGATTTTTAAATACACTATTCAAAGGAGCAGGTGAAATATTACACTTAACCAGGTGAAGCTCAGAAAATAAATCTGTTTATTTTTAAGGCTTACCAGTAATGCACGCATTACGAAAGGGTCTTATTGTTAGAAGACTTAAAGTCAAACCAAAAAACCTAGTGACAATGAGAATTTGAATTCAAAGAGGAAAATGTATAAAGGAAGAGAAGGCTGTTTGTAAAAGGAGGAGGGGTTCGAAGATATAAAGCTTCAAACATGTAAGCCTCAAGTCTGCCTGCAAGGACCCAGAGATGAAGGAAACTCATTTTGATAATGTGGCAGTCCAGGGTGTGCTTTGCCAGGGAGCGATTTATATGTATGTGTTTTACTGTTGCTTTACCGGAGGTGTAAAATGAGAGTGGATTTTTATAGTTATTATGGTAGTAATTTCGTAGACATATGTATGTGCTTACAATCATTCTTGTATTAATAAATATTTAATTTAGTTCTATAAAAAACCTCTTCAGACTCAGTGGCCTTATCACTACTGAATTCAAAGCCTGCATCTTTATGCATACAAATTGCAAAAATGGGTCTTGACAGTTTTTTCAATTTTCACTCTGGCTTTGAACAACTCAGCCTTAACCATCGGCTGTGTGATAATAATCAGGGATTCTTTGTGGGATTTATTTGTCATTCCAAAATCTTTTGTAATTGGTGAATATTAAGGTTATGAGTACGAGAAGCGCTTTGAATTATGGGGTGGGTGTGAGTTATTTATGAAGTGGTGAGACTGCCAGATGGTTTTGGTAATTGCTAAGACTTGTCTGGGAGGAGAATATGTAACCTGATTATGTTACAAACAATATCCAGGAATAAGCTGACAGAGTTGGTGGAATAATTAGAGATGGGATTACCTGCAGGGGCTAGGAAATTAGACATAATTGAAGTGATAGCACAGCATTGGAAATTGGAAGGAATACCTGACAGGCAGACTTCTCCAAGGTGTGGTTCATTGGAAAGTGCTCACATTCATCTGCAAATGAAAACTATTGAATTGGAAGAAAAGGAACGAGAAAGGGCATTCCAAAACGAGCAGAGAGAAAGTCACAGGAGGGAAATAACAGGAATGGAAATTAGAAATTGTGAAGATAAAGAAGGAGGAAATAGAAATATATATATATATAGAGAGAGAGAGAGAGAGAGAGAGAATTCCATCTGAAAAACGTTGGCTGTTAAAAAAAAAAGAGACGCCAGGAGGTGAGGAAGGACACATCCAGAATCCAGTGGATGATATTTAAATTACTACAAGCTCTTCCAAAGCTTGGGAAAAGGGATGTTGAGTCATTCTTTATTTCAGTTGGGATTATAGTTAATCAGATGAAATGGCTGCAAGAGAACTTGACATTATTGTTACAATCAAGGTTGGTGGGTAGATTACATGATGTATATGCTTTTGCTGTCTGAAAAAGTATCGGTGAATTATGATATGTTTAGAGAAGGTTATTTTGAGTGCACATTACTTGGTACCTGAAACATACAGGCAGAAATTTAGGATTATGAGAAAACAGCCTGGGCAAACATAGTGAGATTGACAGAATAAACCAAATTAATTTTGACTGGCGGATACGGGTGTTGAAAATAGAGAGACCCTTGGCAGCTCTTGGAGAAGTAACTCTTTTCCATCAATTTAAAGATTCAATTCCTTTGGTGGTGAGAATTTATCGGGAGGAACAAAGGTTTGATCCTGAAGGCAAGCAGCAGAGGTGGCTGATGACCATGAGTTAGTGCAGTGAGCTAAACCTTTGCCTCAGCACCCTTTCAAATCCTAAAAGGATAGACGTGAGAAGGTGAAAGGAAGGTGGGGAAGAGGATGAGTAGCTGGAAATTACCAGGAAGTTTTCTTTCTCAGAATAAAGAGGATGGTGCTGAAGGTAGAGGTGACATTGGAAAGTTGAAGTGTTTTCATTGTAATAAGGGTGGGGGGTGGTGGGGTGGGGGTGCATAAGACGTCAGTGTTGGAGATTGCAGGAAAAATCTATTGGAATTATAGGGTTGAAGAAAAGTACCGGAGGTAAAGTAACCTGGGTTCTGAGGTTCAGGCACAGGATAAAGCAACGTTTTGTACACAAGTAAAACAGGATCAGTGATAGGTAAAGGAGTAAGAATGTGTTCACTGTATACCCAAGAGAATTCTGAGGAGCAGGTAACAGAAATGCTTAAAGATTTTGTGTGTGAGCAGAATGACTTTCTATGTGTGCAGCGTAGAATAGGTGAAGATGTTAACTTTTAAGAGACACAGAGGTTAGTCAGCCCTTAATATTGTCAGATAGTGATATTTGTTGTTCAAAGGGAGTATTGCAGAAACAGCATTCATGGAGATGTTAAACATATACCCTTGTGAAAGGCAAATTTAAAAAGTAAGAGGAAAACTGGAGAAGTGACTCTTGAGGTGGTGGAAAAATTGCCCATTGCAAGGCTTCAATTTATTCTGGATAATTAAAAAGCTGGATCACAAATCTGGGTGATGCCTATGGAGTTGATCAGCCCATAGAAATGTTTTCAACAGATTTGTTACAAGAGGAGCATTCTGGATTGTTTCCAGGTTGTGTGCTAATGGGATCAGAGGCACACAGGTTGAAGCAAGAAAAACAAGAAAGACAGGCAGTTCAAAGGCAGGAAGAAGGTATTCAAATCGCATTAGCAGGCACTGTGCTTGGAAACATTGCTCATAAAGACACAGGAGAGGACAAATTAACTGGAGTGTTTAACTCAAAGTAGTTAATTGAGTTGCCTCAGAAGGATTTGCAATTAAAACAGTTATATCAGACAGCTTACACAGAAACAGAGGCAAAATGTATCCCAGAATGTTATTACCTGCAGGGTGATATTTTAAGAGGAAATGGAGACCGGGTCATGTCTCAGCAAATGGAAGCTGGAGGGAGGTACATCAGATTGTTATTACATTAGAGTATAGAAATGACTTTCTCATGATTGCTCATTAAATTGAATGGGGGCATTTAAAAATTAGAAAGACACAAGAAAAGGTAAAGAAAGATTTTACTGGGCCAGGATTGCACAGAGATATAGTCAAAGACTGCAGAACATGTAACACATGTCAGGCAATAGGGCAACCACAAGCGGTGATTAAGCCAGCACCTTAATCCCAATATGAACATTGAATAAACGTTTACTCAGGTCATGATTGATTGAGTACAACCCCTCCCTAAGTCGAAGACTTCAAATCAGTGCTTACTAACAATCTTGGATGTGGCTACCAGGTTTTCTGAAGCCATACCTTGAAGAAAAATTACAAATAAGATTGTGTAAGGGTTACTTTTTACAAGATATGGGGTTCACGTTTTATGTGACAGCCGATTATGGAAGCAATGAAGAGTTTGATGATAAATAGCTTCATTCAACAGCTTATCAGCGGAGTCACAAGAAGTTTTGTAAGGATGGCATCAAACAATAAAAACTATTATGAGAGTGCACCGTCACGATTATCCACATGATTGGGATGGGGAAGTTCAATTCTTGTTGTTTGTTATTATAGGTGCGCCTAATGCATTGTACTGTTTTAGTCCATTTGAACTAGTTCATGGTCCTGAGGTAAGGGGACCACTGAAACTGATTGATGAGAAATTGGTGGGTCAAAATCCAGAAACTACTCTCCTGGATTACGTATCAAACTTCAGACAGAGGTTAGACAGAACATGCGACTTGGCTAGGGGACATTGAAAGATATCACAGCAAGTGATAAGAGTGAAAGCAGACAGGAAGCCTACAGCTCGGAATTTTTTTGCAGGAAGGAATGTTACCAGTGCTGAGTGACTCATTAAAGGCAAAGTTTATTGCGCCTTACATGACTGAAGAGAAATTTTGCGACTAAATTAATTAATAAATAATCCAGACACACGAAAGAAGCAGAGTGTGTGTCATGGGAATATGCTTAAAAAGTGTTTGACACGGAAGAGAATCAAATAGATTTATACGTAGTGGTAGATAATAAGAAAGGGATAGAAAGACAGGATTCTGAAATGTATTTTCCTCTCATCAGATTGGATAATGAGGGTGTATTTGAAAACTTAAATGTAACATTGAGTTACCTTCCAGAAAAGTGTCAAAGTGATGTGTGAAAGCAATTGCAGTCACACAAAACCATTTGTGGAGACAAATTGGAGAGGACAGATTTAGCTATCCATGATCTCTCTGTCGAAGTTTCATCTTCAATAAGGCAACATTCTTATGTATAAGCCGGAAGGTTTATCACAAGTGCAGAAGGAAAATGATTTCCTGCTCTAAAGCAACATCATTGAGTTCGCCTATTGTACCAGATAGATCACAAATACTCTGTGTGGACTATTGAAAGGTGAATTCTGTGACAAAAGCAGATTCGTTTCCCATATCATGGTTTGAGGATTACGTTGAGAAAGTGGGACAATCAAAATTTTTCACAAAGTTTGACTTGCTAAAATAATGTTGGCAAGTCCCAGTATCAAACACAGCAAAAGAGATATTGGCTTTTGTGTCGCCAAATGGACTATATCAGTTTAAAGTCATTCCATTTGGTATGAAGAATGGACCTGCGACATTTTCAAACACTGACAAAGAAAGTAGTTGCAGGTCCAAGCAATTGTGCTGTTTATATTGATGACTTAATACTTTTCAGCCAGAGGTGGGATGAGCATTTACTACATCTGAAAAAAATATTTACTCGATTACAAGGAGCTAATTTGTCAATAAACTTGGCTGGAAGTGAATTTACAAAAGAGCAAGTTACGTATCAAGTCCATAACATTGGACATGGTAAGGTGGCTCTGAGAGATGTGAAAGTGGATTTCCCAGTGCCTGCAACAAAGAGAAAAGTTTTGAGATTTCTGGACATGAGTGGGTTTTACTGAAAATTTGCACCAAATTTTAGCCATGTGGTTGCTCCATTGACTTAACTATCGAACAAGAGCAAAAAGTTTGAATGGACACTGGAGTGTCAGAAGGCACTTCATATTGTGATCACTGTTGTAACTAGGACATTAGTTTTGGCAGTACTCAATTACGCCAAGAAATTATAATTGGCCGTTGATGCAAGAGATATTGATATTGGGGCCATCCTGTTTCACGAAGTTGACACTGGAACTGAAAGACCTGTACAGTATTTTTCACGGAAGTTGAATGCACAACAGAGAAGATATTCAACGGTTGAAAAGGAGGCGTTGGGATTGGTGTTAGCATTGCAACATTTTGAAAACTGTGTGGCAAACAATTCGACAGAAACTATTCTTTCTACAGACCACAATCCTTTAAAGTTCGTGTAAAATTTCGAGACAGAAGTGCGAGGCTATACAGGTTGCGTTTATTCATGCAACCACTTAATTGACCGATAAGACAAGTTTCTGCATGAGGATCTGATTGCAGATGCGTTATGATGGGTTTCAAGGTTAAATGTAAAAACTGGATATTTTGAAACCTGGACACTGAATTTGAATGACTGCTGCAGATACCAAGGATTTGTATATACATATGTATATATATATATATTATATATTACATATATAGATATGTATATATATAGTTATGAGAACACAAGTGTCTGTTAATGTAATAGTACTGAGATGAAGAGAAATTTCTTCAGCCAGAGAGTCGTGAGCCTGATGAATTTGTGACTGCAGAAAGTGGTTGAGAGCAAAACATTGTATGTTTTCAAGAAGGAGTTGGATTTCGCTCTTGGGGTGAAAGGGATAAAAGGATATGGGGTGAAAGCGGGAGCAGGCTATTGAGTTGGATGATCAGCCATGATCATAATGAATGGCCAAGCAGGTTCGAAGGGCCGAATAACCTACTCCTGCTACAATGTTTCTATGTAAATATGTAGTTACGTATCGGAGGTAGTGCATGATGGGTTAATAAAAATGAAGCTACCTTTTGGAATTACGATGCTTCATTTTTATGTAAGGAAGCCGATGTCAACAGATGTAATAATGTCTATAATGTCATTGGATATTATTTTAAAATAGTTTTTTGTGGTGTCTATGTCTATGTGTATGTATGTGTGTGTGTGTGTGTCTTAATTGGATTAAAGCCAGCTGGTCTTGGTGGTTTTGTGTATAAAAGAGAAGTATGTTCGAAATGGTAATTAGGTAAACATGGGGAGATAGAAAGTGATGTGTAAAGGGGGCAATTTGCATTTGGAAATAGGCCATTCAAAAGAGCGGGTGAAATATTACACCTAAGCAGGTGCAGCTCAGAAAAAAATGTGTTTATTGTTATAAAAAGCTTACTGGTAAAGCGTATATAATGAAAGAGTGCTATTATTAGAAGGCCTAAAGTGAAAGAAAAACACCGAGTGACAATGAGAATTTGCATTCAAAGAGGACAATTTATAAAGTAAGAGAAAGCTGTTGGTAAAATGAGGAGGGATTCTGAACTCAAAAGACTCCAGCCTGTAAGCCTCAAGTCCCAGAGCTGAAAGTAATTCATTTTAAATGTGACTGTTCGGGGTGTGCTTTGCCATGGGTCTATTTAAATCTATGTGTTTTGCAGTTGCCTTACCGGGGGTGTAAATGAGAGTCAGATTAATTAGGCGGTTTTTGTGTTTATTAGAGCAGTAATTTTGTAGGCATATGTATGTGCTTACAATCTTTCCTTTCTTAATTAAAGTTTAGTGTAGATTTATAAAAAAATCTCTTGAGACTCGGTGGTCTTATTACTACTGAACTCAAAGCTTGCATCTCGAAACATACAAATTGCCAGAATAGGCTATGACAGTTGTGTAAACTTCCCCAATGGTATTTTAACAACTCAGCCTTAACCATCGGTGGTGTGATAGTACATGGACAAAAGGGCTGAAATCCCAAGGTGAGCTGAGAGTGACCTTGGTATCAAGGCAGCATGTGATTGAGTGTGGCAACAAGGGGCCCCAGAAAAACGGGGTTCAATGTGAATTAGTGGGTAAAATTTCCACTGATTGGTTTCAAAGGAAGATGGTTGTAGTTATTGGAGGTCAGCCATCTCAGCTCGAGGATATCACTGTCTGAGTTAGTTAGGTTAGTGTCCTGGCCCACAGCAGCTTCATCAATGACCTCCCTTCCATCATAAGGTCAAAAGTGGGGATGTTCGCTGAAGATTGCACAATGTTCAGCACCATTCACGCCTCCTCAGATACTGAAGCAGTCCCTGCCGAAATGCATCAACACCTGGACAATATACAGGCTTAACGAAAACAAAAATACCTGGAAAAACTCAGAAGGTCTTTCAGCATCTGCGGAGAGGAGCACTGTTAACGTTTCGAGTCCGCATGATTCTTCAACAGAACTAAGTAAAAATAGAAAAGAGGTGAAATATAAGCTGGCTTAAGGGGGGTGGGGGGTGGGACAAGAAGAGCTGGATAGAGGGCCAGTGATAGGTGGAGATAACCAAAAGATGTCACAGACAAAAGGTCAATGAGGTGTTGAAGGTTGTGATATTATCTAAAGGAATGTGCTAATTAAGGGTAGAAAGCAGGACGAGCAAAGCACAGATAGCCCTAGTAGTGGTGGGGTGGGGTGAAGGGTCGAAAAAGGCTAAAAGGTAGAGATAAAACAATGGATGGAAATAAATTTTAAAATAATGGAAATAGGTGGGAAAAGAAAAATCAATATAAATTATTAGATTCCACCCTGCTCTCATGCCCAAATGTCCATCCTTGGCCTGAAGCATTGTTCCAGCGATGCTCACCGCAAACTGGAGGAAAAACAGCTCATCTTCCGACTAGGCACTTTACAGCCTTCCGGACTGAATATTGAGTTAAACAATATTAGATCACGAACTCTCTCCTCCATCCCCACCCCCTTTCCGATTTTCCCCCTCCTTTTTGTTTTTTCCAATAATTTATATAGATTTTTCTTTTCCCACCTATTTCCATTATTTATTAAATGTATTACCATCCATTGTTTTATCTCTACCTTTTAGCCTTTTTCGATTCCTTCTCCCCACCCCACCCCCCAATAGGGCTATCTGTGCCTTTCTCGTCCTGCTTTCTACCCTTAATTAGCACATTCCTTTAGGTAATATCACAACCTGAACTTCTTAGTCCTTTTGCCTGTGATATCTTTTGGTTATCTCCACCTATCACTGGCCCCCTATCCAGCTCATCTTGTCCCAAACCCCCTCCTTAAAACAGGTTATCTTTCACCTCTTTTCTAATTTTCCTTAGTTTTGTTGAAGAGTCATGTGGACTCGAAACGTTAACTGTGTTCCTCTCCGCAGATGCTGACAGAGCTGCTGAGTTTTTCCGGGTATTTTTGTTTTTGTTTTTGTTTTCCAGCACCCGCAGTTTTTTGCTTTATCTTAGTGTTTAATTGGCTGCACTTCTCTTCAAGGAATGCTTACCTTGAAGAAGTTTTGCTCTTCTCTCCGTCAGGATTTTCATATCTCTCTTTTAGTTCACCTTCATTGCTTTCCATTTCTCTCCTGGTGTTTGACAAGGTGTTTACTAAAACCCACTTTCACAGCCATATTTCCTCCCCCAGTGACTGTCTCCGTCTCTGACTTACCCCACGTGGATTTCAACTGAAGTTCCATCCCTCTTGTTTCTAACCCACCCAGGATTACAGGTATCACCGGGACATACAACTCTCCTCGGACTGCTGTTCTCGTCGCATTCTGAGATCCACACTCAGTGCCATGTGCCGCCATATGAACACACTCGACATTTCCCTCCAGCAGCACCACCGCACACTTATTCAAAGCTGCACGTGCCCCCAGTTTCATTTTATTCTTCGTCTCATCCAGGGCCTCAACAAGAAACTTTGTCTCTTTCTTTCAGGTTCAAAGCATTGCAAGCTCCAACAATTCATCGACACCAACACCCATCCAGGACCCTCCACCCCTGCCTTTCCCTCTATCCCCATCCCATCTTCCAATCCCAGCCCCGGCCGTGTATTCACTATACCCCCTGACCTTCCCCTCTCCGACGCTGAACGTTCAGTGCTCAGCAAAGGAATTAGTTTCATACCCTTAGGCCCTCATCTCAATGAATTCCGGGCTCGGCACGATGCTGAACTCTTCTTCCGCTGCCTTCGTCTCCATGCTCACTTCTTTGGGCAGGAGTCCTCTCCCCGTTCAATGGATCCTTTTACCCATGGCGTTACCATGGATCAGAAACTGAACTGGACTAGCCATATAAATATTGTGGCCACAAAAGCAGGTCAGGGGCGAGGAATCCTGCGTCGAGTGAGTGACCTCCTCACTCCTCCATGCCTGACCAGCACTTACAAGGCACAAGTCAGGAGTGTGATGGAATATCCCCACTTGCCTGGATGAGTGCAGCTCCCAAAACACTGAAGAACCTTGACACTGCCCAAGACAAAGCAGCCCACTTGATTGGCACCACATCCACAAACATTCGTTCCCTCCACCACTGACGCACTGTAGCAGCCAGTGTGCACCATCTACAGGATGCACTGCAGGAACTCACCAAGGCTCATGAGACATCGCCTTCCAAACCAAAGAGCACGACCATCTAGAAGGACAAGGACAGCAAATAGATGGGAACACCACGCACTGCAAGTTCCCCTCCAAGTCACTCACCGGTCTGACTTTCAAATATATGGTCGTCCCTTCACTGTCGCTGGGTCCAAATCCTGGAACTCCCTTCCGAAGAGCAGTGTGGGTGTACTTACACCTCTGGGACTGCAGGGTCCCTGAAGGCAGCTCACCTGCAACTTCTCAAGGGGCAATTAGGGAGGGGCAATAAATGCTGGTCCAGCCAGCGAAGCCCATATACCCGTGAATGATTTTTTTTCTTCAAATCGCACTTGAATCGGACCGTTGCCACCGCATTAGACAGTCACTCACTCTGCCAATGGTGCACATGAGCAGTGGTGTGAACAACCTGCAAGGTACACTGCAGCAACTTGCTAACCCGCCTTCCTCAGAACATTCCAAACCTGCGACCTCTACCTTGTGGAAGGATAAACGTGCATGTTCTCCTTCAAGTCACGAAAACTGTTTCAAATGCAGCATCTTTTGAAACCCTCCTTGTTAGCGAGTGTTACTTAATCAAGTAAAAAATTGTTGGCTGTACATATGAATAGCAAAGATTATTTAGATTAAAGTATCTCTGTGTGAACCAATTAATGATCAAAATGAGATTTCTGCGAATATGCACAGATTTTATTTAATGTAAACAATATGCATTATTTTGCAGTGAAAGCAAACCTACATTGCATAACTTGCTTCTTCAGGTTGCATTTTACATGGTCTTACTCAACAAGGTTTAACCTCCTGAATGTCCACGTTACAAATTCTTCAAATACGGAGCTCAACCATGAAAAAGCTTCTCTGAAGCGCCTTAGGACCACATTCTACTTTGAAATCGACAGATAAATTGTTGATCTTTTTGTTGCTATATTTTGACTTCAAATCTTATAAATGGAAAATCAACACCCAGTAATAGTCTGCTTTGAGAATTTTGACTTTCACGGTGCACTTTTTCTGAAGTTATGAAATTATGTTATGAACTCATAGTGAAGGATGTTCTAGATGCGTTTAATCCAAACATGATAGAATATCTCATTCAGATTCAGGGCGAGAATCCTGGGTCTGAAACTAGTGTATTAACATTGCACAAAGAAAATCACAAGACTGTGACGGCAGAATTGGCTACAGTAGACCTGAAAACATGTTATAAGGCAATGTTAGAGAAGAAGTGAGATGCATTTAAGGGGTTACCTTACACGTCTCAACAATCATACATTCCATAGAGACGGAAGCACTCTATGAGTGTGATGCACCATCGGCGGCTAACTATAAAAGCTCAGAGGGCTATCAGATTGATAGAAAATCCATGCATTGTTGCTTTTGCTACCCCACGGACACCAATAACATTTTCAATAATATTGCAATCTTCAGTCACTCATCGTAAAGATCACACAACAAGATTTCAAGTTTCAACTTTTTACCGTTAAAAACAAACTAGACATGACATTTGTTAAAAAATACGCAGTAATAGAGGTATACTCTAAATATTCGAAAAAACTAACATTCTCCATTTAATTTTTAATACAGCTAAAAATCTCACGTCACATTTCTAATATACATTTGAACCTTAAGAGGGTAATTTATACTTCATCGACCCTCCTCAAGCTTATTCTCAACTCCCAATCTTGTATCCTTCATTTTCCATTTTCCTGCCTGGAAACTTCGAATTGCAGAACTGAATTTCGCTCAGAAGGGTTGGTTGGACAGAATTTCATCGAGCTAGAGCACTAGACGAAACTTACAGCATCGTTTAAACCATCAACAATGTTGTCTCCTTATTCCAAGAGCTATCTATGACCCATATTCTGCGTGAAGAACACTAGAGAATATGAGTCCCTGTCTCTCCCTGATCACTCTCTCTCTCTCTCTCTCTCCCTCTCTGTCTCTCACCATTCCTGAGGTTCTCAAAGAGGGGCTTATGACCTGTGAGGTGCAACGATGCCTTTGGAACACTGTAATCTGCGATCACTAGGGCTTACATTGGACTGTTTTCTTCTCAAAGTATTTGCATGTCAACGTGTATACAGGTTGATATGTTATTTGGATTGTCGTTGCCAGCTTCTAACCAGCTTCCTTTCCTCGATTGGAGTAAAGTTGATCAATCCGATCATGTGTTCCTTAAAGTTGTGTAGCACAAGTCTACAACATTGATCAATATTTGCATTTTGCTTACCCTACCCCACAACATATATGATTGGCCTGATTGGAAAATTTGCATTTAGGGGCCGAGCCATTAGTTTACCGTTCAAGTCTGATTCTGCAGTAGGTTGCATCAAAGCAATCCTGCTGGATAATGGACACCCTGATCGTATCATTTTTCGCTGCATGTGATGCCAGCCCTTGAAATGTTAAAGACATCGCTTTTGGGCCTGAAACTTTGCCGGTCCACCTCTGAATGATTTGAGGAAAAGGTGAAGATTGTGGCTTGCCATTGTTACATTGCAAGAGAAATACAAATGCCTTTCTCCACTAATAGGATGTTAACTTCATACCAAAAAGATGTTCTGCTCACCACACAATTGAGTCATGAGGCATTTGAATTTCAGTTCCACTGTGTTGCCAGGAATGTAGGTCATATGTCCTAACGACTGGTCGATTGCAACAAATGCCACGTTTCTGGCTGCTCACAACAGGGATAGTACTGACCATGTGCAACCAACCTATGCTTTCTAAATTCAGAACATTATGTCCAACATTGATGCGATTGCATGATTGGACATCACTTAGTAAACAATCCCAAGTGTGCTAAGAATGAGATTAACAATCTTATACAGTGCCTCCAAACATTGCATTTTGAAGGTTTGCGTCCAATTATAATCCACTTTGAATGTTCTGATTTACAGAAATTATGGTACGATCAAACAAAAAAAATGTTCTGGACAAGATTGATCTCAACATGATAGAATGTCACACTCAGTTTGAAGGCAAGACTCGTGGGTCTGAACCTAGTGTTGAAAACTCAGACATATGCAATTACAAGAGTGTGATGATAGAATTGCCTACAATGGACGTGAAAATATGTTAAAAGTTAATACTTTAGAGAAGAAATTGGAGGCATTTATGGAGATACTTATAAGTGTCAGCAAACATCAATTCACTTGAAAAGGGAGGACTCTGTGAAAAAGATGTACCACCTGTGGCTAACTAAAGACGTTAAGGATGGTATCAAATTGAAAGAACATTGACATATAATGTTGCTTTCACTATCCTGGTGGATAGCAACAATAGTGATAATTATATCTTAAGTTTCATAGATTGGCAGGTTTCAAATTTTAAGATTTTATTGCAGCAAGAAAGATAAAAGTAACATTCATGAAATAGAATGCAGTAGAATACTTATACTTAAAAGAACAGTATACACTGTCCTCCATTTAAAGTCTAACACAACAAAAACAATCCCACAACACATTTCTACTTGACACTGTCTCCTAAGGCTGTGATTTATTCTCCGGCTACAAGGCCGAACTTATTCTCACCTCCCTGGCTTGCTACTTGTTTTTTCATTCTCCTTTTCCAGTCTGAAAACTTCTAATCACAGAACTTTCACTGTGTCTGTTTCTTTGTTAACTATTCAATCTAGCTAAAGCTCGGAAAATCTTTCAGACTCCTTTTACATCCACAAGAATTTTGACTCTTCAGTCAGAGCATTATATCCCACTGGTATTCTTTATGATGAATAGTTTCCATTAAAGCGAGCCTGAGGGATAATGGCTACGCTAACCAGATCACTTCTCACTGCATATCACGCAAACTCTTGAACTCTAAATCCACCAATTTCAGTCCTGAAACGTGTCCAGTCTACCTCAAATGAACCAGGGCATGGTGGGTGCCTGAACAATTTCATCAAAACGTAAAGCTAGATATTTTGCATTTCTGCTGTGCTGAAACAATAGGAGTGGCATTCTCCATTAGCAGGATACTGACATTATGCAAAAAGGGCGGCGTGCCTGCGACAAAAGTGATTAGCCTGGTGTATGTATCTCCGTTCCAGTGTGGTGCCAGGTATGAAGACAATACGCCTCAAAGACTGGTGGGTTTAGACAAAAACCATGTCACTTGGACTGCTCACAACAGGCAGAGCACTGACTGTACTCAAGCAACGCATGCTTGCTAAACTCATAATATTGTATCCAATAATAGACATGATTCCGCGATTGGACAGCACTTACTGAAAAAAGCCAAGTGTGATAAGAATTAGATGAACATTCAATTTAAGGCCGCAAGTCATCCTCACAAGGCAGCTCACATACACTTGCTATAAGGTGCATATGTTCTTTCGCTGGGCGCTGTACTCCATAAACAGGAACAATATATGCAGGTCTTGTGCATTTTTCGATTTATGAAATGCCTGGCTGACAATCGTTTCCTGGCACATTTCCATTGTCAAACCCTCAAACAATCAGGTTCGATTTGTCTTGTTTTTAATGAAAACAAAAAATTTTGGGGGTTTGTTTTCGCCGGTACATTCTCCTTGGCTATGCCGGGACCAATTAGGGCCCACTTTCCAACCAATTAACACCCTTTTCTCGAGCCATATAAATTTGTTTCATTGAAAATTGTTCTGACAGAGCATTGCATCATGCGTCTTTATAATGCCCCTCATCTGACATCCGCTGTGACATCCATCTAACGTTAATTAGACCGTAACTTTCAACTGAGGGAATGTTGAACAATTTAAAGCACTTTGACCTTGTGCACTCTGTCGTCATTAGGAACATAATAAATCTAGTGATTTAATAGTTTATTGACTTCGTAACCATATCAATTGTAAACACTCATGTGCCTCCTGCCGTTATGGCATTTTGTCTATTTCGCTGTCTGTCTCCCTATTCCCCCTTTGTGTAATTGTAAACTACCTGCGTGGCTCCTCTGACTAACGGTTTCATGGCAGCTCATCATCTGCCTCTTCCAGGCTGTCAGATTGAAACCGAAGGCCCAGCTGATTATCACGAGACGATCTTGAGCTAGCACTGCATTTCATCCCTAAAATCTGAGAAAAGGCAAATTGTCGCCTCACTTTCCTCTGTTGAAGGGTGTTTTTTTAGAGCGCTCACTGCTGGAATTTCCAGCAGAGAATATTTTTTCTCAATAATTCGTTCGAAGAAACCAAGTGTGATGCTCAGTGAGGTGTATTCCATGTTCTTGTTAGTTTCCAAAATTATTGTTGGTTATTTTTCCCCTTGCCCAGTCCAGTGTTTTGTACAATTCTTTGCCAGATCAAGCAATTTTGGTGTAGAGTGAGAGAGATTCAACTAAAGAAGAGGAAGGTGCCCCCACTAAAAGAGATGGGGGAGAAGGGTGTGGTTGTCGGAGGTAATGACATAGATTGAAGTAAAGATAGGATAGGCTTCCCATCAATAGAGAGAGAAGGCAGGGGATGACAGAGACAAGTCAAGCTTGTATATAGTCTCCCATAAAGAGTGAGAGAAGGGATGTAGTGACTGACACAATTTTACAGAAGGTTAACATTTCCTCTGATAACCAAGCGCATTAGTGACTTTGTAATGGAAAACTCAGCCTAAAGGTGATGTTGCAACAAATGCCTTGCTTTAATTGCGACTGTTTAGTTGAGATTCCTTTTTTATAGTTACCTTGTTGGCAGAACTATGGTCTAACAGTCACCCTGTCGTTAACACTCCCATAATAAACTGATCTCGTAAGGGTTGCCTGTACTGGCAGTGACTTATCGCTCATTTCCTGGTCGTGTTGTTAAACAGAAATCCCAGTATGCGGTATTAACCTAACACTATTTAATGCATTTTCTGATATTCCAGCATCCTCAACATTGTGTCAATGCATTGTAAGGATAAGTGGATTCTTGTCTTCATTAAAATAATGAGATGGCAACTTCCTAGTGATACTTCATGTAATGGGCCCCGATATTACAAGCTGTCATTTAGTTGCTGATTCATTTTTGACATTATAGAACTTTCATAGATATTAAGAGATAGAAAGAGGCTCCTTCCCCCATCAAGACACTGTCAGTGTTCTGCTCCATTGAATGCTTGGGCTAGGATTTTTAGGACGGTGGGATTTCTCGCCCCGCTCTCTGAAGAGTCACCGGAAATCATTTCCCCCCTACACCGTCCGCCCCGCAGGCATTTCACGCTCAAATGAGCGTTAGTTGGCTACAAGTGGTGCTGAAGCCAATCACTCAAGAGGAAGTCGCATTAGAGAGCAGGCGGCCAACTTGATTGGCTAGCTGCGTATGAGCCCCTGCATCGAGGAGGATTGGGACTGCAAGCAGCCCCCTAGGGCATCAGTCTTGGGATTAGAGAGAGAGGTGCGTTTTGGCGGTCTCAGGACAGGGATGGTGAGGGGCCATGGGGCGGGTGGGCCATGAGGGGTTACGGTGTCCAGGGAGAGGCCTGGCTTGGAGGGTGGCGTGGAGGGAGGTCCTGCTATTGCGAGACATTCGGGGAGGGGGGCGCCCAAATTTAAAACAGGGATTCTGATTGAGGTGCCACATCGCCCAGTTTCACCTTTGATCGATTTGTAGCCATTTGTTCCCAGAAGAAATTGACTGTTATATCTGCTAACATTGAAGGGTTCGCTGTAGCTACACAAAACATCCTCACTACTTTATGCAATGAGTAGATATGTGATGTCCTCTGCTTGCAGGAGACACACGGAGCAAGTGAGAACAACCGCCCAAAAATACCAGGAATGTTCCTGGTTATTGTAAGACCTCATCGACAACATGGAAGTGCTGTATTTGTTAGAGCTGGTTCAGTTGTAGAAGCCACTTCTAAAACAGAGGATGACAACATCGACGTTCTAACTGTAGAGCTGAGCAAAATAGTGACCTCAGTGTACAAGCCACCTGGCACAGGTTTCAGCTTCTCTAACCCTGTACCCAACCTGCACAGTAAACCACAGATCATTATTGGAGACTTTAATAGCCACGGTACACAATGGGGGGTACAAGGAGTCTACCAACGACGGAGAAGCAGTCGAAGAATGGATGTACGCTAACCAACTTACTTTCATCCACGATCCGAAAGTACCAGCCTCCTTCTACAGTGCCCGCTGGAAGTGTAGCTATAACCCAGGTCTTGCCATTGTCAGCAAGAACATCGCTGGCTTCTGCAAGAAGCTTGTCACAGACCCAATACCACAGACACAACACCGTCCTATTGATATCCAGGTAAAGGAAACAGTGTTACCAACCGTCATACCATTCGAAAGGCGCTTCAACTTCAAGAAGGCCGATTGGAACAGGTTCACACGAGTACTTGGCCGTAAGGTTAAATGCATTAAACCATTACCTCAGCACTGCAACCTGTTTGCAAAAGCTGTCCAGAAAACAGCCAGAAGGAAGATCCCCCGATGTTTTAGAGCACACTACATCTCTGGGCACAACAAGGAGAATGCTGAAATCTACTGGGAGTATGTCTCAATGTTTGAATCTGGCCCCTTCTCGGAGGAAACAATATTTACCGGTGAGAGGGTGATGTTAAGTGTCTCTCAAGAGCTTCAAGCACCTGAGACACCTTGATAGAGACAACAGATCTTACAAAAAGCAGCAAGAAGGCATGGTCTCTCATAAGCAAACTTGGAGGCGATCCCAAGAAACCTGCCCAACATCCAAATATGTCAGCAAACTAAGTTGCCGACCAGTTGCTCCTAAATGGAAAAATCAATAAGAAACAACTAAGATAACAACTAGATAGGAAGATTTACAGCAATGACCCTGGCTTCACTGGACCATGCACCATGGAAGAGCTGGAAACTGGTCTATCTAGTCTAAAACACGGGAAAGCAATTGGTCTTGACAACGTAGCAACGGAGCAGATAAAGATCTTTGGACAGCAAGCAAAGAAATGGCTCCTACAATTGTTCAACCACTGTCTGGCAACACACAAGCTACCTAATATTTGGCAGTAGGCACATGTAATAGCACTATTAAAGCCCGGAAAAGACCCCTCAGATCCTAAGAGCTTTCAGCCAATTTCACTGCTTTGCCACTCCAATAAGCTGTTTGAACGCCTGATACTCAATAGGATAGCACCAACTGGAGATGAGAAGATCATTCCACTGCAAGCAGGTTTGCACTCCGGCAGATCAACAACAAGCCAACTGCTCAAACTCATACAACATATCGAAGGTAGTTTTGAGCAAGCGATGATAACAGGTGCTGTTTTTGTAGACCTGTCAGCAGCATACGATACATTGATCCATAGACATCTCCTCTGCAAGATCCTAGAGATGACTAAATATATCCACTTAACAGAGCAGTTACAAAGCATGCTTCAGAATCGCTGGTTCTATGTTGAACAAGGTGTGAAGCGCAGCAGGTGGCCTATTCAGAAGAATGGTCTTCCTCAAGGAAGCGTGCTTGCACCACTGCTGTACATCATCTACACGAATGACCAACCTATAGACGGTGTCACACGCCCTTTTATACATGCTGATGACTTATGTGACACTGCCCAAAGCACTGATTTTAACACAGTGGTGAAAACGCTTTCTGAGGACTTGGAGGGACTAACATCCTACTCTGAAGAAAAGCACATTCACGCAAACCCATAAAAGACGCATCTTTGTGCATTCCACCTCAGAAACCGAGAAGCCAAACGCCAATTTAAAGTAACCTGGTGTGGAGCAGCACTGACGCATTGTCAGCACCCTATCGACCGAGGAGTCACCCTTGACAGATGCCTCACCTTCAAGAACCACTTCGAAAAGACAAAGGCATAAGTGAGCGCACCAAACAACATCCTCAATAAGCTCACGAACACAAAATGGGGAGCGAGCTCGAAAACATTGCGAACCAGTGCACTTGCTCTTTGCTATTCCACTGCCGAATACGTCTGCCGTGCATGGGAAAGATCTACTCATGCTAAGAAGATGGATGCCGTTCTGACTGCAAGCTGCCGAATTATCACAGGTTGTTTAAAGCCAACAAACACCAACAGCCTATATATCCTGGTGGGTATCGCCCCCCCTGATATAAGAAGAGCAATAGCCAGCAAGAAAGAGTAACTCCATCAAACATCAGGTGAGAGGCACCCTCTACATGGTCATACACCTACACCCAGCCGCCTAAAGTCAAGGTAGAGCTTGATGAACAGTTTTGTTCCATTACAATCAACCCCATTTGAAGCCCGCATCGCCTTGTGGAAAGACCGGCTCACCAGTCTCGAACAATCCCGAGCAATGGAAATTCTACCAGATGAAAGCCTTCCCCCAGGAGCTAATTGCAACTGGGCAACCTGGAAGTGCCTCAACAGACTTATGACATTTGTAGGTCGTTCAAAGGTGTCATTAAGCAAATGGGGATATACAACCTGCCCGACAACTTATGAATGTGGAACTGAGCCACAGAATATGCAACATCTCATGCAAAGTCTATCGCTAGAGGAACCCTGCACTGTTGCAGATCTTGCCGAATTCAACAACAAGGCGCAAAAGTGTGTGCAGCTCCAGCTGGGCCATGTATAGACTGTCCGTGGACACAATAAGAAGAAGCCAAAAGCTGAAAATAAAATACTGCACCAGGAAGACAGCTTCGTGGGTTATAGGCACTGCCCGTATCCTAAGCTGTCTAAAAATTAGCTTTTTTTTTTAGTATTCGAGCCTATGTACATAATTAATAATGTACAGTGGTTCTGTGTCCCCATACCAGTAACTTACAAATCACCTGCATGGGACACATATGATTTGATTCGTTCCATTTTACTGACCTGTCCCCCATTCATTCTGAATTTACCACTCAATGCTCTGACTGTCAGACACATCCTATCAGCAAATAGAGCCTGCAGGAGACTCAGGGCCCAAAGCAATGGAGAGAATCAGAGTGACCCGGAGATGGAGAAGTGTAGGAAGTCCATGGTTTTACTCGTCGCCATCTCAGGCAGCTTCATCCTGCTTTATTCGTTACTTTTTGTCACGATCCTCTATGTGCGAATTGCAAAAGTTACTTATTTCTCAGGTTCTAAATCCACTGAATTATCATTTAAACTGGAGGAAAGCGGATACTTGCTTCAGTTTTTGAGTTCCTGTATCAACCCATTTACTTATGCTGGTGTCCAGAGTAAATTCCGAGCTGAGTTAAAGAAAGGGATAAAATATCCACTGAAATTATTTGTTAAGTTGATTAAGTTTTGCAAAATGCTAAAATGGAACATGAATTCCACAATAAACTCTAACATTTCCTCTACTTGCCTATGTCACACGTGGCCTCGCTTCCCAGGTGCATTTGCTTTCAGACCCTGACCACATTTATAAATATAAGTAACACGGTAATAACGTTTGAAGCAGTAGCGGTGATGGAAGTGGGAATGTGGCCTATAAATTAAGGGCTGGTAGCTGGGCGGGCTGAACAGTTAAGAGTTGCGAGAGGGGTTGTGCACCACTGACAACATGGTTAGCATTGTCTTTATATGGCAGCCAATATTAGTTTCAAAGGAAGCAGCCACGAAACAACATCAAGGGGTAGCGATGGGGCAGAACGCAGAGTAAATTTTGCACCCAAGCTCATTGATTCCTCCTTGGGGATGATTGTCCAGACTGGAGGGCTCGGGGGTTGGGGGCGGGGTCGTTGGTGGCAGAGTAAGGGAGTGGTCCTAAAGACATTGCCTCGCCAAACCGGGCAGACATCGATGGTGATAGTGGAGGAAGTTGAGAACCATCTGTTGGCCACACTTGTCTAAATGGCGGCAAAGCTGGAAAAGGACAAATGAGAAGAGGTGCGCTGGACAGGATAGCGCCGCGCATGATATTAAACTTCCTACTTTAAGTGCGACTATAGGTGAAGGGTTTGCTGGTCCAGGCACTGCTGAGGCATCAGCACTGGCTATCAGGGGCGTAGTGAAGTGCCTGTGAAAGGGAATGGGGAGGCAGTGGTGACTCATGCACTGTCAGTCTGAATAGCCACATGCCAGAATCGACGCTTGGGCAGCATGATGAACAGTTAGGCTTGCAAGCTTGGTCGATGCTGTGTGCCTGTTCTAAGAGCGTGCAGCAATGGGCATTTATATTTCTGCAGGAGTAGAGCGTTCCAATATAGGGCAAAGGACATGAAAAGGAAAAGCCGTGCCATGCATGATCATACTCTTATGACACAGCTGATGGTAAATGCTGGGCTGCTCAAATCCCAGGGAAAACTTGAAACAACTGCCACAACTTATTTTCCAATTTGTACAAATTTCGAAATGTGTGCTTGAGTTCAGTAGCAATATTACCACCAAGTCTTATAGGTTTATTGCAAAAATAAATCAAACCATTATTAATAGAAGAAATACTTCTAAATGCATACATAGATCTACAAATTACTGCTATGGTAATTTCTAAATATCCTAATTAACTTAACTCCCAGTTACACTTTCGTTAAGGCAACAGTAAGACACATAGATTTTAAAAGGCCCAGGCAAAGATACATGATTCCCTGAACATTCCAATTCAAAGTGAATTTTCTTAACTTCAGTTCATTGTAGACAGCAGCTTGAGGCCTAGATGCTTTTCACACTTGTTAGATCTTAAAATGCCTAAACTTACGCAGAGCCTTCATTCCTTTATACATATTTTCCCGATTTGAATTCAAAGATCCATTGTTTTACTATATCTTTGGACTGTACCGTTCTCGTAATAAAAAATCTCTCATAGCACTAATTGTACCGGTGATGTTTGGGAAAAATAAATACACAGGTTTTGAACATCAACTGGCTAGGTGAGACACTTCACCCTTCCTTTCCAAACAATCTGGCCTGGTTTATTTTAAAATGCAAATGTTTACCTTTATCTCTGCCATCTACCCACTTAACATCTCAAACCTAGATTATCTCCTGACACACCAAAGATTTCAGCCCAGATGTCTTTAATTCAATTACGTCACACACAGATATAGGCCCATAGACATAGACCCCACCACTTCTCTACTTAGCAATACATTCCAATAACGTTATGAGACTTAGTATATCTTCCTGACAATATGCACGCGGATGAAGTGGTGCTGGATCTGGGAGGCCTGGAGGCACGGCAAGCAGGCACTCATAGGGATATGGGTGCAGAGCACCCACAGAGTGAATGGCTAAAAGGATGGGTACAAGGAGCTCTCTGTGGATGACAAATCATCATGCTCGCGTATGCACAATTTGTCAGATCAATGTCCAAACCCCGAGTCATCTGACGGAAATACTGCCGGCTCTTCTCTCCCTTGTAAGAGATGCACAAGTGCCGCCAGATGCAGATGTGCAACATTCCTCCAATTCTGAGGAGGAGAAGTGGATTTCAGAGGATGTGCGCCACAACATTCCTCCCCGACCATTATTGATCCACTCAAGGTGGTGAGTGGCGGGATGGGAGGTGGAACAGGGTCACAATGCTGCGAGCACGGCACAGACTCACTGGATTTGCTGACACGGGCAGTGGCAGTTTAGGCCACGCGGATTGGGAATATTAATGGAAGGCCGGGCGATGCTCATCCCCAGGCTACTGCCATGAATCTGGAATCTTCAACGAGGTGGCAGCTGCTGCTGTGGGAGGCCTGTGAACATCTGGCATGCCTTCAAGAGGCATTGCACACCCGTGAACGATGGGGGACTCCATCCATGCCACAAGTGCGCCTAGAATCTGGCTTGAGAAGGGCAATTAGGGATGGGCATCGAGTACAGCACTTGTCAGGATTGTCGCACCGCATGAAAGAGTAAAAATGAAAAGCAACCGGCCTGCCTGGCTCATCACATGTTGATAACAAATCTATAAACGTCACCAGCGCCCTCGAGGCTAATGGGAATCCCCCAGGCCTGAGTCAGCAAAGGCAAGGGAACTGGAAACTAACAGGCAGCTGTTTGCACGCCTGGACTGTGCAGTAATGAAGCGTTTCTTCCCCAATCTGAAATTCACTCATGGGTAAGTGTTTAAAAGGAACTGCACGTGGCAAATGGGACCACGTGTGCCATGGACAAGAAGCGGAAATGTTTGCAAATAATGCACAGCTCATGTTGAAGTTCCTCATTTGCTAAGTCTAAATAAGTGAACAAGTAGATGCGGTGGATATTTCACCCCATTCTTTAACTCGGCTCTGATTTTACTCTGAGTCCCATCATAAATTAATCTGTTGATGCAGAAAGTGGAAAACTCAAACTTAAATCCGAATTGCTGGAGAATTAAGGTGGGACCACTGATATCAGAACCTGAAACATAAGGGGCATTCACAATGCAGACATAGTGGATCTGCACAAAAAATAATAGATGGGACTGCCCGAGGTGGCGAAGAGTAAAACAATTGCCATTATTATTCTTTCCATTTCTCTGGGCCCGGGGTCAATTGGGGCTGCTATTTTCCATTAGAATGTGCCTGACAGTCAGGGCATTGAGCAGTAAAATCAGAATGAATGGGAAGCAAGAGATTACAATGGAACAAATCCAGCCATAACTGACCCATGCAAGTGACGTGTAAATTAACAATTTTATACTGTAGAACCAAGGTACATTGTTTAATATGTACCTAGGTTCAAATATAAAATATATTAAGATATTTTTACGCAGGTCAGTGCAGGCACGGTTCCTATCACACATTCTGCCATTTTCTCGGTGCAATATTTTGCATTCAGATTCTGACAACAAAAAGCCACAAATCGATCAAAGGTGAAAGCGACCGTTAACCAGGAAGAGCTGTCTATCGCTGCATAATTTAAGGCAGAATGGAAGATGCACACTGGTATGATGGACCAGAAACTGAATGTGAAATAAATTCCAGCCATCACGTTCCATATTACAGCTGCCGTCATGACCAGGAGATTTGTCGCTGCCATGGACACCAGGTAATTAGAGATGCATCCAGAGAGACCACAACTTCTTCGAGACAAGGTCACAATTACTGCCAAGATATGTGTAATGGAAAGGGAGAGATGGAGACAGAGAGCTTCTTGTGTTTCAGAAGGAACGAGAATAGCGAAGCTAGGGGTTCACACACAAACATATGCATTTGTGTTACAGAATTATGTGTGAAATTTAATCTTTTGAGCAGTGACCCTTAAAATTAAAATATCCCTTATGGTAGCGGCAATTATTCGGGCATTTAAAATAGTCATCCCGATTAAAAATGAGGCAGGACAATGACATGGGAATGTAAAGTGCTTCAGTGAGACCTAAAGGAGAAAATGAAGAAATTGAAGACATATTGAAACCAGCACGGGAACATCGTATGTGCAAGAAAATCACACATCAGCAAATAATTACAGAAATGTCAAAGAGCGTAAATAAACAAACAACCAACCATAGATGTGGAGACGAAAATAAAATAGTTCCTCACTCAGGATAAAATGGGCTCCTTTCAACGAATGACCGCAAAGTTATTCGCTGATGGCAAAGTCGGCAGTCAGCCAGCCTGCTCAGAAATATACTCAGAGAAGGAAGTGAAATGACAATGAGCGTGTCTCTGGCTTGGTGAAGGAAGAGTTGCGCAGAGCGCACTAAAAAGTCCGAGCTCTTCAACTGAAAATCACTTGGGATCCTCAGTGTCGATCTGAAACTCTGGAGCAGGAAGATGCAGACCCTTCCTCTGTGCTGCACTGCACTGGTGGGGCGAAGGATCAACTACATCCTACGGTGGTTACTTGAAATAAAAACTTTGCACCTGAAAGGCGAGAATATGTCACCAGTTCTGGGCCTTCACTCAATGTTGAGACAATAATGAATATTCGAACAATCCTAGGCATTGCCGGGTGTTAGGAGCAGAAGGATGTCCCGCACTCAGCAGCCCTCAATTTAGGACATGCAAGAGCAAAGCTGGGCTCAAGCAGAGAAACTGAGGAGAGAAACACTTTGCCCTGTGAGTGAGGGGTACATGCCAATGTACCATTAAAGGGCTACTTTTACATGGTTTTGAGATCTGTCATCGTCTCTGTTCCTAATAAAGTTCCTTCAATAAATGAACTAAGTTCAACCGGGAATTATTCAATGGCTGAATCACCTCAGTCAGTGAATTGTCTTTGGGAATCATTCTACCGCAGCCAAAATCAATGGCAGGAATATTCTGAGCTGGCTGGTGGCGGACGTGAGAGGTGGCCTTCGTGGAAATTATCGGACGGCTTGCGTCATGGTGGCGTGAATGCATGTTGCTATCATCTGAGTTTCCTGCCTACGGTTGGCGGGGAGCTAATTGTAAAAAAATTAGCATATAATTGAAAGACCATCCTGCCACGCTCTTGGAACCCCGCCGAATCGCCTGCCCACGTCGCCGGGAAAGCAGAGTGAGGTGTTTCACAACAGCACGCAGGGGATATGAACTTGGCGGCCATCACTTTGGGGGAACTGAGGTCAGTGAATAGCATCGTTTTGCACAGCTCCCCTGTTGTTGATAGGCCTCAGGGGCGCCGAGGGGTGGAGGCAATTGAGGCCTGGCCCCGGGGCAACTGGTGAGGGGTGAGGGTTGTCCGGGGGGCAAGGGTTGGCCAGCCTTGTTGGTGACCGTTGTTTGCTTTGGGGTTGTTAAGTGCTACCCTGGTGCTGCATCCCGCCCACAGACGATAGAGTTGGGAGCAGGACAAGTGAGGGAAGTGGCTACTCATTAGGGACACCTGTATAAACTGCCCATCCCTCCACAACTAAGACAGAGCAAGCGCCACAGTGATGATTGGGATCGGGCTCCTAGCCTGCCCGCCCTTGGAAACAAGGCGGAGGCACCGAAAGGCCACCAAGCACTCCATATCTTATCCCCACACCCCCGTGCCCCACTTCCCCCGGCAAAGACATTGGGTCCGCCACCACTTTATTGGGCCGTGGAACAGTTGGCCTGCACACGTTGTATAATCTCCTAAATAACACAGGCCATGTAGCAGTCGCTGCTGGAGGCGCCCACAGCCCCTTGCACTCTCAGCATCCCCGTTTGGACCAGTGTCCCCCAGTCCCAGGTTGACATCACAGCCATGCAGTGCACTCATCTCTGTGCATCCGAGGAGTGACCAGCCCTCTCCGGTAATTGCTGAGGGCCAGTCACACAGGGCCAGGAAAGGTGCTAAGCACAGCCATCATAAACACGTCTCTCTCTCTTTCATGCTGCAGGAGGGCCCCGTCAGCATTATGCATCTTGGTGACCTGGCTGTATACCTGTTGTCCTACAGGGACTTGGGACTGAGGCACCTGGTCACGCAAAGGCACGAGCAGCAACCTAATGAAGAAGGTGCAGCAGGGGCTCCCGCACACACTGCCCAGGAGCGACAGGGAGCCGTGGCTGGTCGGCGCCTAGCGACATCCAGGGTCTATAGACACTGCCTTCCGTCCCTGCAGATGACGCAGGGCAAATGTCGCCAACGACTGCGCATGTTTAGGGACCTGGTGGCTCACAGGACTTGGCGCCAAGGGGAGATGGAGGGCATCCGCTGCCACTGGCTGTGAAAGTGATCCCGGTGCTCAATTTCTAAGCCAGTGGTTCATTTCAGGACTCCACAGGGCTGCCCAGCACCCCTCTAACGTGCACACTGTTTAAGGCCAAGTGTGGTTTCAGTGATGGAGTTAAGCCTGCGCAGCAGTGGAGGAGTGACGTTCTGGGTCAAAGTTTCCATGGCGGCCTCCAGCCTTCCAGTGTTCACCTCGGTGCATTGCAATGTTGGCGCTATCACCTCAGCCTGAAGACGGACGGACTCCTCCATCTTGCCTTGCCATCTGAGGAGTGCAGTGAACATCCCTTCCTGACATTCCCTAGCTTGCCTTTGAAGCCCAAGCAACTGTGACATGACCGAGTCCAGAGGATCATCATCTGACTCGGACTCAGAAATTTTCTGTCCTCCAGCTATCTTCTGAGCGTGGGGGAACTGGGAAGGCCCAGCCACCGCCTACCATGGAGCAGACAGTGCGATGCACTTACCAGATTGTGACCCCGAAGCTACTCTAAAGCTCGGTCCCACTGAGGTGTGTATCTCTGCAGTGGTGTAGGCTGTTGGCGAGCTCTGTGGCGGTCCTCCAGATTCCTCCCCAGAGGTTTCTTCGGAGCTTGATCGGAGGCCCTGGGACATGGACTCTGTCGGCTGTTGGCAGATGTGCCTGCGAAAGCAAGGAGAGATAATTAGTGCGAGACAGTGGCCTGTAAAACACGAGACAGAACTCACGGCATGGTTGTCTGATGGATGTTGTACTGCCGGATCCTCACTTGGTAAAGCAATGCCAGCCTTACCATCAGCACAGGGGTGGCCTTGGTCATCGCCGGGGAGCTGGATGGCTCTGTTTTCCAATCCTGTCGAAACTTTGATTTATAGGTGATGTGAGGGGCTCGAGGTAATCAATTAGATGGCTTCATTTTTTTTTACATTATTTACTTTAATTGGAACAAACAGGTTAGCGCAGCTGCTGCCCGCCTAATTCTTGTGTTTTGATGGAATGCAACTTTTTGACCTGACCTGACAACCATCTGAAGTGAAATACCCAGAGAGTGCAGGATTAGCTCAATGATCACCCATTACTGCCTGGATATTGTTGTCAGGCAAAAGCACTGCTGGTCGCTGTTCACCGCGCTGAGAAATGCAAAATGCTCCCGGCAAACGCAACCAACTTCTCACCCCTGATCATTATGCAGTCAGTGTGATCACTGTTCAGGTGCCACGTGGTGGCAGATCGCCCTGAGACTGTACACCCGCTTTAGCACAACTGTCTGTGCATTTAACCTGGACAGGTCGGGTTCAGCATGGTTAGAGCGGGAGTTCACAGCCCCATTTCCTCATGGTTACACTGAAGAGGGGCTTCCAAGCTCTACATCAATCATGGAGTTAAAATGGTTCCCGGTTGCAAAGCTATAGAGTATCACAAACACATCCCCTGAGAACATCTTGCTGGATGATTGGTGCTTAGCACCCACTTTGATCCAGCAAGTCTGCCCTGGGCAGACCTGGTCAGTGATGATGGTATTTCCCCAACCGAAAACAATGTATCCTACCAATATGAGTTGTCCCTGGCTCCAAACTTGATCTTAAAGTGAAAGATCTCTCTCCTTCCGGTGACAGGCGTGAATGGATGTTTTCTGGGGCCATTTGGCTGTGGCAATGGTCTCCTGCATTTCTTAATTGAGTTAAATGATGGTAGTTATCCTGTCTAATTGTTGAGATGTCCTAAATTCCATTCTTTCTAAATGGTCTTAGTTCTGTTGTAAAACAATACTGTCATTGTAACGCAATTAGAATACAAACTGCTTGAAACTCTGCATTGTTAGCGAAGCCTCTGGGGTTACCAGTAGAGATTGTCTCTCCACCGGTGTAAAAATGAAGGCTGATTGACGTTTGAACGAAAGGCCCTGTGTTGAGTGTTGGTTTAAAATACTCTACAACAACATTCAGTGTGGACTTGCTCAGGTGATAGTTCTCATGTGACTGATGCATAGTTCGAGCTCACCGTGAACAGGTCCTGTGATGCACAGTTACGCTGAGTGTGGCCAAGTCCGGTTTGACACAGGCACATATGGCGTCGACATGTCCTGTTCAGCATCTGCAAATTCAGTGTAAACTTTCTACTGAAGCATAGCTACAACCCCGCACGCGCCGGTTCAGAGTTGCATGCTGCCGTTCAGTATGCATGTAATCCACCTCAGCAACTTTCCACATGTCTGAGACAGGTCAACTTCAGCAAGGTTAAATGCAGTGCGGTTAACTCCAAAATGGTACGGTCATGACAGGTCCTTCAAAAAAATGCTTACGTTCAATGTGACCAGGTCCCGTTCTGCACATTTATATTCTGAGTTTACGTGGTTATACTGCGCATTCTTGCTTTCAGCGTGAACATGCCCAGCTCTGTGCAGATACTGCCAGAGTGGGCTGGTCACTTTCTCCGAGCTTATACTGGGCAGGAATTTCAACATAAACTGCTGGAAAATCACAGCAGGCCTGGCATTATCTGTTATTCGACTACTGCTGCATCTGCTGAGTAATTCGAGGATTTCCTGTGTTTTTATTTCTTCAGAGTTAACACACTCCTTATTTTCTGCGATAGTACTTGAAATGAAGAGGGCCAAGTTCAGTGGGTCCATAGTAATTGGATACATGATGATATGAGCACGATTCTATTGAGCTCTTGCGGGCATTTTCCTTTAATCCTCTCTGTTTGCACATGTCTTGTTCAGGCTTCTGGCATGTGTATCAGAAACATCCCACTCTTTATTTTCCCACCTCTGCACGTGACCCTAATGATACCTTCCAGGTTTTCTTGACAGTTTCTGGCTTCCTGGCCATAGCTCTCGGCTTATGAACGCAGACATCTAATTTCCGTACCCGTCCACCACCCCTCCACCTGCCCCCCCAACACCCACCACAACCCCCACCACAGATCTCGGTCAACTTATTTGAAAGAAAAATTCCAACCTGTCACGATCCATCCAGGCATCCTCCACCTATTTGAACTTGCTCTTAAATTGGTTAACTTCTCCTTTAAATCCACATGTTTTAAAACTGCGGCTGAGACCAGAGTTTCAGCTTTGCAATTCAAACTCCATTGGCCGCAGGGGCTGCTCATTTGAGTGTGCAAAGTCACAGTTTGGACATTTCTCACGAGCAGAGCGCTGCTCTGGTTCAGAGGGCCAATTTGTTGGACTCTTTTCCTGTTCATTACGCAGGGGAGAGGATGGAAAATGACTGAGACAGATGGGGTTTGTCGCCTTAGATGGAGAAACAACCTCCAGTGAGGAGGAGGGACGGAGTCTGAATGATCTCAATGCACTGCATTCGATGTTAAGTGCAAAAATCTGTAAAGTGTAAAGCGCCTAATTGGACGAGGTGCTCTTCAACCAGTTTGTTATTTTCCTTTTATTTTTTCTAAAATTTAAATTGACTTACCTGACCAGATTGGAAGATGCACAAATTTTCACTATGTATAACAGGTTTAGTCGATTGATCATCTGATATGTCAGCTGACACTGCCAAGTACCATCTGGGCCTTCAGAATGCTGGCCATTAACTTGTTCCAGGTGCTTGCACCTTCCAAAGCTGGACATCCGGCCCTCCGGCACTCTTTGGCCATGAAATTTGTCGAGTTACTCCAAACACCATTGACTTTGGCGGGACCATAAAATCCCGATGACAAAAATTTCCACCCTTTTGTCGAGATGGCAGTCTGTAAACTGCGTTTGCCACTAATTCGCTGTAATTACCGTATTTTCGGGTGAACACTGATGGCGGGCCCAGAAGTCAGAATGCCACGGACTTCAGCCCCATCTTATTACTGGACAAGTCAGATCTCGGGGTAGAACCTGGCTTGATAAATCGTGACTTTCATTCTTTGTTTAGAAACTGAACAGAGTCACGGGAGTCTGCTGATTAACTTTTAATAAAAAGAAGGAAGCATTTATGAAATAGGTGAACTATATTAAATTACTCCTTCATCCACTATCACGCCTTTACAGATATATAAGGATTCGTAGCATAAGTTGCAAAATATATTTCATATTCTAATGTTCACAGTTAATATACAATCCCTGTAAACCAACAGCTGAACTGTGGTCGGAAACACCACACTCCAAGTTCAATTGACAGGTGCCACCCAAAACAGATCCCTCATTAACTGCCACAGTTGCTCGGCACACTGTGAGCCAACTGGTCTCACAGCAAACCTGTCTTTCGCATGAGTGTTTCCAATCTGCACCATTGAAGAACTCGCCTTGGAATTTTCTCCCAAACGATGCTTCCTGCAGGATGTCGTCAACAATGATCCATCGCCAGGGTTTTGATCCCTCATCCCGTTGTTCCTCTCCCCTGATTGCCACATGTCTTTAAACTTCCCCTTCCACGCAGTCTCTCAGACAGTCTTCCAGGGCAAACACCATTACTTCATAGGCCCGTAGTAAAGAGACACCAACCACTGTCTATCTCTTCAGGTCTTCTGGCTTCTGACAAGCCTACTTTGTTCCACTTCTGCCCCGTGCAGCGCTGTGTCTTTAACTTGGAGGCTTCCCCTCTGCTCCTCACTCTTAACGTCACTGAACAGCACTTCTGTCCAGATTCCTGTATATTTCCTTTGGCTAAAAGCCCTTTTTCGGACCCCTTTCTGCCTTACCAACTGGTTTTTGGACCATTCTTATTTGTTCTCAGAACTTTTTGCCTTCTCGCTGCGCTATCTACATATCAATTGAGCTAAAACCGCTTTCTGTTTTTCAGCTAAGCAACAGCACAGTTGTTCTACTTTGTGCGTGTGTATGTTTTTTAACTTCCCTAAACTAACAACCCCCTTGGTAACACAGCTCTTCACTTCTAGAGACGTAAAACCTCATTAAAATGCAGGTATACAAACAGGCCTGAGGCTTGCCGGCTCCATCTCACATTGAAAAACTGTGAATAGAACTCGGCCCACGTTTCACCTTTTTAACACACAAGTAAAAAACAAGACTTTAAATATAAAGCTGTAACTTCTTCCAAAACACCCACAAAATGCAAATATAAATTACTTGAATCTCTCCCTAATTCCTAACAAGTGCGGCCACAACACTGACATGTACAGCACGAAGTGGAAAGGTTTCTGGGTATGTTCTGTCCAGAAAATGAAGGGAAAATCGAACATCGGCAATTACCGTCCAATCAATCAATTCCCGATCATCAGCAAAGAGAATGTCTCATCAACAGTGCTATCAACGGTCTAAGCATCGACAAGGAGCTGAATTAAAGAGGTGATGAGAGAATGAGTGCTCTTGACATCAAATCTTTGGGGCTTGCGGCCTACATACATATCGTAATGCTTGCACTAAAATTCATATAGCACATTACTCATTTGGGTGATAGAAAGAACATTTGTTTTGACTGAGCTGCAGCATCCTGTCAGTGGTGACTACCATTTGTGTTGTGTTTGTTTGATAACAGCGTGAAACGACTAGCTTCACCTGTTGTCCAAATGTTTTGAGATACCTTACTATTCCAGGGTAACCTGAGGCAGACTGGGCACTTTTCAGGGCCGAAAGCGAAGTGTGTATGCTCCTTGATGAGGTTGCATGAATAGCGTACCCATTATCCCACAGGGTGCCTTTGAAGTGCCCTATTTCAGCATCAAGCTTGCAAGGTGAGCAAATGGCTCAGACCCTATTTACAATGTTGCCGATAAGACCAATCTTATAGCACGTGGAACAGTGAAGGTCCGCTTGCAATAGACCATGGGAGATGGTTCCGTGGCAGATCTCTCAACTAGTACATCAAGGAAGGGCAGTTTACTTGACTGCTCCATGACAAAGGTGAATTTAAGCACAGGATGGAGCCCATTAACAGATGTATGGAAATAATTAGATGCAGCTGCGTATTTAAGTGTAGCAAACATATTATCCACATGTCAGAAATATGCCAGGGGCAGGAGGTTAGGCGCCATTCCATCGAAGACACGTTTCTCATGGAACTCAAGGAAAATGTTTGCAAGAGTTGGACCTAGAGGGGATCCCATGGCAACACCATTACTTGAGCGTACATGGTGCTGTTAAAACTGAACTCATCTGCATGAGTAACTGACTTCATCAGTTCAGTGAATACTGATCCACTCAATGGTGTGGGGTCCAGGTCTCCATGGTTTAGTGTTTCAGTGCAAATATCAATAGCTTCCTTAAGTGGTACATTGGTGAGTAGGTCAGCAATGTGAAACGAGCACATGGACACAGCATTGCTATAGGTATGTAAGTCCTGTATGGCTTTTGCAAATTTGTAGGGACCATTCATCGTGCATGTAGAATACGTGCTCAATACCGTTTCTACCAGTTTGGCCAATTCAAGCTGCGTAGAATCAGTTATTGAAAAGGTAGCACGTAAAGGGGCAGCACTTTTGTGTATCTTGGGCAGCCCATGCAGATGAGGACGCAGCGAGACATGAGGATGAACCATGTCATATATATATCACGTGGCAGCTCATGGTTCTTACGTAAGTCCAGCAAGCACTTTTTTTTTAGTTTACTTTCAAGCAACTCTGTCCAGTCATGTTGAGTGCCAGGTCCAACGGACACGAATTCGGAGCCATCATTAAGAATGGGTTGCATTTAGTTGATATAGTCCTGCAAGAAGTTAAGGAGGAGAAAGGCGTGTTGGCCTTCCTTGTGAGAGGAATTGAGTACAGGAGCAAGGATGTCTTGCTGCAGCTGCACAGGGCCTTGGTGAGAACACACCTGGAGGATTCTGTGCTGTTTTGGCCTCCTTACCTAAGAAAGGATATACTTGACATAGAGGGACTGCAGCGTAAGTTCACCGGACTTATTCCTGGGATGGCAGGATTGTCAAATGAGGTGCAATTGCGCCGACTAAGCCTCAATTCACTGGAGTTTAGAAGAATGAGTAGATTTCTCATTGATACCACTAGGTCCAACTCTTCTGACAGGGCTGGAAAAACTGGATGCAGGGATGATATTTCATATGGCTAGGGGTGCCTAGAACTAGTGGTCACAGTCTCAGGATACGGGGTAGGTCATTTAGGAATGAGATGAAGAGAAACGTCTTCACTCAGAGGGTGGTGAAACTGTAGAATTCTCTACCAGAGAGGGCTATGGAGGCCAAGTGACTGAGTATATTTAACAAGGAAATCGATCGATTTCTCGATTCTAAAGGCGTGGAGGGGTAAGAATGGAAAGCGGGAATAGGGCGTCGAGATGGAGGATCAGCCATGATAATATAGAATGGTGGAGCTGGCTGGAAGGGTAGAATGACCTACTCCTTCTCCTATTTTCTATGTTTCTATGTTAATGCTTGTTATGGATGGTTCTTCCCGTCCCTTTGTCGGGTTTGCTGATCTGTACGTCCGGGTGATCCTTCAGGCCTCACGACGCTTACGACATTCGCGTTGAATGTGCAAGTCAGACAGATCATTTTCAACCGCTCATTATGCATGCGCTGGATCAGCCAGGCTCGCTTTCAAGGATTCAGCGTCTTCAGTGATCGCTGGTTTGTGGTGGGATATTTGGGGGAAGAGGGATTAAAACTCAGCAGTTACATCTTCCTGTTTGATTGGTGATGAAGGCGCACCAAAACTGAAGCCCTGTGCAAGAACACGGTCCTTGCTTTCTGACGGTACGTGCTCAGAGATATTTGTTGCATGCTTAGGAGCACCATTAGTTGCATTGTCAAACCGCTTCAGCTTAAATGAGTTTCTGGTGTGGGTGAGTTTCAAACGGTGACCTTTTAAAACAATATAGTGGCATAAATGGATCAAGTCAAAAAATGAAAGAAATTTGCGCCCCTCAGACCAAACGCAGTGTAGGGCACAGTGTAAAATTCGCAACTCCATTACCAACCTGTTCAATCTCATCTGGCATAAATGCTCATTGATCATGTCACGGTGTCTCACTTTACCATTATCGATATGTTTGGGACTGAAATTTGGCACAACCCTGGAATTAATAAACGCTTGGAGAAATTCGATAGACAGCTTACCTGTTCTTAATTTACCTGTAAGTCGAACCATGTTATTGATAACCCGAATTTGGTCTTTGTTGTGCCTCTGCCTCACGCATACAAACAGTGGTTTGGTAATGCAGAACTTGACTAACGCTGAAAAAAGAGACATTCCAAAGCTTTTCATTTTGCACTATTCAGGCCACTTTGGAAGAATACCAATGAAAGGGGTCAAACAGCAATTTATGCTGTGTGAGGAGTGTAATGTTCCCTGGACCGATGGCCTGCATTCTCGGGCTATAAAAGAATTGACTGCGGAGATAATAGAAGAGTTGGTTCCAAAATGAATTCAATCTGGAAATGTCCCACCGTATTTTACGATTGCAAATGTAACATATCTGCTCAAGAAAGAAGGGAGACCACAAAAAAGGAGGAAACTATAGGCCAGATAGCCGAACATCTTCATTTCGAAAATGCTGTGATCCATCCTTAAGGAAGTAGCAGCAAAACAAGTTCAAAATCATCATAGGGCCATTAGATCATAAGAAATTGGAGCAGCCGAAAAAAAATAATAAATCCTAAAGGCACATGTCCCTCTTCCAGATTTTTATACATTTTTCTGTCACTGTTTAATACGAAGACAAAAAAAGATAGATAAACATAATTTGACATTTTTAATTTAAAAAAAAACCTTGTGTCCATCAGGGAATTTAACGCATTTGCATAAGTTGCAGATGGGATCCTTCATCGCTTTACTCAAGCATAGCTAATCTATTGCGCTACTGTGGTTGCCTCATAGCAATGCCTGAGCAGGAATCTTGCTGGGTTATTTACCCTTGAGGGGAGGAATACTTCTCACAAAAAGAACGATCAAGGAGAGGGAAGCAAAGGGCGAGATGGAGAATAAGATTTACGGATAGAGACGTCCCGAAACAGGCAGACAGATAGAGAGAGAGAGAGAGACAGACAGAGTGGACACTGACAGGCGTAGATATGTCTTACAATTTCATTTCTCTTTTAATATTTTTGTAAGATTTTGAGTTCGGGAGCCAGCAATGCTTCAGGTAGCCAGTTGAGCAGAAGTAATTTTAAAGTAGTTTATAAGAAGCAGTAGCTTACATCTGATGCAATAGCTAAATAGACAAGAACGTTTATGGCCAATGACTGTGGGGAGAGGTTCTCTGATTGCAGAGGATGAGCAGACGGTTGGCACAGAGTCTGTTTTTCTCAGTAGCTTGTCCTGGCAGGATTCCGCTGTCTGGCCGAAGTGCTTGAGAATTCTTCCTCGCACTTTCTGTGTTTAAACTTGCGCCTGAAGAAGGCAGCTGCCTGAGTAGGGGGACTACTTAGCGACACCAGCTGTCTGTCTCCTGAAGCTCGTTGGCACATTTTATTGGTTTGGTAGTTTATCCTGTTGCCCAGCACCTGCTTGAACCTTTCGAGCCAATGAAGGCAGAATTGGTGCCCCGGATGTCGGGACAGTCACCTCTGTCCCGCCCATCACTTAGCTCGAGGTGAGATTTAGTTCACCTCGTGCTGAGGGCTATTTTCCAGTCCGAAGCAGAAGTTTGAACAGATGAAAATGGTGCTTAAGGTAGCACTGACGTGGGCATTAAAATGTGCCAGACTGAATCAGGGGAACTCGACATTTCTAAGAACTGTTTATGCGCCGACTCAGAGAAAGAGGTCAGTTTCACTCCCAACGTGATCTGATGGTGTGTTTAACTTCTTAACACGACTTCTACACTTATTCTAAAAATCATTTATTAAAGACACAATATCTTAGAGTTCTGACAGACAGAATTTCATTTGTACAGTGCCAGTCTCTACATCAGGGTTTCCCAATGTTCTTTCGAGGGAATACAGTAGTTTTGAAGTCTCATCACGGTTGCAATGCAATAGTTGAGTTATTGGAAAAATATAGATTCAGCAGGTTCTCAAACAGCATCTTGAAAATTTATAGATATGGAGTCATTCCGCTCATTTTGCATTATTTTAATTCTTTCATGGGACGTGAGCGTCGCCGGCTGGGCCAACAGTTTCGTTGCCCATCAGTAATTTTCCTGGAGGAGGCGGTGTTGCACCGCCTTGTTAAACCACTGCTGTCCATGATGCAGCTTCACCCACCGAATGACTGTTGATAACTCGAAAAGAGTTTCGCCCACCGAGCTTTTAGGGAGCGAGTTCCAAGCATTTGGTCCATCTCTTTGTTTCATGCACACAGTATATCTACAAGGTTGTTTAATTTTAAAATGCTGCTCAGTTTAAATTTCACTCGCCCAGCAGCTCTGCAAACAAACCGGGTCCAATAAACCCACTCAGATCAAGAAAAAAAATCTGACAAATGCGTATATTTTTTTTGGTTGTCTGCGTATCCAAGGAGGACTTGAAGAAGTTGTACAAAGGTGAAGCAAAAACTTGATATCTGAAAATTGTCCTTCCCGAGGGGGCTGTAAAGAAGCAGAAAGAATTACCAACGTTTTTATGAAGACATTTATTTAATAGTTATAGGTTCCTCACAGAGATCGAGTCAGAAAAATGTAGAAAATGTGACCCACAAAGACCACGTGTGGACCTTCAAATGGATCAGCAGGTCAGACGGATTATTGAATCCCTTCCCACATTGGCTCCTTCTGCTGAATCCCCTTGTGAAGGATATCAGGGCAATGTGGTATTTCCCTCACACATGTGGATCCAAAAGTCCTAATTCACCATCCGTGTGCTCTACCAACACGAGGTCCCACCTCACAGCCCAACTAACCACTCCACACACACGCAAACACAGAGCTCTGTTTTGCTGCTCATAGGTCGCTCTCTTTTTTCATCTCTCTCTCTTTCGCTCTCTCTTTCTTTCTCTCCCTCTACCTGTCTCTCTCTTTCTCTCTCTCTTTCTCTCTCCCTCTTTCTCTCTCTCTCCTTCTCTCTCCCTCTTTCTCTCTCTCTCTCTCTTTCGCTCTCTCCCTCTCTCTCTCTCTCTCTACCCCCTCTCTCTCTCTGACTCCCTCCTTATCTCTCCACATATTATTGCACTAGGACAATCTCACTCCATTAGCATTGACAGGTGGCGGCATTTATACCTTATAACTCAGCATTAGTTCTGGATGAACTGGGTTATATTTTGAGGTTATTTTTATTCATTTACTGGATGTGGCCGTCGCTGGCTGTGCCAGTATTTATTGCCTGTCCCAGCTGCCCATGTGAAGCTGGTGGCGAGCTGCCTTCTTGAACCGCTGCAGTCCCTGTGATGTGCATGCACCCCGATGAAAAGCACGTAGCTGGCGATCCAGGTGATCCAAAGGGAATATTGGTGAATGTACCACATATTGCGTTGTAATGATAGATTAATGGGGGCGGGGGGCGGGGAGGGGGGTGGTGGAAGGGGGTGGAGGGGGGGTTTGGGGGGAACGGGTTCGGAAAATGCCAAATAGAACCATCAGAATTGCATTTGAATATAAATCTTAATATTCACATATCTAAAATTCTAATCGCTTTTGATGCAGGTGTCAAATATTGTCACTGAGCAGCAACAAAAAATGGAATTAAATTGAAATCATAATGATTCACTGCTCTGCAGCGAGAGGTTACCATGAAATGAAAGAGGCCAGGATTTGAGGCTCGCCCAGCAGCTACAAAACCTAAACGTTAGCACGTATACAGCGGGTGGCGTGGCCGCAGGGTCTTAAGTTGGACGGTGAATGTTCGCAACGCTGTTGAATAGAGGCGGAGAGGTTGGGGAGCCGGCCAGTTATGAGTTGTGGGCGGAAGGAGGTACCAGCGCATTTTCGGCCTCCACTATAGTTAGAAACAGAGCAGCCAGCCTTACTTTCCAATGCACCATCGCTGAGCGAAGCACCAGGGCTTGGGATATTTGTGGCATGGCAGAGGGCAAAGAAATGCCTGTCCCAGGCCTCACTAATAGTCCCCCTAGGAGGTATCCACCAGCCAGTGAAGCACGAGGATAATTCACAGGCTATAAGTTCGCACTGGCTTGAGAAGCACAGTTATAGGGGCAGATTGCTGGCCTGGCCAGCTATGCCAATGCCGCATGTGTTAAAGGCCCCGGGCATGACAGCGCATAGCCTCTGGATGATTTGCCAGGCACACCTCCCGCTGCAAGCTCCAGCATCTGCCGCCTTAGCGATTACTCCAGGGCTATTTAATCAGCCTGAAGTTGAACATAACTGGCTTGTCCCACAGTCCTCCGAGTAACAGTGGCCGCAGCTGTCACTGCCACTGTCAACTGCTTGTATTCATCTGTGCTATGTTCACCAGATTGTCCCCGTGTTGCTACCAGAGCGTGACTATCCAACAACGGGATTGGACCTACCTGACTCATCAGCTGCTGCTTCCAACCCTGAAAAACCTCCCAGGTGATGGAAACTAACCAGGCCTCAGCCTGCACGGCCAAGAGAACTGGCAACCTGCTGATCCAATGTACCATAGGGACTTGTCAGTCGATGTCGTGTTCCTTATATACAGATATGTGGTAAGGGTCTAAAAGCAAATGCACCTGGGAAGGGAGGCCACGTGTGACACAGACAAGTAGAGGAAATGTTAGAGTTCATTGTGGAATTCATGTTCCATTTTAGCATTTTTCAAAACTTCAACAACTTAACAAATAACTTCAGTGGATGTTTTATCCCTTTCTTTAACTCAGCTTGGAATTTACTCTGGACCCCAGCATAAATAAATGGGTTGATACAGGAACTCAAAAACTGAAGCATGTATCCGCTTTCCTCCAGGTTAAATGATGATTCAATGGAATCAGAACCTGAGAGGTAAGTAACTTTTGCAATTCGCACATAGAGGATCGTGACACAAATAATGAATAAAGCATAATGAAGCTTCCCGAGATGGTGAAGAACAAAACCATGGACTTTGTCCGCTGCTCCATCTCTGGGTCACTCTGATTCTCCCCATCGCTGTGGGTCCTGAGCCTCCTGCGGGCTCTATTGGCTGACAGGATGTGTCTAACCGTCAGAGCATTGAGCAGTAAAATCAGAATGAATGGGAGACAGGGCATTAAAATGGAATGAATTAAATTTAATGCGTCCCATGCGGGTGATGTATAAGTTATTAGTTTGGGGACACAGAACCACGGTACATTATTAATTATTTACATAGGCTCGAATACAAAAAAACAAGAAGCTATATTTTAGGTGGCTCAGTATGCAGACAGTGCCTATAACCCACGACGCTGTCTTGAATGTGCAGTATTTTATTTTCAGCTTCTGGCAACAAACGTTCACAAAGCGATCAAAGGTGAAAGCGACAGTTAACCAGGCAGAACTGTCTATTGCTGTGTAGATTAGGACAATAGGGAGGCTGCATATTGGTGTGATGGACAGGAAACTGAATGGGAAGTAAATACCAGCCATCCGGTTTAATATGACAGTGATGATAATGACCAGGAGATCTGTCACCGCCATGGAAACCACGTACTATGTGATATATCTGGAGAGACCACAACTTCCTCGAGAGAGGATCACAACCACTGCCAAGTTAGCTGCAATAAAGGTGAAAAGAGAGTGAATGATAGAGGGAGTGTGTGTTCGAGAATAAATGAGAGCAGGAAAGTTATTTGTACACCTCCCAGCATTATCAATCATTTTACAACGTTAAGCATGGAATTTAAACATTTGAGATGGGACCCTCAGTTGGAAAGTCTCTCTTCTGCTAGCGATAAATGTTTCTCTACCAATTGAAACGGTGGTTGGTTTAAAGGAAAGTTAGATCAGTGACATTGGATTGTACAATAATATCAGGCAATGAAAGAGAGAAGAAGAGGGCATCACAAACAGACCAAAACAACGACAGGAATAGACGGAAAAATAACACATTAACAAACAATTATGGAACACATTAAATGATGTTACAAACAAAACAAACAACCAACTTCAAGCGTGAAATCTAACAAGAAACATATATTCTTATATTTCACAGAGTTTGAAAAGTGGCCACATCTAATGAATTACTATGAAATTATGTTGGAAATGTTTGCAGTCAACATGATCAACAACCTCTTCAAGCAGAGAAGAGGGATTAGTGTTTTTCTGACTTTACACAGTAAATGGCGGTTAGGCCGTTTTTGTAAGCCTGATATCTTGAAAATAACTTGGGGTGTTCGGTGTCGATCCAACCCTTCGGAACTGATAGGTGACGAGGTCCCCATTGAAGAGAGGCCCTGCTACAATGCAGCACCGCGCCGGTGCTGCACTGCATTGCCGGGTTAAATGCTCCACTTCGAGCCGTCCTGGATATTTGAAGTCAAGCCTTTGTGCGTCAGCTGCGAGAGACGTCACCAGTTATTTAGCCTCAGTCAATATGAAGAAAGTGGTGAAGATGGGAACAGTGCGTGATATTGTCAGGTGATAGAAGCAGAAAGATGGGCCGGATTCAGCCGTTGTCAATGTGGAATAATCAGCAGTACTTAGTGGGAAAGAGGTGAGCCGGGCTTATGCAGGGACAGTTTGAGGCTGAGGGTAAAAACAAGATATTTTGTGAGATGGGCAAATGCCAAACATTCACCGAAGGGCCACAGCTACTTCCCTTCCACATCTATCAACAACTCGGTGCCTTATAAAGTCTGTTCCATAGAATATTTCATTGAAGCCAGGTGGGAATTATTCAATGGTTCAATCCCTTCACACAGTGAATAATGTCTGCAAATTACTGCGATAATGAAAATATCAATCAAACAACATCGTGATAAGAATGCGATAATTCACCCACAGTAACAGTAAGAATAATATAATGCGTCTACATTTACGCTCGTATAACGGTGCAATTATTCACCCACAGTAATTGTGCCAATAACAAAATAGGTCGACGTTTACACTGGAATAGCAAAGTGATAATTCGGCGTGTGTAGCAGCGCCCATAACACAACAGAATTGCATTTAATGCTGTGATATCGGAGTGAGAATTCGCCCATAGTCACTGTGGCAATTCTGTAATGGACCGGCATTTCCACCATAGTCACTTTGTGCTAATTCCTCCCCGACCCCACCAACCTCCAACCCCGGAAGCATTGTGGGACGATAGCAAATGGGAGAAGTTGTGCAAGTAAAGTGGCAAAGTTTTTACAGGTCATAGGTAAATAGTACACAGTTAAAGGGAAAACATAATCAATTGAATAAACACTGTTGGCAAAGGGGGGGAAATCGCATGGGTACTGGGGAGAATTCTTTTACCATTAACTCTGAGAAATTGCGTCGAATAAATGAAATAAGTTGCACCGTTAAAATCAAGAATAAACATGGTTAATGTGAAACAAATTATGCTGTAAAAGAGACGAGAGAATAAGAGTTCAATTGAAGAATTTATACGATTTAAGGAGACAATATCTCACTTGAAACCATAGAAATGGAAGGAGTAACAGAGCTAAGCAGCTCCTAACGACACCTGGAATTCCGATAGCTGCATGGACGGGATAGTAAATGGCAAACAGCAGACCTTTTGGTGGTACATGCATTTCTATCAGAAGCTCTGAGCGTGATCAGCATTACAGTGAAAACTGCAACATTTATACCTAATATGAGGCTCCAGGGAAACATTTAGGCGGTGTGTTTTTTTTTTACGTTAATTACATTAATGATTAAAGAAAAACAAATTTGTGCAGCTGCTGCCCGGTGGATGGATTATGTTTCATGGACTGAAATGTTTTCTTTTTTTCTTTTTTCATGAACTCTCACACGTATCCGAATATGAAACGTTCAGCGACAACGAAGTCACCCCCCAAGTTGCATTTCTTTCAGAAACGCTCACAGCCCGGCTTTTGGAGTCAGGGCCGAAGCAGCAGTGTTCGCTAGTAACCCCGCTGTGAAGTGCAAGTCGGTCCTTGTTCATTGGCTGCAGCCTGAACTGGAATCTCTGGCTGCTGTTCGTTCCACCAAGGGAAGGATGAATGAAGCCGCCACCCGCCTAAGCAAAGCTTCTTGCTGTAGGGTTTCAGCTCATAGGCAGCTGAGTGTTTAAATGGGAATTTATACATGTCTAAACACTTTAAAGAAATGTTAAGCCATTTGATTACCTCGAACATGCTTGAACACTATAAAAAACAGTTTATCTACTCCTAAACGTCAAATGATGTGGAGGGTACACGCCCTACGATACAAAATGCGCCGGGCGATTATTTTCAAAAAGGAGTTCCTTTTTTTACCCTTTACCGGATGTGGGTTTCGCTGGCCAGGCCAACATTTATTGCGAACCCTTCATTGCCCTTGAGAAGGTGCTGCTGAGTGGTGCCTCTTGAATCACTGCACTCCATCTGTTGCAGGAACACCCACTCTCTCGGCCATCCCTTTTAGTGCGACTGGTCTAATTATTCCTCGCCCCAATGACAACTTCCTCTACAAGGACACCCTCACTCGCAAGAGAAGGAAAAGAGAAAAGCTGCCATTTTAGCTACACCCATTCAGCGTCCAGGTTCCAGACACCGATTCTAGTGACACTGATTCACTTGCACATGCTTCAATTTAGCAGAGTGCACTCGGTGCTGTAGATGCATTTTCCTCTACATGATTCATATCCACCTCCGCCTGACCTCCAAAACATGACACTTACCAATGTTCAATTATTCCCATTCGCTCCAACTGACATCAACAGACAGCAGATGAAGGCACCGGGTAAAACAAAATCACAGCAGCAACACTGAAGACATAACCAGGCTCGTATTTATTGTGTACTTGTGCAGTCACATCACTGCATGTACCACAGAATGTGGAACATTGCCCAGGTGTTTCCTGTCCACACAAAGCGAGCAAAATCCAATTGGGGCAATTACCACCCCATTCAATCTGCACATGATTATCAGCAAAGTGATGACTCGTGTCGTCCACTTTGCTACCAGCAGAGTGATGCTCATTCTGGGTTCCAGCAGAGTCACTCGGCTCCAGACCTCATTACGGGCTTGGTTCAGTCATTGGCAGAGAAACTGACTACAATGTGTGCGTGAAGGGTGTCCACGCTTAACATAAAGGAAAAATTTGATTGAGTAGGACGATATCACATAGCCAGAGAAAACTTAAGTCAATGGGAATCCGAGGAAAATCTGCACAATGAGAGACATACCGAGCACAAAGGAAGACGATTGTGGTTGTTATAACTCAATCGTCTCAGCCTCAGGCAATAGGTACCAGAGTTGCTCAGGCCCAAAACCAATACACAGTCGTCTGCAGCTGCCTCATGAAATGACATCCCTTTGTTATGATCTCAGGAGTGGAGGCGCTTACTGATGATTCCACAGTGTCTACAACTATTCATGCCTTTTGAGATAATGAGGCAGTCCATGCCCATATGCAGAAAGAGCGTTAAAGTTCCTACTTTTGCTGATAAGTGGCAAGTAATATGCCCGCCATGCACGAACCAGAAAATTACTATTTTCAACATAACAGAATCGAACTCCCGTCCTTTATGACGTTTAACCGGATTATGAACGTCAATGGCCCAGCACAAACAAGCTGGAAGATGCCATTGACCAGAAACCTCACTGGAACAGCCTAGAAATACTATACCTCCAAGTAAAGATCAGAGATGGGAATTCTGTGGCGAGTGGCTCATCTACTTCCAAGCCAAAGCTTTTCTACCATCTATAAGGAACAAGTAACAAGCCATTGGCTGACTCATTCCTCAGGGCAATGCTTTGACCTATCAGGGTCAAGCTGCTTAATTACATTTCAATCAATGGTTGGCAGTTAACTGTCAGTAGCCATCACTGACGCATTCTCCATGGCAACGCCTCTACCAATCAGAGTCCACTTGCCAGACATTCAGCATTTTCTTCTCATACAGTATAAATTGTTGTTTGGCCGTAATATTGGTAAGCTTGCCACGTATCCTGAAGAGTGCAAGGTCCAAAAGCTGTGACATCCTATTCTTTCAAGAATACTCAAGGCCTGTACTGCCAAACAACTTTTCAAGGCGTTGGTAACAATCCAGAATAAAACAGCTTGCATGATCGCTAACTTAATAATTCACTCCGTCCACCACAGGTGCACAGTAAGAGCAATGTGATCCGTCTGCAAAATGCATTGCAGCAGTTCTACAGCACCGATCAAAATCGCGACCTCTATCACCTAGAAGTACAAGGGCAGCAAGCCCACGGGAATACCGGTAAGATTGGGTTCAGGCCACGCAACATTTTGACTTGGAACCGCTTTCTCAAATGCAATTCGGACTGTGGAACACATTTCAAACATGGTCGGCATTTAACTGTCAGTCACGATCAGTGGTGCATTCTCCATGGCAACGTTAGATCCAATCAGAGTCCACTTGCCAAACCCTTCAATTCTATCCTGTAGCGGGCGAGGGCTCCTTCCTAAATTGAGGCCCTTATGTAACAAATAGTTGACAACTTCAGAGCCGTTTCCCACCCAGTTTTAATTTTTAGGCTGGCGGTAGGAGTCACGGGATTGGGGAAATAACCCGAAAATAATCGGGGGGTGGGTCGGTAGGGCGCCTCCATCAGAACACATCTTTTAACTTGGGGCGCCCCCCTCCGCCCAATGTCTATTAATAGCAGGACATCCCTCCACACCACCCTCCGGCCTGGACCTCTCCCAAGACACCCCAATCCCTCATGGCCCACCCACCCCATGGTCCCCCACCATCCCTGTCCTGAGACCGCCAACACGCCCCTCTTCCTATAATCCCAAGACTGATGCCCCGGGGGGCTGCTTGCAGTCCCAATCCTGCTTGCTACAGGGACTGGTGGGTGGCCGGACAATCAGATTGGCCACCGGCTTACTAATGCAGGACTTCCTCTTGAGTGATTGGGTGAAGCCCCATCTACAGGCAACTACCTCTCAGTTAAGTGTGAAATTCCTGCAGGGCAGACCGTGTCATGGGGGATTGACTTCTGGTGACTCATCGGAGAGCGCGATGGGAAACCCCACCGTCCAAAATATCCTCGCCCATGCATTCCATGGATTTGTTGGGGGGAGGAGCCTTTCTCCATGTGATAATATCTGTTAAAGTTTTGTAATTTCAAAATTGAATCAGCAACTAAATGACAGTATGTAATATGCGGATCCAGTACATAAAGTTTCACTAGGGAGATGCCATCCCATCATTCCAAGGAAGACAAGAATCCACTTATCCTTAGGATGGGCTGATGCAATGTTGGGGAAGCTGGAATATCAGAAGATGCTTTAAACATTATGACCTTAAAAACGTATCTGAGCATTTTGTTTAACTGAACGACCAGGAACTGAGCGATAAGGTCACTGTCAGTACAGGCAATGTTTATGACATCAGTATATGACGGGCGTGTTAACGACAGGGTGACCGTTAGACCATGGTCCTGCCAACAAGGTAACTATAAAACAGGAATTTGAGCGAAAGAGTCTCAATTACAACAGCGTGTTCATTGCAACGCCACCTTTAGGCTGAGTTCTCTATTACAAAGTCACTACTGCACTTGCTTATCAGCCGAAATGTTAACCTTCTGCAAAATTGCGCCTGTCACTACATCCCTTCTCTCACTCATTATGGGAGAGTATTCGCTAGCTTGACTTGATTCTGTCAACCCCTGCCTTCTCTCCCTATTGATGGGAAGCCTTTCTTATCTTTACTTCAATCTATGTCATTACCGACCACTGCCACAACCAAGCCCCGTATCCCCCATCTCTAATGTTAGGGGCACGTCCCTCTTCTTTACTTGAATCTCTCTCACTATACACCAAAGTTGATTGATCTGGCAAAGAATTGTACAAAATACTGGAGTGGGTAAGGACAAAAATAACCAACAATAATTGTGGAAATGAACAAGAACACGGATTGCACCTCACTGATCATCATATTTGGTTTCCTCCAACGAATTATTGAGAAAAGAAATATTCTCTGCTGGAAATACCAGCAGTGAGCGCGCTCAAAAAAAACCCTCCACAGAGGGAAGTGAGATGACAATTTGCCGTTTCTCAGACTATGGGGTGGAAATGCAGTGGTGGCTCAAGATCGTCTCGTGATAATCAGCTCGACATTCGGTTTCACTCTGACAGTCTGAAAGAGGCAGATGATGAGCTGCCATGAACCCGTTAGTCAGTGGAGTAACCCAGGGAATTAACAATTACACAAAGGGGGAATAGGGAGATAGATGGAGAAATAGACAGAATGCAATAACGGCAGGAGGCACATAAGTATTTACAATTGATACGATTACGAACTCAAAACATTATTAAATCAGTAGATTTATTAAGTTCCTAATGACGACAGAGCGCACAAGGTCAAAGTGCTTTAAATTGCTCAGTATTCCCTCAGTTGAAAGTTCTGGTCTAATTAACGTTAGGCGGATTTCACAGCTGATGTCAGATGAGGGGCATTATAAAGACGCATAATGCAATGCCCTGTCAGAACAATTTTCAAAGAGAACAATTCACATGGCTCGAGAAAAGAGTGCTAATGGGCTGGAAAGCGGACCCTGATTGGTCTCGGCGTTGCCTAGGAGAATGCACCCAGGAAAACAAACCTCCAAAATTTGTTGTTTGAATACAAAAAAGGCAAGTTGAACCTGATTTGTTGAGGATTTGGCAATGGAAATGTACAAGTAAACAAGTGTCATCCAGGCTTGTAATCGAAAATTGCACAAGACCTGCATATATTGTTTCTATACACAGAGAACCGGGCCCAGTGAATGAACATGTGCACATTTTAGCAAGTATAAGTGAGCCGCTTTGTGAGAATGGTCTGAGGCCTTAAATTAGGTGTTCATCTAATTCTTAGCATACTTGGGATTTTTCAGTAAGTGCTGTCCAATCGGGGAACCATGTCTAATATTGGACACGATACTATGAGTTTAGCAAGCTTGCATTGCTTGAGTAAAGTCTTTGCTCTGTCTTTTGTGAGCAGCCCAAGTGACATGGTTTTTATTGATATCCGCCAGTATTTGGGGCGTATTCACAGACTCAAAGAATCACAGAATCAGACAGTGCAGAAGCGGCCCTTCGGACCATCGACCTTCACCAACACACGAGAAACACCTGGCCTACCTACCTAATCACCTTTACCAGCACTTGGCCCATAGCCTTGAATGTTATGATGTGCCAAGTGCTCATCTAGGTACTTTTAAAGAATGTGAGGCAACCCGCATCTAGCAACCTCCCAGGCAGTGTATTCCAGACCGTCACCACCCTCTGGGTCAAATGTTTTTCTCACATCCCCGCTAAACATCCTGACCCTCACTTTGAACTTGTGTCCCCTCGTGACTGACCCTTCAACTAAGGGGAGCAGCTGCTTTCTATCCACCCTGCCCATGCCCTTCATAAACTTGTACACCTCGGTCAGGTCACCCCTCAGTCTTCTCTGCTCCAAAGAAAATAACCCAAGCCTATCCAACCTGTCTTCATAACTTAAAGGTTTCATCCCAGACAACATCTTGGTGAATCTCCTCTGCACCCCTTCCTTTGAAATCACATCCTTCCTATAATGGGGCGACCAGAACTGCACACAATACTCCATCAGCTGCCTTACCAAAGTTCTATAGAACTCCAACATGACGTCCCTACTTTTGTATCTATGCTTCGATTGATAAAGGCAAGTGTCCCATATCCCTTTTTCACCACCCCATTAACATGACCCTGCGCCTTCAGAGATCTATGGACACACACGCCAAGGTCCCTTTGTTCCTCAAGACTTCCTAGTGTCCTGCCGTTCATTGAATACTTCCTTATCAAATTACTCCTTCCAAAGTGCATCATCTCACATTTTTCAGGGTTAAATTCCATTTGCCACTTATCTGCCCATTTGACCATCCCATCTATATCTTCCAGTAGCCCAAGACGATCAACCTCGTTGTTAACCACGTGGTCAATCTTTGTGTCATCCGCAAGTTTACTAATCCTATGCCCCACATAATCATCTATGTCGTTTATGTAAATTACGAATAATAGGGGTCCCAGCACAGATCATTGTGGTATGCCACTGGAAACGGAATTCCAGTCACTAAAGCAGCCTTCTGTCATCAGCCTCTGTCTCTTATAACTAAGCCAATTTTGATTCCACCTTATCAAATTACCCTGTATCCCATGTGCATTTGCATTCTTTCTAAGTCTCCCATGTGGGACCTTGTCAAAGGCTTTTGCTGGAATCCATATAAAATGCATCAACTGCACTACCCCCATCTACACATCTAGTCACCTCCTCAAAAAATTCAATCAAATTTGGTAGGTATGACCTCCCTCTGACATAGCCATGCTGACTACACCTCATCAAACCTTGCCTCTCCAATTGGAGATCGAGTTTCTCCTTCAGAATTTTCTCCAATATTTTCTCTGCCACTGACGTGAGACTTACTGGCCTGTAGTTCCCTGGCTTACCTCTACAACCTTCTTCAATAGCAGAACTACATTTGCTGCCCTCCAGTCCTATGGCACCTCCCCCGTGACCAGGGAGGAATTAAAGATTTGGGTCAGAGTCTCTGTGATCTCCTCCCTTGCCTACTTCAGCAGTCTGGGGCAAAAATCATCCGGACCTGGAGATTTGTGCAATTTTAAGCCTGTAAACACCTCCAATACCTTGTCACTCCCTTTTTCAGTTTGTTCAAGAACCTCGCATCCTCTCTCTCCCCGACTTCCATACCATCATCCTCATTCTCTTGGGTGAAGACGGATGTGAAGTATTCATTCAAAACTCTACCGATGTCCTCTGGCTCCAATCATAGATTTCTCCCTTGGTCCCGAATAGGCCTACTCTTTCCCTGGTTCTCCTCTTCCCATTGATATACTTCGTCTCTTCAGACCTGGCACCAAACTGGAACTGTGATACATACACCAGACTAATCATTTTTGTCGCAGGCAGAACGCCTTTCTGGAACGATGTTAGTGTCCTGCTAGTGGAGAAGGTTACTCCCATCGTTACAGCACAGCAGAAACGCGAAATGTCTAGCTTTACATTTTGCTCAAATTGTTCTGGTAGCTGTCGTGCCCTGGATCATTTGAGGCAGACTGGACACGTTTCAGCATGGAAAGGGGTGCCCTTAGACCCGTTCAGTAGCCTGTGTGATATACAGTGAGAAATGACCTGGTTAGTGTCGCCATTATCCCTCAGGATCGCTTTGATGTAAACTATGCATCATCAAGAATACCAGTGGGATATAACGCCCTGATTGAAGAATCAAAATTCGTGACGATTTGAAGGAGCCTGGAAGATTTGCCGAGCTTTAGCTAAATGGAATAATTATCAACGAAACATACACAGTGGAATTTGTGTGATCAGAAGTTTTCGGACTGGAAAAGGAGAATGAAAAAAAAAAGCAAGTAGCAAGTTCGGGAGGTGAGAATAAATTCTGTCTAGTAGCTAGAGAATAAATTACGGCTTTGAGAGACAGTGTCAAGTCGAAGTTTATTAAGGGGTTTTCTGTTGTGTTAAACTTTAAATGTAGGACCTTGTATTCTGTCATTTAAAGTATTAGTATTCTAGCCCAATCTATTTCGTTAATGTTACTTTTAACTTGCTTGCCACAATAAAATCTTAAAATTTGAAATCTACCAATCTATGAAATCTAAGATAAAATTATCACTATTGTTGCAGTCTACCAGGATAGTAAAAACAACATTAAATGTCAATGTTCTTTCAATTTGATACCATCCTTAACTTCTTTAGTGAGCCAGGGCTGGTGCATGTTTTTCACAGAGCCCTTCCTTTTCAAGTGAATTGATGTTTGCTGGGACTTATAAGGTGTCCCCTTAAATGCCTCCAAATTCTTCTCTAAGATATTAACTTTTTAAGATATTTTCATGTCCACAGTAGCTAATTCTGTCATCACACCCTTGTAATTGCATTTGTTTAAGTTTTTGACATTAGGTTCAGACCCATGATTATCGCTCTCAACTGAGTGTGATATTCTATAATGTTAAGATCAATCTTGCCTGGAACATCCTTTTCGTTTGATCATATCATAATTTCTGTAAGGCAGAACATCCAAAGCGGATTATTAGTGGATGCAAATCTTCGAAATTTCATGGCTGGAGACGCGGTATAAAGAATGAACACAAAACTGCCTTCATTTAAATGGCGCTTTCAACGCAGTAAAACATCCTTTGGCTCTTCAGAAGAGGTCTATCAAATACCTGTCCATTGCTGGCCTCCGTTTCTGAAGAAATAGAACGTGGCAACTAAGGAGGTTCAAGATTCGCTGAAGCAAAAGCATGTGAAAATCCAATGCGCAGAAAAAGTTTATCCAACGTAGATTTTCTTTCGCTTTTAAATAATGCAGACATTTTGCAATAAAAATAAATCTAAGACAATTACCAAAAATCTCATTCTGAGCATTAATTTCTTTCCACTGTGATGATTTTATCGTCAAGAGTTGACTAATGCTTATGCACATAGCCAGCAATTTGTTTCATGCAGTACAATATTAATTTCATATCACAGACTACTAATAACGGACATTGATATCAGTACAACATCATTGAAAGTGAAAAATCTGCTTATGCACCCTTTAGTAAATAAATTAATTGTATTATGTTTGCCTACCATGCTTTGTACACGAGAAAAACAGGTACTGGGGATTAAAAGAGGCATTTCTTAACAGTCAGTGGAGGGATGTTCTCCCTCGTAACAATGCATCACCCTCTAACGTGTCGAATAATTCATTTTGCTGGATCTAGAAGTTTTCTTTTCTAAGGTTACGTCTGCATAGCCAGCCGAGGAGCATGAAGTAATTTGAGCAGATACAATAGTGGATATGAACATGCCAAATAATTGCTTGTCATTTCTTCAGCAGCCTGATATTAACCATTTTATCACAACCTTCCGTGAACACTCGGTTGCCACTGAGGCGTTCATCAGCTGCTGGATTTGAAATATGTTGGTTGACTTAAAGGCGAGCTTGCAGGTCATTGCGTTCCTGTGCATTCGCACCTTTGCCCCTCTCGATGGGAGATATCGCAGGGTTGGATGTTCCTGCGGAATGGAGTTGGTGAGTTGCTGCAGTGCATCTTGTAGATGGTTCACACGACTGCCACTGTAGACGGGTACTGGGGGAAGTGAAATGCTAAGCTGGTGGATGGGGCCAAACCAAGCGGGCTGTTATTTTTTTACTGAACCGTATTGACCTCTTTATGTGTTGATTGGATACTATTTTCCAGGCAAGCCGCGGAAATTGGTTTACATTTTACATATATGCCTAATAGATGGTGGCCAGGTTTGCAGCTGCCAAGAGGTGGCTTGGTCGCTGCAGAATTCCCAAACTACGGCCTGCAACGTAATCATAGCATTTCAGCGATTCCTGCTAAGCCTCCTGTCAATTGACAGCCCCAAGGAGGTTGATGGTGCTGACTATGCCATTGAATGTCAAGGGTCAGTGGTTCGCTTCCTCCGTGTTGGAGATAGCCATTGAATGGCACTTAGGTGGCGCGAATATCTCTTGCGACGTTTCCAGTGAAGCCTGCATACTGTCCAGGGATTGCTGCGCATGGGCACATTCTCTTTCAGTATCCGAGGAGTCAGGAATGGTGCTGAGCATTGTGGAATCATCAGCGAACATCCCCGCTTCTGAACTGATGTTATTGATGCTAGCAAACTATCCTGTGATATTTCTGCAGCGATGCCCTGCAGGTTGGCCTCGAACAATCACACCCATCCCCCTTCGTGCTGGGCATTACACAAGCCACTAGAGAATTTCCCACGATTCCTAATTACTACAGATTTGCCAAGGGCTCGTAAAGGGCTCTATAGGTCAAATCCAGCCTTGATATCAGGGGCAATCATTCTCACCTCACCTCATTAATTCAGCTCTTGCCCACATTCGGGCCAAGGTTGTAATGGGACCAGGGGCTCAGAGGCCTGAGTGGAAGACAAGCTGAGTATCATTGAGCAGGTTATTGATGAATCAGTGCCGCTTAGTAGCACTGCTGATGAGGCTTTCCATCACTTTGGTGATGGTTGAGTTTAGCCTGTTTGGGCGGTAACTGTGCATGTTGGATTTTTTTTCTGCTTTTTGCTGGAAGAACACAGCTGTGCAATTTTCCATATTTTCTGATATATACCAGTATTTAGGCATGGTACAACAGCTTAGATCCGAGTGCGACTAGTTATGGCTCACAACTCTTTAGAGCTGTGGCATGGAGGTTATTCGGGCTGAGAGATGTTGCTATTGCTGAATCCAATACCGTCAACCGAGTATTGAATATCACCTGGACTGAATGCAATTGGCTGAAGGTTGACATTTGTGTCATAGGGGCCCGAAGGAAGAGGCCAGAATGGATCATTTCGGGCAGAGGGCACCTTCAGGAGCAGATAATATAGTGTGCAAAAATTGAAAGAGGTGCACGCAAATTATTATTTGTCCATGGGGGCTGGAACGTGGAGGCAAAAAGTCCGATGCTGCATTTCCTCCGCTTAACTTGATAGTAGTTAACTTTTTCTGGTATTGGTGGGGGGCGGGGGGTGGTTATTGATAACTATACCAGAGTTGAGGACGAAACCCTCGCCCCTGAAATACCCCAGGGAAGGTAGAGGAAGAAATGTTACGTGGTGTATCACCTTGGATGTGGTGGTAAAGTGCACTGGTTTATTTGCTAATGGTTGTGGCCGGTGGAGCGTTGGGTGAGGTGAAGCGGTAAGATACTATTGTTCTTGGAGGGCAGAAGCGCTGAGAGCAGAGGTCAATGTAATGGGGTGAACACGGACCTGGGATCTTTCACCCAAACATGTGGTGGAAATTCCAAGCTGAGGTAAATGAAGGCCTAACAAAATCACTGATAAGGAAGGTGTCATCACCAGAGCAGTTGCAACCTAGATTGAGAAAATGGGCGATTAGAATAAAACGGTTACAGTATGCAAATGGGATGAATTGAAGTTAATTCGCTCCGGGAGTTAGTGTGTTTCTAGTGAACATTCATTGTCCATCCCCAGAAACTGACAAAGCACATTCGAGGAAGGAAATTGGGGAAAGTCCTGAAATGGAGCATGTGAAGCCGTGGGGGGAGGTGGGGGTGGGGGGGGGGGGGTTGAAAATTGAGGGATGGGGGGGAAGTTAACCACCTTCACCAGGTCTGTGTGAGACCAGGGAGCACCACTATTAGAGCCTTAGACAGGCCTGAAAGGGATGTGAGGGAGAGGGCATGATGATGATATCAAGAAGAAAACAGTTCTCCAAAGTGGGAGCAAATTCTAACAGGCAGGGGATACTTAGTTCAAAAAATAAACAGGGATCTCTCACACCATCTTGGCGTGTGATGGAGGGGTAGAGCGACTTGATGCCAGTGTTGATAAGCGGAGGTTTAGGGCCAGTGAACCGGAAACGGTCAACGTGGTGGAGGGCATCAGAAGTGTCACGAATGGAGGTGGGAAGAGAATGAATGGGGCGGCTCCAAATCACATGTAAACACTCTTAACCGGGTGCGTGGAGACAGAATGAATCAGTAAGGAAATGCCCTGTGACCACATAATGAAACGGTGCCCATATAGGCATGTGCCGAATTACTGGAGACTTATTGAACTTGTCCCTCAGCTACTAAATATAGAAGCTGATCACAGCTAATGTTGTAAATCTGAAGTAAAAAGAGAAAATTCTGGGGGCACTGCGCAGGTTCAGGAGCACCTGTGTAACAGATACTGCCAGGCCCGCTGTGAATTTCCAGCATTTTAGGTTTTATTTCAGACTTGTTATGACCTCACTGAAGTTGTCCTGCTCATTATGGCAACATCTGCATTGAGCTGGGACTGTTCACGTTCAAAGCAACCCTGCTAAATAGCATATTGTCAACTAAAAAATATGTGTGTGTTGAAGACAGCAGTGTACAGTGAATGTAAGAATTTTGTGAAGGACTTGCCAACGCTGGATATAATCGTTTTGAATTGGACCTGACCTCACTGAATTTAACCTTGGTGAAATCGACCTATCTGGCTGACATGCAAAGTTGGTGGGATGGATCTGTCCCACATTGAACGGAACCACTGCAGTCTGAACACGTGACATGGAATATGACTATTCTTAACTTGAACAGTTTACAATGAATTTATGAATGCTGAACAGGGCACGTCGAAGCCAAATGCACCTGTGCTCAACTGGACATGCCCACACTGAATGCAAATCTGCTGCACTGGACCCATCCACGGTGAACTGGTGATATCCACATAATGACAATGGCCATGGGTCGGTCCTTGGTAAATTTAATCATGAAGGCGTGGGCCTGTGAGCTCCCAATTTAAGCGTACTTTACTGTTCCTGCCCAAAATGAATGCATTCAGAGTTGCTCTAACGTTGGTGTGCAGCCTCAGAGGGATTTGAATCTACCTAACACCTGACTAGTGATCAGGCGAACTGAATAATGATCAGGAGTGAGAACGTGTTTGTGTTTCCCAAGGTGGGTTTGCAGATCTCAACAGTCAGAAGTGAACAGCAGTGTTTTGGCCTGACACTAATATCAGCATTAAGATCAATAGTTTGTATAAAGGAGGGTAACTGGCATAATACTGCTGTCTCTTTGCGTTACACTACAGAACTGTGTCAGTCACCATTAAATAAAAAATCCATCAAAACATAAACATCATCCGGGCCGCAGCTGTTTGTTCAAATAAATGTAATTAATGTAAAAGAAAGCCTAACTTTCTTTTCCCCTGGGCACTCAGATCATGTATAAATGTTGTAATTCTCAGAGTAGCGCAGAACACGCTCAGAGCTGATAGAAATGCATATAGCGCCAAGAGGTCTGCTCTTTGCCATTTACTATCCCGTCCTTGCAGCTATCGGGGTTCCAGGTAACGCATTGTTAACTTACCATCACGGGACTTATTTGTTTTGCTGTATTACTTCTCCCATTTTAGCAGTAGCGGTTCTCCACGAAACAGATTCTTCAATTTAAAGCGGTCTCTTCTGCTGCAGAAATCATTCAAATTCACTGACATAATTTATACTCCTTTACAGTGTCATATTATATGCTAAGTATATTAATTCATTATATTAACGTTATAGCATCCTCCGACTATTGAGAGAATTTCTAGGAATTATTATTAACATTTCTGCTCTTTAGGACTGTCATTTCCCCCCTTTACCAGCATGGCGTATTCGTTTCATAATGTGTTTGTCTAACTGTTAAAAACGTTACCGCTTTAATTATACATTTTCTCCCATTTACGGCTACTACCTGGGTGCAAATGAAGCCGTGTTGTATGGTTTCATTGGCAATGCTGCTGGGGCAGAATTACAGCAAAGTTATTAAAGTGTTAAATGTCCTGTCTGTGAGTGGATTAGCACACTGTTATTTATTTCTAATTCTAGCATTTATTGCTCCTTGTTCAGGGGGAAATTAAGAGTCAACCACATTGCTGTCGTATGTCGGTAAGACCGATAGATGTGGTTTTTACAACAGTGGTGTCATAGTCACCATTAGGCTTTTTTTTTCCCATTGTATATTTTTATTATCGTGGTGGGAATCAAACCTGGACCCTCAGAGTATTATTGTTGGTGGTCTGGGTTATTAATCACTATGCCATCACCTATGCTGTTGTAAGAGCCTTTGCTGTGCGTCAATTATCCAATCGTCAGATCGGTGTAAATGTTGATATGTTCCCTTATTCCTGCAGTGAGTGAATTATCGCATCAGTGCTATGGTGTAATTCTAGATGTATGGTGTTATTGGCATTGACAGTGACGGAGTAATCCACACAAATGATTCACTGTTTGAAGAGATCCAAGCCACTCAACACTTTTCGACCTAATTTTTATGAGAGTTTATTGAAGATAATCATAAGGCGCCTAGTTGTTGACCGATGTGTAAGAATGTAACAGTGGCCCGTTGGTGAATATTTGGTACTTTCCTCTCAATGCACAATGTTTTTGTACCACCACCCAGCCATCACTGACCTAATTTACTTTTAATTCCGAAGATTATTTTAATTCAGATGGATATAATCATTCCTAAATTAGGTGACAGTTTCCAACTCAGGGTCACATCTCGAATGTTTAGATTTCATGAAAAATCTTAGAAAATGAATGGTTGTGTTGGGATTCTGGACAATAAATTTCCTGCTTTCAAACTCCCTTTCCATCCTTCTCTCTCTCCCCTTACCTCTATTACAGCTAACTTGGCCGTCGTTGTGATTCTAGCTCGAAGAAGATGTGGTCTCTCCAGATGTATCATTTACTACATGGTTTCAATGGCAGTGACGGACCTCCTGGTCATTATCACCAGCGTGATATTAAACCGGATTGCTGGTATTTATTTCCCAATCAGTTTCCTGTCCATCACACTAATATGCAGTCTCCGTACTGTCATGATCTATTCAGCAATCGACAGTTCTGCCTGGTTAACAGTCGCTTTCACCTTTGATCGATTTGTGGCAATTTGTTGCCAGAAGCTGAAAATAAAATATTGCACCGGGAAGACAGCTTCATGGGTTATAGGGGTTGTCTGCATATTGAGCTGTGTAAAAAATAGCTTCTTGTTCTTCATATTTGAACCGTTGTACATAGTTAATAATATACCCTGGTTCTGTGTCACAAAATTAATATTTAATACATCACCAGCATGGGCCGCATATGATTTGATTCGTTCTATTCTCATGCCCTGTATTCCATTTGTGTTGATTTTACTGCTCAATGCTCTGACTGTCAGACACATTCTAGTGGCCAATGGAGCCCGCAGGAGACTCAGGGCCCAGAGTAATAGGGAGAATAAGAGTGATCTGGAGGTGGAGAAGCGAAAAAAGTCCATGGCTTTACTCTTTGCCATCTCGGGTAGTTTCATCCTGTTATATTCGCTATTTTTTGCCACTATCCTCTATGTGCGAATTGCAAAAGTTCCGTATTTCTCAGGTTCCGATTTCAGTGCGCCCTCATTCATTCTGGAGGAAAGCGGGTATATGCTTCAGTTTTTGAGTTCCTCTATCAACCCATTCATTTATGCTGGGGTCCAGAGTAAATTCAAAGCTGAGTTAAAGAATGTCGTGAAGTATCCACTGAGGTTATTTGTTAAATTGTTTACATTTTGAGAACCCAGACTTTAAACGTGAATTCTGCATTCAACTGCAACAGTTCCTTTACTTGTTCATGTCACACAAAACATCCTTTGCAAAGTCCACTGCCTGTTGGAATCTTACCACACCTGTGACCATCAGGATGTAGAAGGCATTCCGCATCACTGAACAAATCCGTAGTGCAAACTCGAACTGCAGGTTTCCAGTTCTCCTGCCCATGCAGATTCAAGCCTGGGGTGTTCCCAGCAGCGTCGAGGTTGTTTCGAGTTTGAATCAGCATGTGATGAGTCATGCAAGGACCATCGTGTTGGTGGCTTGGTACACTCGGCTAGCGACAGGAACACAATCTGGTGAGCACTGCGCAGCGGCGACGAAGCAGTTGACGGTAGCAGTGACTGAAACCTAGGAACATGTAAACATAGGAACTATGAGCAGGAGTAGGCCGCTCGGCCCTTCGAGCCTGCTCTTCCGTTCATTATGATCATCCAAATCAAAAGCCTGCTCCCGATTTCTCCCCATATCCTTTGATCCCGTTCACCCCAAGAGCTGCATCCAACTCCTTCTTCAAAACATACAATGTTTTGGCCTGAACTACTTTCTGTGGTAGCGAATTCCACAGCCTCACCACTCTCTGGGTGAAGAAATTTCTCCTCATCTCAGCACTACATGGTTTACCTAATATCCTCAGACTGTGACCTCTGGTTCTCGGCTCCCCCACCATCGGGAACATCCTTCCTGCATCTACCCTGTCTAGTCCTGTTAGAATGTTAGACGTTTCTATGAGTTCCCCCCTCTCATTGCTGACCCTCTATCTCAACGCCATGTTCCCGCTTTCTCTTCATAACCTTTGATGCCCCTAATATCCTAATAAATTATAAATTTATTTATTGAGTATACTCAGTGACCCGGCCTCAATAGCCCTCTGTGGTAGAGAATTCCATAGGTTGACCACCCTCTGAGTGAAGATAATTTCCTCACCTGAGTCAGAAATGGCCTACCCCGTATCCTGAGAATGTGACCCTTGGTTCCAAGGCCACTGATGCTCGCAAGTTTCTGTTAGGGTCCAGTGATATTGAGTTTTGGACTGATGACATAGCCCTGGAGTCATCGCATCTATGGCTTGACAAGGAGAATTATGGCTGGTCGAGATTTATTTATCCTTGATGGGATGTTAGCGTAGCTGGAAGGTCCAGTTCAGTGTCCATCCGCAAATCTCCTTCTGAAGACAGAGTCCTGATGGCATTCATAGCAAAGGATTCCCTCCATGCTCCAAGCACGACAGTGCGCAGCCTCCTGATGTTATGGCGGTGCTCACAGATCTCCTTCTGCAACACCAGCCTCTGCCACCTCAGTGATCAATCCAGAGTTCTATACTCACCCTGAAGCTGAGCATCGCTGCACGCTCCTACCGTCTTCCAAATCTCACTGTTCCGAACCGTCACTTCTACTGTCGCCTTTTTGGCTGCCTCTGTGCTGATACTGTGGCACTGTCGCTAGTGAATATGATTAGCCAACAAAGGGATGCTGTCTTCAACGATAGGAGTCGTGCAGGGTGATGTGACGGGCAGCATCCTCACAGACCGCCCTCCTCAGGGTTGCAGTACCGTTACACTTCTGGCTGTTGTTGTTCATGGCCTGCAACAAAGATGAAAGTGATGAGAGGCAACCTGCGCTCATGGCTATTCATTATCGACAACACTTTGCGAACAGGGTTCATATGCCAGCACTATGCTCGGTGCTCAGCAAAGGGCCTCCTGTCCCCATCCATGGGTCATTCTCTATTTCGGGGCTGCACACCCGTCTTTAAATTGGGCATTGCCAGCATACCTTCCACTTCCAGCACGTCTTTCTCGACCCCTGTGAAGAAGTGCACGTATGTGATTCCACCTCAGTTCTTTCCTTTCCCTTGTGCGGTGAGCTCCGTTTTCCGGCGAGTACTTGGGTTTCCATTGTTGTTCTTCCGTCAAAGGCATGCATGATGTCAATGGAGCTGGCAAACGCACTGCCCATTACATGCATTGCCAGTGACATTGCTTTTTTGCTTTAATTCAAAATGCAACCAAATTCCTTAAGGACCAATCATGAGTTCCAGGGAATAAAGTCCGGTACCTGTAAATAAAATGGATTGAGATTATCCCAGTGCAATAATATGTCGAGAGAGTGAGAGGGAGTGAGAGAGATGTGAGAGAGAGAAAGAGAGAGAGTGTTTTGAGCAGCTAGTGTAGTGAGGGGTGGGGGGTTGCGAGGCAGGCAAACGGTGGGTGAGTTAGGACTTTAGGATCCATGCTTATGAGGGTAACGCCTCATGTTCCTGACACCCTGCACACAGTGTAATGGGACAGGATTGAATCCAATGCAGAAGGGATGCTGAAATCTACCGACATGCTGAGCCACTCTTGGACCCAAATCGGGGCGAGGTCTTTGGCCTGCCCAGTGTGCAGGAATGAAGTTGTTCATTCCTCCGGCCTGCTGAGGCATCAGCAGGACCGGTCGAACGGGGTGTTGCCGCTGCCAGTAGACTGCCTCTCAGTGTGGAAGGTGATCATTCAGGCCTTCTGTCTATGGAATCAGAGCGGCGTTTGGCCCTATCACATGCTCCAAACCTCAAAGTGCCGCAAGGGCCTCCAACATGTTGACCCATGCGCACATTCAAACCATTGAGCTGCACTCCATCTGCTCCTATTTTCAGTCACCCTACAAGAGTTTCCGCGAAGGCACATTATGAAACATTTCACCTGCTCTCAGTGGCTCACCCACAAGACCACACGTTGGAGTGACATTTCAACTGCTCTATGTGTGGGCAGGGATTAAGCTGCTCTTCATAACTTCGGAAGCATCAACACACCCAGGTGGGAGGGAAACATTACCCAGGTCCATCTCTCGAGCGGGCTTCACAAAGTTGTTCCTCCTCATGAAACACCATTGTTGTTTCGTTCAGGAGAATGTGCATTGGAAAAACAAGTTTCGTATTGTCTAAAGGAGCAAAACTGAGTGAGACGAAAATTTCACGTTTGTCTGCTTTTAAACTGCCCAGACATTGAACTTCAATCGAAGTTTACTAAAAAGAAGTAGCACGTTTTCATAAACGTAAATACAAACTAATATTCTGCCATTTCAGTGAAAGTTTGGAAGTAGTTTAGGCTCTATGTTATTGATTATTGTGAAATATACATTTGATTCTGAAATGAAACCACATTGACCAGAAGGCTGGCGACCACAATGAAATAAAGCAGCAAGCCGCTGGACGTTCATGTATTGTCAGTCTAGCATTGAGGTTCCTCAGGGAAGTCTCAGCTTTACGTTATTTGTGACATGTTTTCAGTGACTCAGGTCGAAAACTACGACGGCTCTGTTTCTGGGAAGAATGTAAAAGCTGCGGAAATTGAAAATTCCACACGCCTTTTCTTGCTGCCTGTTTCTGGTTCAGTACACTTGAAGCTATTTTAAGCAAATTAGCCAGCAATCACATGCACTGGAAAGTGAATCCAGCATTTGCTTCAGCTCTGAGGAGGAAAGTAAAGGAAGTCAAGCAAAGTAAATAAAGCATGTGCAGTTATTGAGCATGTGATCTTGATATTTATAATCATATGGCGTATGCAAGGGGAACTTACCCTTTCTGTGTATTTGTTTTCCAAAATATTAAGCCGTGAAAGAGAGGGTTATGTGCTTGCATTGTCCCTTCTACTGCTCTGCTTTACTTTCATGCTCATTAAATGTCGTAAATATGAATGGAAGAATATCTGAACATTTTTTCTGAATGAAGTTCATAATTAAAGTTTATAATTAACCCAACATTACTTACAAATAATTGATTGCTACTTCCAGCGCAAGTCTTGCTCTGACGCAGCTGTGAATGAACTGCGGTAGTACAATATATTAGTTCAGCTTTAGTAGAGTGTTGGAAAACTCCATCTGGCACTTGTGCAACTGGGTTCATTTAAAATTATATTTCTGTGTCCTGGTGTGTGTTCATATTACAGAGCTGCAGAAAGAAATGTATGACATTCCGCACTAGGAGCACCTGTCTGTGGGTTTTTTTTTTGCCCTCGATAGAATAGCCCACTCAATTTCTTTTTGCTTGGTGCCCTCGCCAGTGCTGTTTGACCACTATTCTTCACCTCCTGTTATCCATCTTTTTTTTTTTCGCTCACGTTACATTTAAGTCTCTCGCAACAACATCCTTCCATCTCATTTTAGACCTTTTTCTCTGTATCACAGAATCACAGAATCTGAACGGGACAGATGGAAGCCCTTCGGCCCATCGTGTCTGCACCATCCCTCCAAATGGGTATTATGACCCAGTGCTATTGCCCCGCCTTTTCCCCGCACCCTTGCACGTTGTTTATATTCAAATAATCATCTGTTGTCCTCTTGCATGGCTTGATTGAACCTGCCTCCATCACACTTCCAGACCCGAACCACTCGCTGTGTGAAAAAGTTTGTTTTTCACGTTACATTTGTTTCTTTTGCGAATCACTTATAACCTGCATCCTCTCGTTCTCAATCCCTTGGCGAACGGGAACAATTTCTCCTCATTTACTCTGTACAGCCCCCTCATGATTTTAAAGATCTCTTTCAAACCTCTTCTTAGCTCCTCCTCTCCAAGGAAGACAGTCCCAACTTCTCCAGCCTTTCCTCATAGCTGAAGTTTCACATCCATGGAACCATTCTTTTAAAACTCCCCTGCACTCTCTCCAATGTGCTCACACCCTTCTTATAATGTGGCACCCAGAACCGTACACAATAATCCAACTGAAGTCCAAAGAGTGTCTTATATAAATTCGGCATAACCTCCCTGCTCTTGTACCTAATGCCCCTATTAATAAAGCCCAGGTCAGCAGGTACTTTATTAACTGCTCTCCACCTGTCCTGCCGACTTCAATGATCCTTGCACATACACACCCATGTCTTTCTGCTCCTGTGTGCCTTCAAAATTTCACCCCTTATCTTATGTTGTCTGTCCATATTCTTCCTACCAAAAGGTATCACCTTTCACTTATCCTCATTGAACTTCATCTGCCACCTATCTGCCCATTCCACCAACTTGTCTATGTCCATCTGAAGCTCCACACCATCCTCTTCGCAGTTTACAACACTCGTATCATCCGTAAACTTCGAAATTTTCCCCTGCACACCAAGGTCTGCTTCATTAATATATATCAGGAAAAGTAGGGGTCGCAATAGCGAACCCTGGGGATCTCCACTACAAACCTTCCTCATGCCCGAAAAATATCCATAGACCATTAATCCCTGCTTCCTATTTCTCAGACAATTTTGTATCCACGTGCTACTGTCCCTTTCATTCCATGAGCAATAACTTTTCTCACAAGTCTGCTGTGTGGCATTGTGTCAAATGCCTTTCGAACCTCCATGTACCCCGCATCAACAGCATTGCCCTCAGTGACCTTTTCTGCTACCGCTTCAAAAGCACCACCAGGTTATTTAAACACGTTTTCTTTAGAAATCTACGCTGGCTCTTCCTTATTAACCTATATTTTTCCATGTGAATGCTAATTGTATGCTGAGTAATTGCTTCTAGAAACTCGCCCACCACTGAAGTTAAATTTACTGGTCTGTAATTGCTGGGCTTATCCTTACAGCCTTTTTTGAACTATGTTTGCAATTTTCCAGTCCTCTGGCATCTCCGCTGAGGGAAGGCTGAAAGATTATAGCCAGTGCCCCTGCAATTTCTACTCTCACTTCCTTCAATGCCATTGGATGCATCTGATCCAATCCCAGTGCCTTGTCAACTTTAAACACCAACATTCTATTCAACATTTCCTCCATGTCAATTTTGAACCTTTCTAGTAACAGAGTTTCCTCCTCTGTCACCGTGGCCTGGGTAGCATCTACCTCCTTCGTAAAGACCGATGCAAAGTATTCATTTAATACCTCAGCCATGGCCCCTTCGTACATGTGTAAATTCTCTTTTAGGTCCCTACTCGGCCCCGCTCCTCCATTTACCACCCTTTCTCCTTCTTCCTGGTAACCCAGCCTCCATCACTTTGTTCACCCCGTGTCCTCTCTCACTTCACCACAGATGTGAAAACAATGTCTTTTCGGCATTTTCTTCAATGTTTCCACAATCATTACCAAAAGGCTTTTGCACTGGCTCCTAATGTTTTCCTTTTCAACCAGATCAGACATGTATCTGAGCATTAGTCTTCGAAATTTCCCCCTTCTGTATGTTGCCCATGTTTCTGCAGCATATAACACAGCCAATACCAAAACCATTTGATAGAATCGACATGTCTTCCCCCAAGTGCCCATTCACTTTCCTTTTGAAAGCATCCTCATCGTGGGCATGGAGGCGCCCTTGACTGATTAACAGGACGGCTGGTTTTTCCTACGTCATTCACCGCCCCAACTCACCCTCCACAAATCCGAAAAAAAGCTGATGGCCAGTTTGGCGGAAAGACATTTTTATCAAAGCCACATTTCGTGTAAAGTGCTGAAGGCGATTGACCGAATGAATTGTTGGTCTTTGCCCAGGCAGACTCGAATCCTGCTGATATGGCCTTTATCATTTCCTAATATAATCAAGTGAACGGAGACGTTATTGTCAGTCAATGATTATCAATTCCCTCAGCTTTAAACCGCTCCGGGATGTTATTTTTACATTTCGGTTTGTCTGTAACTTCCACGAAATTTACAGTTCTAAGTGGAACCAGCCAATTTCGTGACAGTCCATCTTTCTAATTCTCTGTCTCTCTGTACGCTTCCATCAATCTCGGTGTTTCTGTTTGCTTGATTCACACAATGTTCCAATATCCCGAAGGAGGAAATGCATTTCTTACGAGGATAAATTTTAATCGTTTTGACTTTGTAGCACCAGCTAAAGCTACTACAGAAGATTAAAGCAGAGTAAAAAGATGCAAGAGGAGATTGTCTCTTCCTTATTTTACTGAAGTGCGGACTGTTTCCCGAATAAATGCCCCTGTGCTACAAATTGGGGATAGTTGAAATGTTTAATGGGCAAGATTTAAACAGATAAAGGCAGATGCGAGATCACAAGTGAGTAAGGCACTGGGAATGTCGATGGAGCAATTATATGAAATAGAAAGGACCAGATTGACTTCCTTCTGACGTTTGGAGTTATTTGGACTGATGTCATGTGTCAAATAAAGAGAAAGAATTTAAAAGTTTCCTCGTGCCATTTCGCAGTCATGTGAGGTTACAACAAGCGGGAAAGCCTGAAGTGGTTAAGGCCCCTGAATTCTGCACATCGAGGGCTGGTGGATGACGTCATAGAACCTGAGGAGTCTCACAACAAGACCAGGCCTGGAATGCTCTGTGCAATGTTGGACTCCCTACATAAGTTTGGGCTTCCTTCCTTAGAGGTTGTTCAGACCCGGTCCAGCAGGCTTTTTTTTTCCTCTGGAATGAGGGGATTGTCCTCTGAGGAGAGATTTATCAGAGCAGACCTATATTCCCTGGCGTATACAGGGATAAAAGAGACAGAAGCAGGAGTGGGCCATCCCCCAACCAAACCTGCTCCATTATCCAAATACGATCATGAATGATCTCAGGCTTCAATTCCTCTTTCCCGCCCACGGTCCATATCGATTGACTCTGCCAGACAGAAAAAGGTCTCCAACACATATTTAAACAAAATCACTGATGGAGTATCCATATACCTTTCATTTAGAGAATTACAAAGATAGACAGCAAATTGAGGGAAGCAATTCCTCCTCACCTCAGTCCTAAATGGCCACTCCCTTATGCAGAGGCGGTGCCCCATGTTCTAAATGTCGAGAGGTCAACCTCTCAGTGTCCATCCTGTCAATCCCATTCGGAATCATGTGTTTCACTAATTCCACCTCTCTCTTTCAAAGATTTGGAGAATAGAGACGGAATTTAATCAGCCTGTCATAATCAGGCAACACTCACAAGCCAGTCATCCCTCTAGTGAAGCTCCGGTGTACAGCCTCCTGTGAAAGTATATCCTTCCTTAAACATGGTGATCAGAAATTCACACAGTATTTCAGATGTGGTCGATAGCCCTGCAAAACTGGAACCACAATTATTTATTCCTGCACTCTAGCTCCCTTGAAACAAAAACCGGCATTCCATGTGATTCCTTATTGCCTGCTATTGTTTTTCTTTTGGGGGTGGGAGGGAGGGACGCTTCAGCCTCGTAAGATGCTGTGTTTTCACCACGGTGCCAATGTCTGTGTTAAGCATCGCCCCATGTGGGCCACGAGCCTCAATCTGGCAAAACATTCTCTGCTACAGAGGGAGACAGTGGGTTGAGAATAAGCAGGAACCGCTGACTTCTGGAAGATCTGGGCCATCCTCTCTGAAACATGGGGCATCGGAATGAACATGGTCAGAAGCAACACCTTCAGGAATGAGAGGAAGAGGAACCTGTGAATGCAGAACTGAACCCAGCCAGAGCCTGAACCTTCAGGGAGGATAGAAGAATGAGAAACAATGGGGGCAGAATTGAACCCAAAGAGAGTCAGCATCTTCGTGGAGCAGAGGGAGAGGACCAGTCATTGTAAAACTCAGGGAAATTAGAGTTAGGACCTGCAGGAGAGAAGGGAGAGAGGAACAAGTGAGTGAAAGACTGAACCGAGCCAGAGACAGCATCTTGAATTGAACCAAAGTTCACATCCAGCCTCTAATTGTAACTGGAGTGTACTAGCTTGACTTCATTTTTGTGATGTGCCTGTGTTTGGATTGGGATCGTGGGAGAATGAGGAATGGATCTGGGATTGAAGAAAACAATGTTAAGAATAAGGTGATGAGCTTGGATTTCAGTTTGAAAACGTGCTAGGGATTTTGTGACATGGGGACTTGAAGCTGTGGGAGGAGCAGAGAGGAAATAATTTGTACTAGAATCTGCAGTTGTGGATTAGAAAAACTGATGCCTGCCCGGAAAGTGGCGATTCAAGGATGAGTCCCTCGAGCGACTGCTGGATGCTGTGGACGCCTGACGAGATATGCTGTACCCCCGCTCTGGCCGCAGAATGGGCAGCAACTTGACCAACCCAGCTTGGGAGGCGATGGTAGCAGTGGTCAGCGTAAATGCCCTGCAGAAGGTAACACCCACCCAGTGACACAAGAGGATGAATGATCTCTTCCGTTCAAAAAGGGTAAGTCACTCTTTTCATCACTCCAAACTCACACACTCACAAAACCATCACACATCCACAGGGCCCTCACTCACTGCCAGTGCAAAGGACATCACCAGTCACTCTCTCACACACACCGTCATTGCCCTCATCCCGTCCATGGGACCACTCACCACCCACACAGACTAGGCATACTTATCGTCTGGCCCGGCAGGTGTCCTGCGACACTCTCCCCATCTCTTTCCACGCAAAGGCAAATTGGCACACAACAGGAGGGGAAAGTCGAAAGCAGGTGGAGGGATGCCAGAGATCGAAGTTCGGACAGAATTTGTAAACAGAGCCATCCAGCTGGCCGGCAATGTCCGGGATTAGTCCTCTGCTGAAGGTGAGTTCGGCCGTGCTTTCCAAAGTGAGCATCCGGCAGTGCAACATCCATCAGACAACCATACCGTGAGTGATGTGTCCTCTTTCACAGGCCACTGCCATGCACTAATTACCTCCGCTTGCTTTCGTAGGCACGCCTGCCAAACAGCTGACAGAGTCCATGACACAGGGCCTCCAATCAAGCCCCGAAGAAAGATCTGAAGAGGAATCTGAAGGCACCCTCCCTACTCCCACCACAGCGCTCACCCACACCTCCCACCAGCGCAGAGACACACCTCGGTTGGACCAAACTTTAGAGCAACCTCGGAATCACAATCCGGTGAGTGCATCACACTTTCTGACCCACCGCAGGTGGAGGCAGGGACTTCCCAGTTCCGCAGCACTCAGAGGAATACAGGAGGACAGAACGTTGCTGAGTCCGAGTCAGATGTCTGGACTCAGTCATGTCACTGTTGCTAGAGCTGCAAAGGCAAGCTCTGGAACATCAGGAAGGGATGTCCACTGCACTCCTCAGATTGCAAGGCGCGATGGAGGAGTCCGTCTGTATTCAGGCTGAGATGATAGCTCCGGCATTGCAATGCACCGATAAAAACTGGCACGATGGCGGCCGCCATGGAGACATTAGTCCAGGATAAAACTCTTGCGTTGCTGCGTGGGCTTAACTCCATCATTGACTCCATAATTGGCCTTCAACAGTGTGCACGTGAGAGGGGTGCTGGGCAGCTCCAGCTCACTCCAGCTACCCCTTCTGCTCACGGAGTCAGCCAGGGGCCCTCGGGCAGCCGTTGGGAGGAGGATCAGCAGGTGTACATCCGGGGCCATCCACCCAGGTGACTCTGGGAGTGACCATCTCATCTGAATCCTAACCTTCTGAGACCTCCGCAGCTCCAGGTTCACAGGCCATAGAGAGTGCCACTGCCACACAGCAGGACCTCGAATGCAGGCCGGGGCCCTCCAAGTCTCGGCCTTCCAGAGGACGCCCGCCAAAGCCATCACAGACATTGCGTCACAGTCAGCAGGCTGCCTTCACCTCTGCTGTAGATGTCCGGGGAGCACCAAGGCGTAGCGGAATGGTTAGGAAAGTTAAGGAGAATTAGTTGCACAGCCTGGGCATGGGTGTTGATCATTTGTACACACTGTTCACTATTGTCAATAAACTCCAAAGAATGTCAATCTGCCTGTGGCTCCTTTTTCCGATGAACAGTGTTCTTGTCGCTCTGATGTGAAAACTTTCTGCACAAGATAAAAGGCAGGTGGCTTAGTCCAGGGCCTCTTCCCTGTGCTCTGTGCAGCCTTCAGACCACAGTGATGGTCCAGCCTCACACTCCCTGGAAGCATTTCTGATGCCTGCACCTGGGCACAGCTGGCCATTGCTTCCAGAATGTAGATGGCAGGCGCCACAGAGTTTTCTCATACCTCTGTGTGATCTCAGCACCATTAAGGTTGGGCTGGTCCATATCACATCAGAGACCAGTGATGCTGTGCAGCAGCTCCTGAAGGGCTGAGGTTCTGACGGTGGACACAGCATCAGATGTGTCTCAAGTTTCATGGCTGCGTCTCTGAGATGGCCCTCATCAAGGAGCAAAAGCGAGATGCCCTTGGCCAGACTGGAGTCAGACCTTCTCAGAGGCTATGTGAAGATCTACCGAGTGTCCCCATTGCATTTTGTCATCATCCTCCTGCAACCAAGCGGCTATTAAAGCCTCCACTGCATCTCCATGACAGGAGCATTGTCACAAAGGATATTGGCGCTGCCATAAACCAGACTGGAGTCAAACGTTCACAAATGCGATGTGAGGATCTATGGGGTCACCTCACTGCATGTCATCATCATCCTGCACAAATATGGCAGCTAGGAGTGCCTCCCGAGTGGACCTGCCTCAACTTGCCTGTGTGAGTCTCATTCCCGTCAATGTCACCACCAAAGACGCTCTCTCCCTCACCCCCATCAGCCGTCCTCCTCATTGGATGAGACATGCAGCTCCTCCATCTCCTTCTGAGCCAGCTCCTCTCCCTGTTGCAGTGCCAGGTTGTAAAGCGCGCGGCAGATGAAGACAATGTGTGACACCCTCTGTGGACTGTATTGCAGGGCTCCACCAGACCGTCCCAGACACCAGAACATCATCCTCAGCATCCCGATGGTCTGCACCACCAAATTGCAAGCATGGGCCTCATAATAGCGAAGCTCTGCTGCAGTCTGAGGCCGCAACAAAAGTCTCATCAGCCATGGCCTCTGCGGTAGCCCTTGTCCCCACGGATCCAGTCCTGCACCTCTGTGGACCCTGGAAAGTTGCAGTGATCTGCGAGTGACTCAGGATTTGGCATCGCGTACATCCCTGGAAAGGGTACGCACACCTGCAGAATGTGTTTCTGGTTGTTGCATAGCAGCTGCACATTCAGTGAATGGAACCTCTTGTGGTTGGTGAAGTCCACGGAGCGTAGCGATGGAGACCTGAGCACAACATGGGTGTAGTCAATCACACCCTGTAGCTGTGGGAATCCCAAGACCTGGGTGAATCCAATGGCCCTTGCATCCTGGCTGTCCCAGTGCAAGGTTAAATACATAAAGTTGTGTGCCATGGAGAAGCAAGCATCCATGTTCACACGGATGCTTATGTGGGTGGTGGATTGTGAAACCCCACAGGGGTCACGCGTGGAGCCCTGAACGGAGCCAGAGGCATAGAAATTGAGCACCGTGGTCACTTTTACAGCCACTGGAAGTGGATGCCCTCCATGTACGCTTAGCACCAAAAACTGCAGTAAGTAGCAGATATAAGCCACCAAGACCCATAACACGTGCAGTCATGGGTGATACTCGTTCTTAGTCATCTGTAGGACTGGCAGGCAGTATCTATAGACCCTGGGTGTCGCTAGGCAACGACCAGTCACGGTTTGCCGTCACTCCTGGGCTGCGTTTGCGGGAGCCCCTGCTGCCCCTTCTTCATGAGGTTGCTACTCGTGCCTTTGCGTGGCCAGGTGATTCAGTCCCAGGTCCCTGTAGGCCAACAGGTATACAGCCAGTTCATCAAGATCCATGATACTGACGTGGTCCTCCTGCAGCATGAAAGAGAGAGAGACGTGGTTATGATGGCTGTGCTTCGCACCTTTCCTGGCCCTGTGTGACCGCCGCTGAGCAAGTCTCAGCGAGTGCTCATAACTCCTCGGATGAGTTGAGTTGAGTGTGTTGCATGGCTGTGCTGTCAACCTGCGACATGGGGTCACTGGTCCAAACCGGGATACTGAGATTGCAAGTGACTGTGTGCACTTCCAACAGTGACTGCTCCATGGCCTTTGTTGGTGAGGAGATTGTACAATGTGTGCAGTCCAACGGCTCCAATGTCGATTAAAGTGGTGGCGGACACAATATCTGTATCAGGGACGTGGGGGACAGGGGTGTGGGGATTAGATATAGAGTGCGTGGTGGCCCTTTGGTGCCTCGCGTTGCTCGCATGGGTGGGCAGGCTAGGAGACAACCCCAATCATATTACTCAGTTGCAGAGGCATGGTCAGTTTATACAAGTATCCAAATGCATGGCCACTTCCCTCACTTAACCAGTCCCCATCTCAATCGCCTGTGTGCGGGATGCAGTGCCAGGCTAGAACTTGCCCCCACACACCGCCACCACCTCCACCCCACCGCCAATGGTGACCTAAAAGGCTGGCCAGAGCTTGCCTCCGGACTCTCCCTACCCCCTCACCAGTCGCTTCCGAGGCTGGCCAATGCTTGCCCTCGGGCACCACCCCCCTTAACAGTTGCCTCCGAGGCTGGCCAACATTTGCCCCCTGACACCGCGCCCTTAATCAGTCACCTCCGAGGTTGGCCAGCAATTGACCCCAGACACCCCTAAACCCTCTGGTGTCGCCTCTAGGTCCACGCATCAGTTGCCCACAAACATTATTCCCCCTTCCCCCAACAGTTGCTTCTAGGGCCAGGCTTCATTTTATCCCGTCCCTCGGCGCCCCTGAGGCCTGTAAACAATAGGGGAGCTGTGGAAAACGATGCTATTCACTCACATCGGTCCCCCCAATGTGATGGCCGCCAAGTTCACATCCCCTGCTTGCTGTTGTCAGACACCTCACACTGATTTCCAGCTGACGTGGCCGGGCAATAGGACGGGGTTCCAAGATCTCGGTGGGATGGCCTTTCAATTATATGCTAATGAATTCCAATTAGCTCCGTGCCAACCGTAGGCAGGAAACTCAGACGATCGCGATCTGCATTCACGCCACCATGAATCAGGTCACGCCATACTTTCCATGCATGCCACCTCTCACGTCCGCTGCCAGCCAGCTCAGAAAATTCCTGCCATTGACTTTGGCTGCAGTGGAATGATTCCCTAAGACAATTCACTGACTGAGATGATGCAGCCATTGAATAATTCCCGGTTGAACTTAGTTCATTTATTGAACGAACATTATTAGGAACCGAGACAATGACAGATCTCAAAACAATGTAACAGTAGCCCTTTAAAGGTACATTGGCATGTACCCCTCACTCACAGGGCAAAGTGTCTCTCTCCTCAGTCTCACTGCTTCAGCCCAGCTCTGCTCTTGCATGTTCTAAATTGAGGGCTGCTGGGTCCGGGACATCCTTCTGCTCCTAACACCCTGAAATGCCTAGGATTGTTCGAATCTTCATTATTGTCTCCACATTGTGTGAAGGCCCAGAACTGGTGACATATTCTCGCCTTTCAGATACAAAGTTTTCATTTCAAGTAACCACAGTAGGATGTAATTGATCCTTCGCACCGCGAGTACAGTGCAGCACAGAGGAAGGGTCTGCATCTTCCTGCTCCAGAGTTTCAGATCGACACTGAGGATCCCAGGCGATTTTCAGGTGAAGGGCTCAGACTTTCCAGTGCGCTCTACGCAACTCTTCCTCTGCCAAGTTAGAGACACGCTCATTGTCCTTCCATTTCCTTCTCTGAGGACATTTCTGAGCAGGCTGGCTGACTGCCAACTTATCCAACAGGGAATAATTTTGCAGTTATTGGTTGAAATAAGCCCATTCAATCCTGAGTGAGGAATAATTATATTTTGTTCTCCTCACTTATGGTTGGTTGTTTGCTTATTTACCCTCTTTGATATTTATGTAATTATTTGCTGATGTGTGATTTTCTTGCAAGTACGATGTTCCTGTGCTGGTTTCAATATGCTTTTGCTTTCTTCCTTTTCTCCTTTAGGTCTCACCAAAGCTCTTTACTTTCCTGTGTCATTGTCCTGCCTCATTTTTAATTGTGATGACTACGTTAAATGCACAAACAATTGCCTCTAGCGTAAGGGATACTTTACTATTTAGGATCAGTTTCAAACGTGTAAATTTCACACATAATTCTTTAAAACGAATGCTTGTGTTTGAGTGTGAACCCCTTCCTTCCCTATACTTGCTTTTTTTAAAGATAAAAAGCTCTCTCTCTCTCTCTCCATCTCTCCCTTTCTGTTACAGATATCTTGGCAGTAATTGTGATCTTGTCTCGAAGAAATTGTGGTCTCTCCGGATGTATCACTAACTATCTGGTGTCCATGGCCGGTGACACATCTCCTGGTCATGGTGGCGGCTGTAAGATGGAACGGGGTGGCTGGAATTTATTTCCCATTCAGTTTCCTGTCCATCACGGCAGTGTGCAGCTTCCATTCTGCCTTAATTTATGTGGGCATAGAAAGCTCTGCCTGGTTAACTGTCGCTTTCACCTTTGATCGATTTGTGGCTTTTTACTGTCAGAAGCTGAAAGTAAAATATTGCACCGAGAAAACGGTGCTGTGTGTGATAGAAACCGTGCCTGCACTGACCTGCGTAAAAAATATCTTCACGTATTTTATATTTGAACCTAGGCACATATTAAACAATGTACCTTTGTTCTTCAGTATTAAATTGTTAATTTACATTCCACTTGCATTGGCCACTTATTGCTGGGTTCAGTCCATTGTAATCCCTTCTCTTCCTTTCTTTCTGATTTGACTGTTGAGTGCTCTGAGCTTCAGGTACATTCTAATGGCAAATAGAGCCTGAAAGTGACATTGGGCCCAGGGTAATGGACGGAATCAGAGTGACGCAGAGTTGGAGAAGCGAAGAATGTCAATTGTTTTACTCTCTACCATCTCGGGCAGCTTCATCCTGTTACAATGGTTATTTTTTGTACGGACACTCTATGTCCGCTTAAGCTTCTGATTTCAGTGATCCCACTTACATTCACCAGCAATCCGGATGTATGTTTCAGTTTTCAGCTCCTTGCAGCAACCCATTCATTTATGCTGCGACCCAGAGTCAAATCGGAGCCGAGTTAAAGAATGGGGTGAAATATCCAGTGATTCTATTTGTTCAATTATTTAGACTTTGCAAATGAGAATCTTCAACATCAACTGTCATTATTTCCAAAGTTGTCCGCTTGTTGTCCATGATGCACGAGGTCCCATTTCCCTGTTGCAACCCCTTTTAAATGCTTACCCTTGGGTGAATTTAAGATAGTAGAGGAAACGCTTCGTTACTGCACAGTCCAGTCTTGCGAACAACTTCCCGTTAGTTTCCAGTTCCCTTGCCTGTGCTGACTCAGTTCTTGTGAATTGTCATTAGCCTCGAGGGCACTGGTGACGTGAATAGACTTGGAATCAGCATTTGGTGAGCTCGTCAGGCGGATTGTTTTTTATTATCCCTCTTCCATGCGGTTTGACAATTGCTGACAACTGCTGTACTCAGTGCCCATCCCTAATTGACCTTATCAAGCCAGATTCCAGGCCGCGCTCGTGCCCTGGATGGACTACTCCATCGTTCACGGATGCGCAATGCCTCGTGAAGGCATGCCAGTTATTCACAGGCCTCCCACAGCAACCACCTGCCGCCTTGTTGAATGCTTCAGATTCATGGCAGTAGCCTGGGGCTGAGCATCGCCTGGCCTTGCCATAATCTTCCCAATCTGAGTGGCCTAAACTGCTACTACCCCAGTCAGCCACTCCAGGGAGCCTGTGCTCTGCTCGCTGCATTGTGACCCGGTTCCACCTCCCATGCTGCCACCCACCACCGTAAGTGGATGGGCGCCAATGAGGGTTGGCAAGGAATGTTGTGGCGCACAGCCTCTGAAATCCCCTTCTCCTCCTCAGAATTGGAGGAATGTTGCACAGTCTTTGCATCTGGCGGCTCTTGTGCATCTCTTACAAGGTAGAGATCAGCGATGAGAAGGCAGCATTTCCATCTGTCTACTCGGCATTTGGGACTTTCTCTGACAAATTGTGCACACGTGAGCACGATGATTTGTGATCCACAGAGTGACCCTTGTACCCATACATTCGGCCATTCACTCTGTGGTTGCTCCGCACCCATATCCCTATGAGTGTCTGCTTGCCGTGCCTCCAGGCCTCCCAGCTGCAGCACCACTTCATCCACAGCTTGTTTATTGTCTGGATATAATAATTCTCATAATGTTTTTGGAATGCAATGTTAAAGAGCGTAGTTGTGGGGTTTGTGTCTCTTTGTCTATATCTGTTTGTGACTTAATTGAATTAAATGAATCTGGGCTGAAGGCTTTGATGTGTCAGGATATAATTTAAGTTTGAAATATTAAATAGATATATGTAAGATGTAAAGGCAGACATATGCATTTTAAAATAAACCTGACTAGATTGTTTGTAAAGGAGGGTTGAAGTGTCTCACCTAGCCAGTTGATGTTCGGAAACCATGTGTTTATTTTCTCCAAAGATCACTGTTAAAATTAATACTATGAGAGATGTTTTTTATGATTAGAAAGGTAAAATCCAAAAGCATAGTGAAACAATAAGAATTTGCATTTAAAGTGAAAAATATGCATAAAGGAGAGAAATCTGTGTGTACGTTGAGGCATTTTAAGGTCTAACAAGCTTGAAAAAGGTCTGCATCTATGCCTCAAGCCTCTGTTTACAATGAACTGAAGTTATGAAAACCCACTTTGAACTGAATTTCTCAAGGCATCTCCTGTTTCTTTGTGTGGGTCTTTTAAAACCTATGCGTCTTAATGTTGCCTTAACGAAAGTGTAACTGGGAGTATTGTTAATTAGGTGACTTGAAAGTGATCATATTAGTACTTTGTAGATCTATGTAAACATTTAAAAACATGTGTTCTGTTAATAAAGGTTTGATTTAGTTTTGTAAGAAACCTGTACGACTTGGTGGTCTTCTTACTACTTAATTCGAGACACGCATCTCAAAATATATACAAATTTCAAAACCGTTGTGGCAGTTCTTTCAAGTTTCCCTTTGGACTTTGAGCAGCCCAGCATTTACCATCGGCTGTGCCATAACAGTATAGTCATGCATGGCACGCCTTTTCCAGTTCTTGGCCTTTGCCATGTATATTAACGCTCTTCTCCAGCAGAAGTATAAATGTTCATTGTTACATGCCCTTAGAACACGCCCACAAAGTCGACCACCCTTGCAAGCCTATACTGTAGATGGTACTGCCCGAAGCACGATCTGGCATGTGGCTATTGAGCATTGACAGTACAGGGGTCACCAAGGCCTCACTACTGACTTTCACAGAAAGGTGACTACGCCTCTGATAATGCAGTGCTGATGCCTTAGCAATGCCTGGGCAGACAACCCCTTCACCTTTACTCGCACTTAAGGTAGGAAGTTTAATATCATGCGAAGCGTTATCCTTTCCTCCTCTCATTTGGCCTTTTCCAGCTCTGCAGCCAATGACACAAGTGAGGTCAGCAGATGATTCCCATCCTCCTCTGCTATCGCCATCTATTCCTGCTCAGTATGGCGGGGCAATGTTCTTAGAACCACCCTCTGAGTCCTCCAGCCGGGAGGAGCATTCCCAAGCAGGAATCAGCGAGGCAAAAGCAAAAAATGCTGGAAAAATTCAGCAGGCCTAACATCATCGGTGGAGAGTAAGAGAGATTTAACGTTAATGAGCTCTGAAGAAGAGCCATAAGGGCTCAAAATGTTAACCCTGTTGCTTTCTTTCTCACCACAGATGCTGTTAGACATGCTGAGTTTTTCCAGCATTTTCTGCTTTTGTTTCAGATTTCCAGCATCCGCAGTATTTTGCTTTCATTTTAGAGAGGAATCAGTGAGCCTGCGTAGGAAAAGCTTCAAGTGCCCCTCCAACACACTGATCCGCCGATATATTCTTAAAAGATAAACGTTAAAAAAACTGCGGGAGCTGGAATTCTGACGGCAAAACAGGAAATGCTGGAAGAAGTCAGCAGGTTGGGCAGCTGCTATAGAGAGTTCGCGTTTTGAGTCCGTATGACACTTAGGGTCCGCTTGGATTCTTTCTCCACAAATACTGCTAGACCTGCTGAGCTTTTTTTCTAGCATTTTAAGTTTCTGTTTCACCCAAATTAGCAAACCAGGTAGGCTTTTAATTCCAGATATTCACTCAATTCAAATCGCACAACCTGCCATGGGATTCGAACTCTAGTCCCCAGAGATGTACCGTGGAACACTGGGTTACCAGCCCAGTGATAATACAGCTACACCACCACCTCACATGTGGATTGGAACTTTCATATGCTAACCCACTGATGGAGCGGCCCTTCACCAGAGCGGCCAGCGGGGATGCTTGAACCTGATGTCCCTCATTCTCATGTACCAAACTAGAGAGAGGTGATACACATGCCCGGTGTATGCATGGGGTTTCAACCAGCAGTGAAAAACCGGCGATCTCACTTCAACCTCCAAGAGGTTCTCTTGATCATCATGCATTCTGAAATACCAACACTTCCGCACTTTTTGGAGGTCATTCGCCTTTTCCATCTGTGAGAAGGGCCGTTTACCTGTCCTTCCCAATGAAACACCGGTGTTCTTACATCGAGGAGAACGTGCAATGGAGAAAAGGAGTTTGGTAACATCTCAAGGAGAACAATTGCAAATGAGATCGATTCCACTTTTATATGACTTTAGCCAGAGAGCTTCTGGAACTTCTTCAAAATTCACTTATGGAGCTGTTTCAATGCTGTACATTTATTGTGCTGTAAGGTATTTTGCCCTAACTACCTGTCAAATGGCTTCAGATTTTGGCAGCTTGATCATTAAAAAATAGTTCAATTGATTCTGAAATAAACCTGAATTGGCATCAACCTTGATGTCCAGCTGATCCCAGCTGATGTTAATACTGGACAAGAAAGATCCCAGAGTGAAACCTGGCTTCATGGACCCTAAATTTGTTTTTTTCAGAAACCGTGGAACTCAGTTACTGAACACATTCACCAGCCCTTGCCAATGTATTTTAACATGAAACAGTTATTAAACAAGAAAATTAAGTATATTACACTAGAAAAAAATAGTTTGAAATATTTCAATACAAACTCCAGATAATGATTCAAGCTCCCGCTATTCCTTTTATCCCAGCAATGCCCTTACAGACACAAGGATCTCAGTGAACATTTGCCACAAGGTGAACAGAGAGACCTTGTTGCTGGGGTGGCCCAGTTGCAAACGGTTTTTCTTCCCGTAGACTTCTGAGTCATTCACTTGATACTTTTTCCCCAGTTGGTAACAAAAAAACGCATCCCAAACTCGCTAATACTTCAAATTCGGAGCAAGCACATGGGGCAGAATTTTCACCTGGGCGGACAGGAGAGGGAAATGACGCGCGATGACGTAGGGGGAGCGTCCCGACCTCAATGCGCAGCCGCGCGATCGTTCCGTTGGTGACCGGCGCGGGAACCGGGCCCGGTGAAGGCCATTAAAGTATTAATTAACTTAATATTTTCGCCAAGCGGCCTTTGCGCTCATTAGGAAGCCTCATCCACGGGCGGGGTGAGCTTTCCAACAGCAAATAAAAATAAAATAAATTACATCTCATTCATAACAAGTCCCTGCTCATGTGACAGTCACGTGAGGGTTCATGTTTCTTAACATTTAAAAATCATTTATTTTTGTTTTTTAGAACTCGCTGAGGATGCTCTGTGCAATCGCCCACATGCGCATGTTCCCCGCTCGCCCTCCTCCCACCCACACGCCCCCTCCCCACACACCATCTCCCACCCCTAACTACCCGCCCACCTGCACAGGCAGCGCTGAGCACTGCAGCATGCATTTCACGCTGGGCTGGCCTTCGTTGGACTGCCTCACAGTCCGGCACCATCACGGGTGACGGCCGCCCAGCCCGCCCAACAAGGGCAGAATTCAGCCCATGAGTTCCCTGAACCCAGTTCCCCAGCAGCCTTGCAGGGTTTCTTACTTGAGAGCTTGGAACCTCTGCGCCAGCTCACTCCAACACACATACTCACAGAACGGCACTTCCATCTTTGTCTCTCTGTGTGCCACTGGATCCTTGTCGCTAGGCAACAGCACAGTTGTTTCTACTTCCTGTTTCCCTTTCTTTCCTAAATTCACTAATCTACTAACCCCTTTTTAATCCATGTTTTCACTTCAAGGGTTGTAAAACATCGTTAAAAATGCATGTATCCAAAGAGGGGTCCCAGGCTTCCCGGCACAGAGCTCACACAAAAAAAACTATAAATGAAACTAGAACCATGTTCCATCTTACTTAGCACACAAATGCAAATATAAATTAAAATTAAAAGTTACACATTCTTCCTAATACTTGCTACCACAAAAACAAAGAACAAGCCCCTGGAGGAACATGGATTGACAATTTGCAATTGCACCTACTCTGGGAAATCTCGAGTTGGCATTTTTCGGTAAATGGTTTGTGAGTGGCTCGAATAGAAAGCTACTGCAAAGTCCACGCCTGTGTCTGGACTCTCGGGTTTATTAAGAATTTGTAAACTGTGTAAAATGAAAATTGTACTTTTCATTTATTGCTACAGGTTCATTCTGCTGTAACCTTATCGTTTTCAAATAAGTGAGATAGCCACGGCATGGAGTTAATGACGCATCCATATGCGGCTGGTAACCCTGATCCGTCAGTTCAACAATGAGTAATAGGTACTCACAGGGGGTGCAACCTTGACATTGATAAACACACTGTCTTTGAATGAGGAATTTAAACATTTCCTGTTGGTTTGTTTTCTGAAGTGTTAAGTCTAAAAGTTGTGCTTTGGTATCCTGGTGGCTGGTTTCCCACCTTGGTAACTGAATGGCTGTTTACGCTTGTTAAGTAAATGGGGACCTGAGATGGGGGGTGGGTTGCGCCCCATCTGAAGCCCCCTTCTGACTGGGTGCGCCCTCCGCTTAAGGCACGATGACTTCCGGGCCTCCCGCCTCGCCCCCTCACCAACCACCAGCAACCGCCCCCACCCCCCCAACTTTGTCCGCGGAGACCCCGATCGTCCACTTCGCGAACTCCCAGACGTTCCGTACCCACCCCGCCCTGGGACCCCACTTCCCTGCCTTCTGATTGCTCCGACGAAGTATTTGGCAGCTCCCTGCAGTACCTCATCTGACCACTGAAACGCTTTGCTTGGAGCGACTGGAGTACTGCAGGCAATCAGATTGGACGGCCGCTCTGCAAGGTGGGACTTCCTTCCAAGTGAGGGGCGGAAGCGCAGCCTGATGCCAATCAACGCTCGTTGGAGCGTAACGTGGCATCGGGGCTGCTGGACTCGACGTGTACCCCGCAGAAATTTCTGGCGAAACCCGGCCATCCTGAAAAGCCAGGCCCATGATTTCACACTTTCTCTTGCTGCCTTAGTGCGACGTCAATATGGCGATTGTTAATGCTCAGAAATTTTCTGGGGGTAAAGGACATATTTATTGGTATCTTGGAAAATTTAGCATAATTATGGCTGCAGCAGAAGATCTGGTTGCCCACTTGAAATCACGTACCAAGAAAGCAGAGATTGTTACAGAATTGGCTCATCCGCTGAAGCCCAACTTTCACCCCAGGAATCCGCCCCCTGAACTTTCTCTGAACTGTTTCTAATGCAGGTGGATCCCACCCCCCCCCCCCACCCCACCCTCCCCCAACTTGGTTAAAGAGACCAAATCTGTACACGGTGCTATAGGTACGGGGTCAACATTTCCCTGTGTAGCTGCAAAAGGTTTCCTACTTTTGCACTCCAGCCCTCCATCAGTAAAGGCCAACATTCAATTTGCCTTCTCAAGTCCTCATTGTACCTGCATAATAACACTTTTGATTATTCATATACAAGGGCACCCAAGTCCCCGTGTAATGCAGCATTTTTCAAATCTCTACCCATTTAAATAATATTCTGCTTTTCTATTCCTACTGCCAAATTGGATAACCTTACATTTTCTCACATTTCACTCCATCTGCCAATTCTTTTTGCCCATTCACTTGCCCTATCCATCTCTTTCTCGGACCTTTATTTCCTCACAAATTGATGCCTTACTTATCTTTGTGTCTTCAGCGGATTTGACTGCAACACGGCCACTCCCTTCATTCACGACAATAATGGAGATCATGAACAGCTAAGAACTCAGCCATGATCCATGTGACCCTCCACTAGTTGCAGTCTTTCAACTTGAAAAGAGCAATTTGACACTGAGGCTTCGTCTCCTGGTGGTTAAGCAACCCTCTAACCATGTTAATGTAACAACACCAACCCCTGAAGAAAGACCTCCAAGGCCCCCGCCCCCCACCACCCCCGCCCACACATACATACACACAACCAAACCGCCGCTCGCCAAAACCACGTGCTCTTGTCTTTTTCAGGACCCTTTCTATGTGTTATCTTATTAACTACACTTTGGAAATTGAAACGCATCACATCTCCTGCACCCACCCCTCCCCCGCGTCCTTTATACATTCAGCTTGGTATATCCTGGGACATCTCAAGTAAATATCTCCAGTTTCCTTTCACACAACCATGTTGATTCTTATTGCTTTATGGTTTTTTTGATGTCATGCTATTGCCTTCGTGATAATAGATTCAAACATTTTCCGAATGACATACGCTAGCCTAACTAGCTTATGGTTTCCTGTTTTTTTTGTTGCCTGCCTCCTTTCTTGCATAGTGGTGTTACACATATGGCTTTTCAATCCGCTGGGAAATTTCGAGAATCTAAGGAATTTTGCAAGGTTACGACCAATGCGACCACTATCCCTGCAGTCACTTCCTTTAACACCCGAGCAGGTCAAAACTAGGGGACTGGTTAGACCTTAACTCCATTAATTTTCCAATTAACTTTCTCTCTCATGATCGTGATAGTTTTACTTTCCGCTCTTTCCTTTGCCCTTTGTGCTCTTAAGTATTCTTTTGGTGCCTCCTATTGTGAACTCGTATACAAAATACTTATTAAAAGTCTCTGCTATCCTTTTCTTTACAATTATCAATTCCTTTGCCTCATCCTCTCTGCACAAAACAATTTTCTTTTAAATTTATTTGTAGAAGATTCCCCTGACTCTTCTTTTTTAATTATGTTTTGTTAGTTTTCCTGCTGTACTCTAAGTTATCCATCTTTAATATTTGTTCAGTCGTCTGGGCTTCTACGTGGCTCAGTGCTCTGTCTCTAGCTTTTACTAGGACGTATTAATGTCTTCAACGTAGGTTCCGGGGTCATGGTTAAAATGTGTCCAAATGATATAAGATCGTTCTTGTGGTTGAGAGTGTGGATGCTTGCAGACTTCAGATTATATCAATGGGCTGATGAGCTGAGTAGCAAATTCCTCATGGAATTCAGTTCTGGGAATCATGAACCAATTCATTTTGGGGAGGGTAAACGGGGCAAGGGAGTAGACAATAAATGGCTGGATATTGAAAAGAATAGAGGAACATAGGGATCTTGGTGCGCATGTCCACAGATCCCTGAATATAGCAGGACAAGTAGATAACCTGGTTGAGAAGGCTTACAGGATACGTTCCTTTATTTAGCACATAGAATTCATAGAACATAAGAATAGGGAGTAGCCGAGTGTTTTCTGTGGGCGATACCGGAGAGGGTCTGTGGTTGGCACGGGAGAGGCGATGTATGACAAACGAGTACTGGAGAATAAGCCCTTATCTTTTCCACAGTGGCTACTATCCGAGAACGGTTCACAAACTCGATGGTAACAAAAAAATGAATTCCACAAAAGCAAAAACAACTTCATTCAGGGAAACGGCCAAACTCGTACACTTCTGTCTTTTTTGTTTGTTCATGGAATGGCTGGGCTTAACTGGACATTTTAGATAGAACTACATTGCTGTGGGTCTGAAGCCACATGTAAGTAAGGACGGCATATTTCATTTGGTGACCCAGATGAGTACACAAAATCGGCTTGGTTGTAAAGTCATCATCAAACTTCAAAATTTCGCTACTGGCCGTGGGGGTATTCGAACCTCAGTCATTCAGAAAATCACGGTGGATTACCAGCCCACGAACTGCATCATTAAGCCGCCACTTCCCCTGAACAGTCATCTTCAAAGAGTTCCACGTGGAGTTCAATAATTGCCTGTTTGGTTATCGACCAAACACTGCTCTTTGCCACTTCTGTTCGGACACTTTGTGTGGCCATGCAAATCATTTCAGGACTGAAGTGAAAAACAGTGGAGGACGCGGCCATTATCTTCGGTAGGTGCCACGTCCACAGGGAATTGATAGATGGAATATAATGGGAGGGAAATGCGATGTAGACCGGCTTTCTCAGGAAGACTGGAAGAGAATTGCTTTTTTTTTTCAAAGGTGAAAGGCTGAGTGGTGTTGGTATTCGTAGAGACCTGCGTGCCCATGTACACAGACACAGGAACCCAACGTGCTAGTATGACAAACAATTAGGAAAGAAATGGCATGCCAACGGTTATTACAAAGGGGCGGGAGTTAGGTTTTGCTCTGTTAATGAATTTAAAACCTGCTTCACATTCATTAAATTGAAGGTAAGTTTCCAAAATGGTACGTCTCTAAACGGCTCACCGCGCCAGTGACCAGTGCTGGAGTAGCCAATTAGAACACGGGTCCTTTCTTTTATTCACTGGCCAATGGGGGTTTTGGGAAGGGAAGTTTGGCGGGTTTAAAATTGGCGGTTCAATCATTCATTTGAGTTGCAATACAGGACCAATTCCACCCTCATGCTGGCCTTCGTACCGGATGGCTCTCGGTGTCTGCACCCGTCTCTACTCAACATTACTTCAAAAAGACTTCCCTTCAAGGATGTGTTGGAGAAAATTCTGCCGAATTTACCCATAACCAAGTTCGATTGCTGATGGCACTTACAGATTGGGGTGCAAAGTCTCAGTGTAGGGGACTGAATCAATAATTATTGTTTGAACGATGAGTGAAACATAGGCATTTTCTACAAAGGGTTCAGATAGGTTTGATGCAGAATAAAACGCCAATTCTTTGCAACACCACGCGAGGCACCTGGAGAACTGTAGAGTTAGAATTAAACAAGAACAGCGATTTGCCACTGCAAATCATTTATCATTATAAACCCGCACGTGCCTTGGTCCAATGTTGCTGGAACAGATTATCTGGTTAGTGTCACATATCTGTGGGAGATCGCTGTGTGAGAATTGCCGACCGCATTTCTAACATTGTAACAGGGACTGCATTTGAATATGTATTGCATGGGCTACAAAACGATCCGGGGAGTCCTTAGGCCGTGAAAGCGGTTATAGAAATTAAATATATTGTTCTCTTAAAAATATTCAGCTCCTGTTCTACGCTCATCTGAGGCAAAATGCAGGATTGCGTGAAAATATTTACACAAAGCTAACACATTTCGGAGGATCGAGGCTGATGATGACCATAAGGTGAGTTATTACGAATTACTTTAAGCTACCGATTCGATTGGCAAAGAAAGGCTCTGCTATCGATAATCTAATACTTACACGCGCAAGACTTTACTATCTAAACACTGTGTAGCTAATTTCAGATCAATGCACCATGGGATCACGGAATATTCCAGAAGGTAGTCAGTTGGCCCATTGTCATCTGTGCTGACTAATTTACAAAGAAATAACAAATAACGTACATTCATGTTGCACCTCTCATGATCTGAGAATGCCAAAAGCGAGTTAATTTTAGATCGATCGTTGAATCTAATACAATTCCCATTGTGTCATACCATCAGTAAATGTATAAGTAGGAACTATGTTCTCGTGAGAGAGTTTGAAGAGTTAAGCTCAAAGGTAAAATTCAGAACATCACTGCTAATCAGTTCTGAGTTGATAATTGGTCTACGTGCCAATTGGAATAGAGTCAAGCAAATTCGAGAATTAAACACGTGTCTCAAAGAGCGTGAGGGAAGTGGGGTTTTTGATTGATAGGCCACTGGCACCAGTGTTCGGGAGGGAAACAGAGAGCTGTTCCATTGCGATGGGATCCACTTAAACCGAGCAGGCATCCTGGAGAATCGTATAACTAGGGTTTTGGTTAGGGCATTAAAGCAACAGGGGAAAGATTCGGGGGCAGGGAGATATGGAAATCCAAAGAAAGTAAATTGAGGCAGCAGAACTGCCTGGTAATGCAGGGAAAAGGTAAGCAGAGTGGGACAGGAAGGGACGTATGGTCGGATATTCCGATCTCCAGGGCAGTGCATCTGGGGCATTCCCAAAAGATGCGCTGAGCAAATCCCACACCCTCACCGCCCCAATCGCGCCACCCCTTTCCTCCGTGGCGCCTCATATTTCTCAGGAAAGGATCCAACAGCAAAATTCCTTCGGGCAATTGACCTGGACTGTGAACGATAGAGAAGATCGATTTAAATCACAAAATTCGTCGGATTATTCCCAATAATTGCCCAGGAAATGTTAGAAGAGTTACAACCACCTCCCCCTTCTGGGTAACTATGGAATTTACTTCCCCAGACCTCACACAGGACTCACCACACACCTCCTGAGCTCCCAAGTGATTACCTCCATCCACTAACCACACCCACATAGGACATACCGGGAATCCCACATACCACCGCAAATATTCCCCGTCTACCCTCCCCCCACTCAACCCGTCGAGACACCCTGCAGACATTTCCCAAAGCTGCCCAGGAGCCACGAGCCGACCCACCCCCGGGCCTGAGCTTACCCCGCCCCACTCCCAGGACTAACCCAGCCCGAAACCCCCTCCAGGTTGGAACCGTCGTGACCCGTGCCCCAAACGCCAGACTCGAACTGACCTCTGTAGGGCTGCCCCAACCCGATCACACACAAGCCGAGCATTACCCAATTCAAAGACCCGTCCTGCCCCCCCTCCGCACCTGGCCCGACCAAACTCCACACATCAAGGCCCGACCGGCCCAATACGACCCTACCCGTGCCCGACCCAACCCAGACGACCACCGCTGCATGGTCCCAACCGACACACCACCTCAAGCCCGATCCAACACGACTGGATCACTCAGACACAGCCCCCACCGACCTGTCACATCCGCACTGAGGCTTGAACATACCCAACTCCTCCAGACCCTAACCGAAGCAACACATTTCCAAGACGGCACCCCCCCCACCCCCCACCGACAAGCCAGACCTGACACGAACAGAGGCCTCACCCGACGGGGTCACCTATCCCTCCAGGCCCGAAACAAAACTATTCGATACCCCGCCACCACCACCTCACCACTCCAGGCCCCACCTGACCTCTACTCCCCGCCCCAAATCCTATACTTCGACTAATGCGCTTACCTTCTCTCTGGCTTATCATGGTGGTTGGACCTTGAAGCCTGCCTGCTTTAGGGCAGCTAGTTCCGCAGAAAAGTAGGCATGGCTTTCTTACCTTCTACTGAGCTGCCTTCGTCTGTCATCCACGGGAACCCGCTACGCTGGAGTGAACTTGCCCAGCCTGAATCAGAAGTTTTGGCGATGTAGGAGAGGCTAGATTGAACGGTGAATAATTACGACCAGGGTGGCATTGCAACTCATTTGCCGATCCATCAGAACTTACAGCCCATAGGCCAGGCTTTGACTGCCCTGCTGCAGTGTGTCTCCCACCAGCAGATGCGACCGGCCATTTGAATCTCCATTCAGCTTGGACCATAAATCCCGCCGGGCGGGAGGGGCTGTAAAACCCAAGCCATGGGTCAGAATGCTGTGTCTGGTGGGTGGTCGGGCGGGCGCCGGACCCGAATGGACCTGAAATAGCCCGAGATGACGTCGGACAAACGAGCTCTCTGATCTCTCACCCGCACCCTCAGTCATGTCAGCGCCTGCCCTCTCCCCACCTCCAACCCCGGCAGCGCTGAGCATATTAGCGCACTTTTCCCTCTGGCTGGCAGCTATTTGGCCAGCCAGGGCGGAATTTAATGCTGGCGGGATTCCACTTAAGCGGACAGCTATTTGGCTTTTGAACGGCTCGCCTCAATTTGCAGCCACAACCTCGCCATGACGGGGCCGTGAATTTCCGCCCATATGTTTCTGCCCCTTAAAGAATCAAGTGGCATGGGGAGCGGCCGGGAAAGTGGAATTTATACCCAACTCAGCCCTGATAATATTGAATAGTGGAGCAGGCTCGACGGGCCATGACACCTGCTCCTGTTCCTATCTCTTGTGTTCTAGCAGATTTGTAATCTGACTGCAATGTTCTCGTCCCCAAATTGATCTCACCGCCCCCGCTCTTTCCCTATAGCACTGGACTAATCCCAGTTGAATTATTGTATTACACTGTGCTTAAAACGCGAAAATGGTTTGGCTATCCCGCTCTCTGTCAAGAGCCCTGTCCCTGTATCAACCCTAAACTAATCTCATTATTGCACTTGCTCCCGGTGAGAATTCGAAACTAGTCACACTTCCTCTCACTTTTCCCATAACTTTCCTTCCACAAACCAGACTAATTCAGACTACACAGCTCCCCCTCCAAGCCCATCAACCTGTATCATTCATAGAGGTATCCCTCTATCCCACTTTTCCTCCACAGGCCTGCGGCTATCCTAGTGCATTCCCACCTCCCCAATCACTCTCCCGATCGCATTGGGGAATTCCCAAACCCATTCCAGCCTGAGGCACGATGCGCGATTGTGCTGCACAGAGATATCCAAGTATTTATGTTGCATAGAAAACGAACAGTACTAAATCAGCAAATCAGTGATTTTTCAAGTTTATTCCAGATTTAACAAACGGCGACCGCTCTATATCAAACAGTAAATTAACAGCAAGATTGGGATTCCTGCTGTCACTGGAGCAGGAAGGTTCCATTGTCGCGGGACAAGACTTGCGTCATTCTGGGACAGACATTAAGGTCAACTCTGTTTCTCTCTCCACAGAGGTTGCCAGGCCTGCTGAGATATTTCCAGCATTTTCTGTCTCTGTTACAGATTTCCAGCATCCGCAGTGTTTTGCTTTTATCGTAAGATCACGCCTTTTTGAAGATTCCCGTCCTTCGCGCTGAAATTCAAGGCCCAACAGCTGCAAAACCCTTGTCAAGTGATAGGGAAATTGATGCTTAACGATGAGCAAATTGTGAAAAAAAATCCATCAACGATACAGGAAGTACAGTTTGCTGTAGGTGCGGACGTTTGTGACACTCTGGTAAGGAACATTACCCGGCAGCGAATGGGGATGTTTCTGCCAATAGGGGAGGAAAGTCACCAGTGAGCAATTTGGGGCGTCGGTATTTTTGGTCTGGAGAGGTCAGCTGTTGGTCAGTTGGGATATTCCCTTCTCTATGGTAGAGCAGTGTCACTGTAGGAAAGTCACCCACCAGTAAATTGGGATAATTTCCTTTTTGGCACAGGAAAACCAGCAGTCAGTCAATTGGGAACCTAGTGTCACGAGTGCAGGAAAGCCACGTGTCAGGAAATGGAGCTTTAAGATCATCTGGTGTAATTCAAAGCAGGTGGAAAAATCAATACCGCCAATCCATTCAATCCAATGGCCATTATTTATAATATTATTGATAATAATAATGTTATTACTATTTCACTCATTTACCTAATAAATTCAGCGGATATCGCACTATTTCTTTTAACTGCTCCCTGAATTTACTCTGAGTCACTGCATAAATAAACGTGTTTGTGCAGCAACTGAGTAGCTGAAGCATATTTGCACTTTCTTGGAGAATAAATTTGGGGTCAGTGAAGCTTTTGATTTTATAATCACTTGTAAATCGGTCATAGAAGAACTGCACAACATACGTTATCCACAACAGAATGAAACTTCCGGAGATGGCAAAGAGTAAAACAATGGACTTTCTCCGGCTCTCCAGCTCTGGGTCACTCTGCTTCTCTGCACTCCTCTGGGCTCGGAGTCTCTTCCGGGTCTTACTGGTCGCTAGAATGTGCCTGACAGTCAGAGCATTGAAGAAAAAAATCAGGAAGAACGAGAGGCAAGGGGTTAAAATACGGTCAGACCAATCGAACACTGTCCACAGGTTTGAAGTATAGCGGGTTTTCTTCTGTCTGCAATACCAGGGGACATTATCGATAACATAGATGGGCTCGTGTATAAAATACCAGGGAACACTTTTGAAACATCCAAGCGCACAAACAATAGAGATGATAACTGCTGCAGTTTTCTCGGTGCAATATTTTGCTTTCAGATTCTGGCAGCAAATGGCCACAAAACGGTCAAAAGTGAAAGCGACCGTTAACCAGACGGAGCTGTCTCTGGACGCATGAATTAATGCAATGTTGAGGCTGCACACGGGAGTAATGAATACAAAACAATCTGGAAAATAAATACCAGGAATCCGGTTCATTATCACGGCTGTGATGATCACGAGGAGATCCGTCACTGCCATGGATACCAGATACTGAGTGATACATCTGGAGAGACCACACCTTCCTCGGGATAGGATCACAATCGCCACGAGGTTAACTGCAAGGGAGAGGGATAAACAGAGAAAGAGGAAGGAGTCACGGAATGCATCCCAGCATGAACAATAGCTTTATCAGAAATATGCATAATGCTTTGGGCTGTGATTATTGAAGTGGCGGGGGCTGATATAGGGTGAGATCTTGGGGGAGCAGAGACATTTTCAAAATAATCGGGAAACAAGCTGCATTGAAATAAATTGAAATGTCAAATACGCAAAAGAATCAATGTCATAATGAAGAATTAAATGGACCAATAAGCAATATATTCAGATTTAAGGTAATGAATTAAATGACAAAATCAACAAAGTATCAAACGGAATGCAAGTGAAAACAAATTTAAAGTTAATATTGCAACGATGGAAAGAAAGTTGTAGGAGCCTTGTATTGATCTGACCGCTGACGGTTATTCCAATGGAAAATAAGAGCTTTCCATTGCCGTATGCAGCAGGGAGATTTTGTTTATAGACATAGCCCAACAAACTACAATGTGACAACTAACCAGTTGGTCTAGAACTGACGAAATTGGCTATGAAACAGTTGATGTACAAAGAATAAGGAGGTCCCTTGCTCAATTAACTTCTCTCTAAGCAGAACATCGTTCCATAACAAACTACAGTTTCAGCAAAACAGTGCCCCCTTAACAATCCCTAATGTCAGACTACATTATGGACCATCGTCTTCGACAGTGCATTCCAGCCGATAACTCAGGGACTAAGGGCCCTACTGAGCTAAAATTAAGCAACTTTATATAAATGCACCAAATTGAATGGATATTCGAAGAATGTCCACAGTGACCGCGACAATGGCAAATGGAGATCCAGTCAGGTGTTCGCAAAAAAAATAATGAATTGCCCTTGAATCTAAAGGAGGAATCCAAGGGCCAAAATGGATGTTTGAGGCCGCGGACGAGTTTGGACGAGTTAGAATTGGAAATGTCAAGGACCGTGAAGGGTGCAAACATCAGGAGGAGTGCTCAGGGTGAGTGGAAGCTTCAGCGGGAAAAGTAGAAAAAAACCGGAGCAGCGGGTTTGGAAGGGAAGCGAGAGGTTGAAAAGAACGGAGGCATTCGGGAGATTGGAATGGATGTTCCTGGGAAATGGATATTAATGATTGCGACACACATGCATCATTGTTGTGAACGATCAATGAGACTTTGAGCTGTCAGTTACCTTCAATAAATTCATTCTTCATAACGAATACGATTTCATCACTTAACGTATTAAGTCAGTAATTGTTCACTATTATTTACTTAAACAAAACAGTTGATGTTTAAATCATTTGGGAAGAATACACAATATCAAAGTATTTCTGAACCCAAGGGTCTCAATGACTATTCATTAGGTCCAGTTCAGTAATTGTTAATGGAAGGAAACTAGCATTTCCATATCATTCCTACACGAACGTGTACAATTATCCCCTTTGTTTCCATGTTATTCGAACAGGCATGTCCATTAATTAATGTCCCCGTGTTTTCCCATGGGGGTCTGTGCAATTCTGTGAGCGTCAATAGGCCGAGCTCCACATCATCATCCTCCTTCCAATTATTGGAAATTCTTTCAGTTGAATGCTGGGTTTGTATTTGAAAAGTCAAATTGTTTCCGCGTTTTACACAGCATATTATCTGTTGGAGTTCACTACATGTGCACAGTCGATGAATAGGTTACATATAAATGAAACGTAGTAGGGCTTTCAACCCTTCGAGACCGTTTGACTATTGAATTAGATAAAGGGTGATGTATATTTTAACTCCATTCGCACACCTATTCCCATATCCCTGGCCCCTCCTTCTCATAGCATGCCCGAAGAGAGCGCTGACGACGATGAACTCGGATTAGACTGGTCCATGGTTACGCTTGGAAAAGGGCTGCAGTCATTTTCTATTCCCTCCTGCAGGATGCCCCCCCAGCTCTGCCTGCCAGCCATTATTGGAACGAGTCATAGGTTGCAAATCAACCTGTTTGACCCTGTGATGAAGGCACTTTCTGTGGTCATCCGGTCCTGAAGTGGGACTAGAAACCGGAGCATCTAGTCCCGAGGTAGTGACGCTCCGGCAGTATCACAAGATGTCTCTTATCCCTTTGCTGCACTTGCCTAACAAAGATCTATCAACCTGAGTTGTAGCATTGTCAATTGAGCCTCCAGCTTCAACATCCTTTTCATTTGGGGAAGAGGCCAGATATACAACAGCTTTCTTGTGAAAAAGCATCTGCTGCCGTCACGCCTGGTCAGCATATTCTAATTTTAAGGTAATGACGCCGACTCCTGGGATTATCCAGCATCAGAAAAAAAAATCCTTTATCTCCCTGATTATTTCTTTTAATTGTCTCTTCTCTCACGTCATGTATTACCCTCACTGTCCGATTGTTTGTAACCATGGCGTTTCCCATCTTATCACTAGGGGACAAGACCAGGAGGAAAGCGCCAAAACTTCTCCAGCTGTTACGGGGTTTGAGTGGACGGTGTTGGCGATAGGTTGCACCAGACTCTCCTGTCCAGCCAACTCGACTAGCCAACTCTTTTAGCCCCCAATCATTGCATACATCTCTTAAACTTTTATATTCGGGGGTGCATATCACGTTCGTTTCCTGATAATAAAACCCTCTCATCCAGGGATCATTCTGGTAAATCATCCTGTCCTAGGTCGGTAGTGTATTTCTGAAGTGCGAAACTCAGAGCTGGATGCAGTCTAGACAGAGCTTCCGGACTGAAATAAAAACTACAATTCAGTCAAACAATTACCAGCTTGCTGCAATACCTTACCTGGAACAGCGATGGATGCAAGGGCGGTGTAGTAAATGGCATATACCAGGCCTCTTGGTGGTGCGTGCATTTTCTATGAGAAGCAGCAATGACAGTTCGAAATACCACGAGTGCTCTGCTTGGTATTTCAGGGCTCCTTTATTACACTCGATGTTAAATACCAAGAGACACAATTAGGTAACATTCCCAGAAAAGTCAGTTACAGTCACTGAACAAACATGTTAAGGTGACATCATCATTTACATTAGTTAAAGTCATTTGAACAAACAAGTTAATGATGGCTGTTTGATGTTCACTTTTTGTACAATAAGATGCATGTATCGCAATATCTAAAGCAAAGGTTGTGCCAGTTAAAGAAGAAAGTATTTTCCTCTTACCTGAACTGCCCTTTATGTGACTCCAATCCCACACGGACTTGGTTGGAACTTAACTGGTCACTGCTGTAACCGTGAAAGCCAATCAATTGTATCAAACAGCTGGACAGGAACAAAATAATTTATACAGGTAGGCAATGAGGCTAAGAACTGAACACAGATTTCGGAGATAACAACAACACATCCAGACCAGTGGACCCTGCAAATCCACCCTCAATCATATCTGGAGGCTGACGCCACAATTTGGAGAGCTGCTTCACAAACTAGATCAGCAACAGCCTGACACAGTCATACTCCGAGAGTCCTGCTATCAGCTGAGGTCCCAAACTCCTTTGTCGGAATCCGTGGATATACCCTGCCCACCAGTTGGACAAACCTGGGAAATATGTGAATACAGTGGCATATAGTCAGGGATGAGTGACCTTAAAAGCCCTCGATTTAGGCGGTGCACACAAGCCAGCTAATGGATTTAGATCAAACATGTGAATGGAAATTTCCCGCTACGTGCTATCAACCATCGCCCACCACCACAGCTCATATATCAACATTAACATTAGGCAAAGTAATTGAACCCAAACTAGACAGGGTAGATGCAGGAAGGATGTTCCCGATGGTGGGGGAGTCCAGAGCCAGGCGTCACAGTCTGAGGATACGGGATAGACCATTTAGGACAGAGAAGAAGATAAATTTCTTCACCCAGAGAGTGGTGAGCCTGTGGAATTCGCTACCACAGGAAGGAGTTGAGGCCAAAATATTGTATGTTTTCAAGAAGGAGTTAGATATAGCTCTTAGGGCGAAAGGGATCAAAGGATATGGGGAGAAAACGGGAGCAGGCTATTAAGTTGAATGAACATAATGAATGCCAGAGCAGGCTCGAAGGGCCGAATGGTCTATTCCTGCTCCTATTTTCTATGTTTCTATGCATCTTTACTTAGTCGATATAAATTCACCTGGGGAATGCAATGAAGGCAGAAAAAGGCAAAGAGTATACAATAAAGGGGGGCTTCATTGCCCATTACTAAAATTGTCGTGTTACCATCAACCATGTCCGTGATAATAGGTCCTGAAAGACATTTCTCTCAGTTTAAGCTTGTGGCAGGTTGAGGGAGAAGTGACGGGAGATTAAAAACCAGCGAATCTACCTATCTCAGGTGCAGCTTTCCATGACATCTTTCAGTGGGAGTAGCCATTAAGCGGTACTCATAGAGGCCAAGTTCAGTTGGGAGATGGACGCCCGGTGCTTTGTATTGCCGTACCACTGAGCGGAGCGGGATATATTAAGAACAGATTCAAAAGTTGCAAGATGCGTTGGAGCCAACAGCAGAAGCAAAATTATATTCACCACAACCTGTAACCTCATTACCCATGTCCCCCTTTCCTTTATCAGGTCAAGTTATCACTCCTGTTTCTGGGGCAGGGGTTGGGCAGGAGTGGTGATGTGGTAGGGGAGTGGTGGGGGGGGGGGGGGGATGGCGGTGGGAGGGGGCGGGGGGGGGTGGGGGGCGGGGTGTAGAAAAGCATTCTGAAGAACAACGAATGTGCAACTGAAATTGCAGCATGAAAGAGACAAAGCAACAACATTGGACGACACGGATATGAACCCAAGGGCTGAGGTAGGTGCCTCAATCCGCACAGTCCGATGGGCTCTGGATATAGCATCACAGTTATGACATGGGGAGACGTTAGCTTGGTGGCAAAGTCACTGGATTAATAATCCAGAAGGCCACGTGACTGTCCTGGGAAAATTAATGGACGATGCACGACAGCTGGTGGAATTCAAATTTAATCAATCACCTGCAATCAAAAAAAAGAGGCTCAGTGACGGTCACCACGAAAACTATCATCGATTGTCGTAAAAGCCCATCTGGGTCATTGAGAGCCCTTTAAGGAAGGAAGTTTATCATCCTTACACAGCCTGGCGCACATGTGAATCCGGATGCCGCCGAAGTGGGTGACTCTTAACTGCCCCCTGAAATGTTGCCACTCAGTCCAAGGGAAAATAGGGGTGTGCAACAAACTTTGGCCTTGCCAGCGATACACACACATCCCATGAAACACTAAAGAAAAAATGTATATTGTAATTGGAAGATCTACAGCGTGCATCTCATAGAAAGTTACGGGGCTAAAAGGGTTAAGTATTTAAGAAAGGTTACACTGACCAGTCTTGCATTGCCCTGAATATACAAGAGAAAGTTGTCACCTAATTTTGCTCTTGAAGGAATGAACGGATTTCATAAGTTACTTAGAGGCAAACAGTTTGCCTGGTGGCGAATCCAGGGCATGTGGCAGGAGCTTAAAATTAATGTGCGGCCAGGTAGGTGAAAAACCACTTTTTCACACAAAGCCAGAATATTCTGTCCAAAAATCAGTGGCGTTTCAGTCAATCGGACATTTTAAAAATTGAGTTACACACATCTTTGTTAGGCAAAGTTACGAATTGCAATGAAAGGCAGTTGGGTAAATGCTGGTAAAAGACAGCTCAGCCGTGGTGTAAATGAATGTTGCAATCGTTTCGACGGGCTGAATGGTTTGCTCCTGTTCCTGTGTTCCAATGTCTCCCTAAGTAATTGACACAGACAATATGCAAAATCCCCCAGGGATATGTGTCCGCAAAAGGCTGGAGAAACTCTTCAGACAACTACCACAGCACGCGCCTGCACCCAATCGCTAACCAAGTAATATAAGAAGTCATGTTATTAAGTAATTGGGTTGACACGGGAACTCCAAAATTGAAACTTAACTCTGCTTTCCTCCAAAATGAAACTTGACTCATTGAAATTTGAACCTGGAAAATAACTCCCACCCCCACTTTGGAGGTTGAAGAAAGTTGGTTCGACTGAGAAGTGAGAGTGTTAAACACTGAGCCACGGCTGCGAAAGCTAAAGGGGATAAAGGAAAATGTCAGAAAAAACAAAGAAAGATTAGAAACTAACAGCAAAAACTCAAAAAGGACAGAAGGAGAGAGCTGAATCCTGCATAGCGACTGAGAACCAGATGCAAAATTGCACAGTGTGGCTGTCCATTACCGGTTACATGCGGAGAGATATACGAACATACATCCGAACATATGAATTATGAGCAGGAGTAGGCCATTCTGCCCCTCGAGCCTGACCCGCCATTCAATAAGATCCTTGATAATCTGATTGTGGCCTCATCCGTCTACTACCCGAAAGCCTTTGCCTTCCTTCTTAGTCACTAATCTATCTACCTATGCCTTGTAAATATTCATTGACCCTACATCCACCGCTCTCTGAGGAAGAAAGTTCCAAAGAACCATAACCCCCTCAGAGAGAAAAATAAATCCTCTCATTTCCTTCTTAAATGGGAGACCATTGATTTTTTTTAACCATTTCCCCCATTCTAGCCTCTCTCACACAGGAAACGTCCTTTCAGTATCCTCCATGTCTAGTCTGGGATACTTGCCTGTATCAGCCGAGGCATAAGATACAAGAAAAGGGAGGTTATTTTGCAACTGTATAAAACGCTGGTTTGGCCAGCACTGGAGTAATGCATGCAGGTCTGGTCACCAAAGAATACGAAGGGTGTGATTGCAATGGAGAGGGTGCAGAGGAGATTTATCAGTGTGCTGCCTGGGCTGGTGGGTATGAGCTATAAGGAAAGATAGGATAGGCTGGAGTTGTTTTCCTTGGAGCAGCGAAGCTTGAGAGGGGACATGATAAAGGTGTATAAGATTATGAGGGGCAGAGATAGGTTATATAGAAAGACACTTTTTCTTTTAGTCGAGGGGTCAATAATCAGGGAACATAGATTTAATGTAAGAGGTAGGATGCTAAGAGGGGACTTGCAGAGATATTTTTTTCACCCAGGGGATGGTGGGAGTCTGGAACTCATTGCCTGACAGGGTAGTTGAATAATAAACTCTCGTAATATTTACGAAGTATTTAGATGTTCACTTGTGTTGCCATAGCCTCAAGGGCTTTGGGCCAAGCGCTGGAAGAAGCGATTAGCATAGTCAGATCTTTGCTGATCAAACGGCCTCCTTCTGTGCTTTGGATGCTTATGGGTCTAAGGCTGGCTACGAATCCAATGTTCTCCTCTCAACTCTCCCCAATTAAGCAGGCGAATATGCGAGTCTGTAACGAAATTCATGAAGCTTTGACAAGCTTCGCTGTGAAGGATCTGATAGCTGGAGACCAAGGCACAAAGCCTGAGATGGAGAGAAAGGTGTTTGGAACTGTGAGCAGCTGAAAAGGGAGGGGAGCGTTGACTTGAAGCAAATTTCTCGGCCGGTGAGAAAGGGAGCAGGGATGGGTTAGCTGAGAAAGAATATGGCGGAGGAGAGTGCGGAGATGGGTGAGTAGATGGTGGGATTGAAGAGCTGGGAAAAGGCATGGAAAGAGCGCGGAGGGGTGGAGAATTTTCCATTATCAGGCAGGTCAATAATCGCGAGGCATTGGTTTAAAGAAGTCTATGATGTGTGTAGGGGGGAGGGGGGAGCAGTGTGGGTGGGGGGAAGTTGAGGATAATTTTATTTCTCCTTGCTGTGAATGATTAACGACGGAGCTAAAGGCGAGTGACATTGCTTCAATTGTGAGCAGAAGATTTTGCAAGTAATGTTCAGGGAGAAACCACAGATCCAAATAATTTTTAAAACATAGGATAATAGTTTATTTTCCCAGGTCCACAGCCACGTGTTCGAGCCTACCTGACCTCTGGCCTGGAACAACGAGTGACTCATCTGAACCAAATTGCTACTGAAAAATAGCACTGTAGGAGCATCTTCAAGCTATTCGTTGCTAGGGCTACCCCAGGGATTTCACACCGCGCCCACTTTCTTTTATCAGTGCTTGTTGCACATGCTGTAATTATGCTCACAGGCTGACGATGTGATCCCATAAATGTTGATATTTTTTGTTGCAGTCAAAATGGATGGAGGAGCATTACCTGCTCCTGGAGGAAGTTTTGTTTCTTTCAGAAGATACTAAGTCATAGAGTTATACAGCACAGAAACAGGCCCTTCGGCCCATCGTGTCCGTGCTGGCCATCAAGCACCTATATATTCTAATCCCATTTTTCCAGCACTTGGCCCGTAGCCCTGTATGCTGTGGCGTTTCAAGTGCTCATCTAGCTATTTCTTAAATGTTGTGAAGTTTCCTACCTCTACCACCCCCTCAGGCAGTGTGTTCCAGACTCCAACCACCCTCTGGGTCAAAATAAAATCCTCAAATCCCCTATAAACCTCCTTCCCCTTACCTTAAATCTATGACTCCGGTTATTGAAACCTCCACTAAGGGGAAAAGTTTGTCCTATCCACCCTATCTATGCCCCTCAAAATTTTGTGTACTTCTATCAGGTCCCATCTCAGGCTTCTCTGCTCTTAAGGAAAACAACTCCAGCCTATCCAGTCTCCCTTCATAGCTGAAACGCTCCAGCCCAGACAACATCCTGGTGAATCTCCTCTACATCCTCTCCAGTGCAATCACATCCTTCCTATAGTGTGGCGACCAGAATTGCACAGTACTCCAGCTGTGGCCTAACTCGTGTTTTATTTAGCTCCAGCATAACCTACCTGCTTTTATCTTCTATGCCTCGGCTAATAAAGGCAAATATCCCAGATGCCTTCTTAACATCGTTATCGACCTGTGCTTCTGCCTTCTGGGGTCTATGGACATGTACACTAATATCCCTTTGTGCTTCCTAGAGTCCTACAATTCATTGTGTATTCCATTGTCATGTTAGCCCCCTCAAAATGCATCACCTCACAATTCTCAGGATTAAATAACATTTGCCACTGCTCTACCCATTTTACCAGCCGATCTACATCTTCCTGTAATCTAAGGCTTCCCTCCTCACTATTTAAAGCACCACCAATTTTCTTATCATCTGCAAACTTACTGATCATGCCTCCTATATTCATGTCTAAATCATTAATGTACACTACAAACAGCAAGAGTCCCAACACCGATCCCTGAGGTACAGCAATTGTCACAGGCTTCCAGTCACAAAAACAACGTTCGACCATCACAGTCTGTCTTCTGCCACTAAACCAATTTTAGATTAAATTTGCCAAATCGCCCTGGATCGAACGGGCTCTTACCGTCTTGACCAGTCTTCCATGCAGGGCCTTGTCAAAAGCCTTACTGAAGTCCATGTAGACTACATCAACTGCACTACCCTTCTCTACACAACTAGTCACCTCCTCGAAAAATTCAGTCAAATTTGTTGGACATGATCTCCCCTTATAAAGCCATGCTGACTATCGCTCATTAATCCCTGCCTCTCCAAGTGGAGATTAACCCTGTCCCTCAGAATTTTTTTTCCAATATTTTCCCTACCACTGATGTTAGACTCACTGACATGCCCTAATCACCTGATTCATTCTTTAAGCCCTTCTTGATTAATAGCACCACATTCGCTGTCTCCAGCCCTCTGGCATCTCTCCAGTGGCCAGAGAGGATTTGTAATTAGTGTCAGCCTCCGCAATCTCCTCCCTTGATTAACGCAGCAGCCTGGGATACATCTCATCTGGGCCTGGGGGTTTATCCACTTTTAATCTCGCTAAAACCGCTAATATCTCCTCCCTTTCAATACTAATTTGTTCAAGTACATCACAGTCCCCCTCCCTGCTTTCTATACCTGCACCACCCTTCCCCATAATGAACACAGATGAAAAGTTCAAAACCTCACCTACGTCTTCAGGCTCCATGCACTGATTGCGACTTTCGTAAAGAATGGGCTCTAATCATTTCCTGGTTATCCTCTTGCCTGTAATATATTTATGAAATGCATTGGGATTTTACTTTATCTTGCCTGCCAGTGTTTATTCATTCCCCTTCTTTGCTCTCCGAATTACTTTTTTATGTGCCCCCCCCACCCCCCACCGCCCCAGCACTCTCTACACTCGTCTAAGGCTTCCGATTTTTTCAGTCCTCTGTATCTGCCATAAGCCTCCTTTTTTTTGCTTATCCAATCCTCTGTATCCCTTGACATCAAGGGTTCCCTGGACTTGGTGGTCCTACCCTTCACCTATCCTGATGCAACGGGACAGGCACTCCAAAGAGTAGTGAACGTTAAGAGGCCAGGGCGTAAAGGGGAAAATTAATCATTTCTGCAGTACAGGAGGAGAAACTGGGAAGCAGCAGCCCATGGTCTAGCCTCCATCTCCGCTGGTTCGCACCGTCACCCCTCCACGTTGCCCACACCCTCCTTGCACCACCCACCCCCTCTGCCCTCATTAGCTACCCTGCCCCTCTTTCGCTCTTAATTCCTGAGTCAGGCCTTGCATGTGTGGGTTTCGTGTTTGGACAAGTGCAAGAACAGCCAAGCAACTGGAGTGGGAAATGGAGATCCAGGTGAATGAGTGGGGCTAAGGCTCAGGACCGGATACGGAAGTCTGGCGCCCCGCCTGGTGGGTGCTCGAGTGGACAGTACTGAGAACATTTCTCACCGTTCCTGACGCCCTTCTTCCTGTAAGAACCCCATTCCATTCTGTCAGTTCCTCTGTCTCCATCGCATCTTTTCTTACGTGCTGCTTTGCACAGTGGTGCTTCGGGAATTTTGTCCTTTTTTTCCCCAAACCGAGCATTCCATCCCACCATCACCCGAACTGAGGTGGACAGGACCCGCAACCATGTCGGATTCATTTTCCGCACTTCTGCCCTCACCCCAACCCCCTCTCTCGCAGAACCACAATGGGTTCCCCTTGCCCTCACTTTACAGTGGCCTCCATCATCAAATGGTGTTCCTTGGCCACCTCCAGCATGCTGCCACCACCAAACACATCTTCCCCTCCCCGTCAAAATTCCGAAGGTTCCATTCCCTCCACAACACTCTGGGCCAATCCTCCATTCACCCCCAATACTTCAGCCGCTTCCCAATGCACCTCCCCCTGCAATCACAGGAGGTGTAACTGCTGACCCTTTCCCTCCTCTCTCCTCACTGTCCAAGGCCACCAAGTCTCCTTTGGGGTTAAACAGCGATTTATTTATACTTCTATTAATTTAGTTTACTGCATTCTCTGCCCACAATGTGGTCCCCTCTACACCGGCCAAGGCCAAACTGAGACGAACCTCACAGAATGCGGAGGGCAAACCTACCTTTGAAAACAGAGATGGGGCCCTCAGGCGTTTGGGAACTGAAGTCCCCAGTGTGCCTTAGGACTTCTGCACAAATACCCAGGTCATTTATTTTCCTGTTGATTTAGGTTTCATTAGCATGTGCTGTCCGGACACTGGCCGCATATGCACAGCTGGTGCACATTCTCGTTGCTAAGCCGGTAAAGGCCACTGCGCACCTGTGCAGTTTGTTTCTTTTGGACTTATGAAGCAGTGGTGTTCTGGTGGCGCAGCTGAGGATCTTAGAGGGTGCTTGGAAGGTGAAGCTTGAATTCAGGTGGCGATCCAAGGGAGAAGGACATTGGAAGGAGAGATCGAAGTCCTGGAGGTGGATCCTTGTTGAAGACGTCCAAGTGAAAGCCAGAGAGTCTATGAGACTGCTTGGCTCACAGCATGAAGAGCATCTGCGGGGAGTTGATGAGAGATCCTTAGCATCTGCTTTGGGTGGCAACTGTCACTTGGTTTCAGAATGCAGCGCGCCTGGCCACAGGTCACCTGTTGGTTTACATCCATTGTGAACATTAGAACATGAGGTAGATTTTGCAAATTGTATTGTTCTTATGATTCTGCATATATTTGTAGAGGTAACGGCTGTGGGTGGGGCAATGTAATATTGTTCATAGGTTCTTATTTGATATATGTTGTGCCCTTTTATTAAAAATAAACAGCCGCCCTATGAGTCAGTTCAGTAAATGCTCTCCACTGTTTTACAAATAGAAAAAGGAAACAGTGATAAATCAAGCCAGGTTCCATTTGGGATCTGACTTGTCCAGTACCAACATCAGCTGGGATCATAACAAAGTCGGTGACCTTTGCGGGACCAATAATTCTTGAATTTAAGTGGGACCTGTGAGTTCATAATAAAGCGAGTGCATGGAGCTGGAGTTAGTGTCCGTCGGAACAGGATTTGCTGTGAAATAGCACAGGAGTTTGGACATAAAATGGCTTTGAGTGACTTTCCTGGGAGTGGAAGATGTTACAATGGGTCTTCTGGAATCTTTGACTAAGGCTAAACTGAGCGAGTTGGCAGATAAGGTGATGGTAGAAATATAAGCAGAATTTCGTAAAGAAAATATGATTAACGTACTTACCCAACATTTAAAATCAAAGGCAGAGATGCCCGATGTCAATATATCACAGCTGGAGTTCACTACAATTCAATTGCAAATGAAAAAAAAAGATTTGGAACAAAAAGGAGTGAGACAGGGAGAAGAAAAGAAGAGTGAATTATAAAGAAAGCAAAATGGGATATTGAATGGAATAGGCTTGAATAGGGAAAGAAGGGGGAAAAGAGAGAAAAAAAGAGAAATGAATGGAAATGAGAGAGCTTGAACTTGTACTCCAGAATGAGCAGTTAGAGAGGGAGGGAAGGGATAAGCCTGGATTGTCTAAAGAAATGCTTTGGATAAATGAATAAAGAGGGGATAGTAGTTCGGAAGATGATTCTGAATTCCCTGAGGAATTTGCTTTACCTAAAAATCTTCGTTTGGATCCTAAATTTTCAGAGGATGGATTTGAAAGATATTGCACCTAATTTGAAAAGATAGCATGAAGTTGAATTGGCTAAAAGATGTTTGGACTTTAATTTTATAACCCGTGCTGTCAGGTGCAGCTATGAAAGTTTATGCTAGCTTGTCAGAAGAGCAATCTGCAGACAACGAACTGGTTAAAAAGGGCAATACAGAATGGATATGAGCTTGTCCCTGAAGCTTATCAATGAAAGCTTAGGACCACAAGAAAGAAACCTAATAAGAAATTTGTGGATTTTTAAGCAGAAAATAAATGTTAAGGGATCAATGGTTTTGATCATTGAAGTTAGAGAAAACGTTTGGGAATGTGAGGGAAATCATGATTATGGAAGAATTTAGAAATAGCATTCCAGTAACCTTTAAGACTTACTTGGATGAGAGCAAATATCAAAGGTCCGAGAAGCAGCAGCTTTGGCTGATATCTATGATATCTCACACATACAGTTACATTGGAGGAAATGGTCATATGAGAATCAATATAAAAATTGAAGGAATAGAAAATATGGCAGCGGAATAGAGAATAGTTCAAGAGAGCAAATAGAAGGATGCCAAATTAATAACAGGTATAGGTTAGAAACTAAAAGTGATGTAAATAAAATGTTATGCTTCCATTGTAATAAACCTGGATATATTAAATCTAATTGCTGGAAATTAAATAGGATACTTATTGCAGTAATAGGAATGCTCAAGGAATCCTCAGAAAAGGTAGCACCAGAAAAGGAAATTGTTGTTAAAACTGTAGCAGTGGTACAGTTGAAACGTGTTCCATCAGAATCTAGGGGGGTGGGGTGGTTGGGGGCGGGGTATACAGCTCAAGATAGTCCAGTTATTTCTTCTTTGATTACTGGTGAAGGAAGTCCGTCTATTGGGGGTTCTGGGTGTTTTGTCTGAAAGGGAGGAGTATCCCTCTTACCCCTCTAACAAAATAACGAAACAAATTAAAACTTTGAGAGATACTGGGCTAGATCAATCATTAATGGTGGCTGATAATACAATATGTGTTCCAGATAGTTATATAAAGGCCGAAGTATTAATAAGGGGTGTTATTTGAATTTATGAAACTGTTTCTTTGTGTGAAGTCAATTTACGAAATGACTGCTTAAATAGAATTTTTACTTTGGGAATTATTCTTAAATCACCTATTGAAAGAGGTGGATTTTTTTGTGGGTAATGATTTGGCTCGTGGAGTCAGTAATATGCCAATGAGTGCATTACAGATGGCTGTTGAACATGCTGCCCTTAATCAAACCCTGACATCTACTGTGGCCGAAAATGAGATTTTTACTGCTGAAAAAAAGCAATTGAAAGAAAATCTGATCAATGTAGAGAACAAACTTTCAGATGTAAAAGAGGAGTTTGCTAATGGAAAGTGGGAATTGTTGAGAACAATTTAATATCAGTCACAGAAGGTAAAACACTTGACTGAGGATTTGAAATGTTGAAATGATAAACTTGTGGAAGCAAATTCAACATAGGTCGACCCTCAGTTAACACTTGATGAACTTCAAGCATCAGAAGTCTCTATAAAGTGTCGTGAAAAATGCCTCGAACAGGGACAGCTGGTGAATCAGAACAATTTATTAAATACTGGGTTAAGAAACAAAATTAGGGAACTGAAAGAAATTCGTCGTGAAAAGAATAATATGGTTCCTGAATCCCGGTGCAAACTGAGAAAATGCAAGAGAAGATGTGTGCTATGGAATGTCGCAGTTCTCAAGTTGCCCCTGTGAATGAAAACTCCTGGCCGAATTGTGAGCCACCTGAGCAAAGGCCTCATCGAAGTAACATTACCAATGTATCAACCTCAGTAATGAGCAGTACGGAAGCAATTGGGGTCCCTGCAAAATTGGGAATTAAGAAGTGTCAACAAAAAGGACTGAAATTGAAAAATGGTCTGGAAGGGCCAATGACCGGAGAAGCTGATTTACAGATGCCTGCCAGTGCAAAATACTGCAGATGCTGGAATCTGAAACAAAAACTGGAAATGCAGGGGGGAGGGGGGTGGAATCTTCAGCAGGTCCGGCAGCATCTGTGGAGGGAGGAACAGAGTTGACGTTTCGACTCCGTATGACCCTTCTTCAGAGCTCTGATATGCCCCTGAACCCCCATAATCTCAAGGGCTACGCACCAAGTGCTGAAAAATGTTTTACATTTTTGAAATGTATTTGACATTTCCATTTATTTCATTGCAGCTTGTTTCCCAATTACTTTAAAAATGTTTCTGTTTCCCCCATGATCTCACCCTAAATCAACCCCCGCCACTTCAATAACTGCAGCCCGAAGCATTATGCATATTTCTGATCAATGTACTATTCATGCTGGGAGTGCATTCCATGACTCCTCCCTCTTTCTCTCTTTATCTCCCTCCCTTGCAGTTAATCTCGTGGCGATTGTGATCCTATCCCGAGGAAGGTGTAGTCTCACCAGATGTATCACTCGGTATCTGGTGTCCATGGCTGTGAAAGATCTCCTGGTCATCATCAAAGTGGTCATAATGAACCGGATTCCCGGTATTTATTTTCCAGATTGTTTTGTATTCATTACACTCGTATGCAGCCTCAACATTGAATTAATTCATGCGTCCAGAGACAGCTCCGTCTGGTTAACGGTTACTTTCACCTTTGATCATTTTGTGGCCATTTGCTGCCAGTATCTGAAAAAATTGCACAGAGAAAACTGTACATTGGTCATCTCTATTGCTTGTGCGCTTGGATGTTTCAGAAGTGTTCCCTGGTATTTTATACACGAACCCATCTATGTTATCGATAATATCCCCTGATATTGCATGCAGAAGAAAACCCGCTATACTTCACACCTCTGGACAGTGTTTGATTGGTCTGACCGTATTTTAACCACTTGCTTCTCGTACTTCTTGATTTTTTTCTTCAATACTCTGACTGTCAGGCACATTCTAAGGATCAGCAATGCACGGAAGAGACTCCGAACCCAGAGGAGTGCAGAGAAGCAGAGTGACCCAGAGCTGGAGAACCGGAGAAAGTCCATTGTTTTACTCTTTGCCATCTCCGGAAGTTTCATCCTGTTGTGGATAATGTATGTTGTTCAGTTTTTTTATGACCGATTTACAAGTGATTATAAAATCAAAAGCTTCACTGACCCTAAATGTATTCTCCAAGAAATTGCAAACATGCTTCCGCTACTCAGTTGCTGCACAAACAAATTTATTATGCAGTGACTCAGAGTAAATTCAGGGAGCAGTTAAAAGATATAGTGCAATATGTCGTGAACATATTAGGAAAACCATGACCATAATAACAATAATAATCATCATCATTATCATTAGCATCATCATCATCATCATCATCAAAATCATCACCATCATTATCATCATCATTATCATCATTGTAATCAGCATTCCAAATCGGAATAGCTCTCCTCTTCTTTACTCTATACATAAGATTCGCCATCGGATTGAATAGAGTAGCCTCATTGATTGTTCCAATTGCTTTGAATTACACGAGGCGATCTCTAAAGCTCCATTTCCTGACACGTGGCTTTCCAGGACTCGTGACTCTAGATTCCTAATTTCCTGACTGCTGGCCTTCCTGTGGCAAAAAGGAAATTAACCCAATTTACTGGTGGTTGATTTTCCTGTAGTGGAGAGGCAATGACTCTCGGCATCCCGAGTTACTGACAGGTGACTTTTCTATACCATGGAGATGGAAATATCCCAGCTGACCAACAGCTGAATTCCCAGGACAAAAAAATACAGACTCCGCAATTTGCTCACTGGTGACTTTCCTCTCCTGGGGGCAGAAACATTCTCATTTGCTGTCGGATGACCTTCCCTACCGTAGTGTCACAAACATCCGCATCTATGGCATACTGTACTTCCTGTGTCGTTGATAAATTTTTTTTTTTTACAATTTGCTCATCGTTGAGCATCAATTTCCCAATCTCCTGACAAGAGTTTTACAGCTGGTGGGCCTTGATTTAGCGCCAAGTACTGGAATCTTCAAAACGGCATGATCATAAGATAAAACCAAAACACTGCGGATGCTGGAAATCTGTAACAGAGACAGAAAAAGCTGGAAAATATCTCTGCAGGCCTGGCAACCTCTGTGGAGAGAGAAACAGAGTTGATCTTAATGTCCGTCCCACAATGTCGCAAGTCTTGGCCCGCGACAATGGAACTTTCCTGCTCTAGTGACAACAGAAATCCCAATCTTGCTGCTATTTTACTGTTTGACATAGAGCGGTCGCCGTTTGTTAACTCTAGAATAAACTTGAAAGAAAACCGGTTTGCTGATTTAGTCCTGTTCGTTTTCTATGTAACAGAAATACTTGGATATCTCTGTGCAGCACAATCGTGCATCGTGCCTCAGACTGGAATGGGTTTGGGAATGTCACACTACGATCGGGAGAGCAATTGGGGAGGTGGGAATGCACCAGGACAGCCGCAGAGCTGTGGAAAAAATGTGGGACAGAGGGATACATTTATGAATTATACAGGTAGATGGGTTTGTAGGGGGAGCTGTGTAGTCTGAATTAGTCTGGTCTGTGGGAAAGAAAGCTGTGGGAACAGTCGTTAAGTGTGGTTAGTTTTGTATTGTCACTGGGGGCAAGTGTGATAATGAGATTAGTTTTGCATTGATACAGTGTCCTTGATAGATAGCGAGATAGCCAAAAGAATTTCGAGATTTAAGCTAATAATTTAGCTGGGATAAGTCCAGTGCGATAGAGAAAGAGTGGGGTGGGGGTGGGGGTTTGGGGGTGGGGGGTTGGTGGGGGGGGTGATGGTGGTGGTGGTGAGATCAATTTGGGGGCGAGAACGTTGCAGTCAGATTACAAATCTGCCAGAACACAAGAGATAGGAACAGGAGCAGGTCGCATGGCCCGTGGAGTCTGCTCCACTACTCAATATTATCATGGGTGTATGAACTCCAATCTCCTGGCCGCCGCCCACCCCCCATACCCCTTGATTGCTTAAGAGACAGAAACACTCTCTGTGCCCATTCTGTCAAGTTTATTCAGAGTATTTTATGTTTCAATGTGAACACCTCTGATCCTCTGTACTTCAGAGAATAAAAGCCGATTTCTTCTGCCTCTCATTATACAACAATCCTCCAATCCCATGGATCATTCCCTCCAATCCCATGGATCATTCTAGCCACGTTTCATTATAATCCTTCCATCGAAAGTATAAGTTTCCTGAACTATGAGGACTAAAACTGCATATAACACTCTGGCCGTGTTCTCAACAATGTTCTGTACAATTGTGGAAAGACTTCTTTATTCGTGTGCTCCAATCGCCTGGCAATAAAGGACAACAGGCCATTTGCCATCGCAATTACTTGCTGTGCCTGCATGCCTGATTTTGTTTTCTTTGTACAGTAACACTCGTCACTCTGCGCGTGAACACTTACAATTTTCACATCTTTTAAAAACATTATGATCTACTATTCTTACGACCAAAGTGATGAAGCTCAGACATCCCCACGTTATATTACATAGAAACATACATACAAACTAGGAGCAGGAGTAGGCCATTCAGCGCTTCAAGTTTGCTCTGCCAATGATTATGATCATGGATGATCATCCAACTCAATCCCGCTTTCTCCCCATACCCTTTGATCCCTTTCGCCCCAAGAGCGACATCTAACTCCTTCTTCAAAATAGACAATGTTTTGGCTTCAACTGCTTTCTGTGGTCACAATTTCCACAGGCTCACCACTGTCTGGGTGAAGAAATTTCTCCTCATCTCAGTCACAAAGGGTCTACCCCGTATCCTCACACTGTGACCCCTGATTCTGGACTCCCCTACCATCGGGAACATCCTTCCTGCATCTACCCTGGCTAGTCCTGTTAGAATTAAATGGTTTCTATGAGATCCCCCCTCATTCTTCTGAACTGCAGCGAATATAATCCTAGCCGACTCAGTCTCTCCTCATATGTCAGTCCCGCCATCCCAGGAATTAGTCTGGTAAGCCTTCGCTGCATTCCCTCTATAGCAAGAACATCCTTCCTCAGATAAGGAGGCCAAAACTACACACAATATTCCAGGTGTGGCCTCACCAAGGCCCTATATAATTGCAGCAAGATATCCCCGCTCCTCTACTCGAATCCTCTCGCTATGAAGGCCAGCATACCACTTGCCATCTTTACCGACTGCTGCACCTGCATACTTACCTTCAGCGACTGGTGTACGAGGACAGCCAGGTCTCGTTGTACATTCCCCTTTCTCAATTTATAGCCATTCAGATAATAATCTGCCTTCCTGTTTTTGTGGATAACCTCACATTTATCCACATTATACTGCATCTTCCATGCATTTGCCACTCACTCAGCTTGTCCAAATCACACTGAAGCATCTCTGCATCCTCTTCACAGCTCACCCTCCCACCCAGCTTTGTGTCATCCACAAATTTGGAGATATTACATTTAGTTCCCTCAGCTAAATCATTAATATGTATTGTGAATAGCTGGGTTCCCAGCACTGATCCATGCGGTACCCCACTAGTCACTGCCTGCCATTCGGAAAAAGACCCGTTTATTCCTTCTCTTTGTTTCCTCTCCACAAACCAGTTTTCTATCCATCTCAATACACTACCCCCAATCCCATGTGCTTTCATTTTAGAAGCCAACTGCCATTTTTTTTCTCACTGCTGAACCTGGCTCAATATCTTTGCCGCGTCTTTGTGTCCTCCACGCAGCATCTTTCTCTTTATTGTTCCACGGGATGTGAGAGTCGCTGGCCAGGACAGCATTTGTCCATCACTAACTGGACTTGAGAAGGTGGTGGTGAGCTGCCTTCTTGAAGCGCTGTAATTCATGTGGTGTCGGTGAAACCACAGTGCATTTAGGGAGCGGATGCTGGGTTTTGACCCAGTGACAGTGAAGGATCTGAGGTATTGGCCCATCTGAAGATGTTGTGTGTCTGGGAGGGGAGCATGCAGGTGCTGATGTATACATGCATCTGTAGCCCTTTAATTTGAAGTGGTAGAAGCCGCAAGTTCGGAAGGTGCTGTCCGCGGAACCTTGTTGACTTCCTGCAGTGCATCTTGCACGAAGCACACACTGCTACCATTGTTTGTCGGTGGGGGAGGGAGTCAATTGTGGGTTGCCATCAAGCGGGCTGCTTTGTCCAGGATGGTATCAAGCGTTCTTACTGTTGCTGGAGCTGATCTCATCAGGAAAATGGAGAGCATTCCTCCTGACCTGACCTGTTAATGTTCGGCAGACTTTGGAAGTCAGGAGGTGGGTTATGCACCACAGAAATCCCAGCCTCTAACCTTCTCTTTTGGCCACATTATTTATATATCTAGTCCAGTTAACCTCTGGTCAGTTCTACTCCCTAGGATGGTGATGGAGGACGATTCAGTGATGGTGATGACATTAAATATCAAGGGGAGATTATTGCTTCTTGCTTGAGAATATTATTGCCTGTTCATTGTGTGGTGTGAGTGTTGCCTCCCGCTTATCAGACCAAGGCTGAATATCATCTGTCCTTTGCTTCATACGAGCATGGGCTGCATCAGTATCTCAGCAGTTTTAGATGGTGCTGAACATTGTGTGATCTTCAACGATCATCACCACCTCTGAGCTTATGATGGAAGGAAGGCCATTGATGAAGCAGCTGATTATACTTAGGCCTGGAACACCACCCTGAGGAACTCCTGCTGTGGAACTGAGATTACTGACATACAATTAACACAATCATCTTCCTTTGTGGTACGTATGACTCCAAGCCATGCAGCTTCCCATTGACTTCGGTTTTGCGAGGGCTCCTTGATGTCTCATTCAATCAAATGCTGCCTTGAAATCAAGGGCAGTCACGCTCACACCACACATTGAGTTCAGTTCTTTAGCCCGCGTTCGAACCAGGAATGAGGTCAGGAGCTGAGTGGCCCTGGTAGAACCCAAACTGTAAGTCAGTGAGCAGGCTATTGCTGAATATGTGCTGCTTGATAGCGGGGTGGAGGACCCCTTCCATCACTTTGATAACGATCGAGAGTATATTGATGGGGCGCTCATTGGTTGGATTCGATTTGTTTATGAACAAGACGTACCTGAGCAATTTTCCACATTGCCAGGTAGATATGTCTTGTAGCTGGGCTGGAAAAAACTTGGCTATGAAGCGACATGCATTTCCACCTAGTTTTGTACCTACAGCCAACCGAGGTATATTGCGTTTGTCCATTTCTCTAGGCCACTAATAAATATGTGGAATGGCTGACTCACAGCATTGATCCTTGCAGCACTCCACTAGTCAAAGCCTACCAAATTGAGAATGCCCCGTTGATGCCTATTCTTTGCTTCCTGTCCATAACAAATCCCCTCATGTCATGCCTGGCCTGTCGAAAGTCTCTTGCCCATTGTCCGCTGGTGTGCCAAACTGAGACACTTTTCTGGCAGAATTGGGCAAGGGTGATTTTCCATTGACTTCCACTCTCATGCTGAGAGGCTGCAGAAATCAATTCTACCTCAGACAGACTGATGTCGGAGCCACATTGTCAGCAGTGTTCCGAACCACGCGCTCGGCATTTAGCCAACTGAGCAAACAGACCATAACCAAGCCTGTATCCATGCATTATAATGTGCAAATGGCATGGGAACTTACCTTGCCTTTTAAGCGTTTGCATGGCACGTTTTTTGTCGAGGCAGAAATCTTGCATCTAAAGGTTCCGCTTTATCTTTTTTATACATATTCATTCATGGGATGTGGGCTTCGCTGGCTGGGCCAGCATTTATTACCCCTCCCTAATTGCCCTTTGAGAAGCTGGTGGTAAGCTGGCTTCTTGAACCGCTGCAGCCCTTGTGGTGTAGGTACACCCACATTGCTATTCGAAAAATTACATGCTCAAAACACTGAAAAGGTGGTCAATAAATATTTCCTTTTCATAAAACTAAGTCGCCTTTGCCTGAACATATTATGATTTTCCAAGTGCATTGTGACGTTTTCCATAATATTAGATTCCAACACTTTCCTGACGATTGATACCAGGGTAACCACTCTGTAGCTTCCTGAATTCTCTTCCCATCCTTTCCTCAATAGCGCTGTCAGATTTGCTAACTTCGAGCCTGCTGAATCTGGGGAATTTATGTTGAATATTTTGATTTGTCTCTTTAAATGATTTTTTCTGTTGAATTATGGTCATACCTTTCAGTCTATTTGCCCTATAGTCCTTAGCTATATCCCGTCTCATACCTCTGCAACTGACTTTGTTTAAGTTTAGGATTCTTGTTTGTGATTGGACTATGTCTCTTACAGACTTAATATGGAATTCGAATATATTATGATCACCAGTTCCCCACTGCCTTTTACTATGACATGGCTAATTAAACCTGCTTCACTACCCAATATCAGATATAAAATACCTTTATGGCTGGCTGCTTCCACAACATGCTGCTCCAGAAAACACACTGAAACATTGTACAAACTCATCTTCTAGACCACCCTTGGCAATTAGATTGTTCCAGTTTATATGACGATTAGAATGCCCACCATGATTACATTGCCTTTGTTACCAGGCCCTTTTTTATGCGCTGCCCAACAGTATAATTTCTGTTTGGGGCCCTATAGGCTACGGCCACCAGCGTTTTCTACTTGTGCTTTTCCAAATCTTCATCCCACTGTTTCAGCTTCATGATCTTCTGAGCCAAGTTCATTCCTACTTAATCCCCTTATCTCACCCTTTACTACCATGGCAATCCCTCCTCCTTTGCCATTTTGTCCATCTTCTTGAAATATTATGTAGCATGTAATATTTATTTCACGACGTTTTACGCTGTGTAACTATGGCCCAAGTTTTTCAGTGTCGTTGGGCGCACACGCTCGGCGGGCCCGGGAGCGGATGGGAGATGGGTCACTGGGTACAATCGCCCCCCCCCACCCATCTCCCACTGCAATTTTGTCCTGGCTGGCCAATTAACGGCCAGCCAGCCTGAAATGTGCGCTGAAATGCTAGGGTGCGGGCGGGAAGAGGGCAGGTGCTGACGTGACTGAAGGTGCGGCTCGGCGCTTCAGAGATCTCCCTGAGGGCAGACACCTGCACCAGGAAGCTGTAGATGGCTTCAGACGAATGGCCAAGACAGAAATTCTGCAAAATGTGTCCATGCAGCACAATCAATCACCTGAAAGCATACCTCATTAAAAAAAAACAGTGCCCATATATCTCTATTTTGTTTTTTTTACCCATGGTGATTTCATCCTGAGGTTTGAGCAAAATTGGGAATGCCACCTGGGAGATTTGGCTGTCTGCCAACCATAAATTTGGACGGCCCATGGAAAATCGCTGTTGATTGGATCATTAATGCGCTTAGGTGGCCAATTAATTGTCGGTGGCGCGCTTCCGGCTGCCGCACGCCTCTGCAGAGTGAAATCTCGCGGGAGTGGGGGATGACGTCAAGACATTCTTTGGGGCCGGGCATGAGCCTGCTTGCCTGCCGCAAAATTCATATTACAATCCAATGAGCATTGATTGGCCTCAGGCTGCGCTTGCGCCCCTTACTTGGCGGGGAAGTCCCACCTTGCAGAGCTGCCCACCAGTCTGATTGCCTGCAGTACTCTGGTCCCTCCAGGCACAGCGCTGCAGTGCTCGGAAGAGGCATTGTAGGGAGCTGCCAAACACCGTGTTGGGGCAACCAGAAGGCAGGTGAGTGGCAGGGTTCCCAGGTCGGGGAGGATTAGGGAGTAACTGGGGGTTCGCCAGGGAGATGATCAGAGTCCGTGGGTAGGCCGGAGGGAGTGGGGTGTGGGGGGGCCGAGTCGGGAGGTCTGCAGGTCACCGTGCCTTAAGCAAATGGCGCAGCCAGTCTGAAGGGGACCCCTGATGCCCCCGCCCCGCACCCCCTCCCCCACTTCATCTGACATAGAAATTTACTTTCTTCTCGCGTTTCCCCCCTGACTTGTCATCCACCCGCCAGCCTAAAAATTGAAGTTACGTGGAAAACAGCCCTTCAGTGGCTGTAATTAGGGCAAGGTGATGACCTAATGGCATTGTCACTGCGTTATCAAACTAGAGACTTGGGGTAATTCTCTGGAAACGTGGGTTCAAATCCCACCATGGTAGATAGTGAAATTTGGATTCACTTTGAGTTATGAGTCTGGTGTTCAATATGAAACCATTGTCATGCAGACTTAAACATTAACTCTGCTTTTCCCCCACAGGTGCTGTTGGATCTGCTGAGCTTTCCATCATTTTTTGCTTTTGTTTCGGATTTACAGCATCGGCAATATTTTGCCTTTAACTTTGTGAGAAATATTGTCGCTAATTTCTCAGATTTGGATAAAACGTACTTCACCAAACTGGAAAGACTGGCAACGTTGACACTGTGTGAGGAGGATGGAACTTGGCATAGCTCACAACACATGTGATGTCAGAACCACCTGTTGGCTGTGGTGGTGGCTCTACAGCTGTTCCCTCAGCCATCCCATGTCCCCATTTACTGAACAAGCATAAATAGGCATTCAGTTACCAAGGTGGAAAGCCAGCCACAAGGATCCCAAAGCACAGATTTTAAACTTACCTCGTCAGAAAGCAAACACACAGAAAATGTTTAAATTCCTCATTCATAGACTGTGTGTTAGTCAATGTAAAGGCTGCATCCCCTCTGAGTGTATCTATTACTCATTGTTGAACTGACGGATCAGAGTTGCCATCCAAATATGGATTTGCCATTAACTCCATGCGGTGGCTATCTCATTTACTTGAAAACGACAAGGTTACATCAGAATGAACCTGCAGCAATAAATGAAAAGTACAATTCTCATTTTATACAGTTTATAAATTCTCGCTAAACCCGAGAGTCCAGACACAGGCGAGGACTTTGCAGTAGCTTTCCATTCGAGCCACTCACAAAACATTTACCGAAAAATGCCAACTCGAGATTTCCCAGAGTAGGTGCAATGGCAAATTGTCAATTCATGTTCCTCCAAGGGCTTGTTCTTTGTTTTGTGGTAGCAAGTATTAGGAAGAATGTGTAACTTTTAATTTTAATTTACATGTGTATTTGCGTGTTAACAAAGATGGAACATGGTTCTAGTTTCATTTATAGTTATTTTTATGAGCTTAGTGCCAGAAAGTCTTTGAACCCTCTTTGGATACATACATTTTTAATAATGATTTACAACCCTTGAAGTGAAAAGATGGGTTGCAAAGGGGTTAGTAGTTTAGCGAATTTAGGGAAAAGAAAGAGAAACAAGTAGAAAGAATTGTGTTGTTGCCTAGCGACAGGTATCCAAGGGCATACAGAGAGACAAAGATGGGTTCAAAGTTCAGTGAGTATGTGTGTTGGAGGGAGTGGGAGTAGAAGTTGTAAACTCTCTTGTAAGAAACCCTGCAAGATTGCTGGGGAACTGAATTCAGGGAACTCATGGGCTGAATTTTGCCCTTGTTGGGCGGGCTGGGCGGCCTCAAGCCGTGATCGGGCCGGACCGCAAGGCAGTCCAATTAAGGCCAGCCCAGCATGAAATGCATGCTGCAGTGCTCAGTGCTGCCTGTGCTGGGGGTGGGGGGGTGGGGGGGGGAGGGAGGGGCGCTGGTGTGTGGGTTGATGGATAGCAGAGGGAGCGTGTGGGAGGGAGAGATTTAACGGGGAGCTTGTGATTGCCCAATGGAAAAATATAAATAATTTTCTTGTTTAATAAACGTTTTATGTTAAAAATACAGTCACAAGAGCTGGTGAATGTGTTCACTAACTGACTTCCACGATTTCTGAAAAATCAAAGTTAGGATCCATCAAGCCAGGTTTCACTCTGGGATCTGACTTGTCCAGTATTAATATCAGCTGGGACAGTAACAAAAGATTGATGCCAATTCAGGTTTATTTCAGAATCAATTGAATTATTTTTTAGTGATCAAGCAGGTAAAATCTGAAGCCATTTTACAGCTAGTTAGGGCAAAATATCTAACAGCACATTAAATGTACAAATCGAAACATTTCCATAAGTGAATTTTGAAGAATTTCCATATGCTCTCTGTCAAAAATCATATAAAAGTGGAATCGATCTCATTTGCAATTGTTGTCCTTGAGTTGTGACCAAACGCCCTTTTTCCATTGCACCTTGAAGAATGCTGGTGTTGCATTGGGAAGGACAAATAAGGGGCTCTTCTCACAGGTGTATCACCTGTCACCCGTGTGGTACATGAGCATGAAGGACATCAGGTTCAAATATCCCCGCTGGCCGCTCTGGCGAAGGGCCACTCCTCAGTTTGGCTGCACCAGTGGCTGAGCATGTGAAAGTTACGACGGAAGCCATTGCCTCACCTGGAGCATCAGAGGGATTGCTCAGCGGTATGTATATGTGGGTGTAACAAAAACAGGAAATGGTGGAAAAACTCAGCAGGTCTAACATCATCTGTGGAGAGAGAAACAGAGTTAACGCTTTGAGTCTGTATGACCCAAGTGTACCCTAAGTTTCATAGTGACCCGAAACGTTAACAATCTTTCTCTCGTCACAGATGCTGCCAGACCTGCTGAGTTTTCCACCATTTCCTGTTTTTGTTTCAGATTCCCAGCATCCGCAGTTTTTTACTTTTATCTTATAGGAATATGTGAGTGGGTTAGTTTGTGGGAAGTTGAAGCTCTTCCTACACTGCTTTTCCTTTATCATTTCATGTATTTTGGGTGTCATTGGCAAGGCCAGCATTTGTTGCTCATCCCGAATTGTCCTTGAACTGATTTACTTGCCAGGCCATTACAGAAGACACTTCAGGGTCAACCACTTTCCTGTGGCTCTGGAGTCACGTGTAGGCCAGGCCAGGTAAGGCTGGCAGATTTCCTTCGCTCAAGGGCATTATTGAATCAGATGGGTTTTCAAAAGGGTTGATGATTATTTCATGATCATCATTACGGAAATGACTTTTATATTCCAGATTTATACTCATTGAATATAAATTTCACTGGCTAGCATGGTGAGATTTGAACCCACGCCCCAGATCCTTAACCCAGCCCTCTGGACAAATAGCCCCGTGACAATGCCGCTCTGCAACCATCTTCCCATTTCCCACTCAGGGTTTGCGAGGGGCACCACGTCATTGTAGATCATCCGATGGAAAGCGTGAGTGGATGCTGACCAATACTGGGGACAGGCCGAAAGTCCCACCTTCCCCTTGTCTGCCTGGACCCGCTGGTGCATCAGCAGGTTGGAGGACTGAGGAAATTCCTTTCCTTCATATGAGGCAGGCGAATGGCCTCGCCCCTTTGGTGTGTTAACAGGCCGGGGAGTGAACTGAACTTATTTCCAAAGGAAAATTGAATTAAATCAAAACTCACCATTATACAATTCCCTGTTGAGAATCGTGATGCAATAGACGTGGATTATACTGATAATAACGCGTGAAGCAGTAGTGGCGATGGAAGTGGGAATGTGGCCGATAAATTAAGGGCTGGTAGCTGGGCGGGCTGAACAGTTAAGAGTTGCGACAGGGGTTGTGCACCACTGACAACATGGTTACCATCGTCTTTATATGGCAACCAACATTAGTTTCAAAGGAAGCAGCCACGAAACAACATCAAGGGGTAGCGATGGGGCAGAACGCAGAGTAAATGTTGAGCCCAAGCTCATTGATTCCTCCTTGGGGACGATTATCCAGACTGGAGGGCTCAGGGGTTGGGTCGTTGGTGGCAGAGTAAGGGGAGTGGTCCTAAAGACATTGCCTCGCCAAACCGGGCAGACATCGATGGCAATAGTGGAGGAAGTTCAGAACCATCTGTTGGCCATACTTGTCTAAATGGCGGCAGAGCTGGAAAAGGACAAATGAGAAGAGGTGCGCTGGAAAAGATAGCGCCGCGCATGATATTAAACTTCCTACTTAAAGTGCGACTATAGGTGAAGAGGTTGCCGGTCCAGACACCGCTGAGGCATCAGCACTGGCTATCAGGGGCATAGTGAAGTGCCTGTGAAAGGGAATGGGGAGGCAGTGGTGACTCATGCACTGTCAGTCTGAATAGCCACATGCCAGAATCGACTCTTGGGCAGCATGATGAACAGTTAGGCTTGCAATCTTGGTCGATGCTGTTTGCCTGTTCTAAGATCGTGCAACAATGGGCATTTATATTTCTGCAGGAGTAGAGCGTTCCAATATAGGGCAATGCCCATGAACAGGAAAAGCCATGCCATGCATGATCATACTCTTATGACACAGCTGATGGTAAATGCTGGGCTGCTCAAATCTCAGGGAAAACTTGAAACAACTGCCACAACTTATTTTCCAATTTGTACAAATTTCGAAATGTGTGCTTGAGTTCAGTAGCAATATTACCACCAAGTCTTATAGGTTTATTGCAAAAATAAATCAAACCATTATTAATAGAAGAAATACTTTTAAATGCATACATAGATCTACAAATTACTGCTATGGTAATTTCTAAATACCCTAATTAACTTTACTCCCAGTTACACTTTCGTTAAGGCAACAGTAAGACACATAGATTTTAAAAGGCCCAGGCAAAGAAATATGATACCCTGAGCAATCCAATTCAAAGTGAGTTTTCTTAACTTCAGTTCATTGCAGACAGCAGCTTGAGGCCTAGATGCTTTTCACACTTGTTAGATCTTAAAATGCCTAAACTTACGCAGAGTCTTCGTTCCTTTATACATATTTTCCCGATTTGATTTCAAATTCCCAGTGTTTTACTATATCTTTGGACTTTACCATTCTCATAATAAAAAATCTCTCATAGCGCTAATTTTACCGGTGATGTTTGGGAAAAATATATACACAGGTTTTGAACATCAACTGGCTAAGTGAGACACTTCACCCTTCCTTTCCAAACAATCTGGCCTGGTTTATTTTAAAATGCAAATGTTTACTTTTACCTCTGCCATCTACCTACTTAACATCTCAAACCTAGATTATCTCCTGACACAACAAAGATTTCAGCCCGGATGTCTTTAATTCAATTAAGTAACACACAGATATAGGCCCATAGACATAGACCCCACCACTACTCTACTTAGCAATACACTCCAATAACATTATGAGACTTAGTATATCTTCCTGACAATATGCACGCGGATGAAGTGGTGCTGGAGCTGGGAGGCCTGGAGGCACAGCAAGCAGGCACTCATAGGGATATGGGCGCAGAGCACCCACAGAGTGAATGGCTAAAACGATGGGTACAAGGGGCACTCTGTGGATGACAAATCATCGTGCTCGTGTGTGCACAATTTGTCAGGTCAATGTCCAAACCCCGAGTCATCAGACGGAAATCCTGCTGACTCATCGCTCTTCTCTCCCTTGTAAGAGATGCACAAGTGCGCCAGATGCAGATGTGCAACATTCCTCCAATTCTGAGGAGGAGAAGGGGATTTCAGAGGATATGAGCCACAACATTCCTCCCCGCCCCTCATTGATCCACTCATCACATGTTGCTTCCAAATCTATAAACGTCACCAGCGCCCTCGAGGCTAATGGGAATCCCCCAGGCCTGAGTCAGCAAAGGCAAGGGAACTGGAAACTAACAGGCAGCTGTTTGCAAGACTGGACTGTGCAGTAATGAAGCGTTTCTTCTCCAATCTTAAATTCACCCATGGGTAAATGTTTAATAGGGACTGCACGTGGCAAACGGGACCACGTGTGCCATGGACAAGAAGTGGAAATGTTTGCAAATAATGCGCAGCTCATGTTGAAGTTCCTCATTTGCTAAGTCTAAATAAGTGAACAAGTAGATGCGGTGGATATTTCACCCTATTCTTTAACTCGACTCTGATTTTACTCTGAGTCTCATCATAAATGAATCTGTTGATGCAGAAAGTGGAAAACTCAAACGTAAATCCGAATTGCTGGAGAATTAAGGTGGGCTCACTGATATCAGAACCTGAAACATAAGGGGCATTCACAATGCGGACATAGAGGATCTGCACAAAAAATTATAGATGGGACTGCCCGAGGTGGCGAAGAGTAAAACAATTGACATTATTGTTTTTTACATTTCTCTGGGCCCGGGGTCAACTGGGGCTGATATTTGCCATTAGAATGTGCCTGACAGTCAGGGCATTGAGCAGTAAAATCAGAATGAATGGGAAGCAAGGGATTACAATGGAACAAATCCAGTCATAAGTGACCCATGCAAGTGACGTGTAAATTAACAATTTTATATTGCAGAACCAAGGTATATTGTTTAATATGTACCTAGGTTCAAATATAAAATATATGAAGATATTTTTACGCAGGTCAGTGCAGGCACGGTTCCTATCACACATTCCGCCATTTTCTCGGTGCAATATTTTGCATTCAGATTCCGACAACAAAAAGGCACAAATGGATCAAAGGCGAAACGACCGTTAGCCAGGAAGAGCTTTCTATGTCTGCATAATTTAAGGCAGAATCGAAGCTGCACACTGGTAATGTGGACCAGAAACTGAATGTGAAATAAATCCAGCCATCACGTTCCATATTACAGCTGCCGTCATGACCAGGAGATTTGTCGCTGCCATGGACACCATGTAATTAGAGATGCATCCAGAGAGACCACAACTTCTTCGAGACAAGGTCACAATTACTGCCAAGATATGTGTAATGGAAAGGGAGAGATGGAGACAGAGAGCTTCTTGTGTTTCAGAAGGAACGAGAATAGCGAAGCTAGGGGTTCACACACAAACATATGCATTTGTGTTACAGAATTATGTGTGAAATTTAATCTTTTGAGCAGTGACCCTTAAAATTAAAATATCCCTTATGGTAGCGGCAATTATTCGGGCATTTAAAATAGTCATCCCGATTAAAAATGAGGCAGGGCAATGACATGGGAATGTAAAGTGCTTCAGTGAGACCTAAAGGAGAAAATGAAGAAATTGAAGACATATTGAAACCAGCACGGGAACATCGTATGTGCAAGAAAATCACACATCAGCAAATAATTACAGAAATGTCAAAGAGCGTAAATAAACAAACAACCAACCATAGATGTGGAGACGAAAATAAAATTGTTCCTCACTCAGGATAAAATGGTCTCCTTTCAACGAATGACCGCAAAGTTATTCGCTGATGGCAAAGTCGGCAGTCAGCCAGCCTGCTCAGAAATATACTCAGAGAAGGAAGTGAAATGACAATGAGCGTGTCTCTGGCTTGGTGAAGGAAGAGTTGCGCAGAGCGCACTAAAAAGTCCGAGCTCTTCAACTGAAAATCACTTGGGATCCTCAGTGTCGATCTGAAACTCTGGAGCAGGAAGATGCAGACCCTTCCTCTGTGCTGCACTGCACTGGTGGGGCGAAGGATCAACTACATCCTACGGTGGTTACTTGAAATAAAAACTTTGCACCTGAAAGGCGAGAATATGTCACCAGTTCTGGGCCTTCACTCAATGTGGAGACAATAATGAATATTCGAACAATCCTAGGCATTGCCGGGTGTTAGGAGCAGAAGGATGTCCCGCACTCAGCAGCCCTCAATTTAGGACATGCAAGAGCAAAGCTGGGCTCAAGCAGAGAAACTGAGGAGAGAAACACTTTGCCCTGTGAGTGAGGGGTACATGCCAATGTACCATTAAAGGGCTACTTTTACATGGTTTTGAGATCTGTCATCGTCTCTGTTCCTAATAAAGTTCCTTCAATAAATGAACTAAGTTCAACCGGGAATTATTCAATGGCTGAATCACCTCAGTCAGTGAATTGTCTTTGGGAATCATTCTACCGCAGCCAAAATCAATGGCAGGAATATTCTGAGCTGGCTGGTGGCGGACGTGAGAGGTGGCCTCCGTGGAAATTATCGGACGGCTTGCGTCATGGTGGCGTGAATGCATGTTGCTATCATCTGAGTTTCCTGCCTACGGTTGGCGGGGAGCTAATTGTAAAAAAATTAGCATATAATTGAAAGACCATCCTGCCACGCTCTTGGAACCCCGCCGAATCGCCTGCCCACGTCGCCGGGAAAGCAGAGTGAGGTGTTTCACAACAGCACGCAGGGGATATGAACTTGGCGGCCATCACTTTGGGGGAACTGAGGTCAGTGAATAGCATCGTTTTGCACAGCTCCCCTGTTGTTGATAGGCCTCAGGGGCGCCGAGGGGTGGAGGCAATTGAGGCCTGGCCCCGGGGCAACTGGTGAGGGGTGGGGGTTGTCCGGGGGGCAAGTGTTGGCCAGCCTTGTTGGTGACCGTTGTTTGCTTTGGGGTTGTTAAGTGCTACCCTGGTGCTGCATCCCGCCCACAGACGATAGAGTTGGGAGCAGGACAAGTGAGGGAAGTGGCTACTCATTAGGGACACCTGTATAAACTGCCCATCCCTCCACAACTAAGACAGAGCAAGCGCCACAGTGATGATTGGGATCGGGCTCCTAGCCTGACCGCCCTTGGAAACAAGGCGGAGGCACCGAAAGGCCACCAAGCACTCCATATCTTATCCCCACACCCCCGTGCCCCACTTCCCCCGGCAAAGACATTGGGTCCGCCACCACTTTATTGGGCCATGGAACAGTTGGCCTGCACACGTTGTATAATCTCCTAAATAACACAGGCCATGTAGCAGTCGCTGCTGGAGGCGCCCACAGCCCCTTGCACTCTCAGCATCCCCGTTTGGACCAGTGTCCCCCAGTCCCAGGTTGACATCACAGCCATGCAGTGCACTCATCTCTGTGCATCCGAGGAGTGACCAGCCCTCTCCGGTAATTGCTGAGGGCCAGTCACACAGGGCCAGGAAAGGTGCTAAGCACAGCCATCATAAACATGTCTCTCTCTCTTTCATGCTGCAGGAGGGCCCCGTCAGCATTATGCATCTTGGTGACCTGGCTGTATACCTGTTGTCCTACAGGGACTTGGGACTGAGGCACCTGGTCACGCAAAGGCACGAGCAGCAACCTAATGAAGAAGGTGCAGCAGGGGCTCCCGCACACACTGCCCAGGAGCGACAGGGAGCCGTGGCTGGTCGGCGCCTAGCGACATCCAGGGTCTATAGACACTGCCTTCCGTCCCTGCAGATGACGCAGGGCAAATGTCGCCAACGACTGCGCATGTTTAGGGACCTGGTGGCTCACAGGACTTGGCGCCAAGGGGAGATGGAGGGCATCCGCTGCCACTGGCTGTGAAAGTGATCCCGGTGCTCAATTTCTAAGCCAGTGGTTCATTTCAGGACTCCACAGGGCTGCCCAGCACCCCTCTAACGTGCACACTGTTTAAGGCCAAGTGTGGTTTCAGTGATGGAGTTAAGCCTGCGCAGCAGTGGAGGAGTGACGTTCTGGGTCAAAGTTTCCATGGCGGCCTCCAGCCTTCCAGTGTTCACCTCGGTGCATTGCAATGTTGGCGCTATCACCTCAGCCTGAAGACGGACGGACTCCTCCATCTTGCCTTGCCATCTGAGGAGTGCAGTGAACATCCCTTCCTGACATTCCCTAGCTTGCCTTTGAAGCCCAAGCAACTGTGACATGACCGAGTCCAGAGGATCATCATCTGACTCGGACTCAGAAATTTTCTGTCCTCCAGCTATCTTCTGAGCGTGGGGGAACTGGGAAGGCCCAGCCACCGCCTACGATGGAGCAGACAGTGCGATGCACTTACCAGATTGTGACCCCGAAGCTACTCTAAAGCTCGGTCCCACTGAGGTGTGTATCTCTGCAGTGGTGTAGGCTGTTGGCGAGCTCTGTGGCGGTCCTCCCGATTCCTCCCCAGAGGTTTCTTCGGAGCTTGATCGGAGGCCCTGGGACATGGACTCTGTCGGCTGTTGGCAGATGTGCCTGCGAAAGCAAGGAGAGATAATTAGTGCGAGACAGTGGCCTGTAAAACACGAGACAGAACTCACGGCATGGTTGTCTGATGGATGTTGTACTGCCGGATCCTCACTTGGTAAAGCAATGCCAGCCTTACCATCAGCACAGGGGTGGCCTCGGTCATCGCCGGGGAGCTGGATGGCTCTGTTTTCCAATCCTGTCGAAACTTTGATCTCCAGCATCCCTCTACCTGTCCCCAATATTTGCCTCCTGCAGTGAGCCAGTTTATCCTGCACGGACAGAGATGGGGAGAGTGTATCAGGACACCTGCTGGGCCAGATGATAAGTATGCCTGGCCTATGGGGGTGGTGAGTGGTTCCATGGATGGGCTGAGGACAATGGCAGTGTTTTTGAAAGAGTGAATAGTGATGTCCCTTGCACTGGCAGTGAGTGAGGGCCCTGTGGATGTGAGATGGGTTTGTGAGTATGTGAGTTGGGAGTGATGAATGGAGTGACTTATCCTGGCAGAATGGGTGGCACTGTATGGCTGCACTCTTCTGCAGGGTTTGCACTGACCACCACTGCCACCACCTCCCAAGCTGGTTTGGTGACTTTGCTACCTATCCTGTGTCCAGAGCGGGGGGACAGCACATCCTGGCGGGTCTCCATGGCATCCAGTATTCGCTCAACGGAAGCGTCGTTGAAGCGGGATTGGCGGGGGTGGGGTGGGGTGGTTGGGGGCGGGGGGTGGGGTGTGTTGGGGGCTGCAGTCTTTTTTCCTTCGGTGGCCATCTCCCAGGCAGCGGTGGTGAGCTGGTGGCGATGAGCGCTTCGCTGGAGGCTGCCTTTTAAAGATGACTGCCCGGGTGATGCATTAATGGAGTGATGGCTGGCAGGCGAATGAGAGCCCACCATGCAAATGGCGTGTCTCGCGGCAGTTAGTAAATAATTAGGCGGTATCAGTACAATACGCCATGAAAACCCGCCAGTTTCATCCGCGGATAGGGTTCCATTTTACCCGCCTGCCACCGGCCTCACTGCAATTCTGCAAAATTCCCCCATTGTGTCACACCCACCTTTTACCTTCCCACCTTTTTTTGTGTCATCCACAAACTTGCGATAGTAAATTCACTTCTCTCATCTATGTCATTAATGTATATTGTGAATAACTGTGGCCCACACACAGAGCACATGTTTGTGTCTCTCCTGTTGTGCATTCTCCGTTCGCATTCAATGGCCGATGATATGCAAGGCCCAATGGATCAAGGTGCTCCGTCAGATATTGATGTGATGTTTGGTTTGAGATCTGGATCGCCAAATTCTCCCTTCTAATGCCATAGAAAAGCATTTTACACAAGTCGCCACTTTCCGGGCAGGCACCAGTTTTCAAATCCACAACTGTAGATTCTAGTACATCTTATTTCTTCTCTGCTTCTCCTACAGCTTCAGGTCCCCATGTCAGAAAATCCACAGCCCCTATTCAAACTGAAATCCAAACCTATCGTATTATCCTTAACATCGTTTTCTTCAATCCCAGATCCATTCCCTGTTCCCCCGCAATCCCAATCCTAAAACAAGCACATCATAAAAATGAAGCTAAGCTAATACACTCCAGTTACAATTAGAGGCTGGATGTGAACTTTGGCTCATTTCAAGTTGCTGTCTCTGGCTCGGTTCAGCTCTTCACTCACTTGTTCCACTCCTCCTCCTCTGCTGAGTGTCCTGACTCTAATTTCCCTGAGTTTTACAATGACTGGTCCTCTCCCTCTGCTCCCCGATGGTGCTGACTCTCGCTGGGTTCAATTCTACCATCACTGTTTCCCATTGCTCTCTCATCCCGGAATGTTCAGACTCTGAATCGGTTCAGATCAGCATTCACGGGTTCCTCTTCCTCTCATTCCAAAGATGTTGATTTTGACTGTGTTCAGTTTGATGCCCCCTGTTTCAGAGACGATGGCCCAGATCACCCAGAAGCCAGCGGTTCCTGCGCATTCTCAACCCACTGCCTTCCTGTGCAGCAGAGAATGTTTTGCCAGATTGAGGCTCATGGCCCACAGGAGGCGATGCTCAACACAAAGATTGGCACCGCAGTGAAAAACAGCATCTCACGGTATTGAAACATTCTTCCCCACCTCCTCCGCTCCCCCATTCCCCGTCCCCCCCTCAGCCCCTCTCTCCCCCACCCCACCCTCCGACGCCCTCCAAAAAAGAAAAACAACAGCAAGAAATGAGGAATCAAATGGCATGTCAGTCTTTGTTTCAAGGGAACTGGAGCACAGGAATTAATACTTGTGTTTCCAGTTTTCCAGGGCTATAGGCCTCAGCTGTGATACCGTGTAAATTTCTGATCACCATGGTTAAGGAAGGATATGCTTTCACGGGAGGCTGTACACCGAATCTTCAATGAACGAATCACTGGCATGAGAGTGTTGTCCGGTGATGACAGGCTGATTAAATTTCATCCATATTCGCCAACGTGATATTAATGACACACAAGATTCCAAATGTGATTGACAGGTTGGACACTAAGAGCTTGATCCCGCTGTTCACGACATTTGGAACATAGGACACCGTCCCTGTGGAAGGGAGCGGCTATTTAGGGCTGAGGTGAGGAGCAATTGCTTACTCAATTTATTGTCAATCTCTGTAATTCTCTAACCGAGAGGGTTAGGGATGCTCCATCGTTGCTTTTGTTTTAATCTGTCTTGGAGACATTTTTCTGTGAGGCAGAATCAATCGATATGGACCGTGGGTGGGAAAGTAGTGTTGAAGCCTGAGATCATTCATGATCAGATTTGAATAATGGAGCAGGTTTGGTTGGGTGTATTGTCCACTCCTGCTTCTGTCTCTTTTATTCCTGTATAGTCCAGGGAATATAGGCCTGCTCTGATAAATCTCTCTTCAGAGGACAATCCCCTCATTCCAGAGGAATAAAACTGGTGAACCGGGTCTGAACTACCTCAAAGGAAGCAAGGTTATGTAAGGAGTCCAACATTGCACAGAGCATCCCAGGCCTGGTCTTGTTGTGAGACTCCGCAGATTCTAAGACGACATTCACCAGCCTTCGGTCTGCAGCATTCGGGGGTCTCAACCTTTTCAGTCTTTCCCGCTTGCTGTAACCTCATATGACTGCGAAATGGCGCGAAGAAACTTTTAGATTCTTTCTCTTGAATTGACTCATGATATCAGTGAAAATAACTCCAAACATAAGGAGGAATCAGTCTGGTCCTCCCTAATACATATAATGGCTCCACCGAGATTCCCATTGCCTTACTCAATTGTGTCCATTCATCTGCCTTCATCTGTTTAAATATTGCCCATTTAGAATTTCAACTATTACCAATTTTTATCACAGGTGCACTTATTTGGAAAACAGTCCGCACTTCAGTACATTAAGGAAGGGACAATTGCCTCTTGCATCTTTTTACCCTGTTATTATTCTCTGCAATATCTTTAGCTCGTGCTACAAAGTCATAATGATTAAAAATTCTGCTGGTAAAAATGTGTTTACTCCTTTGGCTTACTGGAACATATTGACACACATTGTGTGAATCAAACAAATAGAACCACCGAGATTGACGGAGACAGAGAGCTAGCAAGAAAGATTGTCACGAAATTGGCTGATGTTTGTTCCACTTAGAAATGTAAATTACATGGATGCCATCAGGCAAATAGAAATAAAAATAAAAGACATCCCGGAGCAGTTGAAAGGCGAGGGAATTAGTAATCGTTGACTGGTAATAAGGTCTACGTTCACCCAGTTATATTCGGAAATGAGAAAGGCCACATCAGCAGGATTCTAAACTGCGTGGGCAAAGGCCAACGATTCCTTCAGCCAATCGCCTACAGCACTTCAGCACCAAATGTGACTTGAATAAAAATGTCCTTCCAGTAAACTGGCCATCAGGCTTTGTTCGGAATTGTGGAGGGTGCTTTGGGGGCGTGAATGACGTAGAAAAACCTGTCACCCTGGTAATCAGACAAAGGCGCCTCCCTGCCCACGAGGATGGTGGTGGCCGAGACCTTCAATGATTTCAAATTGAAAGTGAATGGGCATTTGGGGAAGACATGCAGATTCTATCAGGTGGTTTTGGTACTGGCTTTGTTATGTGGTTCACAAACATGGGCAACTTAAAGAAGGGGGTGGGGGGTGGTTTCTAAATAAGACTAATGCTCAGATACATGTGTGTTGTGGTGAAAAAGGAAAATATTAGGAGCCGGTGCATAAGTGGTTCAGTGACGATTGTGGAAACATCGAAGAAAATGCCGAGAAGACTTTGTTTTCACCTCTGTGGCAAAGTGAGAGAGGACACGGGGTGAACAAAGTGATGGAGGCTGGGTTATCAGGAAGAAGGAGAAAGGGTGGAAAAAGAAGGAGAGGGGCCGATTAGGGACCGAAAAGGGAATTTACACATGGACGAAGGGGCCATGGCTGATGTGTTAAATGAACACTCTGCATCCGGCTTTACCAAGGAGATAGATGCTACCCAGGCCATGGTAGCAGAGGAGGAAACTCTGTCATGGAAGGGTTCAAAATTGATAAGGAGGAAGTGTTGAATAGATCGTTGGTACTTAAAGTTGACAAGGCACCCAGATCGGATGAGATGCATCCAAGGATATTTAAGGAAGTGAGAGTAGAAATTTCAGGGGCACAGGCCATACTCTTTCAGTTTCTCTGGACACAGGGGAGGTGCCAGAGGACTGGAGAATTGCAAACATGTTCAAAAAAGGTTGTAACAATAATCCCATCAATTACAGACGAGTCAGTTTAACTTCAGTGGTGGGCGAGATTCTAGAAACAATTATTCAGGTATAGAATTAATAGTAACATGGGCAAATATAGGTTGATAAGGGAGACCCAGCATCGATTTCTAAAGGGGAAATCGTGTTTAACTAACTTGCTGGAGTTTTTTGAAGAGGTAACAGAAAAGGTCAATGAGAGTGTTGCTCGTGATGTGGTGCACATGGAATTTCGAAGGGCATTTGACACAGTGCCAGACAACAGACTTGTGAGAAAAGCAATTCTCATGGAATAAAAGGGACAGTAGCAATGTGGATACAAAATTGGCTGACAAATAGGAAACGGAGAGCAATGGTCAGTTTGTATTTTTTGTGTGGGAGGGGGGTTTGTAGTGGAGCATCCCAGGAGTCATTATTGGGACCCTTGCTTTTCCTGATATATATTAATGATGTAGATCTTGGTGTGCAAGGGACAACTTCAAATTTCGCGAACGAGACGAAGCCTCTGACCATTGTAAACTGCGAGGAGGATGATGTAGAAAGTCAAAAGAACATAGACAAGTTAGTGGAGTGGGCAGATAGGTGGCAGGTGAAGTTGAATGCGGAGAAGTGAAAGATGATACATTTTGGAAGGAAGAAGATTGACAGACAATATAAAACAAGGGGTGAAATTTTGAAGGGGGTGCAGCAGCAGAAAGACATGTGTGTATATGAGCAAAGATCATCGAAGTTGGCAGGGCAGGTAGAGGCAGCAGTTAATAAAACATCGGCTGACCTGGGCTTTATTAATGGGGGCATTGGGTACAAGAGCAGAGAGGTTATTCTGATTTTATATAAGACATTTTTTGGCCTCAGCTGGATTATTGTGTACATTTCTGGGTGCTACATTATCGGAAAGATGTGAACTCTTTTCAGAGAGTGCAGGAGAGGTTTAAGAGATGGTTTCAGGGATGAGACACTTCAGCTTTGAGGATAGATTGGAGAGGTTGGGACTGTTCAACATGGAGAGAAGAAGATCTTCAAAATGATGAGGGGGCTGGACGGCGCAGTTGGGGAGAAATTGTTCCCGTTGGCCGAGGGGTCGAGAATAAAAGGACACAGATTAAGAGTGATATGCAGAAGAAGAAAATGTGGATGCAAGATCAAGACAACTTTTTCACACAGCGAGAGGTTCGGGTCTGGAATGCACTGCCTGGAATTGTGGTGGAGGCAGGTTCAATCAAGGTGATCAAGAGGGCAATAGATCATTAATTGAATAGAAAAATGTTAACAAGGGCACGGGGAAAAGGGGGGCAATGGCACTGGGTCACAATGCCTATTTGGAGCGATGGTGCAGATACGATGGGTCGAATGGCATCCACCTGTGCGGTTCAGATTCTGTGATTCTGTGATACTGAGAAAAGAAAAGATTAAAACCAGATAGAAGGATGTGCTAGTGAGAGACTTAAACATAGCGCATGCGAAAAGAATAATTGTGATGGACAACCGGAGGTGGAGAATAACATAACCCTAACCATAACCCCAACCAGCACTGTGAGGGCACCAGGCAAAGAGCAATTCAGGGGACTATTCTATCCAGTGCTACGGGATAGAGTGGGAGACAGAGACTGACTGCATTGTATTCCACTCTGTGTTGAATGGCCTCATTCTGTACTGTAGTGAAGCTATGAATCGAGCGAAACTTGGTTGCACCCAGATCAGTTTTTAGTTTAAATCATGCTGAGAGTTATGTGTAAGCCGTGAGCAGACGCTCATACAGATGAAACTGTTCATCAGTCGCCATCTTATTTATTTAGGAATGTCAACATGGAAGCCTGAATCTGCAGACCTGGACATTTCTAAGTACTGTTTCTGTGTTTCTTTCAGAGAAACAATGAAGAAAGGTTTTCTGCCAAGGTGGCCCTTGTGCTGCGCTGACCAATGTCACAATATTTCTATACCTACTTTGAAACTGTTCATTTCTGTATGATTTAATTTGTTACAATTGTGCCTGTCAGGAAACAGGCCTTGTACTTGTGCAGCACCCTGCTCTACCACATGATGTCGCACAGATCATTCCAGCCAATTAACTGCTTTCGAACTTTCATCACTGTTGCGATGTGATGATCGAGTTAGAGGGAAAAGGCAGATACAGAAGGTGTTGAAATAACATCTTAAATACACATGAACATGGAATATTTCTTTTCAAGTTACCTCTTAGCTTGCTGTGCATCCGGTTGAATGATTGAATTTTTAAAATTTGGTCAGTTAAAATTACACTTGTCCAGCGCTCTGCACTCGACTGGCAGCAAGGAAAAGGCCTTTACACTGACTCTGAGCACGAAAGATTAAAAGTTGTTGTTTGCTTTTATATGGTTGTCATTCTGCGTATCCAAGGAGGGATTTAAGAAGTTAAACAAAAGTTTGAAACAAAGAATAAACTACTCCCTACAAGGGCAGATCTTTACCTTCAGTTCTAACGTGAAAGACAGAGATTACTAATGACCCTATGTAGGCAGGTGCTTAATATTTCTCAGTTTCCCACACACAGCGACTCTAAGGAAGAATGTGAGATCCAGTTCGAAAAAAAAGACCAACATCTGTGCCCCACAGGCAAACACACTCATTTCAAGGCAATTAGGGATGGGCAACACATGCTGGCCTTGAGAGCGACTCCCATATCCCAGGGAAGAATAAAGAAAAAAAAATCCCTCAGCCTGCGCTTAACCACGGACTGGCATTGAGAATCAGGCCTGTAACCGTCTCTGATTAATAAAGGTAACACAGTTATTTGTTTTCATTTCCTACGGATTAATGAGAACGGCAATGAGTTTTTCGAATGTTACAACATACACTGCAATGAGCAACATTATTCCCTGCCTGAGGGGGCATTGTTTCTAAAGCTCTAACGCTATTGACAGAGATACGAACAATGATATGATGACGGGGACATAATAGCGCTCAGTTACCTACAGACAGCCTCTGTAAGCGAGAAGCAGGACCCAGAGAGAAACATTTCGAACATGTGAGCTGCACAGGCAAACACACAGACACACACATACACAAAGACAGACATATGCATTCAACATTATTTACGTACATGCATACAAATCGACATATATCTACCTACCTCTGTATATTCTATCTAATTTAGCCAGAAAGATAGACGGACAAGCTGAGAGAAACTCTGCTGATAATTTGGCTGCTTTTGGAAAAGAGGAGGCTCCCAAACTTGATAAAATTCCAGCATTGTCAGGAAGTAGGAAGGATGGCATAATTCATAAGAGATGAGCTGGCAGTACTGGCTTTACTGGCGCCGCCTAAGTCATTTCCAAAATCAAATCTGATTCATAATTACTTAACAACTATGTACCGAGAAATAGTGACCGAGACAGTTAACCATCCATCAGGTAAGAAAAGATGAACTCATGAATACCTTACGATTTTCGGTTTAATAGGCCATAAATCAAACCCACAGAAAAGTTAATTTGAACATTCATCAGATGCTGAATGACTGTAACTGTTATTATTTGTTTTATTGCCTGATCAGAGGTTAAGCAATTTCTGGGTTCCCATGCAGCTGCAAGTGTTTGGTGGCTCATTTGCTTAAAATGAGGACAGATGTACAAGAGCCATGAACAGACAGCGTGCGAGCATAATTCTCAAATGACACAGTTTATTAATATCTTGCAAAGCACGAGAGTCAAGACACGGAGCAGGTATTTTTTAGTATTTTCCTATTTAATTCTCTGAAAACTTGCACAATCTACCTAAGTTACAAAAATATCAGGGCAAAACGGACAATAGATGTGCCTCCAGACACATGCTCCTGTACTTTACCAGGGAAGGCTCCTGTGCCAGCCTTCAGGTCAATGCTGCTTCATTTAAGAATCAAATGGATTTTTAACCAATATTTAAATCAGACACATCTTAAACACTTAACAAGTCTAAAAATGAAATTGCAGGACATTTTATTGCACTGACTGGAAGGCAGCATGGCAGCTGGAGGTATCACCAAGCTATGTTTTCACCCAGGACTCTGGCTTGAGAAGCACAATTTCGGATGCTCAAAGAGTGCTGGCCTTGCCAGCTACGTTTACAATTTAGGAAGGGTAAATAACAGATCGTGCATGAGTCCGCATTGCCTCTTGGAGCGTTGCCAGCCTTTCCCTGGATCTGTTACATCTGCCAGCTTAGCGATGACCCTTTGACTCTTTGATCAATCTGAACCTGAGATTCGCCAGTCTCTTGTTACAGGATTCCGAATCGGTCCTTTTACAGTTTTGTATACATACACCTGGTAAGGGTCTGAAAGCGAGTGCAACTTGGAAGGGAGGCCATACGAGACATAGAGAAGTGGAGAAAATGTTGGATTTTGATGCATAATTCATGTTCCACTCCCGCCCTTTCAAAATTTGAACAATTTAACAAATAAACTCAGGGGAGATTTCACTCCATTCTTGAACTCCTCCCTGAATTTACTCTGGGTCCCAGCATAAATAAATGGATTGATACAGGAACTTAAAAACTGAAGCATATATCCGCTTTCCTCCAGGATAAATGATGATTCACTGATATCAGCAATTGCAAAATAACGAACTTTTGCAATTCGGACATAGAGGATGGTTGCAAAAAATAACGAATATAGCAGGATGAAACTGCCGGAGATGGCAAAGAGTAAAACAATGGACTTTCTCCGCTTCTCCATCTCTGGGTCTCTCTGATTCTCCACCATGTTATGGGCCTTGAGCCTCCTGCGGGCTCTATTAACTGCGAGAATGTGTCTGACGGTCAGAGCATTGAACAATAAAATCAGAAATAAAGGGGCACAGGGCAGTGAAATGGAACGAAGCCAATCATAGATGTTCCATGCAGGTGATGTATAAAAGGCGGATTTTATGACACAGAACCAGGGTACATCATTAATTACGTACATTGGTTCAAATATAAAATACTGGAAGATACTTTTTAGACAACTCAGTGTGCATAAAATCGCTATCATCCAAGACGCTGTCTTCTCTGTGCAGTATTTTATTTTCAGTTTCTGGCAACAAATGGCCACAAATCGGTCAAAGGTGAAAGCGACTGTTAACCAGGCAGAACTGTCAATGGCCGCAGAGATTAAGGCAGAATGGACACTACATATTGGCGTGATTGACAAGAAACTGTTTGGTAAATAAATACCAGCAATCCGACTTAATATCACGCTGGTGATAATGGCCAGGAGATCAGTCGCCGCCATGGAAACTGCGTAGTAAGTGATACATCTGGAGAGACCACAACATCTTCGTGACAGTATCACAATCACTGCCAGGTTAGCTGTAACAGAGGTCAGAAGAGAGAGAAAGAGAGGGAGAGCGTTTGCATGAGACAGCATGAGAACACGAAAGTTAACTCTCTGACTCCCAACACAATAATGCTTCTGCAAGTTTATGCGTGAAATTTAAACATGTGAGACACGATCCCACATTGTAAACTATTTCTTTTGCTAAAGAGAGATCTTTCTGTATGGTTCAAAGTAATCATAAGTTCAAAGTTAATCAGAAATACCTTCAATCATGGAAATGGGAACGGGCAGTTAGCCTTTCTGTGAATTTTCGGTGGAAATGTTTATGAGGGCAGAGTGGTAAGTCCGATCACTTAACGTGACAATTAGCTGAACTGGCACATTTTAAGCTCTCAATCGGAGAGAGTGCTGCTCTGCATTGTTGGGATAAATAACCAAATTTTACCCTGCAGTCGACATTTGAACTGTAATCTTTGAATATTAGATGCAAAGGGCGCCACCGGTGACGGGGCCGCCATGAATATGCAGAACAGAACTAAAAGAGTGGAGGAAAGGGTGGAAGAGAGTTCGAGCCCTGGGGGCGATAACCCAGTGCTTTGTGAATTAGGGGCGAATAACAATCATTCGCCAAAGGGCCACCCCTGCATTCCTCACATATTTGTCAAAAACGCAGTGCCTTCTTATGACTCTTCAGTGAACTCTTTCATTAAATTCAATGGCGAATTACTGAACGTTTCAAGCTATTTACAAAATGAATTACTTTTGTGAATCAATCCGTCTCTGTCATAGTGAATAACACTAAATATCTAGGCATACAAAGTGATAGCATCGCGGTAGTTCATCCACAGTAACAGCGAGGTTAATATAATAGTTCTACACTTACCCTGGAATGACAACGTCATAATTCACACACAGCAATAGCACCAGCAACACAAAAGGTCTACATTTACACAGGATTAACCATGTGATACTTCAGGTTCATTCACCGTGCTAATGACACAGCATGCTGTGAAACCCAGGTGAGCGTACATCACAGTCACTGTGACAATGCCACAATAGAACCAATACTTACAACATAATACTTTTGCTGTAATCCTCCCAACGCAGTATTGCCAAGAGCAGAACTGCATTTCCAACGGGAGATTGTGGCGGTAAATGGGAGAAAATATAAACTTAAAACAAAATAATGCTACACGTCATGAACAGACAGAATGCAATTGAAGGGGAGACAACATAAACGACTAAACACTGGTGGTAAGTGGAAGGCATGACACTGGTAAAGGTGAGAATATTCACCATTAATTCCGAGAAATTATTTGAACTGCTGGAAGAAATGTCACCGTTAAAATTGAGAATCAGCATAGTTAAAGTGAAGAAGTAAGTGATCCTGCAAAAAACGCAGACATTTTGCAGTTAAATGGGAGAAATTATACCGTTTAAGGGGGCAATATGTCACTTTCAACCGTAGAAAGGGAATACAAATCGTGGAGATGCGCCACTGATAAAATAAGAGAAATAATATACCTAACCCACCATTCACGCGATAATATCTAACTACAATACGTTACCTGGAACCCCGATTACCGCAATGACGGGATAATAAATGGCAAACAGCAGGTCTGTCGGTGGTACATGCATTTCTATCAGAAGGACTGAGCGCATTGTGCATTAAACTGAAAAGTGCAACATTTATACAGGATGTGAGGCTCCAGGGAAACAATTAGATAGTTTTTTGTTTATATTATTTTCACTTATTGTAACAAACAAATCAGTGCAGCTGCTGTCCGCTTGATGTTTCTTTGTTTTGATGGGAAACAATGTTTTTGTTGAGTTCTGATACCGTCCAAATGTGAAACGCCCAGACTACAGAATTATCACAGTTATCGTTCTTTATGAAAACTGTAATTGGCTGGATATTGGTGTCAGGACAGGGCACAACTGCTCATTCAGACCTCATTGAGAAAGGCAAATTGTCCGAGGAAAACACAAACCAAGTTCTTGCTCCTGATCGTTGTTCAGTCAGTGTGTTTACTGATTAGGGGCCACGCAGTCCCAACTCTCTCTCAGATTGTAAACACACTTTGACCCATCTACCTGTGTGTTTGTTTTGGACAGCTCCAGTTAAATATGGTTACATTAGGAGTGCACGTCTCGCTTCTTCAGGGTTACAATCAGTGCAGGATTGTCCCAGTCATTATTATCATATCCATTGTGCATCTGCCCAGTTGACAATAAATGGGTCCAGTACATCACAGTTACAATCAGTGTGAATTTGTCCAGTTTTACACAGTACATTTGATATCGCCATGTCCTATTCAACATCTGTTAATTCAGTCCATCAGCCCAGCTGAGCCACATTATAATCCATGTGTTTAGGTTCAGATTGACGCGCTTCCGTTCACTCTGGACCTTATCAATCCCAGCCCGGGGCAGGTCGGTTTCTGGAAGGTTCAGTTCGGTGTGGTCAGCTCCCATTCAGTATGGTTACATTCAGAGTTGACAGGGTCTTCACAATGTGCTTCAATTCAGCAAACACACTCAGAGTTGACAAGATCCGATTCAACCCGATTGATTTCAACGGGGACAGGTCCAGCTCAACACAACCAATCTCTTAACGGCCTGGGAGACTTCACTGAGATAGTGTTTCATCCAAATGTACATGAAATGCTGAATGATCTCAGCCGGCCTGTCAGTGTCTGTTATTCATGTGCTGCTGGACCTGCAGAGTCGTTCCAGAATGTTCGATCCTTACTTCAGTTAGACCACATCCGCTCTTTTCTGCTTTGACATTGAGCCTCTAAGGCACAAGCTCACGAAGTCTCCAGTCAATGGCTGCATGGCCTATAAGACCACGGTTTGATTAAGTTTGCACAGGGCCTTTACTTTGTGTCCCGTCAGATGTGTCCAGGTCTTCGTCACCGTCCTGACATGAATTTCTGAAACTTCCAATTCATTCTCTTCCCACATCCGCCTGTGACTCTCCTAATACCGCCCCAACATCAGGCAGCATTCGGTTTGCTGGCCCTGAACCTCACTTTATCTATGCGGACATCAAATCTGTCTACCACTCCATCGCCCACAAGGATGTTCTGAGAGATCTCCCTTTCTTTTTTGAATGCCTTTCCAACTGGTCCTTAAACATCTTAACATCCTCCTCCTATTTGAACTTGTTCTCAAATTGAACAATGGCTCCTTCAGCTCCACTAACTTCGCTCAAATAAATGAAAGAGAACAACATAATGATGCTCATCTGCATTTGCCCCAGCAATTTCTGCATTTCTCTAGGGCCATGTAGATTGTTCCCCTTTGCAGTCCTACTCAGGGCCTTCCTCTCGCCTCCCCTGCAAGTGTGGTTATGACTCTATCAGCTCCATTTGCTGCTCCCACATAGAATTGGAAAAAGTGATAACATTTGTTTCAAATCTTCACCCTTTCCACACTTTCACATGCGCTATCTGCAACTCCTACCATCCTACCAGCCCCCACCCTCAACGGATGACACCCTGCACTTTGCACCTCATCCATCGTGATAGTACCACTGAACATGTCTTCGTCCCCCTGCCCTTTCCGAATTCAGGGGCGAAGTTTCAGTCCATAAACCTGGCCTATTAACAATCAACCCAAAACAACTAACCAGCCAAGGACATCCTTTAATGCAAGCGGATGACATGCATCACAAGGCATTTTATCTCCTCACTTCTCATCGTTCCAGCCTCCCTACACCCACTACAGGAGAAATAGGGATTTCTTTGCACCTCTTTCAATTTCATAGAATGTATCTGCTGTTGATGATGATTTAGATGTCCTCCCCTCTAAGTGATTCAGCTTGGCCTCCTCCTGATGCCCCTGTAAGACAAATGTTAACATACAATTATTTCGATTGAGTGCACGTTATATCAAGAAACGGTTGAAGATTCTCGATATTGAAAAGCGTATTTGCCTTGACGCTATCGCTACAGCAGTATTAAAGAGTTGGTTCCCAGGAATAGTCAAATTCAAAGCTAAGCTGTTTCAAGGCATCTACGATGACAGTATCAACCGGGCAATGTGGAAAATTGCCCAGGGAATCCTTGCCCACAAAAAGCAGAAAATGGAGAACGGGAAAGTAAGCAGTCCAGCAGCCTACACTCGATCATCAGCAAAGAGAAGGAAGTTGTCATCACCGTGCGATGAAGCGGCACTGACTCAGCAATGACATGTTCTCTTATGCTCAGTTGTTCTTTCAACTTGGCCACTCAGCTCCTGACCACACTACTGCCTTGCTCCTAAAACGGGCAGAGAACTGAATTCAAGAAGTGGGAATGACTCTTCTTGACATTAACGCAGCATATGACGATTGTGACATCAGGGAGCCCTGGAAAAATCGAGGTAAATTGGAAACAGGGGCAAAGCTCAGCACGAGTTTGAGCTACCCTTGGAGAAAAAAATATGCTCGTGGTTGTTTCAGGTCAATCATCTAGGTCGCAGGGCACCGCAACAGGATTTCCAAAATGTAGTGTCCTAGGTCAGTTATCACAAGGTGAGATGTGGGGATTTTCGGTGATGATTGCACAATGTTCAGCAGCATTCCCTCTTTCTCTGGTAATGGACAATTCCATATACATATGTAGCAAGGCCTGGATAATATTAGGTGTTGGGCTGATAAATGGCAAGGAACATTCACTCCATTGATATTCCATGCAATGACCATAACCGAAAAGAGATAATCTCTCCTTCTATCCTGACATTCAATAACATTGAAATTCCTGAATCACACACTATCAACATTCCAAGGGCTGCCATTCACCTGAAACTTAAATGGAACCACCTCGAAATATTTTGGTTACAGGAGCAGGTCACAGAATGGGGATTCTGCAGCGAGTATCTCACCTCTTGATTTCGCACAGACTGTCCATCATCTACAAGTCATATTTGAAAAATGTGAAGCAAATTGGCCGCATTTGCCTGGAACATTTCAACACAAAAACTCACAAGAAACTCAACGTACTGCAGGTGAGGAGGTGTAGTAGTGGTACTGTTGCTGGACTAGTTCTACAGGGACCCGGGTGCAAATCCGAATCGTGCAGTTTAAATTCTTGAATTTTTGAATTCTTAAAATCTTGAACAAAAAGCACAATGAGGATGGCTGCCGTTAAAAAAAAAACGCATCTGGTTCAATTTAAGGAAGGAAGCCTGCCGTCCTTACACGATCCAGTCTGAATTACATGTGGCCAGACTCACAACAATGTAGTTGACTCTTAAAATGCTCTCTGAAGTGACCTGCGCAACAGCTACAAAGTATCAAAAAAGGAAGAATCCCGGGCAGACACAACCAGCATCGATGGAGGCACCGGATGATCCTGTGAAGTCCACCCTATTGATTCCAACATTGAGAGAGTTACCTCACAGACCAGTCAAGCAGAGCCGTTCTCCCGCAATCATATCTTACATATAATTTCCCAGACGCCCACATGAGCAGGACAGACCCAGCACAGGTGGCGTCACAGGTTGCGGCCACAGTGGTATACAGTTCGGTAGGAATTGCCTTGAAGTCAGAAAAACATAAGAAACAGGAATGGGAACAGGATTAGACCATTCAACCCCTCGAGCCTGCTCTGGCATTCAATAAGATCATGGCTGATCTTCTTGTGTCTCGATTTCCACATTCCCATCTAACCCAGGTAACCTTTAATTCCTTGCCTAACAAGAATCGATCAACCTCTGCCTTAAAGGTATTCAATGACCCCGCCTCCACCACTTTCTTAGGCAAAGAGTTCCAAAGTCGCACAAGCCTCTGAGAGAAAATAATTTCTCCTATTCTGTGTCCTAAAAGGGGGACGGTTAATTTTTAAACAGTGTCCCTTAGTTCTGTACTCATCCGCAAGAGGAAACATCCTTTCGTCGCCCACCTTGTCGTGGTCATTCAGGATCGTGTATACTTCAATCAAATCACCCCTCACTCTTCTAAACTCCAATGGAAGCAAACCTAGATGGTCCAACATTTTCTTCTAAGGCAACACATTCATTCCCGGTATGAATTTAGTAAACCTTCTTTGAACTGCGTCCAATGCATTTACATCCTTCCTCAAATAAGGAGATCAAAACTACACACAGTGTTCGAGGTGTGGTCTCACCAATGCTCTGTATAACAGAAGCATAACATCCTTAGTTTAATGTTCATTCCCTGTCATGAAAAAGGATAGCATTCCATTAGCCTTCTTAATTACTTGTTGTACCTACATACTAACTTTTTGTGACTCATGCACTAGAACATCTGGATCCCTCTGCACCTCAGAATTATGCAGCCATTATCCATTTAAGTAATACTTGCTTTTTTGTCCTTCCTGCCATAGTGAACAACTTCACATTTTCCCACATTAAACTCCATTTTCCAGATCTTTGCCCCTTCACTCAGCCTATCTATATCCACCTGCAGCCTCCTCATGTCCTCTCACAACTTAATTTCCTGCGTTTCTTTGTGTCATCTGCCAATTTAGCAACCATGTCTTCACTACCCTCATCTCTGTCATTGATGTAATCGCATAAATTTGAGGCCTGAGTACAGATCCCTGTGGGACTCCACTGGCCCCCTCCTGCTAATCAGAAAAAGACTAGCCAACATCCTATCCGTGCTAAGGTGTCACTCACTACACCATGCGCTTTCATTTTCTATAATATTCATTGATGTGGCACCTTATCAAATGCCTTCTGGAAATCTAAGTACACTACGTCTACAGGCTCCCTTTTATCGTTCAAATAACTCCAATATCGACTCAACATCGACTCTGGACCCCATGACATCGCATGGCATCAGATCAAACATGGGTAAGGAAACATCTTGCTTCCTGTTAGCAAGAGTGGCTCTGTAGCACCACCATTAGGTGAGTCCTAAATTACATCGCTGCCAGACTGGATCTGCGGCATGTGGAGAGTGAACCAACAAGAGAGAAAACCGTCCATGACCTCATGCTCACTAAATTTCCTCCCTCAGATGCACCTACCCATGACAGTATCGGGAGCATTTACCACAGCATTTCGCCTCCACATGTGGAACCCCGCCTTAACATTAAGGATAGACTCGATCGTGTTGTGTGGCACCTCCACCTTATTAAATGGGATAGATTTTGAACACCTCTTGCAACTCAAGACTGTGCATTCATGAGGTGCCGTGGGCCATAAGCAGCAGCAGAATTGTACTCGAGAACAATCTGTAACCTCATGGACCGGCATTTCCACTACTATACCATTACCATAGTCCAGGAAATTAAACCTGGTTCAATGAAGAGAGTAGGGGGGCATGCCAGGGAAACACCAGGTGCGCCTAAAAATGAGGCGTCAACCTGGTGAATCTATAACACACGACTACTTGTTTGCCAAGCAGCAAGCGAAAGAGAGATCTAAGTGCTCCCACAAACAACGGATCCGATCTAAGCTCTGTGGTCCTGCCCAATCCAGTAGTGAATGGTGGTGGACAATGAAACAACTCACTAGAGGAGGGAGAGGCTCCACAAATATCCCCACCCTCAATGATTGGGGAACACAGCACATCAATGCAAAAGATAAAGTTAAAACATTTGTAATCATCTTCAGCCAGAATTTCGGAGCGAGTTATTCATCTCGGCCTCCTCCAGAGGTCCCTAGAATCACAGGTGCCAGCCTCCCGCTAATTTAATTCACTCCACGTGACACCAAGAAACGACTGAAGGCACTGGATGCTGCAAAGGCTATGGCCCTGACATTATTCTGGCAATAGTACTGAATGCTTGTGCTCCAGAACTTGCCATGCATCTTCCCAAGCCGATCCAGTACAGCTACAACACTGGCATCTACCCGGCTACGTGGAAAATTGCCCAGTTATGTCCTTTACACAAAAAGCAGGGGAAATACTCATCAGCCCCATCAGTCCACTCTCCATCATCAGTAAAGTAATGGAAGTGTTCATCAACAGTGATATCAAGCAACACTTGCTTAGCAATAACCTTTTCACTAAGCGGAGTGTGGGTTCTGCCAGGGCCACTCATCTCCTCTCCTCATTACATCCTTGTTTCAAACATGGTGTCATGAAGGTATAATCATGTCGATAATGTTATTCAGAATAATTTTAAAATCGAGTTTAGTGGTGCCTGTTTCCATGTATCCGTATGTGTGTGTGCCTTAATTGGATTAATGCCAGCTAGTACAGAGGCTTTGGCGTAGAGAAGAGAAGAAGGTTTGAAATGGTAATTCAATAACATAGGGAAATAGAAGGTGATGCTTAAAAGGGACAATTTGGATTTTTAAATACACTATTCAAAGGAGCAGGTGAAATATTACATTTAACCAGGTGAAGCTCAGAAAATAAATCTGTTTATTTTTAAGGCTTACCAGTTTTGCGTGTATTACGAAAGGGTTTTATTATTAGAAGACTTAAAGTCAAACCAAAAAACCTAGTGACAACGAGAATTTGAATTCAAAGAGGAAAATGTATAAAGGAAGAGAAGGCTGTTTGTAAAAGGAAGAGGGGTTTTAAGATATAAAGCTTCAAACATGTAAGCCTCAAGTCTGCCTGCAAGGACCCAGAGATGAAGGAAACTCATTTTGAATGTGGCAGTCCAGGGTGTGCTTTGCCAGGGAGCGATTTATATGTATGTGTTTTACTGTTGCTTTACCGGAGGTGTAAAATGAGAGTGGATTTTTATAGTTATTATGGTAGTAATTTCGTAGACATATGTATGTGCTTACAATCATTCTTGTAATAATAAATGTTTAATTTAGTTCTATAAAAAAACCTCTTCAGACTCAGTGGCCTTATCACTACTGAATTCAAAGCCTGCATCTTGATGCATACAATTTGCAAAAATGGGTCTTGACAGTTTTTTCAATTTTCACTCTGGGCTTTGAACAACTCAGCCTTAACCATCGGCTGTGTGATAATAATCAGGGATTCTTTGTGGGATATATTTGTCATTCCAAAATCTTTTGTAATTGGTGAATATTCAGGTTATGAGTACGAGAAGAGCTTTGAATTATGGGGTGAGTGTGAGTTATTTATGATGTGGTGAGACTGCCAGATGGTTTTGGTAATTGCTAAGACTTGTCTGGGAGGAGAATATGTAACCTGATTGTGTTACAAACTAGATCCAGGAATAAGGTGACAGAGTTGGTGGAATAATTAGAGATGGGATTACCGGCAGGGGCTAGGAAATTAGACATAATTGAAGTGATAGCACAGCATTGGAAATTGGAAGGAATGCCTGACAGGCAGACTTCTCCTAGGTGTGGTTCATTGGAAAGTGCTCACATTCATCTGCAAATGTAAACTATTGAATTGGAAGAAAAGGAACGAGAAAGGGCATTCCAAAACGAGCAGAGAGAAAGTCACAGGAAGGAAATATCAGGAATGGAAGTTAGAAATTGTGAAGATAGAGAAGGAGGAAAGAGAAATATATATATATAGAGAGAGAGAGAGAGATAGAATTCCACCTGAAAAATTTTGGCTGTTAAAAAAAAGAGACGCCAGGAGGTGAGGAAGGACACATCCAGAATCCAGCGGGTGATATTTAAATTTCTACAAGCTCTTCCCAAGTTTGGGAAAAGGCATGTTGAGTCATTCTTTATTTCAGTTGGGATTATAGTTAATCAGATGAAATGGCTGCAAGAGAACTTGACATTATTGTTACAATCAAGGTTGGTGGGTAGATTACATGATGTATATGCTTTTGCTGTCTGAAAAAGTATCGGTGAATTATGATATGTTTAGAGAAAGCTATTTTGTCTGCACATTATTTGGTTCCTGAAGCATGCAGGCAGAAATTTAGGATTATGAGAAAACAATTTGGGCAAACATATTGAGATTGACAGAGTAAAGCAAATTAATTTTGACTGGCGGATACGGGTGTTGAAAATAGAGAGACCCTTTGCAGCTCTTGGAGAAGTAATTCTTTTCCATCAATTTAAAGATTCAATTCCTTTGGTAGTGAGAATTTATCAGGAGGAACAAAGGTTTGATCCAGAAGGCAAGCAGCAGAGGTGGCTGATGATCATGAGTTATTGCAGAGAGCTAAACCTTTGCCTCAGCACCCTTTCAAATCCTAAAAGGATAGACGTGAGAAGGTGAAAGGAAGGTGGGGAAGAGGATGAGTAGCTGGAAATTACCAGGAAGTTTTCTTTCTCAGAATAAAGAGAAAGGTGCTGAAGGTAGAGGTGACATTGGAAAGTTGAAATGTTTTCATTGTAATAAGGGTGGGGGGTGGTGGGGTGGCAGTGCACAAGACGTCAGTGTTGGAGATTGCAGGAAAAATCTGTTGGAATTATAGGGTTGAAGAAAAGTTCCGGAGGCAAAATAACCTGGGTTCTGAGGTTCAGGCACAGGATAAAGCAACGTTTTGTACACAAGTAAAACAGGATCAGTGATAGGCAAAGGAGGATGAATGTGTTCACTGTGTACCCAAGGGAATTATGAGGAGCAGGTAACAGAAATGCTTAAAGATTTTATGTGTGAACGGAATGACTTTCAATGTGTGCAGCGTAGAATAGGTGAAGATGTTAAATTATAAGAGACACAGAGGTTGTTCAGCCCTTAATATTGTCAGATAGTGATATTTGTTGTTCAAAGGGAGTATTGCAGAAACAGCGTTCATGGAGATGTTAAACATATCCCCCTGTGAAAGGCAAATTTAAAAAGTAAGAGGAAAACTGGAGAAGGGACTCTTGAGGTGGTGGAAAAATTGCCCATTGCAAGGCTTCAATTTATTCTGGATATTGAAAAAGCTGGATCACAAATCTGGGTGATGCCTATGGAGTTGAGCAGCCCATAGAAATGTTTTCAACAGATTTGTTACAAGAGGAGCATTCTGGATTGCTTCCAGTTTGTGTGATAATGGGATCAGACGCAAACAGGTTGAAGCAAGAAAAAGAAGAAAGACAGGCAGTTCAAAGGCAGGAAGAAGGTATTGAAATCGCATTAGCAGGCACGCTACTTGAAAACATTGCTCATAAAGGCACAGGTGAGGAGAAATCAACTGAAGTGCTTAACTCAAAGTAGTTAATTGAGTTGCCTCAGAAGGATTTGCAATTAAAACAGTTATATCAGACAGCTTACACAGAAACAGAGGCAAAATGTATCCCAGAATGTTATTACCTGCAGGGTGATATTTTAATGAGGAAATGGAGACCGGGTCATGTCTCAGCAAATGGAAGCTGGAGGGAGGAACATCAGATTTTTATTACATTAGAGTATAGAAATGACTTTCTCATGATTGCTCATTAAATTGAATGGGGGCATTTAACAATTAGAAAGACTCAAACAAAGGTAAAGAAAAATTTCACTGGGCCAGTTGCACAGAGATATAGTCAAAGACTGCAGAACATGTAACACATGTCAGGCAATAGGGCAACCACAAGCGGTGATTAAGACAGCACCTTAATCCCAATATGAACATTGAAGAAACGTTTACTCAGGTCATGATTGATTGAGTACAACCCCTCCCTAAATCGAAGACTTCAAATCAGTGCTTACTAACAATCTTGGATGTGGCTACCAGGTTTTCTGAAGCCATACCTTGAAGAAAAATTACAAATAAGATTGTGTAAGAGTTACTTTTTACAAGATATGGGGTTCAAGTTTTATGTGACAGCCGATTATGGAAGCAATGAAGAGTTTGATGATAAATAGCTTCATTCAACAGCTTATCAGCGGAGTCACAAGAAGCTTTGTAAGGATGGCATCAAACAATAAAAACTATTATGAGAGTGCACCGTCACGATTATCCACATGATTGGGATGGGGAAGTTCAATTCTTGTTGTTTGTTATTATAGGTGCGCCTAATGCATTGTACTGTTTTAGTCCATTTGAACTAGTTCATGGTCCTGAGGTAAGGGGACCACTGAAACTGATTGATGAGAAATTGGTGGGTCAAAATCCAGAAACTGCTCTCCTGGATTACGTATCAAACTTCAGACAGAGGTTAGACAGAACATGCGACTTGGCTAGGGGACATTGAAAGATATCACAGCAAGTGATAAGAGTGAAAGCAGACAGGAAGCCTACAGCTCGGAATTTTTTTGCAGGAAGGAATGTTACCAGTGCTGAGTGACTCATTAAAGGCAAAGTTTATTGCGCCTTACATGACTGAAGAGAAATTTTGCGACTAAATTAATTAATAAATAATCCAGACACACGAAAGAAGCAGAGTGTGTGTCATGGGAATATGCTTAAAAAGTGTTTGACACGGAAGAGAATCAAATAGATTTATAAGTAGTGCTAGATAATAAGAAAGGGATAGAAAGACAGGATTCTGAAATGTATTTTCCTCTCATCAGATTGGATAATGAGGGTGTATTTGAAAACTTAAATGTAACATTGAGTTACCTTCCAGACAAGTGTCAAAGTGATGTGTGAAAGCTATTGCAGTCACACAAAACCATTTGTGGAGACAAATTGGAGAGGACAGATTTAGCTATCCATGATGTCTCTGTCGAAGTTTCATCTTCAATAAGGCAACATTCTTATGTATAAGCCGGAAGGTTTATCACAAGTGCAGAAGGAAATTGATTTCATGCTCTAAAGCAACATCATTGAGTTCGCCTATTGTACCAGATAGATCACAAATACTTTGTGTGGACTATTGAAAGGTGAATTCTGTGACAAAAGCAGATTCGTTTCCCATATCATGGTTTGAGGATTACGTTGAGAAAGTGGGACAATCAAAATTTTTCACAAAGTTCGAATTGCTAAAATAATGTTGGCAAGTCCCAATATCAAACACAGCAAAAGAGATATTGGCTTTTGTGTCGCCAAATGGACTAAATCAGTTTAAAGTCATGCCATTTAGTATGAAGAATGGACCTGCGACATTTTCAAACACTGACAAAGAAAGTAGTTGCAGGTCCAAGCAATTGTGCTGTTTATATTGATGACTTAATACTTTTCAGCCAGAGGTGGGATGAGCATTTACTACATCTGAAAAAAATATTTACTCGATTACAAGGAGCTAATTTGTCAATAAACTTGGCTGGAAGTGAATTTACAAAAGAGCAAGTTACGTATCAAGTCCATAACATTGGACATGGTAAGGTGGCTCTGAGAGATGTGAAAGTGGATTTCCCAGTGCCTGCAACAAAGATAAAAGTTTTGAGATTTCTGGACATGAGTGGGTTTTACTGAAAATTTGTACCAAATTTTAGCCATGTGGTTGCTCCACTGACTTAACTATTGAACAAGAGCAAAAAGTTTGAATGGACACTGGAGTGTCAGAAGGCACTTCATATTGTGATCACTGTTGTAGCTAGGACATTAGTTTTGGCAGTACTCAATTACGCCAAGAAATTATAATTGGCCGTTGATGCAAGAGATATTGATATTGGGGCCATCCTGTTTCATGAAGTTGACACTGGAACTGAAAGACCTGTAGCGTATTTTTCACGGAAGTTGAATGCACAACAGAGAAGATATTCAACGGTTGAAAAGGAGGCGTTGGGATTGGTGTTAGCATTGCAACATTTTGAAAACTGTGTGGCAAACAATTCGACAGAAACTATTCTTTCTACAGACCACAATCCTTTCAAGTTCGTGTAAAATTTCGAGACAGAAGTGCGAGGCTAAACAGGTTGAGTTAATTCATGCAACCACTTAATTGACTGATAAGACAAGTTTCTGCATGAGGATCTGATTGCAGATGCGTTATGATGGGTTTCAAGGTTAAATGTAAAAACTGGATATTTTGAAACCTGGACACTGAATTTGAATGACTGCTGCAGATACCAAGGATTTGTATATACATATGTATATATATATATATTATATATTACATATATAGATATGTATATATAGTTATGAGAACACAAGTGTCTGTTAATGTAATAGTACTGAGATGAAGAGAAATTTCTTCAGCCAGAGAGTCGTGAGCCTGATGAATTTGTGACTGCAGAAAGTGGTTGAGAGCAAAACATTGTATGTTTTCAAGAAGGAGTTGGATTTCGCTCTTGGGGTGAAAGGGATAAAAGGATATGGGGTGAAAGCGGGAGCAGGCTATTGAGTTGGATGATCAGCCATGATCATAATGAATGGCCAAGCAGGTTCGAAGGGCCGAATGACCTACTCCTGCTACAATGTTTCTATGTTTCTATGTAAATATGTAGTTACGTATCGGAGGTAGTGCATGATGGGTTAATAAAAATGAAGCTACCTTTTGGAATTACGATGCTTCATTTTTATGTAAGGAAGCCGATGTCAACAGATGTAATAATGTCTATAATGTCATTGGATATTATTTTAAAATAGTTTTTTGTGGTGTCTATGTCTATGTGTATGTATGTGTGTGTGTGTGTGTGTCTTAATTGGATTCAAGCCAGCTGGTCTTGGTGGTTTTGTGTATAAAAGAGAAGTATGTTCGAAATGGTAATTAGGTAAACATGGGGAGATAGAAAGTGATGTGTAAAGGGGGCAATTTGCATTTGGAAATAGGCCATTCAAAAGAGCGGGTGAAATATTACACCTAAGCAGGTGCAGCTCAGAAAAAAATGTGTTTATTGTTATAAAAAGCTTACTGGTAAAGCGTATATAATGAAAGAGTGCTATTATTAGAAGGCCTAAAGTGAAAGAAAAACACCGAGTGACAATGAGAATTTGCATTCAAAGAGGAAAATTTATAAAGTAAGAGAACGCTGTTGGTAAAATGAGGAGGGATTCTGAAATCAAAAGCCTCCAGCCTGTAAGCCTCAAGTCCCAGAGCTGAAAGTAATTCATTTTAAATGTGACTGTTCGGGGTGTGCTTTGCCATGGGTCTATTTAAATCTATGTGTTTTTCAGTTGCCTTACCGGGGGTGTAAATGAGAGTCAGATTAATTAGGTGGTTTTTGTGTTTATTAGAGCAGTAATTTTGTAGGCATATGTATGTGCTTACAATCTTTCTTATCTTAATTAAAGTTTAGTGTAGATTTATAAAAAAATCTCTTGAGACTCGGTGGTCTTATTACTACTGAACTCAAAGCTTGCATCTCGAAACATACAAATTGCCAGAATAGGCTATGACAGTTGTGTAAACTTCCCCAATGGTATTTTAACAACTCAGCCTTAACCATCAGTGGTGTGATAGTACATGGACAAAAGGGCTGAAATCCCAAGGTGAGCTGAGAGTGACATTGGTATCAAGGCAGCATGTGATTGAGTGTGGCAACAAGGGGCCCCAGAAAAATGGGGTTCAATGTGAATCAGTGGGTAAAATTTCCACTGATTGGATTCAAAGGAAGATGGTTGTAGTTATTGGAGGTCAGCCATCTCAGCTCGAGGATATCACTGTCTGAGTTAGTTAGGTTAGTGTCCTGGCCCACAGCAGCTTCATCAATGACCTCCCTTCCATCATAAGGTCAAAAGTGGGGATGTTCACTGAAGCTTGCACAATGTTCAGCACCATTCACGCCTCCTCAGATGCTGAAGCAGTCCCTGCCCAAATGCATCAACACCTGGACAATATACAGGCTTAACGAAAACAAAAATACCTGGAAAAACTCAGAAGGTCTGTCAGCATCTGCAGAGAGGAGCACAGTTAACGTTTCGAGTCCGCATGATTCTTCAACAGAACTAAGTAAAAATAGAAAAGAGGTGAAATATAAGCTGGCTTAAGGGGGGTGGGGGGTGGGACAAGAAGAGCTGGATAGAGGGCCAGTGATAGGTGGAGATAACCAAAAGATGTCACAGACAAAAGGTCAATGAGGTGTTGAAGGTTGTGATATTATCTAAAGGAATGTGCTAATTAAGGGTAGAAAGCAGGACGAGCAAAGCACAGATAGCCCTAGTAGTGGTGGGGTGGGGTGAAGGGTCGAAAAAGGCTAAAAGGTAGAGATAAAACAATGGATGGAAATAAATTTTAAAATAATGGAAATAGGTGGGAAAAGAAAAATCTATATAAATTATTAGATTCCACCCTGCTCTCATGCCCAAATGTCCATCCTTGGCCTGAAGCATTGTTCCAGCGATGCTCACCGCAAACTGGAGGAACAACAGCTCATCTTCCGACTAGGCACTTTACAGCCTTCCGGACTGAATATTGAGTTAAACAATATTAGATCACGAACTCTCTCCTCCATCCCCACCCCCTTTCCGATTTTCCCCCTCCTTTTTGTTTTTTCCAATAATTTATATAGATTTTTCTTTTCCCACCTATTTCCATTATTTATTAAATGTATTACCATCCATTGTTTTACCTTTTAGCCTTTTTCGATTCCTTCTCCCCACCCCACCCCCCAATAGGGCTATCTGTGCCTTTCTCGTCCTGCTTTCTACCCTTAATTAGCACATTCCTTTAGGTAATATCACAACCTGAACTTCTTAGTCCTTTTGCCTGTGATATCTTTTGGTTATCTCCACCTATCACTGGCCCCCTATCCAGCTCATCTTGTCCCAAACCCCCTCCTTAAAACATGTTATCTTTCCCCTCTTTTCTAAATTTCCTTAGTTTTGTTGAAGAGTCATGGGGACTCGAAACGTTAACTGTGTTCCTCTCCGCAGATGCTGACAGAGCTGCTGAGTTTTTCCGGGTATTTCTGTTTTTGTTTTTGATTTCCAGCACCCGCAGTTTTTTGCTTTATCTTAGTGTTTAATTGGCTTCACTTCTCTTCAAGGAATGCTTACCTTGAAGAAGTTTTGCTCTTCTCTCCGTCAGGATTTTCATATCTCTCTTTTAGTTCACCTTCATTGCTTTCCATTTCTCTCCTGGTGTTTAACAAGGTGTTTACTAAAACCCACTTTCACAGCCATATTTCCTCCCCCAGTGACTGTCTCCGTCTCTGACTTACCCCACGTGGATTTCAACTGAAGTTCCATCCCTCTTGTTTCTAACCCACCCAGGATTACAGGTATCACCGGGACATACAACTCTCCTCGGACTGCTGCTCTCGTCGCATTCTGAGATCCACACTCAGTGCCATGTGCCGCCATATGAACACACTCGACATTTCCCTCCAGCAGCACCACCGCACACTTATTCAAAGCTGCACGTGCCCCCAGTTTCATTTTATTCTTCGTCTCATCCAGGGCCTCAACAAGAAACTTTGTCTCTTTCTTTCAGGTTCAAAGGATTGCAAGCTCCAACAATTCATCGACCCCAACACCCATCCAGGACCCTCCACCCCTGCCTTTCCCTCTATCCCCATCCCATCTTCCAATCCCAGCCCCGGCCGTGTATTCACTATACCCCCTGACCTTCCCCTCTCCGACGCTGAACGTTCAGTGCTCAGCAAAGGAATTAGTTTCATACCCTTAGGCCCTCATCTCAATGAATTTCGGGCTCAGCACGATGCTGAACTCTTCTTCCGCCGCCTTCGTCTCCATGTTCACTTCATTGGGCAGGAGTCCTCTCCCCGTTCAATGGATCCTTATACCCATGGCGTTACCATGGATCAGAAACTGAACTGGACTAGCCATATAAATATTGTGGCCACAACAGCAGGTCAGGGGCGAGGAATCCTGCGTCGAGTGAGTGACCTCCTCACTCCTCCATGCCTGACCAGCACTTACAAGGCACAAGTCAGGAGTGTGATGGAATATCCCCACTTGCCTGGATGAGTGCAGCTCCCAAAACACTGAAGAACCTTGACACTGCCCAAGACAAAGCAGCCCACTTGAATGGCACCACATCCACAAACATTCGTTCCCTCCACCACTGACGCACTGTAGCAGCCAGTGTGCACCATCTACAGGATGCACTGCAGGAACTCACCAAGGCTCATGAGACATCGCCTTCCAAACCAAAGAGCACGACCATCTAGAAGGACAAGGACAGCAAATAGATGGGAACACCACGCACTGCAAGTTCCCCTCCAAGTCACTCACCGGTCTGACTTTCAAATATATGGTCGTCCCTTCACTGTCGCTGGGTCCAAATCCTGGAACTCCCTTCCGAAGAGCAGTGTGGGTGTACTTACACCTCTTGGACTGCAGGGTCCCTGAAGGCAGCTCACCTGCAACTTCTCAAGGGGCAATTAGGGAGGGGCAATAAATGCTGGTCCAGCCAGCGAAGCCCATATACCCGTGAATGATTTTTTTTCTTCAAATCGCACTTGAATCGGACCGTTGCCACCGCATTAGACAGTCACTCACTCTGCCAATGGTGCACATGAGCAGTGGTGTGAACAACCTGCAAGGTACACTGCAGCAACTTGCTAACCCGCCTTCCTCAGAACATTCCAAACCTGCGACCTCTACCTTGTGGAAGGATAAACGTGCATGTTCTCCTTCAAGTCACGAAAACTGTTTCAAATGCAGCATCTTTTGAAACCCTCCTTGTTAGCGAGTGTTACTTAATCAAGTAAAAAATTGTTGGCTGTACATATGAATAGCAAAGATTATTTAGATTAAAGCATCTCTGTGTGAACCAATTAATGATCAAAATGAGATTTCTGCGAATATGCACAGATTTTATTTAATGTAAACAATATGCATTATTTTGCAGTGAAAGCAAACCTACATTGCATAACTTGCTTCTTCAGGTTGCATTTTACATGGTCTTACTCAACAAGGTTTAACCTCCTGAATGTCCACGTTACAAATTCTTCAAATACGGAGCTCAACCATGAAAAAGCTTCTCTGAAGCGCCTTAGGACCACATTCTACTTTGAAATCGACAGATAAATTGTTGATCTTTTTGTTGCTATATTTTGACTTCAAATCTTATAAATGGAAAATCAACACCCAGTAATAGTCTGCTTTGAGAATTTTGACTTTCACGGTGCACTTTTTCTGAAGTTATGAAATTATGTTATGAACTCATAGTGAAGGATGTTCTAGATGTGTTTAATCCAAACATGATAGAATATCTCATTCAGATTCAGGGCGAGAATCCTGGGTCTGAAACTAGTGTATTAACATTACACAAAGACAATCACAAGACTGTGACGGCAGAATTGGCTACAGTAGACCTGAAAATATGTTATAAGGCAATGTTAGAGAAGAAGTGAGATGCATTTAAGGGGTTACCTTACACGTCTCAACAATCATACATTCCATAGAGATGGAAGCACTCTATGAGTGTGATGCACCATCGGCGGCTAACTATAAAAGCTCAGAGGGCGATCAGATTGATAGAAAATCCATGCATTGTTGCTTTTGCTACCCCACGGACACCAATAACATTTTCAATAATATTGCAATCTTCGGTCACTCATCGTAAAGATCACACAACAAGATTTCAAGTTTCAACTTTTTACCGTTAAAAACAAACTAGACATGACATTTGTTAAAAAATACGCAGTAATAGAGGTATACTCTAAATATTCGAAAAAACTAACATTCTCCATTTAATTTTTAATACAGCTAAAAATCTCACGTCACATTTCTAATATACATTTGAACCTTAGGAGGGTAATTTATTCTCCATCGACCCTCCTCAAGCTTATTCTCAACTCCCAACATTGCTTCCTTCATTTTCCATTTTCCTGCCTGGAAACATCGAATTACAGAACTGACTTTCGTGCAGAAGGGTTGGTTGGACAGAATTTCATCGAGCTAGAGCACTAGACGAAACTTACAGCCTCGTTTAAACAATCAACAATGTTGCCTCCTTATTGCAAGAGCTATCTATGACCCATATTCTGCGTGAAGAACACTAGAGAATAGGAGTCTCTATCTCTCCCAGATCGCTCTCTCTGTCTCTCTCTCTGTCTTTCACCATTCCTGAGGTTCTCAAAGAGGGGCTTATGACCTGTGAGGGGCAACGATGCTTTTGGAACACTGTTATCTGCGATCACTAGGGCTTACATTGGACTGTTTTCTTCTCAAAGTATTTGCATGTCAACGTGTATATAGGTTGAAATGTTATTTGAATTGTCGTTGCCAATCCAAATCCTAATTAGAGAAGATTTGTAATGGAACGTTCTAACCAGCTTCCTTTCCTCGATTGGAGTAAAGTTGATCAATACGATCCTGTGTTCCTTAAAGTTGTGTAGCACAAGTCTACAACACTGATTAATATTTGCATTTGGCTTCCCCTGCCCCACAACCTATACGATTGGCCTGGTTGGAAAACTTGTAATTAGGGCCCGAGCCATTAGCTTACCGTTCAAGTCTGATTCTGCAGTAGGTTGCATCAAAGCTATCCTGCTGGATAATGGACACCCTGATCGTATCGTTTTTCTCTGCATGTGATGCCAGCACTTGAAAGGTTAAAGCCATCGCTTTTGGGCCTGAAAATTTGCCGGTCCACCTCTGAATGATTTGAGGAAAAGGTGAAGATTGCGGCTTGCCAATGTTACATTGCAAGAGAAATACAAATGCCTTTCTCCACTAATAGGATGTTAACTTCATACCAAAAAGATGTTCTGCTCACCACACAACTGAGTCATGAGGCATTTGAATTTCAGTTTCACTGTGTTGCCAGGAATGTAGGACATATGTCCCAACGACTGGTCGATTGCAACAAAAGCCTCGTTTCTGGCTGCTCACAACAGGGATAGTACTGTCCATTTGGAACCAATCTATGCTTTCTAAATTCAGAACATTATGTCCAACATTTGATGCGATTGCATGATTGGACGTCACTTAGTAAACAATCCCAAGTGTGCTAAGAATGAGATTAACAACCTTATACCGTGCCTCCAAACATTGCATTTTGAATGTTTGCGTCCAATAATAATCCACTTTGAATGTTCTGAATTACAGAAATTATGGTACGATCAAACAAGAAAAATGTTCACGATTGATCTTAACATGATAGAATATCACACTCAGTTTGAAGGCGAGAATCGTGGGTCTGAACCTAGTGTTGAAAACTCAAACATATGCAATTACAAGAGTGTGATGATAGAATTGCCTACAATGGACGTGCAAATATGTTAAAAGTTAATACCTTAGAGAAGAATCTGGAGGCATTTATGCAGATACTTTTATTTACTTTTAAGTGTCAACAAACATCAATTCACTTGAAAAGGGAGGACTCTGAAAATGATGTACCACCTGTGGCTAACTAAAGACATTAAGGATGGTATCAAATTGAAAGAATATTGACATATAATGTTGCTTTTACTATCCTGGTGGATAGCAACAATAGTGATAATTATATCTTAAGTTTCATAGATTGGCAGATTTCAAATTTTAAGATTTTATTGCAACAAGAAAGATAAAAGTAACATTCGTAAAATAGAATGCACTAGAACACTTATGCTTTAAATAACAGAATACAATGTCCTACATTTAAAGTTTAAAACAACAAAAAATCCCACAACACATTTCTACTTGACACTGTCTCCTAAGGCTGTGATTTATTCTCCGGCGATAAGGCCGAACTTATTCTCACCTCCCTGGCTTGCTACTTGTTTTTTCATTCTCCTTTTCCAGTCTGGAAACTTCTAAGCACAGAGATCTCACTGTGTCTGTTTCTTTGTTAACTAATCAATCTAGCTAAAGCTCTGAAAATCTTTCAGATTCCTTTAAATCCACACGAATTTTGTCTCTTCAGTCAGAGCATTATATCCCACTGGTATTCTTGATGATGAATAGTTTCCATTAAAGCGATCCTGAGGGATAATGGCTACGCTAACCAGGTCACTTCTCATTGCATATCACGCAAACTCTTGAACTCTAAGGCCACCACTTTCAGTCCTGAAACGTGTCCAGTCTACCTCAAATGAAACAGGGCATGATAGGCGCCTGAACAATTTCATCAAAACGTAAAGCTAGATATTTTGCATTTCTGCTGTGCTGTAACAATGGGAGTGGCATTCTCCATTAGCAGGATACTGACTTTATGCCAAAAGGACGGACTGCCTGCGACAAAAGTGATTAGCCTGGTGTATGTATCTCAGTTCCAGTGTGGTGCCAGGTATGAAGACAATACGCCCCAAAGGCTGGTGAATTTAGACAAAAACCATGTCACTTGGACTGCTCACAACAGGCGGAGCACTGACTGTACTCAAGCAATGCATGCTTGCTAAACTCATAACATCGCATCCAATAATAGACATGATTTCGTGATTGGACAGCACTTACTGAAAAACCCCAAGTGTGCTAACAATTAGATGAACATTCAATTTAAGGCCGCAAGTCATTCTCACAAGGCGGCTCACTTAAACTTGGTATAAGGTGCATATGTTCATTCGCTGGGCGCTGTAGTCCATCAACAGGAACAATATATGCAGATATTGTGCATTTTTCAATTTATGAAACGCCTGGCTGACAATTCGTTCCTGGCACATTTCCGTTGTCAAACCCTCAAACAATCAGGTTCGACTTGTCTTGTTTTTAATTAAAACAAAACATTTTGGGGGTTTGTTTTCGCCGGTACATTCTCCTTGGCAATGCTGAGGCCAATCAGGGCCCACTTTCCAGCCAATTAACACCCTTTTCTCGAGCCATATAAATTTGTCTCATTGAAAATTGTTCTGGCAGGGCATTGCATCATGCGTCATTATAATGTCCCTCATCTGACATCCGCTGTGACATCCATCTAACATTAATTAGACCAGAACTGTCAACTGAGGGAATGCTGAACAATTTAAAGCACTTTGACCTTGTGCACTCTGTCATCATTAGCAACATAACAAATCTAGTGATTTAACAGAGATTTGACATCCACCTATCAATCATAAATACTCATGTGCCTCCTGCCGTTATGGCATTTTGTCAATTTCTTCGCCTGTCTCCCTATTCCCCCTTTGTGTAATTGTTAACTACCTGCGTGATTCCACTGACTAACGGTTTCATGGCAGCTCATCATCTGCCTCTTCCAGGCTGTCAGATTGAAACCGAAGGTCCAGCTGATTATCACGAGACGATCTTGAGCTAGCACTGCATTTCATCCCCAAAATCTGAGAAAAGGCAAATTGTTGCCTCACTTTCCTCTGTTGAAGGGTGTTTTTTTAGAGCGCTCACTGCTGGAATTTGCAGCAGAGAATATTTTTTTCTTAATAATTCATTCGAAGAAACCAGGTGTGATGCTCAGTGAGGTGCAATCCATGTTCTTGTTAGTTTCCACAATTATTGTTGGTTATTTTTCCCCTTGCCCAGTCCAGTGTTTTGTACAATTCTTTGCCAGATCAAGCAATTTTGGCGTAGAGTGAGAGAGATTCAACTAAAGAAGACGGAGGTACCCCCACCAATAGAGGTGGGGGAGAAGGGTATGGTTGTCATAGGTAATGACATAGATTGAAGTAAAGATAGGGTAGGCTTCCCATCAATAGAGAGAGAAGGCAGAGGATGACAGAGTCAAGTAAAGCTTAGGAATACTCTCCCATAAAGAGTGAGAGAAGGGATGTAGTGACTGACACAATTTTGCAGAAGGTTAACATTTCCCCTGATAACCAAGCGCATTAGTGACTTTGTAGTGGAAAACTCAGCCTAAAGGTGATGTTGTAACAAATGCCTTGCTTTAATTGCGACTGTTTAGTTGAGATTCCTGTTTTATAGTTACCTTGTTGGCAGAACTATGACCTAACAGTCACCCTGTCGTTAACACTCCCATCATAAACTGATCTCGTAAGCGTTGCCTGTACTGGCAGTGACTTATCGCTCATTTCCTGGTCGTGCTGTTAAACAGAAATCCCAGTGTGCGGTATTAACCTAGCACTATTTAATGCATTTTCTGATATTCCAGCATCCTCAACATTGTGTCAATGCATTGTAAGGATAAGTGGGTTCTGGTCTTCATTAAAATTATGAGATGGCAACTTCCTAGTGATACTTCATGTACTGGGCCCCGATATTACATGCTGTCATTTAGTTGCTGATTCATTTTTGACATTATAGAACTTTCATAGATATTAAGAGATAGAAAGAGGCTCTTTCCCCCAACAAGACCGTGTCAGTGTTCTGCTCCATTGAATGCTTGGGCTAGGATTTTTAAGATGGTGAGATGTCCCGCCCCGCTCTCTGAAGAGTCACCGGAAATCATTTCCCCCCTAAACCGTCCGCCCCGCAGGCATTTCACGCTCAAATGAGCGTTAGTTGGCTACAAGTGGTGCTGAAGCCACTCACTCGAGAGGAAGTCGCATTAGAGAGCTGGCGGCCAACCTGATTGGCTAGCTGGGTATGAGCCCCTGCAGCGAGCAGAATTGGGACTGCAAGCAGCCCCCTAGGGCATCAGTCTTGGGATTAGAGAAAGAGGAGCGTTTTGGCGGTCTCAGGACAGGGATGGTGGGGGGCCATGGGGCGGGTGGGCCATGAGGGGTTACGGTGTCCAGGGAGAGGCCAGGCTTGGAGGGAGGTCCTGCTATTACGAGACATTGGGGGAGCGGGGCGCCCAAATTTAAAACAGGGATTCTGATTGAGGCGCCCTATCGCCCAGATTCATCGTTGATCGATTTGTAACCATTTGTTCTCAGAAGCAATTGACTGTTATATCTGCTAACGTTGAAGGGTTCGCTGTAGCTACACAAAACATCCTTCCTACTTTATGCAATGAGTAGATATGTGATGTCCTCTGCTTGCAGGAGACACACGGAGCAAGTGAGAACAATCGCCCAGAAATACCAGGAATGTTCCTGGTTATTGAAAGACCTCATCGACAACATGGCAGTGCTATATTTGTTAGAGCTGGTTCAGTTGTAGAAGCCACTTCTAAAACAGGTGATGACAACATCGAAGTTGTAACTGTAGAGCTGAGCAAAGTAGTGACCTCAGTGTACAAGCCACCTGGCACAGGTTTCAGCTTCTCAAACCCTGTACCCAACCTGCACAGTAAACTACAGATCATGATTGGAGACTTTAATAGCCACAATACACAATGGGTGTACAAGGAGTCTAACAATGACGGAGAAGCAGTCGAAGAATGGATGTACGCTAACCAGCTTACTCTCATCCACGATCCGAAAGTACCAGCCTCCTTCTACAGTGCCCACTGGAAGTGTAGCTATAACGCAGGTCTTGCCATTGTCAGCAACAACATCGCTGGCTTCTGCAAGAAGATTGTCCCAGATCCAATACCACAGACACAACACCGTCCTATTGATATCCAGGTAAAGGAAACAGTGTTACCAACCGTCGTACCATTCGAAAGGCCCTTCAACTTCAAGAAGGCCGATTGGAACAGGTTCAAACGAGCACTTGGCCGTAAGGTTAAATGCATTAAACCATTACCTCAGCACTGCAACCTGTTTGCAAAAGCTGTCCAGAAAACAGCCAGAAGGAAGATCCCCCAATGTTGTAGAGCACACTACATCTCTGGTCTCAACAAAGAGAATGTTGAAATCTACTGGGAGTATGTCTCAATGTTTGAATCTGACCCCTTCTCGGAGGAAACAATATTTACCGGTGAGAGGGTGATGTTAAGTGTCTCTAAAGAGCTTCAAGCACCTGAGACACCTTGATAGAGACAACAGATCTTACAAAAAGCAGCAAGAAGGCATGGTCTCTCATAAGCAAACTTGGAGGCGATCCCAAGGAAATCTGCCCAACATTCAAATATGTCTGCAAACCAAGTTGCCGACCAGTTGCTCCTAAATGGAAAAATCAATAAGAAACAACCAAGATCACAACTAGATAGGAAGAGGTGCAGCAATGACCTGGCTTCACTGGACCATGCACCATGGAAGAGCTGGAAACTGATATATCTAGTCTAAAACACGGGAAAGCAATTGGTCTTGACAACATAGCAACGGAGCAGATAAAGAACTTTGGACAGCAAGCAAAGAAAAGGCTCCAACAATTGTTCAACCACTGTCTGGCAACACACAAACTACCTAATATTTGGCAGTAGGCACATTTAATAGCACTATTAAAGCCCGGAAAAGACCCCTCAGATCCTAAGAGCTTTCAGCCAATTTCACTGCTTTGCCACACTAAGAAGTTGTTTGAACGCCTGATACTCAATAGGATAGCAGCAACTGTAGATGAGAAGATCATTCCACTGCAAGCAGGTTTCCGCCCCGGCAGATCAACAACAAGCCAACTGCTCTAACTCATACAACATATTGAAGGTGGTTTTGAGCAAGCGATGATAACAGGTGCTGTTTTTGTAGACCTGTCAGCAGCATACGATACAGTGATCCATAGACATCTCCTCTGCAAGATCCTAGAGATGACAAAATATATCCACTTAACAGAGCAGTTACAAAGCATGCTTCAGAATCGCTGGTTCTATGTTTAACTAGGTGTGAAGCGCAGCAGGTGGCCTATTCAGAAGAATGGTCTTCCTCAGGGAAGCGTGCTTGCACCGCTGCTGTACATCCTCTACACGAATGACCAACCTATAGACGGTGTCACACGCCCTTTTATATATGCTGATGACTTATGTGACACTGCCCAAATCACTGATTTTAATACAGTGGAGAAAACGCTTTCTGAGGACTTGGAGGGACTAACATCCCACTCTGAAGAAAAGCACATTCGCGCAAACCCATAAAAGATGCATCTTTGTGCATTCCACCTCAGAAACCGAGAAGCCAAACGCCAGCTTAAAGTAACCTGGTGTGGAGCAGCACTGACGCATTGTCAGCACCCTATCTACCTAGGAGTCACCCTTGACAGATGCCTCACCTTCATGAACCACATCAAAAAGACAAAGGCAAAAGTGAGCGCACGAAACAACATCCTCAATAAGCTCACGAACACAAAATGGGGAGCCAGCTCGAAAACATTACGAACAAGTGCACTTGCTCTTTGCTATTCCACTGCCGAATACGCCTGCCCTGCATGGGAAAGATCTACTCATGCTAAGAAGATGGATGCTGTTCTGAATGCAACCTGCCGAATTATCACAGGTTCTTTAAAGCCAACAAACACCAACAGCTTATATATCCTGGCGGGTATCACTCCCCCGGATATAAGAAGAGCAATAGCCAGCAAGAAAGAGCAACTCCATCAAACATCAGATGAGAGGCACCCTCTACATGGTCATACACCTACACCCAGCCGCCTAAAGTCAAGGAAGAGCTTGATGAACAGTTTTGTTCCATTACAATCAACCCCACCTGAAGCCCGCATCGCCTTGTGGAAAGACCGGCTCACCAGTCTCGAACAATCCCGAGCAATGGAAATTCTACCAGATGAAAGCCTTCCCCCAGGAGCTAATTGCAACTGGGCAACCTGGAAGTGCCTCAACGGACTTATGACAGGTGTAGGTCGTACAAAGGTGTCATTAAGCAAATGGGGATATACAACCTGCCCGACAACTTGTGAATGTGGAACTGAGCCATAGACTATGCAACATCTCCTGCAAAGTCTATCGCTGGAGGAAACCTGCACTGTTGCAGATCTTGCCGAATTCAACAACAAGGCGCAAAAATGTATCCAGTTCTGGCAGGGCCATGTATAGACTGTCTGTGGACACAATAAGAAGAAGCCAAAAGCTGAAAATAAAATACTGCACCGGGAAGACAGCTTCGTGGCACTGCCCGTCTCCTGAGCTGTCTAAAAAATAGCTTTTTTTTTTAGTATTCGAGCCTATGTACATAATTAATAATGTACAGTGGTTCTGTGTCCCCATACCAATAACTTACAAATCACCTGCATGGGACGCATATGATTTGATTCGTTCCATTTTACTAACCTGTCCCTCATTCATTCTGAATTTACTGCTCAATGCTCTGACTGTCAGAGACATCCTATCAGCAAATAGAGCCCGCAGGAGACTCAGGACCCAAAGCAATGGAGAGAATCAGAGTGACCCAAAGATGGAGAAGCTTAAGAAGTCCATGGTTTTACTCGTCGCCATCTCAGGCAGCTTCATCCTGCTTTATTCATTACTTTTTGTCACAATCCTCTATATGCGAATTGCAAAAGTTACTTATTTCTCAGGTTCTAAATCCACTGAATTATCATTTAACCTAGCGGAAAGCGTATATTTGCTTCAGTTTTTTAGTTCCTGTATCAACACATTTATTTATGCTGGGGTCCAGATTAAATTCCGAGCTGAGTTAAAAAAAGGGATAAAATATCCACTGAAATTATTTGTTAAGTTGTTTAAGTTTTGCAAAATGCTAAAATGGCACATGAATTCCACAACAAACTCCAACATTTCCTCTACTTGCCTATGTCACACGTGGCCTCGCTACCCAGGTGCATTTGCTTTCAGACCCTTACCACATTTATAAATATAAGTAACACGATAATAACGTTTGAAGCAGTAGCGGCAATGGAAGTGGGAATGTGGCCTATAAATTAAGGGCTGGTAGCTGGGCGGGCTGAACAGTTAAGAGTTGCGAGAGGGGTTGTGCACCACTGACAACATGGTTACCATCGTCTTTATATGGCAGCCAACATTAGTTTCAAAGGAAGCAGCCACGAAACAACATCAAGCGGTAGCGATGGGGCAGAACGCAGAGTAAGTGTTGCGCCCAAGCTCACTGATTCCTCCTTGGGGATGATTGTCCAGACTGGAGGGCTCGGGGGTAGGGGGCGGGGTCGTTGGTGGCATGGTAAAGGAAGTGGTCCTAAAGACATTGCCTCGCCAAACCGGGCAGACATCGATGGCGATAGTGGAGCAAGTTGAGAACCATCTGTTGGCCTCACTTGTCTAAATGGCGGCAGAGCTGGAAAAGGACAAATGAGAAGAGGCGCGCTGGAAAGGATAGCGCCGCGCATGATATTAAACTTCCTACTTAAAGTGCGACTATAGGTGAAGGGGTTGCCGGTCCAGGCACCGCTGAGGCATCAGCACTGGCTATCAGGGGTGTAGTGAAGTGCCTGTGAAAGGGAATGGGGAAGCAGTGGTGACTCATGCACTGTCAGTCTGAATAGCCACATGCCAGAATCGACTCTTGGGCAGCATGATGAACAGTTAGGCTTGCAAGCTTGGTCGATGTTGTGTGCCTGTTCTAAGACCGTGCAGCAATGGGCATTTATATTTCTGCAGGAGTAGAGCGTTCAAATATAGGGAAAAGGACAAGAACAGGAAAAGGCGTGCCATGCATGATCATATTATTATGACACAGCTGATGGTAAATGCTGGGCTGCTCAAATCCCAGGGAAAACCTGAAACAAATGCCACAACTTGTTTTGCAATTTGTACAAATTTCGAAATGTGTGCTTTGAGTTCAGTAGCAATATTACCACCAAGTCTTATAGGTTTATTGCAAAAATAAATCAAACCATTATTAATAGAAGAAATACTTTTAAATGCATACATAGATCTACAAATTACTGCTATGGTAATTTCTAAATACCCTAATTAACTTAACTCCCAGTTACACTTTCGTTAAGGCAACAGTAAGACACATAGATTTTAAAAGGCCCAGGCAAAGAAATATGATACCCTGAGCAATCCAATTCAAAGTGAGTTTTCTTAACTTCAGTTCATTGTAGACAGCAGCTTGAGGCCTAGATGCTTTTCACACTTGTTAGATCTTAAAATGCCTAAACTTACGCAGAGCCTTCGTTCCTTTATACATATTTTCCCGATTTGATTTCAAATTCCCAGTGTTTTACTATATCTTTGGACTTTACCATTCTCATAATAAAAAATCTCTCATAGCGCTAATTTTACCGGTGATGTTTGGGAAAAATATATACACAGGTTTTGAACATCAACTGGCTAGGTGAGACACTTCACCCTTCCTTTCCAAACAATCTGGCCTGGTTTATTTTAAAATGCAAATGTTTACCTTTACCTCTGCCATCTACCTACTTAACATCTCAAACCTAGATTATCTCCTGACACAACAAAGATTTCAGCCCGGATGTCTTTAATTCAATTAAGTCACACACAGATATAGGCCCATAGACATAGACCCCACCACTACTCTACTAAGCAATACACTCCAATAACATTATGAGACTTAGTATATCTTCCTGACAATATGCACGCGGATGAAGTGGTGCTGCAGCTGGGAGGCCTGGAGGCACAGCAAGCAGGCACTCATAGGGATATGGGCGCAGAGCACCCACAGAGTGAATGGCCGAATGGATGGGTACAAGGGGCACTCTGTGGATGACAAATCATCGTGCTCGCGTGTGCACAATTTGTCAGGTCAATGTCCAAATCCCGAGTCATCAGACGGAAATACTGCCGACTCATCGCTCTTCTCTCCCTTGTAAGAGATGCACAAGTGCGCCAGATGCAGATGTGCAACATTCCTCCAATTCTGAGGAGGAGAAGGGGATTTCAGAGGATGTGCGCCACAACATTCCTCCCCGCCCCTCATTGATCCGCTCATCACATGTTGCTTCCAAATCTATAAACGTCACCAGCGCCCTCGAGGCTAATGGGAATCCCCCAGGCCTGAGTCAGCAAAGGCAAGGGAACTGGAAACTAACAGGCAGCTGTTTGTAAGACTGGACTGTGCAGTAATGAAGCGTTTCTTCTCCAATCTTAAATTCACCCATGGGTAAGTGTTTAAAAGGGACTGCACGTGGCAAACGGGACCACGTGTGCCATGGACAATAAGTGGAAATGTTTGCAAATAATGCGCAGCTCATGTTGAAGTTCCTCATTTGCTAAGTCTAAATAAGTGAACAGGTAGATGTGGTGAATATTTCACCCTATTCTTTAACTCGACTCTGATTTTACTCTGAGTCCCATCATAAATTAATCTGTTGATGCAGAAAGTGGAAAACTCAAACGTAAATCCGAATTGCTGGAGAATTAAGGTGGGCTCACTGATATCAGAACCTGAAACATAAGGGGCATTCACAATGCGGACATAGAGGATCTGCACAAAAAATTATAGATGGGACTGCCCGAGGTGGCGAAGAGTAAAACAATTGACATTATTATTCTTTACATTTCTCTGGGCCCGGGGTCAATTGGGGCTGATATTTGCCATTAGAATGTGCCTGACAGTCAGGGCATTGAGCAGTAAAATCAGAATGAATGGGAAGCAAGGGATTACAATGGAACAAATCCAGTCATAAGTGACCCATGCAAGTGACGTGTAAATTCACAATTTTATACTGCAGAACCAAGGTATATTGTTTAATGTGTACCTAGGTTCAAATATAAAATATATGAAGATATTTTTACGCAGGTCAGTGCAGGCACGGTTCCTATCACACATTCCGCCATTTTCTCGGTGCAATATTTTGCATTCAGATTCAAAAAGCCACAAATCGATCAAAGGTGAAAGCGACCGTTAACCAGGAAGAGCTTTCTATGTCTGCATAATTTAAGGCAGAATCGAAGCTGCACACTGGTAATGTGGACCAGAAACTGAATGTGAAATAAATCCAGCCATCACGTTCCATATTACAGCTGCCGTCATGACCAGGAGATTTGTCGCTGCCATGGACACCATGTAATTAGAGATGCATCCAGAGAGACCACAAGTTCTTCGAGACAAGGTCACAATTACTGCCAAGATATCTGTAATGGAAAGGGAGCGATGGAAACAGAGAGCTTCTTGTGTTTCAGAAGGAACGAGAATAGAGAAGCTGGGGGTTCACACACAAACATATGCATTCGTGTTACAGAATTATGTGTGAAATTTAATCTTTTGAGCTGTGACCCTTAAAAGTAAAATATCCCTTATGGTAGCGGCAATTATTCGGGCATTTAAAATAGTCATCCCGATTAAAAATGAGGCAGGGCAATGACATGGGAATGTAAAGTGCTTCAGTGAGACCTAAAGGAGAAAATGAAGAAATTGAAGACATATTGAAACCAGCACGGGAACATCGTATGTGCAAGAAAATCACACATCAGCAAATAATTACAGAAATGTCAAAGAGGGTAAATAAACAAACAACCAACCATAGATGTGGAGACGAAAATAAAATTGTTCCTCACTCAGGATAAAATGGTCTCCTTTCAACGAATGACCGCAAAGTTATTCGCTGATGGCAAAGTCGGCAGTCAGCCAGCCTGCTCAGCAATATACTCAGAGAAGGAAGTGAAAGGACAATGAGCGTTTCTCTGGCTTGGTGAAGGAAGAGTTGCGCAGAGTGCACTAAAAAGTCCGAGCCCTTCAACTGAAAATCACTTGGGATCCTCAGTGTCGATCTGAAACTCTGGAGCAGGAAGATGCAGACCCTTCCTCTGTGCTGCACTGCACTGGTGGGGCGAAGGATCAACTACATCCTACGGTGGTTACTTGAAATAAAAACTTTGCACCTGAAAGGCGAGAATATGTCACCAGTTCTGGGCCTTCACTCAATGTGGAGACAATAATGAATATTTGAACAATCCTAGGCATTGCCGGGTGTTAGGAGCAGAAGGATGTCCCGCACTCAGCAGCCCTCAATTTAGGACATGCAAAAGCAAAGCTGGGCTCAAGCAGAGAAACTGAGGAGAGAAACACTTTGCCCTGTGAGTGAGGGGTACATGCCAATATACCTTTAAAGGGCTACTTTTACATTGTTTTGAGATCTGTCATCGTCTCTGTTCCTAATAAAGTTCCTTCAATAAATACATTAAGTTCAACCGGGAATTATTCAATGGCTGAATCACCTCAGTCAGTGAATTGTCTTTGGGAATCATTCTACTGCAGCCAAAGTCAATGGCAGGAATATTCTGAGCTGGCTGGTGGCGGACGTGAGAGGTGGCCTTCGTGGAAATTATCGGACGGCTTGCGTCATGGTGGCGTGAATGCAGGTTGCTATCATCTGAGTTTCTTGCCTATGGTCGGCGGGGAGCTAATTGTAAAAAAATAGCATATAATTGGAAGGCCATCCCGCCAGGCTCGTGGAACCCCGCCGAATCGCCCACCCACGTCGCCGGGAAAGCAGAGTGAGGTGTTTCATAACAGCACGCAGGGGATGTGAACTTGGCGGCCATCACTTTGAGGGAACTGAGGTCAGTGAATAGCATCGTTTTGCACAGCTCCCCTGTTGTTGATAGGCCTCAGGGGCGCCGAGGGGTGGAGGCAATTGAGGCCTGGCCTCGGGGCAACTGGTGAGGCGTGAGGGGTGTCCAGGGGCAAGTGTTGGCCAGCCTTGTTGGTGACCGTTGTTTGTTTTGGGGTTGTTAAGTGCTACCCTGCTGCTGCATAACTCCCACAGGCGATAGAGTTGGGAGCAGGGCAAGCGAGGGAAGTGGCTACTCATTAAGGACACCTGTATAAACTGCCCATCCCTCCGCAACTAAGACAGTGCAAGCACCACAGTGATGATTGGGATCGGGCTCCTAGCCTGTCCGCCCTTGGAATCAACGCGGAGACACCGAAAGGCCACCAAGCGCTCCATATCTTATCCCCACACCCCCGTCCCCCACTTCCCCCGGCAAAGACATTGAGTCCGCCACCACTTTATTGGGCTGTGGAACAGTTGGTCTGCACACGTTGTTCAATCTCCTCAACAACACAGGCCATGTAGCAGTCGCTGCTGGAGGCGCCCACTGCCCCTTGCACTCTCAGCATCCCCGTTTGGACCAGTGTCCCCCATGTCGCAGGTTGACATCACAGCCATGCAGTGCACTCATCTCTGTGCATCCGAGGAGTGACCAGCCCTCTCCGGTAATTGCTGAGGGCCAGTCACACAGGGCCAGGAAAGGTGCTAAGCACAGCCATCATAAACACGTCTCTCTCTCTTTCATGCGGCAGGAGGGCCCCGTCAGCATTATGGATCTTGGTGACCTGGCTGTATACCTGTTGTCCTACAGGGACTTGGGACTGAGGCACCTGCTCATGCAAAGGCACGAGCAGCAAACTAATGAAGAAGGGGCAGCAGGGGGTCCCGCACACACTGCCCAGGAGCGACAGGGAGCCGTGGCTGGTCGGCGCCTAGCGACACCCAGGGTCTATAGACACTGCCTGCCGTCCCTGCAGATGACTCAGGGCAAATGTCGCCGACGACTGCGCATGTTTAGGAACCTGGTGGCTCACAGGACTTGGCGCCAAGGGGAGATGGAGGGCATCCGCTGCCAGTGGCTGTGAAAGTGATCCCGGTGCTCAATTTCAAAGCCAGTGGTTCATTTCAGGGCTGCACAGGTGACCTTTGTGGGATTTCACAATCCACCACCCACAGAAAATCCAAAAGGTCACGGATGCCATCTTCTCCATGGTGCGCAAATTTATGCATTTCACCCTGGACCGGGACAGCCAGGATGCAAGGGCCATTGGATTCATACTTTGGTCTCCATTGCTACACTCGGCAGACTTCATCAACCACAAGGGTGCAACTGAACGTGCAGCTGGTATGCAATCACTAGAAATGCATCCTGCAGGTGTGCACACGGTATCCAGGGAGTGTGCACGACACCTATATCCTGAGTCGCTCGCAGATCCCTGCAGTTTTCCAGGTTCCACTGTGATTGCAGGGTTAGCTCCTTGGGGACGAGGCCGTGGCTGATGACATCCGTGCGGTGGCCTCAGACTGCAGCAGAGTGACACTATAATGAAGCTCATGCAGCAGCTCGCAACTTGGTGGAGCAGACCATTGGGATGCTAAATATGCGGTTCCGGAGCCTGGTGCCTGGTGGAGCCCTGCAGTACAATCCACAGCGGGTGTCACATATAATCTTCATCTGCTGCATACTTTTCAACCTGGCGCTGCAATGGGGAGACGAGCTGGCTGAGGAAGAGATGGAGGAGCTGCCTGTCTCCTCCTGTGAGGAGGACGCCAATGGGGATGAGGATAAGGCGGTCCTCGGTGTTGACGTTGACGAGATTGAGGCTCTCGCTATGGCCAGACGAGGCAGGCGCGCTGGGGAGACACTCATAGCTGCCAGATTTGTGGAGGATGATGACGACATGCAGTGGGGACACTCCATAGATCTTCACATAGCCTCTGAGAATGTCTGACTCCTGTCTGGCCAAGGGCAACTTGCTTGCGCTCTGTGATCAGGACCATCTGAAAGATGCAGCCATGAAACTTTAGATGCATCTGATGTTGTGTCCGCCTTCAGCTCCTCAGCCCTTCAGGAGCAGGCGCACAGAATCACTGGTCACAGATGCTGGTATGATGGGGGCCAAACCCACATTAAATGTGCTGAGTGCATACAGAGAGTATGAGAGAACTCTGTGCGCCTGCCCACTACATTCTGGCAGCAAAGGCCAGCAATGACCAGGTGCAGGCATCAGTAATATTTCTAGTGAGTGTGAGGCTGGACCATCACTTTGGTCTCATGGCTGCACAGAGAACATGGAAGAGGCCCTGGACTGGGACACCTGCCTTTTATCTTGTGCAGAAAGATTTCACATCTGAGTGGCAGGAACACTGCTCGCCAGAACAAGGAGCCATAGGCAGGGAGACAATCTTAGGAGTTTATTGACAATAGTGAACAGTATGTACAAGTAATCAACAGCCGTTGCCAGGCTGTGCAACTATTTTTACCTAACTTTCTTAACCCTGCTGCTACGTCTTGGTGCTCCCCAGACATGCACAGTAGATGTGGAGGCAGCCTGTTGACTGTGACGTCCTGTCTGAGGACTTTGGCGGGCGTCCTCTGCAGGGCCTAGACTTGGACGGCCCCAGCCTGCTTTCAGGCTCCTGCTTTGTGGCAGTGCCACCCTCCTCGGCCTGTGGAGTTGGAACTGCATAGGCCACAGGCAGTTAGGATTCCGATGGGCCAGTCACTCCCAGTGTCATCTGGTTGGATGGCCCCGGAGTGTATACCTGCTGACCCTCCTCCCGATGGGTGCCCGAGGGCCCCTGGCCGACTCCGTGAGTAGAAGGGGTAGATGTAGTGAGCTTCTGCTGCCCAGCACCCCTCTCACGTGCACACTGTTTAAGGCCAAGTGTGGTGTCAGTGATGGACTTAAGCCTGCGCAACAGTGGAGGAGTGACGTTCTGGACCAAGGTTTCCATGGCGGCCGCCAGCCTTCCAGTGTTCACCTCGGTGCATGGCAATGTTGTCGCTATCACCTCAGCGTGAAGACGGACAGACTCCTCCATCTTGCCTTGCCATCTGAGGAGTGCAGTGAACATCCCTTCCTGATATTCCCTAGCTTGCATTTGCACCCCAAGCAACTGTGACGCGACCGAGTCCAGAGGCTCATCATCTGTCTCGGACTCAGAAATTTTCTGTCCTCCTGCTATAATCTGAGTGCGGGGGAACTGGGAAGGCCCAGCCACCGCCTACCATGGAGCAGACATTGCGATGCACTCACCAGATTGTGACCCCGAGGATACTCTAAAGTTCGGTCCCACTGAGGTGTGTATCTCTGCAGTGGTGTAGGATGTTGGCGAGCTCTGTGGTGGCCCTCCAGATTCCGCCCCAGAGGTTTCTTCGGAGCTTGATCGGAGGCCCTGGGACGTGGACTCTGTTGTCTGTTTGGCAGATGTGTCTGCGAAAGCAAAGAGAGATAATTAGTGCCAGGCAGTGGCCTGTGAATCACGAGACAGAACTCACTGCATGGTTGACTGATGGATGTTGCACTGCCGGATCCTCACTTGGTAGAGCAATGCCGGCCTTACCATCAGCACAGGGCGGGCCCTGGTCATCGCCGGGGAGCTGGATGGCTTTGTTTTCGAATCCTGTCAGAACTTTGATCTCCAGCATCCCTCCACCTGTCCCCAATCTTTCCCTGCTGCTGTGACCCAGTTTTCCCTGCATGGATAGAGATGGGGAGAGTGCATCAGGACACCTGCTGGGTCAGATGTTAAGTATGCCTGGCCTATGGGGGTGGTGAGTGGTTCCATGGATGGGCTGAGGACAATGGCAGTGTTTTTGAAAGAGTGAATAGTGATGTCCCTTGCACTGGCAGTGAGTTAGGGCCCTGTGGATGTGTGATTGGTTTGTGAGTTTGTGAGTTGGAAGTGATGAATGGAGTGACTTATCCTGGCAGAATGGGTGGCACTGGGTGGCAGCCCTCTTCTGCAGGGTTTGTATTGACCATGGCTGCTACCACCTCTCAAGCTGGGTTGGTGACTTTGCTACCCATCTTGCGGCCAGAGCGGGGGGAGAGCACATCCTGGCGGGTCTCCACGGCATCCAGCATTCGCTCGACGGAACCGTCGTTCAAGCAGGGGTGGGGGGGTGGGTGCTGCAGTCTTTTTTCCATTGCTGGCCATCTCCCAGGCAGCGGTGGTGAGCTGGTGGCGATGAGCGCTTTGCTGGCGGTGGCCTTTTAAAGATGACTGCCCGTGTGATGCAATAATGGGGTGATACCTGGCAGGCAAATGAGAGCCCGCCATGCAAATGGCGTACCTCGTGGCAGTGAATAAATAATGAGGCGGGATCGGGACAATACGGCGTGAAAACCCGCCAGTTTCATCGGCGGATGGGCCTCCATTTTACCCGCCCGCTACCGACCTTACTGCAATTCTGGAAAATTCCCCCATTGTGTCACCGCCACCTTTTAAGTTCCCACCTTTTTTTGTGTCATCCACAAACTTGGCGATAGTACATTCACTTCTCTCATCTATGTCATTAATATATATTGTGAATAACTGTAGCCCACACACAGAGCACATGTTTTTCTCTCTCCTGTTGCGCATTCCCCTTTCGCATTCAATGGCCGATGATATGCAAGACCCAATGGATCAAGGTGCTCTGTCAGATTTTGATGTGATGTTTGGTTTGAGATCTGGATCACCAAATTCTCCCTTCTAATGTCCTAGAAATGGATTTTACACAAGTCGCCACTTTCCAGGCAGGCACTAGTTTTCAAATCCACAACTGTAGATTCTAGTACATCTTATTTCTTCTCTGCTTCTCCCATAGCTTCAGATCCCCATGTCAGAAAATCCACAGCCCCTATTCAAACTGAAATCCAAACCTATCGCGTTATCCTTAACATCGTTTTCTTCAATCCCAGATCCATTCCCTGTTCTGCCACAATCCCAATCCTAAAACAAGCATATCACAAAAATGAAGCCAAGCCAATACACTTCAGTTACAATTAGAGGCTGGATGTGAACTTTGGCTCATTTCAAGTTGCTGTCTCTGGCTCGGTTCAGCTCTTCACTCACTTGTTCCACTCCCCCTCCTCTCCTGAGTATCCTGACTCTAATTTCCCTGAGTTTTACAATGACTGGTCCTCTCCCTCTGCTCCCTGATGGTGCTGATTCTCGCTGGGTTCAATTCTACCCTCACTGTTTCCCATTGCTCTATCCTCACGGAAGGTTCAGACTCTGAATCGGTTCAGATCAGCATTAACGGGTTCCTCTTCCTCTCATTCCAAAGATGTTGATTTTGACTGTGTTCAGTCCGATGCCCCATGATCCAGAGACGATGGTCCAGATCACCCAGAAGACAGCGGTTGCGGCGCATTTTCAACCCACTGCCTTCCTCTGTACCAGAGAATGTTTTGCCAGATTGAGGCTCATGGCCCACAGGAGGCGATGCTCAACACACAGATTGGCACCACAGTGAAAAACAGCATCTCACGGTATTGAAACGTTCCTCCTCACCTCCTCCCCTCCCCCATTCCCCGTCCCACGCTCAGCCCCCGCTCTCCCGCCCCACCCCCCGACGCCCTCCAAAAAAGAAAAACAACAGCAGGAAATGAGGAATCAAATGGCATGTCAGTCTTTGTTTCAAGGGAACTGGAGCACAGGAATAAATAATTGTGGTTCCAGTTTTCCAGGGCTATAGGCCACAGCTGTGATACCGTGTAAATTTCTGATCACCATGGTTAAGGAAGGATATGCTTTCATGGGAGGCCCTACAGCGAAGCTTCACTGAAGGAATCACTGGCATGAGAGTGTTGTCCGGTGATGACAGGCTGATTAAATTTCATCCATATTCGCCAACGTGATATTAATGACACACAAGATTCCAAATGTGATTGACAGGTTGGACACTAAGAGCTTGACCCCGCTGGTCACGACATTTGGAACATAGGACACCGCCCCTGCATAAGGGCACGGCTATTTAGGGCTGAGGTGAGGAGCAATTGCTTACTCAATTTATTGTCAATCTCTGTAATTCTCTAACCGAGAGGGTTAGGGATGCTCCATCGTTGATTTTGTTTTAATCTGTGTTGGAGACATTTTTCTGTGAGGCAGAATCAATCGATATGGACCGTGGGTGGGAAAATAGTGTTGAAGCCTGAGATCATTCATGATCAGATTTGAATAATGGAGCAGGTTTGGCTGGGTGTATTGTCCACTCCTGCTTCTGTCTCTTTTATTCCTGTATAGTCCAGGGAATATAGGCCTGCTCTGATAAATCTCTCTTCAGAGGACAATCCCCTCATTCCAGGGGAATCAAACTGGTGAACTGGGTCTGAACTACCTCAAAGGAAGGAAGGTTATGTAAGGAGTCCAACATTGCACAGAGCATCCCAGGCCTGGTCTTGTTGTGAGACTCCGCAGATTCTAAGACAACATTCACAAGCCTTCGGTCTGCAGTATTCGGGGGCCTCAACCTTTTCAGTCTTTCCCGCTTGCTGTAACCTCATATGACTGCGAAATGGCGCGAAGAAACTTTTAGATTCTTTCTCTTGAACTGACTCATGACATCAGTGCAAATAACTCCAAACATAAGGAGGAATCAGTCTGGTCCTCCCTAATACATATAATGTCTCCACCGAGATTCCCATTGCCTTACTCACTTGTGACCACTCATCTGCCTTTAACTGTTTAAATATTGCCCATTTAGAATTTAAACTACCATCAATTTTTAGCACAGGGGCAGTTATTCGAAAAACAGTCCACACTTCAGTACATTAAGGAAGAGACAATCGCCTCTTGCATCTTTTTACCCTGTTATTATTCTCTGCAATATCTTTAGCTCGTGCTACAAAGTCATAACGATTAAAAATTCTGTTGGTAAAAATGAGTTTACTCCTTTGGCTTACTGGAACATATTGACACACATTGTGTGAATCAGACAAATAGAACCACCGAGATTGACAGAGACAGAGAGCTAGAAAGAAAGATTGTCACGAAATTGGCTGATGTTTGTTCCACTTAGAAATGTAAATTTCATGGATGCCATCAGGCAAATAGAAATAAAAATAAAAGACATCCCGGAGCGGTTGAAAGGCGAGGGAATTAGTAAACATTGACTGATAATAAGGCCTACGTTCACCCAGTTATATTCATAAATGATAAAGGCCACATCAGCAGGATTCTAAACTGCGTGGTCAAAGGCCAACGATTCCTTCAGCCAATCGCCTTCAGCACTCCGGCACCAAATGTGAATTGCTTACCAAATTGAATAAAAATGTCCTTCTGGTAAACTGGCCATCAGGCTTTGTTCGGAATTGTGGAGGGTGCGTTGGGGACGTGAATGACGTAGGAAAAACCTGTCACCCTGGTAATTAGACAAAGGCGCCTCCCTGCCCACGAGGATGGTGGTGGCGAAGACCTTCAATGATTTCAAAATGAAAGTGAATGGGCATTTGGGGACGACATGCAGATTCTAACAGACGGTTTTGGTATTGGCTTTTTTATGTGGTGCACAAACATGGACAACATAAAGAGGAGGGAGGGGGTGGGTTCGAAATAAGACTAATGCTCAGATACATGTGTGATGTGTTGAAAAAGGAAAACATTAGGGGCCGGTGCATGAGTGGTTCAGTGACCATTGTGGAAACATCGAAGAAAATGGCGAGAAGACATTGTTTTCATATCTGTGGCAAAGTGAGAGAGGACACGGGGTGAACAAAGTGATGGAGGCTGGGTTAACAAGAAGAAGGAGAAAGGGTGGAAAAAGGAGGGGGGCCGATTAGGGACTTAAAATGGAATTTACACATGGATGAAAGGGCTATTGCTGATATATTAAATGAACACTTTGCATCCGGCTTTACCAAGGAGGTAGATGCTACCCAGGCCATGGTGGCAGACGAGGAAACTCTGTCATGGAAGGGTTCAAAATTGATAAGGAGGAAGTGTTGAATAGATCGTCGGTACTTAAAGTTGACAAGGCACCTAGATCGGATGAGATGCATCCAAGGGTATTGAAGGAAGTGAGAGTAGAAATTTCAGGGGCACTGGTCATAATCTTTCAGTTTCCTTGGACTCAGGGGAGGTGCCAGAGGACTGGAGAATAGCAAACATTTTCAAAAAAGGTTGTATCAATAATACCATCAATTACAGACGAGTCAGTTTAACTTCAGTGGTGAGCGATATTCTAGAAACAATTATTCGTGTATAGAATTAATAGTTACATGGACAAATATAGGTTCATAAGGGAGACCCAGCATCGATTTCTAAAGGGGAAATCGTGTTTAACTAACTTGCTGGAGTTTTTTGAAGAGACAACAGAAAAGGTCAATGAGGGTATTGCTGTTGATGTGGTGTACATGGAGTTTCAAAAGGCATTTGACACAGTGCCAGACAACAGACTTGTGAGAAAAGCAATTCTCATGGAATAAAAGGGACAGTAGCAATGTGGATACAAAATTGGCTGAAAAATAGGAAACGGAGAGCAATGGTCAGTTTGTACTTTTTTGTGTGGGAGGGGGGTTTGAAGTGGAGCATCCCAGGAGTCAGTATTGGGACCCTTGCTTATCCTGATATATATTAATAATGTAGATCTTGGTTTGCAAGGGACAACTTCAAATTTTGCGAATGAGACGAAGCCTCGGATCATTGTAAACTGTGAGGAGGATGATGTAGAACTTCAAAAGAACATTGACAAGTTAGTGGAGTGGGCAGATAGTTGGCAGGTGAAGTTGAATGCGGAGAAGTGAAAGATGATACATTTTGGTAGGAAGAAGATTGACAGACAATTTAAAACAAGGGGTGAAAATTTGAAGGGGGTGCAGCAGCAGAAAGACATGCGTGTATATGTGCAAAGATCATCGAAGTTGGCAGGACAGGTAGAGGGAGCAGTTAATGAAACATCTGCTGACCTGGGCTTTATTAATGGGGGCATTGGGTACAAGAGCAGGGAGGTTATTCTGAATTTATATAAGACATTCTTTCGGCCTCAGCTGGATTATTGTGTACATTTCTGGGTGCTACATGATAGGAAAGATGTGAACTCATTTCAGAGAGTGCAGGAGAGGTTTAAGAGATGGTTTCAGGGATGAGACACTTCAGCTTTGAGGATAGATTGGAGAAGTTGGGGCTGTTCACCATGGAGAGAAGAAAATCTTCAAAATGATGAGGAGGCTGGACGGCGCAGTTGGGGAGAAATTGTTCCCGTTGGCCGAGGGGTCGAGAATAAGGGGACACAGATTAAGAGTGATTTACAGAAGAAGCAAATGTGGATGCAAGATCAAGACAACGTTATCACACAGCGAGAGGTTCGGGTCTGGAATGCACTGCCTGGAATTGTGGTGGAGGCAGGTTCAATCGAGGCCTTCAAGAAGGCAATAGATGATTAATTGAAGAGAAAAATGTTAACAAGGGCACGGGGAAAAGGGGGGGAATGGCACTGGGTCACAATGCCTATTTGGAGCGATGGTGCAGATACGATGGGCCGAATGGCATCCTCCTGTGCAGTTCAGATTCTGTGATTCTGTGATACTGAGAAAAGAAAAGATTAAAACCAGAAAGAAGGATGTGCTAGTGAGAGACTTAAACATAGCGCGTGCGAAAAGAAGAATTATGATGGACAACCGGTGGTGGAGAATAACATAACCCTAACCATAAACCCAAACAGCACTTTGAGGGCACCAAGCAAAGAGCAATTCAGGGGACTATTCTATCCAGTGCTGCGGGATAGAGTGGGAGAAAGAGACTGACTGCATTGTATTCCACTGTGTGTTGAATAGCCTCATTCTGTGCTGTAGTGAAGCTATGAATCGAGGGAAACTTGGTTGCACCCAGTTCACTTTTTAGTTTAAATCATGCTGAGAGTTATATGCAAGCCGTGAGCAGACGCTCATATAGATGAAAGTGTTCATCAGTCGCCATCTTATTTATTTAGGAATGTCAACATGGAAGCCTGAATCTGCAGACCTGGACATTTCTAAGTACTGTCTCTGTGTTTCTTTCAGAGAAACAATGAAGAAAGGTTTTCTGCCAAGGTGGCCCTTGTGCAGCGCTGACCAATGTCACAATATTTCTACACCTACTTTGAAACTGTTAATTTGTGGATGATTTAATTTGTTACAATTCTGCCTGTCAGGAAACAGGCTTTGTACTTGTGCAGCACCCTGCTCTACCACATGATGTCGCACAGATCATTCCAGCCAATTAACTGCTTTCGAACTTTCGTCACTGTTGTGATGTGATGATCGAGTTAGAGGGAAAAGGCAGATACAGCAGGTGTTGGAATAACATCTTAAGTACAGATGAACATGGAATATTTCTTTTCAAGTTACCTCTTAGCTTGCTGTTCATCCGGTATATGTAAAGATTGAATTTTTAAAATTTGGTCAGTTAAAATTACACTTGTCCAGCGCTCTGCACTAGACTGGCAGCAAGGAAAAGGCCTTTATGTTGACGCTGAGCGAGAAAGATTAAAAGTTGTTGTTTGCTTTTATATGGTTGTCATTCTGCGTATCCAAGGAGGGATTTAAGAAGTTATACAAAAGTTTGAAATAAAGCATAAATTACTCCCTACAAGGACAGATCTTTACCTTCAGTTCTAACGTGAAAGACAGAGATTACTAACGACCCTATGTAGGCAGGTACTTAATATTTCTCAGTTTCCCACACACAGCGACTCTAAGGGAGAATGTGAGATCCAGTTCGAAAAAAAGACCAACATCTGTGCCCCACAGGCAAACACACTCATTTCAAGGGCAATTAGGGATGGGCAACACATGCTGGCCTTGACAGCGGCTCCCATATCCCAGGGAAGAATAAATTTTAAAAATCACTCAGCCTGCGCTCGACCACAGACTGGCATTGAGAATCAGGTCTGTAACCGTCTCTGATTAATAAAGGTAACGCAGTTATTTGTTTTTATTTCCTACGGATTAATGAGAACTGCAATGAGCTTTTCGAATGTTACAATATACACTGCAATGAGCAACATTATTCCCTGCCTGAGGGGACATTGTTTCTAAAGCTCTAACGCTATTGACAGAGATACGAACAACCAAATGATGACGGGGGCGTAATAGCGCTCAGTTACCTACAGACAGCATCTGTAAGCGAGAAGCGGGACCCAGAGAGAAAAATTTCGAACATATGAACTGCACAGGCAAACACACAGACACACACGTACACAAAGACAGACATATGCATTCAACATTATTTATGTACATGCATACAAATCGACATATATCTACCTACCTATGTATATTCTATATAATTTAGCCAGAAAGAGAGACGGACAAGCTGAGACAAACTCTGCTGATAATTTATCCTTTTGGAAAAGAGGAGGCTCCCAAACTTGATAAAATTCCAGCATTGTCAGGAAGTAGGAAGGATGGAGATGGCATAATTCACAAGAGATGAGCTGGCAGTACTGGCTTTACTGGCGCCGCCTAAGTCATTTCCATAATCAAATCTGATTCATAATTACTTAACAACCATGTACCGAGAAATAATGACCGAGACAGTTAACCATCCATCAGGTAAGAAAAGATGAACTCATGAATACCTTACGATTTTCGGTTTAATAGGCCGTAAATCAAACCCACAGAAAAGTTAATTTGAACATTCAAACGCCATGTGATTATCAATATTAAGATCAGATGCTGAATGACTGTAACTGTTATTATTTGTTTTATTGCCTGATCAGAGGTTAAGCAATTTCTGGGTTCCCATGCAGCTGCAACTGGTTGGTGGCTCATTTGCTTAAAGTGAGGACAGATATACAAGAGCCATGAACAGACAGCAATAAACGGCGAGCACAATTCTCAAATGACACAGTTTATTAATATCTTGCAAAGCACGAGAGTCAAGACACGGAGCAGGCATTTTTTAATATTTTCCTATTTAATTCTCTGAAAACTTGCACAATCTACCTAAGTTACAAAAATATCAGGGCGAAACGGTCAATAGATGTGCCTCCAGAGACATGCTCCTGTACTTTACCAGGGAAGGCTCCTGTGCCAGCCTTCAGGTCAATGCTGCTTCATTTAAGAATCAAATGGATTTTTAACCAATATTTAAATAAGACACATCTTAAACATTTAACAAGTCTAAAAGTGAAATTGCAGGACATTTTATTGCACTGACTGGAAGGCAGCATGTCAGCTGGAGGTATCACCAAGCTATATTTTCACCCAGGACTCTGGCTTGAGAAGCACAGTTGCGGATGCTCAAAGAGTGCTGGCCTTGCCAGCTAAGTTTCCAATTTAGGAAGGGTAAATAACAGATCGTGCATGAGTCCGCATTGCCTCTTGGAGCATTGCCAGCCTTTCCCTGGATCTGTTACATCTGCCAGCTTAGCAATGACCCTTTGGCTCTTTGATCAATCTGAACCAGAGATTCGCTGGTCTCTGGTTACAGGATTCCGAATCGGTCCTTTTACAGTTTTGTATACATACACCTGGTAAGGGTCTGAAAGCGAGTGCAACTTGGAAGGGAGGCCATACGAGACATAGAGAAGTGGAGAAAATGTTGGATTTTGATGCATAATTCATGTTCCACTCCCGCCCTTTCAAAATTTGAACAATTGAACAAATAAACTCAGGGGAGATTTCACTCCATTCTTGAACTCCTCCCTGAATTTACTCTGGGTCCCAGCATAAATAAATGGATTGATACAGGAACTTAAAAACTGAAGCATATATCCGCTTTCCTCCAGGATAAATGATGATTCACTGATATCAGCAATTGCAAAATAACGAACTTTTGCAATGCGGACATAGAGGATGGTTGCAAAAAATAACGAATATAGCAGGATGAAACTGCCGGAGATGGCAAAGAGTAAAACAATGGACTTTCTCCGCTTCTCCATCTCTGGGTCTCTCTGATTCTCCCCCATGTTATGGGCCTTGAGCCTCCTGCGGGCTCTATTAGCTGCGAGAATGTGTCTGACGGTCAGAGCATTGAACAATAAAATCAGAAATAAAGGGGCACAGGGCAGTGAAATGGAACGAAGCCAATCATAGATGTTCCATGCAGGTGATGTATAAAAGGCGGATTTTATGACACAGAACCAGGGTACATCATTAATTACGTACATTGGTTCAAATATAAAATACTGGAAGATACTTTTTAGACAACTCAGTGTGCATAAAATCGCTATCATCCAAGACGCTGTCTTCTCTGTGCAGTATTTTATTTTCAGTTTCTGGCAACAAATGGCCACAAATCGGTCAAAGGTGAAAGCGACTGTTAACCAGGCAGAACTGTCAATGGCCGCAGAGATTAAGGCAGAATGGACACTACATATTGGCGTGATTGACAAGAAACTGTTTGGTAAATAAATACCAGCAATCCGACTTAATATCACGCTGGTGATAATGGCCAGGAGATCAGTCGCCGCCATGGAAACCGCATAGTAAGTGATACATCTGGAGAGACCACAACATCTTCGTGACAGTATCACAATCACTGCCAAGTTAGCTGTAACAGAGGTCAGAAGAGAGAGAAAGAGAGGGAGAGCGTTTGCATGAGACAGCATGAGAACACGAAAGTTAATTCTCTGACTCCCAACACAATAATGCTTCTGCAAGTTTATGCGTGAAATTTAAACATGTGAGACACGATCCCACATTGTAAACTATTTCTTTTGCTAAAGAGAGATCTTTCTGTATGGTTCAAAGTAATCATAAGTTCAAAGTTAATCAGAAATACCTTCAATCATGGAAGTGGGAACGGGCAGTTAGCCTTTCTGTGAATTTTCGGTGGAAATGTTTATGAGGGCAGAGTGGTAAGTCCGATCACTTAACGTGACAATTAGCTGAACTGGCACATTTTAAGCTCTCAATCGGAGAGAGTGCTGCTCTGCATTGTTGGGATAAATAACCAAATTTTACCCTGCAGTCGACATTTGAACTCTAATCTTTGAATATTAGATGCAAAGGGCGCCACCGGTGACGGGGCCGCCATGAATATGCAGAACAGAACTAAAAGAGTGGAGGAAAGGGTGGAAGAGAGTTCGTGCCCTGGGGGCGATAACCCAGTGCTTTGTGAATTAGGGGCGAATAACAATCATTCGCCAAAGGGCCACCCCTGCATTCCTCACATATTTGTCAAAAACGCAGTGCCTTCTTATGACTCTTCAGTGAACTCTTTCATTAAATTCAATGGCGAATTACTGAACGTTTCAAGCTATTTACAAAATGAATTACTTTTGTGAATCAATCCGTCTCTGTCATAGTGAATAACACTAAATATCTAGGCATACAAAGTGATAGCATCGCGGTAGTTCATCCACAGTAAAAGCGAGGTTAATATAATAGTTCTACACTTACCCTGGAATGACAACGTCATAATTCACACACAGCAATAGCACCAGCAACACAAAAGGTCTGCATTTACACAGGATTAACCATGTGATACTTCAGGTTCATTCACCGTGCTAATGACACAGCATGCTGTGAAACCCAGGTGAGCGTACATCACAGTCACTGTGACAATGCCACAATAGAACCAATACTTACAACATAATACTTTTGCTGTAATCCTCCCAACGCAGTATTGCCAAGAGCAGAACTGCATTTCCAACGGGAGATTGTGGCGGTAAATGGGAGAAAATATAAACTTAAAACAAAATAATGCTACACGTCATGAACAGACAGAATGCAATTGAAGGGGAGACAACATAAACGATTAAACACTGGTGGTAAGTGGAAGGCATGACACTGGTAAAGGTGAGAATATTCACCATTAATTCCGAGAAATTATTTGAACTGCTGGAAGAAATGTCACCGTTAAAATTGAGAATCAGCATAGTTAAAGTGAAAAAGTAAGTGATCCTGCAAAAAACGCAGACATTTTGCAGTTAAATGGGAGAAATTATACCGTTTAAGGGGGCAATATGTCACTTTCAACCGTAGAAAGGGAATACAAATCGTGGAGATGCGCCACTGATAAAATAAGAGAAATAATATACCTAACCCACCATTCACGCGATAATATCTAACTACAATACGTTACCTGGAACCCCGATTACCGCAATGACGGGATAATAAATGGCAAACAGCAGGTCTGTCGGTGGTACATGCATTTCTATCAGAAGGTCTGAGCGCATTGTGCATTAAACTGAAAAGTGCAACATTTATACAGGATGTGAGGCTCCAGGGAAACAATTAGATAGTTTTATGTTTATATTATTTTCACTTATTGTAACAAACAAATCAGTGCAGCTGCTGTCCGCTTGATGTTTCTTTGTTTTGATGGGAAACAATGTTTTTGTTGAGTTCTGATACCGTCCAAATGTGAAACGCCCAGACTACAGAATTATCACAGTTATCGTTCTTTATGAAAACTGTAATTGGCTGGATATTGGTGTCAGGACAGGGCACAACTGCTCATTCAGACCTCATTGAGAAAGGCAAATTGTCCGAGGAAAACACAAACCAAGTTCTTGCTCCTGATCGTTGTTCAGTCAGTGTGTTTACTGATTAGGGGCCACGCAGTCCCAACTCTCTCTCAGATTGTAAACACACTTTGACCCATCTACCTGTGTGTTTGTTTTGGACAGCTCCAGTTAAATATGGTTACATTAGGTGTGCACGTCTCGCTTCTTCAGGGTTACAATCAGTGCAGGATTGTCCCAGTCATTATTATCATATCCATTGTGCATCTGCCCAGTTGACAATAAACGGGTCCAGTACATCACAGTTACAATCAGTGTGAATTTGTCCAGTTTTACACAGTACATTTGATATCGCCATGTCCTATTCAACATCTGTTAATTCAGTCCATCAGCCCAGCAGAGACCAATTACAATCCATGTGTTTAGGTTCAGATTGACGTGCTTCCGTTCACTCTGGACCTTATCAATCCCAGCCCGGGGCAGGAACGTTTCTGGAAGGATCAGTTCGGTGTGGTCAGCTCCCATTCAGTATGGTTACATTCAGAGTTGACAGGGTCTTCACAATGTGCTTCAATTCAGCAAACACACTCAGAGTTGACAAGATCCGATTCAGCCCGATTGATTTCAACGGGGACAGGTCCAGCTCAACACAACCAATCTCTTAACGGCCTGGGAGACTTCACTGAGATAATGTTAAAGGTATTCAATGACCCCGCCTCCACCACCTTCTTAGGCAAAGAGTTCCAAAATCGCACAAGCCTCTGAGAGACGATAATTTCTCCTCATCTGTGTCCTAAAAGGGGGACTTTTAATTTTAAAAAAGTGTCCCTTAGTTCTGTACTCATCCACAAGAGGAAACATCCTTTCGTCGCCTAACTTGTCGAGGCCGTTCAGGATCGTGTATACTTCAATCAAATCACCCCTCACTCTTCTAAACTCCAATGAAAGCAAATCCAGACAGTCCAACATTTTCTTGTAAGGAAACCCACTCATTCCCGATATCAATCTAGTAAACCTTCTTGGAACTGCCTCCAATGCATTTACATCCTTCCTCAAATAAGGAGATCAAAACTGCTCACAGTGTTCAAGGTATGGTCTCACCAATGCTCTGTATAACAGAAGCATAACATCCTTAGTTTAATGTTCATTCCCTGTCATGAAAAAGGATAGCATTCCGTTAGCCTTCTTAATTACTTGCTGTACCTTCATACTAACTTTTTGTGACTCATGCACTAGAACATCTGGATCCCTCTGCACCTCAGAATTATGCAGCCATTATCCATTTAAGTAATACTTGCTTTTTGTCCTTCCTGCCATAGTGAACAACTTCACATTTTCCCACATTAAACTCCATTTTCCAGATCTTTGCCCCTTCACTCAGCCTATCTATATCCATCTGCAGCCTCCTCATGTCCTCTCACAACTTACTTTCCTGCGTGTCTTTGTGTCATCTGCCAATTTAGCAATTATGTCTTCACTACCCTCATCTCCGACATTGATGTAATCGCAAAAATTTGAGGCCTGAGTACAGATCCCTGTGGGATTCCACTGGCACCCTCCTGCTAATCAGAAAAAGACTAGCCAACATCCTATCCGTGCTAAGGTGTCACTCACTGCACCATGCGCTTTCATTTTCTATAATATTCATTGATGTGGCACCTTATCAAATGCCTTCTGGAAATCCAAGTACACTACGTCTACAGGCTCCCCTTTATCGTTCAAATAACGCCAATATCGACTCAACATCGACTCTGGACCCCGTGACATCGCATGGCATCAGGTCAAACATGGGCAAGGAAACATCTTGCTTCCTGTTGGCAAGAGTGGCTCTGTAGCACCACCATTGGCTGAATCCTAAATTACATCGCTGCCAGGCTGGATCTGCGGCATGTGGGGAGTGAATCAACAAAAGAGAAAAACGTCCATGACCTCATGCTCACTAAATTTCCTCCCTCAGATACACCTGCCCATGATAGTATCGGGAGCAGTTACCACAGCATTTCGCCTCTGCATGTGGAGCCCCGCCTTCACATTGAGGATACACTCGATCGTGTTGTGTGGCACCTCCACCTTATTAAATGGGATAGATTTTGAACAGCTCTTGCAACTCAAGACTGTGCATTCATGAGGCGCTGTGGGCCATAAGCAGCAGCAGAACTGTACTAGAGAACAATCTGTAACCTCATGGCCCGGCATCTCCACTACTCTACCATTACCATAGTCCAGGAAATTAAACCTGGTTCAATGAAGAGAGGAGGGGGGCATGCCAGGGCAACACCAGGCGTACCTTAAAATGAAGTGTCAACCTGGTGAATCCATAACACACGACTATTTGCGTGCCAAGCAGCATAAGCAGCAAGCGATAGACAGAGAAAAGTGCTCCCACAAGCAACGGAACAGATCTAAACTCTACGGTCCTGCCCAATCCAGTGGTGAATGATGGTGGACAATGAAACAACTCACTAGAGGAGGGAGAGGCTCCACAAATATCCCCACCCTCAATGATTGGGGAGCACAGCACATCAATGCAAAAGATAAAGTTAAAGCATTTGTAAACATCTTCAGCCAGAATTGCAGAGTAGGTTATTCATCTCGGCCTCCTCCAGAGGTCCCTAGAATCACAGGTGCCAGCCTCCCGTTAATTTCATTCACTCCACGTAACACCAAGAAACGGCTGAAGACACTGGATTCTGCAAAGGCTATGGCCCTGACATTATACTGGCAATAGTACTGAATGCCTGTGCTCCAGAACTTGTCATGTATCTTCCCAAGCCGATCCAGTACAGCTACAACACTGGCGTCTACCCGACTACGTGGATAATTTCCCAGTTATGTCCTTTACACAAAAAGCAAGGGAATTCCTCATCAGCCCCATCAGTCCACTCTCCATCAGCAGTAAAGTAATGGAAATGTTCATCAACAGTGATATCAAGCAACACTTGCTTAGCAATAACCTTTTCACTAAGCGGAGCGTGGGTTCTGCCAGGGCCACTCATCTCCTCTCCTCATTACATCCTTGGTTCAAACATGGTGTCATAAAGGTATAATCATGTCGATAATGTTATTCAGAATAATTTTATAATCGAGTTTAGTGGTGCCTGTTTCCATGTATCCATATGTGTGTGTGCCTTAATTGGATTAATGCCAGCTAGTCCAGAGGCTTTGGTGTAGAGAAGAGAAGAAGGTTTGAAATGGTAATTCGATAACATAGGGAAATAGAAGGTGATGCTTAAAAGGGACAATTTGGATTTTTAAATACACTATTCAAAGGAGCAGGTGAAATATTACACTTAACCAGGTGAAGCTCAGAAAATAAATCTGTTTATTTTTAAGGCTTACCAGTAATGCACGCATTACGAAAGGGTCTTATTGTTAGAAGACTTAAAGTCAAACCAAAAAACCTAGTGACAATGAGAATTTACATTCAAAGAGGAAAATGTATAAAGGAAGAGAAGGCTGTTTGTAAAAGGAGGAGGGGTTCGAAGATATAAAGCTTCAAACATGTAAGCCTCAAGTCTGCCTGCAAGGACCCAGAGATGAAGGAAACTCATTTTGATAATGTGGCAGTCCAGGGTGTGCTTTGCCAGGGAGCGATTTATATGTATGTGTTTTACTGTTGCTTTACCGGAGGTGTAAAATGAGAGTGGATTTTTATAGTTATTATGGTAGTAATTTCGTAGACATATGTATGTGCTTACAATCATTCTTGTATTAATAAATGTTTAATTTAGTTCTATAAAAAACCTCTTCAGACTCAGTGGCCTTATCACTACTGAATTCAAAGCCTGCATCTTTATGCATACAAATTGCAAAAATGGGTCTTGACAGTTTTTAAAATTTTCACTCTGGCTTTGAACAACTCAGCCTTAACCATCGGCTGTGTGATAATAATCAGGGATTCTTTGTGGGATTTATTTGTCATTCCAAAATCTTTTGTAATTGGTGAATATTAAGGTTATGAGTACGAGAAGCGCTTTGAATTATGTGGTGGGTGTGAGTTATTTATGAAGTGGTGAGACTGCCAGATGGTTTTGGTAATTGCTAAGACTTGTCTGGGAGGAGAATATGTAACCTGATTATGTTACAAACAATATCCAGGAATAAGCTGACAGAGTTGGTGGAATAATTAGAGATGGGATTACCTGCAGGGGCTAGGAAATTAGACATAATTGAAGTGATAGCACAGCATTGGAAATTGGAAGGAATACCTGACAGGCAGACTTCTCCAAGGTGTGGTTCATTGGAAAGTGCTCACATTCATCTGCAAATGAAAACTATTGAATTGGAAGAAAAGGAACGAGAAAGGGCATTCCAAAACGAGCAGAGAGAAAGTCACAGGAGGGAAATAACAGGAATGGAAATTAGAAATTGTGAAGATAAAGAAGGAGGAAATAGAAATATATATATAGAGAGAGAGAGAGAGAGAGAGAGAGAATTCCATCTGAAAAACGTTGGCTGTTAAAAAAAAAAGAGACGCCAGGAGGTGAGGAAGGACACATCCAGAATCCAGTGGATGATATTTAAATTACTACAAGCTCTTCCAAAGCTTGGGAAAAGGGATGTTGAGTCATTCTTTATTTCAGTTGGGATTATAGTTAATCAGATGAAATGGCTGCAAGAGAACTTGACATTATTGTTACAATCAAGGTTGGTGGGTAGATTACATGATGTATATGCTTTTGCTGTCTGAAAAAGTATCGGTGAATTATGATATGTTTAGAGAAGGTTATTTTGAGTGCACATTATTTGGTACCTGAAACATACAGGCAGAAATTTAGGATTATGAGAAAACAGCCTGGGCAAACATAGTGAGATTGACAGAGTAAACCAAATTAATTTTGACTGGCGGATACGGGTGTTGAAAATAGAGAGACCCTTGGCAGCTCTTGGAGAAGTAACTCTTTTCCATCAATTTAAAGATTCAATTCCTTTGGTGGTGAGAATTTATCGGGAGGAACAAAGGTTTGATCCAGAAGGCAAGCAGCAGAGGTGGCTGATGACCATGAGTTAGTGCAGTGAGCTAAACCTTTGCCTCAGCACCCTTTCAAATCCTAAAAGGATAGACGTGAGAAGGTGAAAGGAAGGTGGGGAAGAGGATGAGTAGCTGGAAATTACCAGGAAGTTTTCTTTCTCAGAATAAAGAGGATGGTGCTGAAGGTAGAGGTGACATTGGAAAGTTGAAGTGTTTTCATTGTAATAAGGGTGGGGGGTGGTGGGGTGGGGGTGCATAAGACGTCAGTGTTGGAGATTGCAGGAAAAATCTGTTGGAATTATAGGGTTGAAGAAAAGTTCCGGAGGTAAAGTAACCTGGGTTCTGAGGTTCAGGCACAGGATAAAGCAACGTTTTGTACACAAGTAAAACAGGATCAGTGATAGGTAAAGGAGTAAGAATGTGTTCACTGTATACCCAAGAGAATTCTGAGGAGCAGGTAACAGAAATGCTTAAAGATTTTGTGTGTGAGCAGAATGACTTTCTATGTGTGCAGCGTAGAATATGTGAAGATGTTAACTTTTAAGAGACACAGAGGTTAGTCAGCCCTTAATATTGTCAGATAGTGATATTTGTTGTTCAAAGGGAGTATTGCAGAAACAGCATTCATGGAGATGTTAAACATATACCCTTGTGAAAGGCAAATTTAAAAAGTAAGAGGAAAACTGGAGAAGTGACTCTTGAGGTGGTGGAAAAATTGCCCATTGCAAGGCTTCAATTTATTCTGGATAATTAAAAAGCTGGATCACAAATCTGGGTGATGCCTATGGAGTTGATCAGCCCATAGAAATGTTTTCAACAGATTTGTTACAAGAGGAGCATTCTGGATTGTTTCCACGTTGTGTGCTAATGGGATCAGAGGCACACAGGTTGAAGCAAGAAAAAGAAGAAAGACAGGCAGTTCAAAGGCAGGAAGAAGGTATTCAAATCGCATTATCAGGCACTGTGCTTGGAAACATTGCTCATAAAGACACAGGAGAGGACAAATTAACTGAAGTGTTTAACTCAAAGTAGTTAATTGAGTTGCCTCAGAAGGATTTGCAATTAAAACAGTTATATCAGACAGCTTACACAGAAACAGAGGCAAAATGTATCCCAGAATGTTATTACCTGCAGGGTGATATTTTAAGAGGAAATGGAGACCGGGTCATGTCTCAGCAAATGGAAGCTGGAGGGAGGTACATCAGATTGTTATTACATTAGAGTATAGAAATGACTTTCTCATGATTGCTCATTAAATTGAATGGGGGCATTTAAAAATTAGAAAGACACAAGAAAAGGTAAAGAAAGATTTTACTGGGCCAGGATTGCACAGAGATATAGTCAAAGACTGCAGAACATGTAACACATGTCAGGCAATAGGGAAACCACAAGCGGTGATTAAGCCAGCACCTTAATCCCAATATGAACATTGAAGAAACGTTTACTCAGGTCATGATTGATTGAGTACGACCCCTCCCTTAGTCGAAGAGTTCAAATCAGTACTTACTAACAATATTGGATGTGGCTACCAGGTTTTCTGAAGCCATACCTTGAAGAAATATTACAAGTAAGATTGTGTAAGAGTTACTTTTTACAAGATATGGGCTTCAAGTTTTACGTGACAGCCGTTTATGGAAGCAATGAAGAGTTTGGTGATAAATAGTTTCATTCAACATCTTATCAGCGGAGTCACAAGAAGCTTTGTAAGTATGGATCAAACAATATAAACTATTATGAGAGTGCACCATCACGATTATCCACGGGATTAGTATGGGGAAGTTCAATTCTTGTTGTTTTCTATTAGGCGCGCCTAATGCATTGAACTGTTTTACTCTTTTTGAAATAGTTCATGGCCTTGAGGTAAGGGGACCACTGAAACTAATTTATGAGAAATTGGTGGGTCAAAATCCAGGAAGTACTCTCCTGGATTATGTATCAAACTTCAGACAGAGGTTAGACAGAACATGTGAGTTGGCTAGGGAACATTAAACGATATCACAGCAAGTGATGAGAGTGAAAGCAGACAGGAAGACTACAGCTCGGAGATTTTTTTGCAGGAAGGAATGTGCTACTTCTGTTACCAGTGCTGAGTGACTCATTAAAGGCAAGGTTTATTGCGCCTTACATGACTGAAGAGAAATTTTGTGAAGTAAATTAATTAATAAATAATCCAGACACAAGAAAGAAGCAGAGGGTGTGTCATGGGATATGCTTAAAAAGTGTTTGGCAGGGAAGAGAATCAAATAGATTTATCAGTAGTGGTAGATAATAATAAAGGGATAGAAAGGCAGGATTCTGAAATGTATTTTCCTCTCATCAGATTGGATAATGAGGGTGCATTTGAAAACTTAAATGTAACATTGAGTTACCTTCCAGACAAGTGTCAAAGTGATTTGTGAAAGCTATTGCAGTCACACAAAACCATTTGTGGAAACAAATTGGGGAGGACAGATTTAGCTATCCATGATCTCTCTGTAGAAGTTTCATCTTCAATAAGGCAACATTCTTATAGTTGAAATCCGGAAGGCTTATCACATGTACAGAAAGAAATTGATTTCATGCTCTAAAACAGTATCATTGAGTCTAGCTGCAATAACTGGAGTTCGCCTGTTGTACCAGATGGATCACAAATACTCTGTGTGGACTCTTGAAAGGTGAATTCTGTGACAAAAGCAGATTCGTTTCCCATATCATGGTTTGAGGATTACGTTGAGAAAGTGGGACAATCAAAATTTTTCACAAAGTTTGACTTGCTAAAGGGATGTTGGCAAGTCCCAGTATCAGACATAGCAAAATAGGTATTGGCTTTTCTGTCGCCAAATGGACTAAATCAGTTTAAAGTCATGCCATTTGGTATGAAGAATGGACCTGCGACATTTTCAAAGACTGACAAAGAAAGTAATTGCAGGTCCAAGCAATTGTGCTGTTTATATTGATGACTTAATACTTTTCAGCCAGAGGTGGGATGAGCATTTACTACATCTGGAAAAATTATTTACTCGATTACAAGGAGCTAATTTGGCGACGAAATTGGCTGGAAGTGAATTTACAAAAGAGCAAGTTACGTATCAAGGCCATAACATTGGACATGGTAAGGTGGCTCTGAGAGATGTGAAAGTCGAGGCTTTCGTGGATTTCCCAGTACCTGCAACAAAGAGAAAAGTTTTGAGATTTCTGGACATAAGTGGGTTTTACTGGAAATTTGTACCAAATTTTAGACATGTGGTTGCTCCACTGACTTAACTATTGAACAAGAGCAAAAAGTTTGAATGGACACTGGAGTGTCAGAGGGCACTTCATATTGTGATCACTGTTGTAACTAGGACATTAGTTTTGGCAATACTCAATTACGCCAAGAAATTATAATTGGCCATTGATGCAGGAGATATTGATATTGGGGCCATCCTGTTTCAAGAAGATGACACTGGAACTGAAAAACCTGTACAGTATTTTTCACGGAATTTGAATGCACAACAGAGAAGATATTCAACGGTTGAAAAGGAGGCGTTGGGTTTGGTGTTAGCATTGCAACCTTTTGAAATCTGTGTGGAAAACAATTCTTCAGAAACTATTGTTGCTACAGACCACAAACCTTTAAAGTTCGTGTAAAATTTCGAGACAGAAGTGCAAGGCTAAACAGGTTGAGTTAATTCATGCAACCACTTAATTGACTGATAAGACAAGTTTCTGCATGAGGATCTGATT